>NC_083282.1:62621530-63305283 GCF_963506605.1 Zootoca vivipara | reverse complement strand
ACAACAACCCTGACACATTACTAAACAAAACCAAATATAAAGTATACGTTCTAAGCAACACAATTAACAGGAAATTAAAATATTATCTTGAGCATTTCAAAACAAAACATTACTAAAGGAAGTCAAATATAAAATGCACATTTCAAACAGCATAATTGGCAGGAGAATAAAATATCTGCTGCTTCTGCTGTCAACCCTGCCAATGGTGGCTCATGGTGGGCAATGGCTGTGGAAGCTGAGACTCAATGGCCTGCGTCTGCACTTTTGCATGACCTTTTTTTAATTGGCAGGTTCTTCTACCAGGGTTGCTGGATTTTATGGCTCAAGTAATAGAAAAAATAGAACCTGGAAGCCTGAAGTCTGCCCTCCTCTGGCCTAGAGGTAATTCCATCCTTTCAATATTGTCATTGCTTTCAAGATGCAATAGGCTCCTTACAGAGGTCTTGTTTGCCTTATGACACAGCAGTGGTGAATCAGCTCATAATAGTCGAGAAGATGACAAACATGTTGTCCTCGTTGTTCCATTGCCCTTTAATGATGGCTAAAATATAGTGTTGGCTTGCCACTAAGGACAGTCCAGGCTATTCATGAGTTCCCAGAAAGTGCAAAGATAGCCATCAAGATCACACAGAAGCTAGAAATGGCAAACACTTTGACTAATCACAGTCCAAGTTAATTTTCTTGGCTGGAAATAAAATTTGTGGTAAAAAAAACCTTTATAATCATACATTTCACCAGAGCAACCTTCCCCAACCGGGTGACCTCTAGATGTTTTGGACTATATGGTGCTGTGCTGGCTCTGGCTGATAGAAAGTATAATCCAAAACATCTAGAGACATAAGGTTAGGGAAGACTGCTCTAGTGAAAACACATTAGAGAAAAGGGCAAAGGTTCTTGGGCATGTTCCAGCATGTGTTATCTGGACTTGATGGCAGTATCTACTATATCTTTTGGGAAATCATTTGTGCTTCTGTGTGTTCTCTATGTGTTCAGATGCCTCTTGAGATATCACCCCCAAACTCAGCACAAGGGTTCCCAAGGTGAGGACAGTGGTATTCATAGATGTTTGGATGCTGAATGCCATTTTGAATCTAGATGAAGGACTGAAAAATCACTTTGGCATGACTTCACCCATTTTGACAGGTTCGGCTTGTTTTTTTAAATATCATTGCTAAATTTGGCATGAGGGTTCCTGAGGTGGTGGTCTAGGTCAACATTTGGGTGATAGGGTCCATGATGTACATTAGCTATAGGAACTAGGTGGAACCTCTGGGGGGAATTCAATGTTGCACTATCATGATCATTCCATAAGTGCAAGCATTTCTGCCTGCCCGATGAAATAATCTCCCATTGTGCACTGTACTGAGGTGTCCCCTCCCAAGCCAATTGGGGGACACACACAGGGGCAGGTGGAAATCCCTATCACACTAGCAGCACTCATTGCACTGGCTCATGCTACCTCAACTATTTAGTTGACTCCAGCCCTCAATGTTCAAAGACAATATTTAAGGACAGCTGTGATTCTTGCATTGTAGGGGGTTGGATAATGTGACCATTTGGGTCACTTGCAAGTCTACAATTCTATGACCCCTATGAATTCTAGATGTTGTGGACAAATAAGAGTGCAAAGGACCAAGCTGTACTAAAATTATGGCTCTGATATGTTGAAGTTGTCCATCCAGTTGTGCTAGTGTGACTAAAATATGGACAACTCATGCTACATCCCGCTCCGATATCAGCATTATCCCATTATGTCAGCTTGACATGTGATATAATGATGGCACTCATGGCAGCACAGCAATCCCAGGCCATGTCATCACAGAATTTTAGAGTTGAAACAGACCTCAGAGGGTGTTTAGTCTGGGGAGCCAAAATGATGTCATTCAGATGTTTTGAACTACAATAGTCAGGGATGAAGGGAGCTGTAGTCCATAGTAACTGGAAGGCATCATATTGGTTACTTCTGATCTATCCCGATCCCCTGCTCAAAGCAGGATGCACCTTCACCTCTGCCTAAATGCCTTCCAATGAAGGAGAGCCTCTTGCAGAAGTCTGTTCCACTGCTGGAAAGCTCTTGCTATCAGGAAGCTTCTCCTAGTATTTCTCCACCGTAGGCTGCTTCTCTACGATTCCCACCCATTGGTGCTGGTACTTTACTGTGGAGCAACGGAAAACTTCAGCTCTAAGTTCAGAATTTTAGCAAAGGAGTAGCCCTTCACTGTAAGCTGAACTTGGTTATCCAAGGTCCTGAGTTTGTTGTAACATCACTGAGAAAAGCTATCTTGTTCCCTCTTGCTGCTGAGAATTGGCTCAGGAATAAATATTTCTAAACAATGGCTTTGATAACTATAACTGCTTTTTCTGAGCATTTGCCAGATTCTGCAGGTGCCCTCTAGCTCAAAGGCTTCCCCAGAAAGGAAAATATATTTGGGGCTCAAATAATCCCATACAAATATATGAAGCCAAACCTAAACAATTTCATGAGGACTTCTGTTTTGTGACCTGTTTGGAGCCTTGTACCCTAGTGTTGCCTGACAATGCTAACAAACAAAACAAAAAATTCAGTGGTTACAATCAGTGCAGTTTTCAATGGTTCAGTCCACCATCTTGATTCAAAAGTACATCCAATTGTCTCCAAACATAGACAGAAACCTGCTCCTTGATCTCAGGAACCAACATGCAAATTTTGGTCACAATACCTTAACAGACATCCAAATGCATAACAAGCAAGCAAGCTATTAAAATATATAGCAAATAGTTCTGCTGGCCTGAGAAACCAGAATGCATTGGCTCCTGAAGGGATTCATCTTCAAGACTAGTGTGGCCCCTGCTACCTTGCTAGCCAATAAGGTACTTTGTGCCCATTGCTAGAGGAGGTTAATGCCCCTCCTGGCATCTTCACTGGGGCTATTCCAAATCTGTCATTTCTATCCTATAGAAAACCCTGTCATCCTGGTGCCCTTCATGCGTTTTGGATTACAGCTCCCAGTGCTTAATGAGAGCTGTAGTCCAAAGTGCCCAGAGAGCACCAGGTTGAGAAAGGCCGCTGTATACTAATAATGAACTCACTCTCTGAGTGCAGATTCTTATGTAGCCGAAACAACAACATCCACACAGGAAAAGAAAGCTCAAGGAAACACCAAGATTTGCAGATATAACAACAAAACTTTAAGGGAGAAATGAGGACTATGTATCCCCAGTGGGTCCATAATAGTGATTCTTGGGTGGCTGGATTGATAGAGAGGGAATGGAGTATCGTGCAAGTGGGACTGGAACCTCAGCAAGAAAACTTTACCCAGCAGCACTTTGCTCCAGTTCCAGCTTGTTTTACAATCCAAAATCATTTTGAGTTGGCCTGTGGGGGGCTCTGCTGGTTGAGCCAGCCTCCTGCTAGTCACCAGCTGGCAGTGGTGCTGCAAATGGCAGGAGGTCCACTGGTGCTACCAATGGAGCCCAGCAGAAAGCCTCCAAATGGGGCACTCTGATGGGGGAGGCACCAGTCAGTCTCACAGCAATTGGCCAGCATTAGGCTCAATCTGGACCCAATCAGCCTGATTTCCCTGCCATCCCATGCTGTCACCAAGAACAGCTGGGCTGCAGATGCAGCAATGGCCCCACCACTCTGCAGAGCCATGGTGGCAGTGGGAAGTTTGGATTGCACCCTTGATCTCTAAAAAATGTTGAGAAAATGTCACTCGGTGGTATAACACATTCTTTGCATGCAAATGACCTGAGCTTCAATCCCCAGCATTGCCAGGAAGGGCTTGGAAAGACTGAGCTTCACGGGCCAGTGGTCTGACTCAGTATAACAGTTCCCCATGTTGCTAAGGAAAATCAAGAAAGTGTATAATACAAGAAGGAAAATGGCCCCTCTTGCTGGCTCCTTCAGAACTCAACCAGAGCTCCATATCTCTCGGATCCATCAGTTAACAGAAAGGCTCAAGATAATGGGATTCAGGGTTGACTCATTTGAACATAATCAAGCAGCTTCCAACTGAGTCAGACCAATTTTTTCCATTTAGCCCACCATTCATTTTCTATTCTTCTGCACGCAAGGCATGTGGCACCTCCTCAGGCCCGTTGAGTGATTGGGGAAGGGTGTGACGGAACCAAAATAGTAAAAGGGAGCTGTACTTTCCTTCTGCCCTTATTGTTCTTCCCCTGCAGTCTATTTCCACAGCCAAATTCTAATAACAGAAATGGGCTCTGAAAGACTTAGCATGCTTGCAAGCAGGGGCACTGCTAGGGGGTGATCCAGGGGGCCTGCTCCTTCCTTTTCAAAAGGTTTGTTTACATGGTGGCTTGGTGCACTGCCACCTGAAATCCTGGAGAGCTCCTGCCAGTCTGAGTAGACAATATGGAGATAGATCAGGCATCCCCAAACTTGGCCCTCCAGCTGTTTTGGGGACTACAATTCCCATCATCCCTGACCACTGGTCCTGTTAGCTAGGGATGATGGGAATTGTAGTCCCAAACGAGCTGGAGGGCCAAGTTTGGGGGATGCCAGAGATAGATGGACCAATGTTCTAATAAGGCAGCTTCCTATGTTCCTAATTTGTCCAGAAGTACTTTACCCACTTGTTTGTACAACTTGGTGCTCCTGTTCGCATGGAGAGGCACTATGGGAAGGTAACAGGTAGGTTTGGCTTCTCTCACCAACATGCCCTTTTGCTCTAAAAATTCATTTCCTTCTCCCCTTTTATATATACATTGGGGCAGAGACCAGTTTAAACAAATGAAGGGTCCATAGAAGGGTCCATGGGGGAGACTCCATGCCTGGTATCAATTACTGGTATCAGTCCTTTGACAGCTTTCCAAAGAGCAGGGCTTCGAAATACCTCTGCTGGAAATCAAAGAGAGCTGCTGCCAGTACCGGGTTAGATCAGGTGTGGGTCACCTTTTCCAGCCCAAGGTCAACCTTACAAGGACCACATACCCTTGGGGCAATAGGCAAAAGCTGATGGAGCAAAAAACCATTGTACAATAGACTAGTTTCTACGGTACACATACACTATCCCCCATCCAGGTAATTCAAAGGCACATTCCAGCCAGGCAAAAACACTCGGGATACAAATTAGGGGCCATGAGGGGTGTTGCCGGGGATTGAGTTCTGAGAACCAGTAAGAAAGGCTTCCATGCTTGACATTCCCCACCCCAAAGCCTACAGGGCATCTTTGGAGGGCATTTGAGGGCTGGTGCAATAGACTAGTACTAAGAATTACTGTGCCGCCCCCTCTTCTACTGCTCTTGCCTGGCTTAGCTGCCCCCTCCAATTGTGTAAGCATAGGGACAGAATAAAGGAGCAGAAGGAACAGCCTCCATTTGCCTTGAGCTTTTGTCCTGGACAGTGGTGTGGATTAGGCCCAGAGGGAAAGGGCATGGAAATGGGCAGTGGCAAAGAAGCACCAGACAGGGAATACTGATTTAAAGAGAATGAAGATGATCGGGAACCTGGATTCTGGGTCCCAGTTCTATGTGCATTTGTGTAATGTCTTCATGGCATTGTGATATCCACAGAGCCCTGGATACAGTGGCAATATACTCTTAATATAATATCACCCTACGTGATACAGCAAAGGATAGTTCATAACCCATATGATTTCCCCCCCCCCCCAGCAGCTACTGAACAAACATCATGGCCATATAAAATACATATCTGTCTAAACCTGCCAACAACACAAATCAGAGCAACACAGCAAAACACTGCTACTACCTATGGAATCTTTTGATGGAAACCTTATATAATGGACAAACACAAAACACAACGAGCTGTATCATCTATGTTTTGACTATGGACACAAAGACATCGTTCTGGGGGCATACCTGCCATCTACAGATGCTGTCAGCATTGTCTGGAACCACCTTCGGAAAGTATGAAAGGCAAGCTTTGGAAAAATAACATTGTGGGCCAGTATCAGAATTCTCAGATACCCTGTTGTTGTTAAATGGTCTCTTGGCCAGAAAAGGCCCACCCAGTGGGACGAAACTGCCATGCTAAACTTCCTGGCAGCAGATTCTCTTCTGTTTACCAAAAGGAAGGGGAAGATGTTGGGGAGGGAGGTGCACCAATGGAGTGAATCTGGTGTTCCCGCCTGCACCAACCTCCACATCACCTCATCCCTTCCACTCCTAGTAAGCAACAGCACCACACCATCACAACCAGACATGGGTGTTTGCAAAAATAATTCTACCGGGAACAGGCAAAGTCTATAACTTGTAACTAAGGGCTCTTGACTTACAACTGAACCCCACACACTGTTACATGATGCTGAAGAGAGAAATTATGGCAATTTGCATGGGATTGTAGATTTCAGAGCTAACTTCTAACAAAGTGCTTTATTTGTCCATTTAACAGCAACAGAGTAAAGCACTAGAAAGACAGACAACTTTTATTTGTCCACTGAACAACAATACTGTCAGACTCTTAAGCCAAATTAAAAACCCCAAAGCTGAATTTCACACTTTTTTTAGGCAACATCAGCCTTGGCAAAGTCTGAAACCAGACTTTTTTTTGTTAATGCTTGTCTGTCCATTATATAAGGGAGGGGGGATAATACAAAGCAGACATCTTTTTAAGCAAAAACTGGATTCTTCCATGGCCTTGGCCATAACTTCTTCTATAAACTTCTCCATGGGATAGGTCTTCAGCATTTCTCTATGGACACAACACACACAAGCCAGAATGAGACCTAAATGCAGAAATATCTGGTGGCAAACAGGGAAAACTTTGGAAACAAAAAACCTCTGAAATCGGTCTCAGCAGCCACAAGAGAAAACATGCTGGAAATCATTTTTAGATGCCGTTTCACACAAATCACATTGAGTGATATGACGAAAGCTCTGAGCAAAACATGGTACCTATTTACACCTTTGGTGGCATTGTCCTATTATCCAAAAAACCTAGATCAGTCTTTGTCCTGAACCCATGGCAGCAAGTCAGTATGCCAAGTCAGCAGTCCAGGGTCAAAAGTCCAACCAAAGCATAGTCCCACAAGGATCCTGAAGCTTCCAGCCTGAGGGGCATCAACATAGGCAGTTGGGCAGACCCAGCACCTCAGCTCTGCTCCCCTTTTGTACTTTGTACTTTGCAAGCTGATTGCAGCATCTGGGCTTAGTGAGGCAGGTGACCCTGTTCTAAGCCTATTCCAGCTGAGGAATCGCACACCTCCTCACAGAACTAGCGGGCCTCACCTGGTCAGCTGGGAGCTGGGCTGTGGGCCTTGCCTGTCTCCCCTCCAACTTTTCCCTATGCCTCAGAGCCTACTGTGTTCATGGAGACCCCTCTGGCTCTGGGACCTACTGCTCTGGTTCCTGTGTTCTGACCCCCCCATCCCCTCATCATCCTCCATCACCTTATGAGTACTTCCTTCCCCATCCCCTGCTTGCCCTGGTGTGTCCCACTCCCGGCTACACCCCTCGCCGGGATCCTCTTCCTTCTCTCTGTTGCCCTGCCAGTTCATGACAGCCTTGCCCACACTGACTAGCAGGAGCTGTCCAATGTTTTGGGTAGGGATCTCCCCGGGATCTACCTTGACCCTAGAACCTCCTGCATGCTAAGCAAATGCTCTCTCCCAATGAGCCACAGCCCTTCCCCACATCGATGAACTGCAACTCTCACGATCCCTGACCACTGGTCATCCTGGCGGGGCTTCTTAGACTCAAGGAACATCTGGATTGCTCCAGGTTTCTTACTCCTGGGCTAAGGTAGAAGCAGCCTGTGTACGGGAGCAGAACATGCCACCATGAGATGCAGCAACCCAAAACAGGAGAGAAAACGGGGGATTTTCTAACCAGAAATTACAAGACAGTTGTCAGCTTATGTTTCATAAAATAAGCATTTGGGGGATCAGGGACAACCCAACTTCTGAACTTCTAACCTTCCAGGAATTTCCCAGGGAACAGCCTGCTTAAAATCTTGCGGCAGTGTGCAGCGTGCCTGTGGCGCATGGTTGATGCTCTCCCTATCATGGCACCTGTTAAGATGAGGCAAGGGGGGCAAGGAGGGGGAATCAGAATCATAGAATCATAGAGTTGGAAGAGACCACAAGGGCCATCCAGTCCAACCCCCTGCCAAGCAGGAAATTCCATCAAAGCATTCCTGACAGATGGCTGTCAAGCCTCCGCTTAAAGACCTCCAAAGAAGGAGACTCCACCACACTCCTTGGCAGCAAATTCCACTGCCGAACAGCTCTTACTGTCAGGAAGTTCTTCCTAATGTTTAGGTGGAATTTTCTTTCTTGTAGTTTGAATCCGTTGCTCCGTGTCCGCTTCTCTGGAGCAGCAGAAAACCTTTCTCCCTCCTCTATATGACATCCTTTTATATATTTGAACATGGTTATCATATCACCCCTTAACCTTCTCTTCTCCAGGCTAAACATACCCAGCTCCCTAAGCCGTTCCTCATAAGGCATCGTTTCCAGGCCTTTGACCATTTTGGTTGCCCTCTTCTGGACACGTTCCAGCTTATCAGTATCCTTCTTGAACTGTGGTGCCCAGAACTGGACACAGTACTCCAGTACTGTACTCCAGTACTGGACACAGTACTCCAGGTGAGGTCTGTCACTCGAGGATTCACTGAATTGTCACTCGAGGATTCACTGTGACACGGCAAAGCTTTTGATGGTGCCAGGATTGCATTTGCTTTGGACAAGCCTGGCTTTGTGCTAATTAGGACCCTCTGGGGGATTTCCGGCCCTGCAGGGTGACAGTTTTGTTGCTGCTACCATAACAGAGATCCCAAACCGCAACACTCTAAGGTACTGAGCATGCCAGCATGTTTTACCACCACCACCCCCTCAAACGGGGGGGGGGGGGCGGCTTTGAAATAGTGAGATCATGGTAAACTGAGCTCTTGTGGTTGCTTGGAAGTTTTTTTTTCTTTCCTACAAAAGGGATTTCTTCAAACTGACTTGTCAAAGTCTCTGCCTTCTTGCAACTTTAAAAATTACTCTATGGTGGCAATTACAAGAATTTGTGTGTGTTACTGGCCAGGCCAGTAGATGGCGCCAGCATGTATGTACAGTACAAGCTGGATCTAGACACATCAAATAAGCATTTCGGTTTAAAGCGTTGTAAATTTAAACAGGGAAAACAGGTAGAGAGAAACAGGACTCCACATCACCATCTGGTGGCACAATGTTATAGCACATATAGGTAAAGGTAAAGGGACCCCTGACCATTAGGTCCAGTCGTGACCGGCTCTGGGGTTGCGCGCTCATCTTGCATTATTGGCCGAGGGAGCCGGCATATAGCTTCCAGGTCATGTGGCCAGCATGACAAAGCCGCTTCTGGCAAACCAGAGCAGCACATGGAAACGCCGTTTACCTTCCCACTGTAGCGGTTCCTATTTATCTACTTGCATTTTGACGTGCTTTCGAACTGCTAGGTTGGCAGGAGCTGGGACCAAGCAACGGGAGCTCACCCCGTCACAGGGATTCGAACCGCCAACCTTCTGATCAGCAAGCCCTAGGCCCACAGCGCCACCTGGGTCCCTCCACATCGCCATCTGGTGGCACAATGTTATAGCACATATACAACGCATATAAATCACTTTTTCTTCACCAGTCCAGCTGCAGAAGAAGCTACAAGCTACCTCAGAAAGCTACCTATGGACCTAGCTACACATGTTACAGGTAAATGCCCATAATAAAGCCCCAAGACATTTCCCCTGCCCCCACTTTAGTGAAAAGGGAGAATTAGCGGGATGTGATTTTGACTAAAGTGTGAAGAGGGACAGGGGGCTGGGGAAAGTGTTATTGCCACCCTTGTGTTACCAGAACAGGGGCAAACAATATTGAAAGTGGGATTGTGTATAACTGCTCCAATACTATCATGATTACAAATAATCATGAATGCACAATAGAAAGGATAATAGTTCTTCCTTTCTGGCCCCAGCATCTCTTCCTTGTTTTTCACTCTTAGCTCACCCTCTGTCCTCAGTTCACCAGCCAGCCTATTATTGCCTCAAAAATAAATGTCTGGTTTCACGCAAACTGACATCAACCACTTTCTTGATTCTCTGTTGCTTACCGTCTTGTCACGCTGCTATATTATTTTCATATGTCTGGACTTTCCAGCGTTCAGTACTTTTGCCTGTACACTTAGTCTAGTCTAGAAACAGATCATAGACATGCTTTGGTCAGAATCTGCACTGGACCTATTTCTGCAAGGGACTGTGCCGACTCTGCTCATTTTGGACTAAACCCCTGAATTTGGGAGTTGCAAAAGCTACTGAACTAGGGGCATTTCTAAGAGGAAAAGGAAATGATAACCAAGGACCACTGTGAAGGCAGAGCATAGGCCAGAGAGTCGGGCTGGAAAAGAGCAACAGCAACACATTCCTCGCCAACCTTTCAGTCCCTGATGGTCTTCCACGTGTACATAGTGCAGACATCAGCATCAGGACAAGACTGCAGACAGACAGATCCAGCCAATGCTTGAGTCATTACCCAACAAAAACAGATGAGTGAGGGCCAGTGAGGTGATTTGAGCAGAGAGTCAAAGCAGGAGCCAAAGGCTTCTGCATGATTGCCTGGAATTTGAGATTAAACTGCAATTCCCAGAAAATTGCTCACTTGATATGCGAAATGTGACTTTTGAGATTGAAGGCTGAAGAAGAAACAATCTGCAGAGGGGAATAATTTTGGACTTGGCAAAAAAAAAGATTGAAGGCAGCACCATCAAAACAGGAAACCGGGAGAATTCTCTGCAAATGGTGGGATTCAGGTGAGTGCAAAGTTGTGCTCTTCAGAAAGAATTTACACACACACACACACACACACACACACACACACACTACAGACATGGATCTAAAATCTCACAGTAAAGCAAAATAAGATAGATAGAGCTAACCACAGAAATGAAAATAAGTTACAAACACAGGTGCACAGTGTGTGGTGGAAGAAGAAGAAGAAGAAGAAGAAGAAGAAGAAGAAGAAGAAGAAGAAGAAGAAGAAGAAGAAGAAGAAGAAGAAGAAGAAGAAGAAGAAGAAGAAGAAGAAGAAGAAGAAGAAGGAGGAGAAGGAGAAGGAGAAGGAGAAGGAGATTCATGCTCTGCATGAATCAAGACTAAAGCAGTTTGTTGAAGGAGCTGGGTATGTTTAGCCTGGAAAAGAGGAGACTAAGAGGAGGTATGATAGCCATCTTCAGAGATCTTAAGGGCTGTCACATTGAAGAGAGAGCGTGCTTCAAGTTATAAGAAAGGAGATTCCAATTAAACATTTGGGGGAAAACTTTCTGACACTACGAGCTGTTTGGCAGTGGAACACTCCCACAAAACGTAGTGGACTCTCCTTCCTTGGAAGTTTTTAAGCAGAGGTTGGATGGTCATCTATCATGAGTGCTTTAGCTGAGATTCCTGCATTGCAGGGGGTTGGACAAGATGACCCTTGGGTACCTTCCAACTCTAAGGTTCTAGGATCCATGACAGATGGCCATCCAACCTCTGCTTTAAAACTTCCAAGGAAGGAGAGTCCACCACCTCCCAAGGGAGATCATTCCACTGTTGAACAGCTCTTACTGTCAGAAAGTTCTTCCTGATATTTGGTCAGAATCTCTTTTCTTGTAACTTGAAGCCGCTGGTTTGGATCCTACCCTCTGGAGCAGGAGAAAACAAGCTTGCTCCACCTGCCATGTGACAGCCCTTGAGATACTTAAAGATGACTATCATATCTCTCAGACTCCTCTTTTTTAAACTAAACATACCCAGCTCCTTCAACTGTTCCTCATAAGGCTTGGTTTCCAGACCTTTGATCATCTTTGTCACTCTCCTCCTCCTGTTGCCTGTGAAATGTTGTGTTTTGATGTGTGTCCCCCCCAAAAAAAACAACAACCCAGCTTTGGGCATAATATGATGATAGAAGATTGGGAAAGGTTGTGGAAGAATATGAAGTTTACCGCGTGTAATGTATTGAAAGAATATGATGAAGATTATGTATAGATGGTATCTTACACCGGTAAAGCTAGCTAAGATTTATCATAAACAGGATAACAAATGCTGGAAATGTAAGAATGTGGAAGGAACCTTTTACCATATGTGGTGGACATGCCCCCAAGTAAAGAGCTTCTGGGATAAGATTTATAATGAATTGAAGAAAGTGTTGAAAAACACATTTGTTAAGAAACCGGAAGCTTTTTTACTTGGTATAATTAGAGAGGAATTACCCAAGAAAGATATTACATTTTTTTTGTATGCCACAACAGCAGCTAGAATTGTATTAGCAAGGAATTGGAAAACTGAAGATATACCTACGGTGGACGACTGGCAGATGAAGCTGAAAGAATTCATGGAACTGTCTGAGCTGACTGGGAGACTCCGGGACCAGGGCGAAGAATTGGTGGAAGAAGATTGGAATAAATTTAAAGTTTATTTAGAGAAGAATTGTAAGATTAGCAGTATTTAGCTCCAGATTTGGAAGTAAAAGAGGGTTGTAGAAGAGTGTTAGTTAAGTGTATTGTGTATTAAGATTTAGTTATTATGGTATTGAATTTTTAAGATTTAAGTAGAATAGACTTATATTTTAAGATAAGTATAAGAGATTTATTGTATTGATAAGGAATTAAGAGTATTAATAGGTTTAAATAATTATTAAAAGATTGGAATCAAGATTTGGAAAGTATTAAGGAAGTAATATATAGAAACGTAGTTGGGAGGGAATGGAGGAAGTCGACAAAGATATGAGATATAAGATTGATTGGGAATATTTTTGTTTTTGTTGTAATGGTGATATTTTGTTATGTTGTGTATGTATTGTGTTTGTTTGTTCTTTTTTATGTTGTGTTGTTGAAAAAATCAATAAATATATTTAAACAACAGCAACAACAACAACCCAGCTTTGATCCAAATCAAGAAAAATGACATACCTGCCCTTTAAGCCAGTCAAGAGCATAGCAGAGAAGAAGTGGAAGTTTCTGACAGATACTCCAGATCCCAAACACTAAAAGTCATTGTGGCCTACAGCCCTGCAAGGCATCAGTGAGAAGACCATGTCCCCAACTGCAACATCTTCACCCTTCCTTCACCCTTCACCCAACTCCTCCACCACCCAAGAAAAAAGAGATGGGCCACTTCCCTGGCAATTATGGGAAACCATGTACAGCACTAACTTTTTATTTTTTTAAAAAAAATATGAAGTCACATCTTTCTTAACAGGTGGAAGCTGTGTCCACACTCACACAGGTAAATGTTCACAAGTGAGTGTTTGCTGTGGCCTTGTTGGTGGTAGATCCCCCATGTGCAGGCAAGGTCCCCAGTGATAACAAAGAGGTGCCATGCACTCCACTCTCCTCATTGCCATTTCTGGTCAAACATTCATGGCTCATTCTTCCTTATAAAATCAGAGCTAGGGCACAAGGAGCAGAGCAAACAGAAACAGATATAGTTGGAGACCAAATTCCTCTCCCACCCCATTTTCACCAGACCACTCACCCCACACACAATCAGAGTGAAAGGGGAATTCACCCTGAGGCTTTATGAGGAGGCTGCTTAGTTACCCTTATAGCATATGTGGTTGCCAAGGGAGAACCACTTTTAAAAAATACCACTGTGGCTGCTCTTCCCAATGACTGTGATGCTCTCCTCGGTCCATGTTTTCCTGTGCCAGAATGCAGTGTAAACAATTCTGTGTAGTGTTGCGTTGTCCTCATATAGGCCTGAAGCAATGCAGTACAAGAGACCCAATGGACAATGTTGGGTTTCACTTGGAAATGGGTTTTGTTCAGTGTTCCACTGTGGACCATTTCCTTACCTGTAACACTTTTCTTTCGCTAGACTCTCTTGCTGTTGAACCATGTTCACATCATTACTACTAGGCAAATGGTCATTAGCACCAGTCCTCTTCCCTTGCCTGTTTGCTCCCTCTGCAGGTGAGAAGTTGAAGCACATGCGAGTCCTGTAGAATAACCAGAGTGCTGCTTTCCTCAACTCCGTACTAGCATGGGGATCCAGCCTTCATCAGGTTTAGGGTGTTGCAAACAGTACAGCTGAATCCGGCACCACACACACACACACACACACACACCTGGCCAAACCTTAATCCTTGGGAATGGGGGAGAGCAAATGCTGCGTAATTACACTTGCTTTCAATGTCAGGAAGGTGAGGTCAGATTAGAATCATAGCAATGTAGATCTGGAAGGGATCCTGAGGGTCATCTAGTCCTACCCCCAGCAATGCAGGAATGTGCAACTGTCCCATACAGGGATCGAACCTGCAACCTTGGCATTATCAGTACTATGCTCTAACTGACTGAGCTATCTAAGGATGGATAATAGCACGACCCATGGGCGTACCCAGCGAGGTAGCTGCCCCCCCGAAGCAAAAAAAATTTCAAATGGTTATAAAGTGATGAAACAAAACTAGGTAGGGCGGTGGCGAATAATCAGTTGTTTACCACATTGAAAAGGTGTAAAAACCGAGACGTATCTAGAGCCACCTAGCAACTGGTAGAGAAATCTATGTCAGCCAGACATTGGGATTCAAGGGAGAGAGAGGTCTCTAGCGGGTTCTAGCAGAGAGAAGAGGGAATCTTATAGACGGGTCTAGTGAGTTCCGCGTCACTAAACTGAGCCGCCCGCTATTAGTTTACCTTCATATTTACATTTAGAAGACATCGAGGCTGCCTAAATGGATATAAGAAACTGGTTCCAAAAAGGTAAGTTAAGTAATTTCTGTAGAAAATTAAATTTTGAAGGGTAAAGACCTGGCTCAGAAGTGCAATGGGAGAGGACAGACTGACTGGGTTGTGTTTGATGAGCATTCTTCAAGGAAAATCAGGACTGGATTGAAACGAAAGTTTTGAACAAGTTTTCTTCAAACCCAAGAAAAATAATATTAGTATAAGACATGTAACTAGAATAAAAAATTTTAAAAAATGCAAGCAAATAATTGTAATAACTACCGTAATAAAGCACTGCTATAATTATATATGATTTTCTTAAAATTTTGGTTTCATTCGCCTTTTCCGTGCTGAAATGTCACTAACTCAACGACCATGGCTTGCGCCCCCCCCCCCTAGTTTTGATCCTGGGTATGCCCCTGGCACAACCCATAGAAATCTCAGCCCTTAATTTTCTGGAGTGGGGAGAAGTGAAAGCAACTCCAATCAGCATCAGCTGCCACTACTTGAGTAGGTGTGGTCCTTACCAGACTGATAGATGCACAAGTAGAGCCCTCCTTTCAAATCATCAGACCACAGCTTCTTCCCAGCTGCTGCTGAGTGGGAAGCATCTTCTAGAATGCTTTCCCCACCAGCAGCAAATGGACCAAAAGTCCTCTCTCTAACCTGCTTATCTGTGGGTGGTACTACTGAGAGGATGATGTCCAAAACCCAACCTTGGGAAATGTTGCCTTCAGTCCACTTTTATCCTGTTCTGCTATCACTGATTTTTTAATGAACATTTTACATCTTTTTAAGTAAACCACTCAGATTTTTAGCAGTATATCAATCTCACCAACAGAAACAAAATGAAAATATTCCTACCAAAGGGCTGCACTGATGGAGTTGCTTCTTCCCTTTTTATCACCCACAGATGTATGGGAGGGATTCCTCCCCTTGCAGGAAATGGTGAGAGGAGCCCAAGGAATGGTGTTGCTTCCTAGAATCCTCATCCATGCTAGGCATCACTATCAAGACATCATCCTCAAGACCACCCTTAAAGATGCCCAATCCTTAAGACCACCTATCTTCTATGGCCATTCACATCACTAGATAGATATTCCCTTAAGCAATATTCTGAGTATTTTAATGAGGATATAGTGCACAGTACAGTACGAAGCGAAATAGTTGTGCTAGCACTATGGGGTTTGTTCCTCTCCACTCATGCATGCCCCATAATGTCCCCATATCTGCTCTGGAGGATGAGGGGAAACCCCAGAACAGATTTAAGGGGCATGGAGAAGATGGAGAGGGGCACAATGCTCCATTATTCAAGGAGAAATCATTGCACTCCCATATAAGTAAATGGTAATAAAACCTCATTCATATTGCAGTGAGTGGCATGATCAATAGGATAACCTATAAATGTCAAACTGGTGGCATTTCTCTTTTGACACAAGGAAACATCACAAAGCTATGCTAAATTAGAGAACTGCCAAGCACTAAGTATTTAATATATGTATCAAAAATGTAAGAAAAATACAAATCATTACCATGTTACATTATTTAATCACATCAAATAATTAAAAATGTCATGTGATCCAATAGTTGTCCAGAAGAGGGGGCTATGCCCCCTCAGGCATAGGAAACAGCAGTATGAATTTGTTTCCTGCCACAAAATCCTTTGCAAGTCGTGTGCCGATTTCAATAATAATAATAATAATAATAATAATAATAATATATTTATACTCCGCCCATCTGGCTGGGTTTCCACAGCCACTCTGGGCAGCTTCCAACCGAATATTAAAAACACAATACAGCATTAAACATTTAAAACTTCCCTAAACAGGGCTGCCTTCACATGTCTTTTAAAAGTAGGATAGTTGCTTATTTCCTTGACATCTGATGGGAAGGTGTTCCACATGGCAGGTGCCACTACCAAGAAGGCCCTCTGCCTAGTTCCCTGTGACTTCACTTCTCGCAATGAGGGAACCACCAGAAAGCCCTCAGCACTGGATCTCAGTGTCTGGGCTGAACGATGGGGGTGGAGATGCTCTTTCAGGTATACTGGGCCAAGAACTGTGTCCCAAATTGTGTAAAGCCACACAGAAAGTGAGGGCATTACTGATGCCATCCAGCAGTGTTGATCTTTTCACACTGTCCTCACGGCCCTTGGGAACTGTAGTTTTCCCAAGGCCTACCAACTTGCAGGTGAACTAGGATTTCCTCGGTGATCTGGCTTTTAATCGAGAGTGGAATTCAGGGGCTCATAAGGCCACCTCTTCTTTAAAGTGCCTGAGCCTGGCAAGTTGTGCTGGCGTCTCTGGTTGTTTTCTGGTTTGGGCAGTGATTAAAGGGAATACAGACCTTATAGGTCAGGAGTAAAACTATGAAAGGTATTTGCAAACTAATTCTTGAATTTCAAAAAAGCTCCTGCTACAAGTCCTGGTAGAAATGAGCAGGACTGTTGATTCACCTCACAAAATGTATCTCTGCTCAAAGGGCTTGTATAATAATGCTTCATTCTTTCCTCTGGTCTTTTTCTTCCCTTTTTCTTTCACATAGTTGTTAAACTTATTTAAGCCCTGGCATTGATGATTTTTAACACCAGGGGGCACCACCAACTCATGAAACAAGAGGCAATGGCTTTGTGGGAATATCTCAGATTTTTACATTTGTTTGATTGTCACATTTACACAAACAAATGAGCAGCACATCCATATAAGCCAATGGGGAACAGAGGATGGGTTGGGTAGCAGAGGCTATTTTTGAAACAACATGTTTTCTGTCACTAACAGAAAACAATCCTCAATCCCCTCCCCTCCCCACCCAACCCCCCACCCATCGGGCAGGGAATGCGGGGAACAGCCATGCACCAAACTGTGAACATTTCCTCTCTCTGGTTTTGTTTCATTTCCTGTTTCCATACAGGTTTTCAGCACTAGCCCAGTGGAATTATATGATTTATAAAAGCCAGAAAAATGCTTTCAGCTTCTCCCAAGGGCAGGCCATCCTTTTCGATGGCACAGAAACAGATTGCTTCCTAGTATTGAGCAGAGAAGAGGTTTGAAGGCTTGGCCAGCTGGAATGTCCTTCAGCAAACAAGTGGCAACCAGGAAATCTGGCTGTCCTGAATTTGTATATGTAGAAATTTGTTGAAAAGACGGTGCTGTCTGCGCAAATCAAACACAAGGACACTGAGCCCATCTCTCACGCAAAACAAGGGAGAATCCAAAGCTTGGAACCTGGGAAGAGGCAATTAGGCTACGTACACGTTACTGGTTTAAAATGTGTCTAGGTCATTATTATTATTTTTCTCAATTCAGATCGAAGCTGGTTTGGGTGGGGGACACCTCAAAATGCAGTATTTCATTAGAAATCTCAGGGCAGAATCAGTATAGAGCAGGCACCCCCAAACTGCAGCCCTCCAGATGTTTTGGCCTACAACTCCCATGATCCCTAGCTAACAGGACCAGTGGTTGGGGAAGATGGGAATTGTAGTCCAAAACATCTGGAGGGCCGAAGTTTGGGGATGTCTGGTATAGAGGCTAATGTGGTGGGAGACACTGCACACAGCCTTAGTCTTCTTGCTTTAGAGCTACTTCCACATGGCACAAGTCCCTCTCTTCTGGCACGTCTAGCAATGCTCTTTACAAAAAAGGCATCTTAAAACACATGCAGATGTCTCTTAAGGATAACCATGCTGAAGTTTATTTAATTAGTGGTGAATACTTTCAGAAAACTTCCAGAAACCAGCTCAACAAAGACAAAAGAATAATGAACCACACACACACACATACCACTTGTAAATTGTCTTTGATGGAACTTAGTGGCTGTTTTGCTCCCACAAAAGATCACGTTAGCACTATGGAGACATTGCTTTCCCCACAATTACCTGTAAGTGGGGTTAAAACAGATTCCACATAGCACAATATAGTGCAAATCACCCATCACTATCTTTGGTCCATCTAGCTCAGTATTGTCAGACACTGATTGGCAGTGGCTGTCTGGGATTTCAGTCTCTCCAAGCCCTACCTGGAAATACCAGGAGTTAAAACGGGGGGGGGGGGGCTTCTGCATGCAAAGCAGATGCTCTACCACAGAACTATGGCTATCACCATTTCTATGCATCTTGAAACTCCCTCTGGAAAACGCCTTCTTTAGATGCTGGGATGATGTCTACATCAAAGAATATTGCTTCTCCTGGCACAGTGTTTGGATAGAAATATTGGATTATGGGCCTACAGTGGCTACAATCAATTTGGCATATGGCAGCTACAAGCAAAGCTCAGTCTCTGCTGAGTTCCAGCAGCTCTCCGCATGTTTCAAACCAGTGATCTACTACATGCGCCACTTTGTGTTGGATTCGGCTCTTGGCATACAGACGCACAATTGCATTTAGGGTGGGTTGCAGTGGCACAGGGAACACTGAATTCAGGTCGTGGCGATGGCTGAACAGTACAGACTGGGCTGCTCCTTACAGCTACCGCCACATGCTCAATTGATCATAAAGCAGGCCTTGAAAGCTGCAACTCTACATACTTTTACAAGGGGGTAAGACTTATTGAACTCAGTGGGGTGGGGGCATGCTTGGGCTCATGCTGCAATGTGAGTTATTCCCACCCCCACCCCCACCAGACTTTGGTCCCAGTGAGAATGCAAATAAGCCACAATAGCTTCACAAGACAACTAGTATGGCATTGTCTCTGCACGTTAATGTCCCTTCTGCAAATTAAAAGAAATGTAAGGTACTACACTTGGGCAAAAAAAATGAAAGGCACAAATACAGGATGGGTGACACCTGGCTTGAGAGCAGTACATGTGAAAAGGATCTAGGAGTCTTGGTAGACCACAGACTTGACATGAGTCAGCAGTGTGATGCAGCAGCTAAAAAAGCCAATGCAATTCTGGGCTGCATCAATAGGAGTATAGCATCTAGATCAAGGGAAGTAATAGTACCACTGTATTCTGCTCTGGTCAGACCTCACCTGGAGTATTGTGTCCAGTTCTGGGCACCACAGTTCAAGAAGGATACTGATAAGCTGGAACGTGTCCAGAAGAGGGCAACCAAAATGGTCAAAGGCCTGGAAACGATGCCTTATGAGGAACGGCTTAGGGAGCTGGGTATGTTTAGCCTGGAGAAGAGAAGGTTAAGGGGTGATATGATAGCCATGTTCAAATAGATGAAAGGATGTCATATGGAGGAGGGAGAAAGGTTGTTTTCTGCTGCTCCAGAGAAGCGGACATGGAGCAATGGATTCAAACTTCAAGAAAGAAGATTCCACCTAAACATTAGGAAGAACTTCCTGACCGTAAGAGCTGTTCGGCAGTGGAATTTGCTACCAAGGAGTGTGGTTGAGTCTCCTTCTTTGGAGGTCTTTAAGCAGAGGCTTGACAGCCACATGTCAAGAATGCTTTGATGGTGTTTCCTGTTTGGCAGGGGGTTGGACTGGATGGCCCTTGTGGTCTCTTCCAACTCTATGATTCTATTATTCTAAAGGGGGAACAGCCTACTCCGCGGAGCTGATCTGTAAGAAAATAAGATACAAAACTTCACAGACTTAAAATTCCATTGTTAAAAAAGCAGCATGAGTACCAAAGCTGGTATTTCTCCCTTCCTTCTTGCATCCACCCCACTTCTCACAAAAACCAGGGTTGCTGCTGGTTTTCCTTCTGTGCTTCTTTTCCCTTTTCGCAAGTTAATTAGTTCTGCATGTCATTCTGCTGTTATGAAATTACAGCAAATAAACAGAGTAAATAGGAAACTGAGACTGTCTTTGGGTCATCTCTCTCGTTCATATTCATTTTCAATTTCACTGTGCTCTCTTGCAGCAAGCATCCTGCTCAAGAGGCCAAATTAATTCCTAGGCTTAGTAAATTATACTGTTTTCACATGTGACACAAGGCTACAATTGTCCAGACACTCACTAAAGAGAGTAAACCTCACTGAACGCATGCATAGGATTGCCGAGGCTGCAATTTTAGGAAAATGTACTAGGGAGTAAGCTCTGTTCAGTTCTGTTCTCAATGGGATTTAATTCTGAGTTAACAGTTTTTGGATTGCACAGTGACTCACACCTTTCAGCCTCCTGTATATTATTTGGCTCCAGAAAGAAGCACAGACCAAAAAAAAGGTAATATTCTCACCTCAATTTGCACAAATGTAAAATCTGTGATTATAGCAAAGAACAGAGATTTTAAAAATGCTTGGAGGTAATGTGAACTGATTCAAATTTTACCTTACAGATTCACCATTTCCATACGACAACATTTACAGAGAGGTCCGGATTTGTCACAGAAATCCAGGGCTTGATGAAGCTGTGCTATGGAGCTAGAAAGGGGTTTAGGCATGTGAGATTGCAAGAGTGCCTTTTTGATGTTGAAGTTTCTGGGTTAATCTTTGTCACTGTGGGCCGTTCGGTGACTTCCTGCTTCGCAGCTGCAAATATCCTTTTAAGACAGAGAATTTTGCAGAAATGGCCAAAACACTACTCTTCATGAAATGCTTCTGAGAAGAAATAATTGTCAACGGATTACTATAAATCCACATCAGATTATCTCCAATACACCCTACTAATACTGTGTAAAGAGCCGAACATCAAAGATAATGCGCTGCTTTTGACCAAGGCTGTTAACACACCCTTCTGGAAGTGATCAGAATATTAACATAAGACACTTCCTCAGCAGACACAGCTTAGAGAAGCAGCCACAGAGGGCAGGTTATATATGAGAGCAGTGGATGATGCAGTCATTTTTAAATTTCTGCACCCCTTCATCTGGTCACCTTCTGTCTCTGTCCACTGGTATTGCCTCCCCTTTCTCTCCTCCTCTCCTCAACCTTCACTCTCTGTCACTGCCTCTTCCCTCTTTGTTTCCCTTCTCTCTCTCTGCCTATATTATCCTTGCCTTGCCTTTCTAAGGCTGGGTATACACAAATAAACCCAAATCCACCACTCTGGATAAGGAAACCTATAGGCTTTTGTTTTACTGCAAACCTGTGTGTGTGTGTGTGTGTGTGTGTGTGTGTGTGTGTGTGTGTTTATCCCATGGGAGCTTTCCATAACAGACCCAACTTTAGGCTTGAGAAAGCCTCAGCTGCTTTTGAAGTTGAGTTGCCAATGATCTCACTCTACTGCAACAGGACTGAACTGGATTCAGATTTGAACAGGATCCAAATCATTCAGAAATTCAGAATGGCTCAGATTTTGCACGGTTACTGTTCTCATTCAGAAATGTGAGACCTTTGAAAACCTGAGGTCCTATATATGCCTAGCTGAGAACTGGTCTTTGGTGAAGGCAAAGCCCTGTTGTGCTTTCGCAAGCACTGGCAATCGGCTGACAGGTGGGGTTAGCAGAAGCACAGGGCTTGATCACAGGCTGCTCACCATCTTTGCCACTCTGCTCCGGAGGCATTCATGATTGTTGATATTGCACTTAAACTGCAATGCCCCAAACTGATTATTAATGCTTAAGAGCAGCAGTGCCAAACCTCCAGCCTCCCCATTTGGCTCAAGAGACTGTTTCAGCTAAGCCACACCCACCTATGACATCTGGTGTTCGGTCAGGTGTCCTATGACATCATATAGGTGGCATTAGGTGTTGGGCAGCAAGGTTTGCTGTGAGCCCTATGCTTTTGTAAGCATCACTGATCACCTGAATATCACGCCTGCACCAAGGTCCGAGGAGCATGAGTTACTGCTCAGAATGAAAACTGTGATTTGGATTTCTGTGAAAAAGAATATAGCCCTGGAATGGTTGGCTGGCAATGTTTAAAATTAGACCAGAAGGTCAAGCTTCAGTAACATGTAGTCTATAAATATCAGACAGAGGAACTCACCAAAGGAACGTGCTAACTGTAAATAGTCTAGTGAGAGGGGAATCTTTTTCCAACTAGTTTTTGCCTCCTACAATATTGCGCGATTTGGTTCTCTGCTTCCTTGTGTCCTGTGTTTGAGTTGGACTGGACTGGCGTTCTCTCCCTTGGAATATGGGAAAACAGCCCAGGCAAAACCTTGGCAAATAACTGCAGAAGGAAAACAAACACTGAGTTGGTTGTCATCAGAGTCCTTAACTTCACTGAAAGACAGTCTTTCCTTGCACTGGGGAGAAGGAACAACACAGCCCCCACCACGAACATGCATACTGTTCATTGCCACTCCAGTTGGCCCAATTGAGGCTAAACTCCAAGCCAGTGGAAATATACCCATCAGCCCAGTAGTTTAATATGGTCCAAATGCTCCATCTCACACAAAATATAGCATTCTTACTTAGCACTGAAATAGTGAATAGGTGGGTGAATACTGCCAGGACCATTTCGGTTTCCTTCCTGTACCAGCACAAACGAACATTCTATTTCTACTAAGCAAATGTTCATTTTGGTAATCAGGGAGAACCAAATACTAGATTGCTGAATACTGTGTGTGTGTGTGTGTGTGTGTGTGTGTGTGTGTGTGTGTGTGTGTGTTTCTCCTGCCTTTCTTCAATTCATGGTTACACACACATGCATAGAATCATAGAACTGTATAGTTGGAAGGGATGCCAAGAGTCATCTAAAGCAGGAATCTCAACTAAAGCATCCATGACAGATGACCATCCAACGTCTGCTTGGAAACCTCCAAGGAAGGAGAGTCCACAACCTTCCGCTAGGTTTGGGAGAGATCGCTGCCTCAAAATGTTGGTGCTGATCCTTAAAGCCCTAAATGGCCTCGGTCCAGTATACCTGAAGGAGCGTTTCTCCACCCCCATCGTTCTGCCCAGACACTGAGGTCCAGCGCTGAGGGCCTTCTGGCGGTTCCCTCGCTACGAGAAGCAAAGCTACAGAGAACCAGGCAGAGGGCCTTCTTGGTAGTGGCACCCGCCCTGTGGAACACCCTCCCACCAGATGTCAAAGAGAAAAACAACTACCAGACTTTTAGAGGACATCTGAAGGCAGCCCTGTTTAGGGAAGCTTTTAATGTTTAATAGATTGTTGTATTTTAATACTTCTGTTGGAAGCCGCCCAGAGTGGATGGGGAAACATAATAATAATAATGATTAAACCCAGATCTACTGCCAGTCACGTGTTGGCAATTCTGAGCTAGGCTAAACAATAGTGTGTGACTCAGAATAAGGCAGCTTCCTTTGCTCCCATTTATTTAAAAGCATTTCTAAACCGCTTAGTATTTTTAAATGTCCAGGTGGTAGAGATGGCTAGCTATTATTATCACTGTAGTCCCACATTAAATCCAGCTCCCAATATCTGATGGAGACATTCCTCGGCAGCCATCCCTATGACACAGTCCGGCAAACAATTTGGCTTCTCAGGTCCATCAGCTTTGTAGCTCCTCCACGGCTGCAAGTCTCACACATCCACTGAAGGCTCCATGTATGAGCTGGCAGCTGCTCCAGGACCTTCAGACTCAATCCTGATAAAGGTCAACTTGAAAGGTGTTCGTTCATGGAAAGTTTTCGGTGCAACTATGTTCCACTATATAATCTGTCAGGGAAAGGAACTCTCAGTCCCTCCACTGGGCAAAGCACATGTTGTGGTGATTTAATTCTTCCAGGCAACTCAGATGATCAGCATTTCCTATGAGCTAGATATTACTAAAAGTGTGTGTGTGTGTTTCTTTTCATTTAGGTATCAATTAAAATGAAAGACCATTTTCAGCAATATGTGGGAGCTTTTAATTAGTTAAAAGTGTGGCAATCCATGTCAAGACTTTAAATAAAGACATGTACTGAACTCTTCAGGTCATAAGGCAATTAATCACATCACATGGATTAATTCTGGACATGTTTACCCCTCCATAGAGCCCTTTGTATATTCAAACCGAGTCTCTTCTTATATGGCTAGTTCTGAATTCGGAGCAAAAGCAGGACTGGGGCTTGAGCTCTGCAGCGGGAGGGAAATGTTAGGAAACCAGCCTTCTTGCTTGCAAAGAGTTGTCCTAAAACTATGCACGTGATTGGCTGGACTTTATATTCAAGGGTGCCATTTAGGGAAGGCAATGGTGGCTGTTACACACAGAGATTTCAGATTCTTGTAAGGGCTAATCTACACTTCCTCTGGTCCAGGGTAAAACCACTCTTTTGTGCTCAGTCAGAGCAAACGACAATTCAGGTTTTCCCTGGGTTGTCATTTGTTCAGGTCTATCACTAAAGAGCAGCTTCCCTTGGAAAGGAGAGGGGCAAAGGGAAAACTGCTCAGACCGGTGCTTTCTAGGCATGGCACAAGCAGAAGTATAGACGAGCCCTCAGTTGGCATCTGTCCTGGAACTATTTTAAACTTTCTTTATCAATGGATTTGTTTTCAATATAGAATGGGCCTTTTCTGTGGACGCTCCGTGTTTGTGGAATGCTGTCTTCAGGGAAGCACACCTGGCCCTGTTTTAAGGGGCCGTGTGAAAACTTATTTATCTACCCATGTTTTTTTAACTGGGAGAGTTGTTAGATATTCCTGTGGCCTTTGTTGCACTCATCCTTTTAACTGGGGTGGGTAGGACTTATTCCTTTAAACGATATTGTCAGGTGATCATTTCAGCTATTGTTTATGGTTATTTTTATCTGATTTCAGTGTCTTTGTTATTATTATTATTATCTGTGTTTTTCCTGTATTTTTTCTTTATTTTATGCTTTGAGGCACTTGAGTGCAAAATGTGACTAATAATAATATACTGTATGGAGCTGTTTTAAATTGTTTTTATCCTTCTCTTATGGTTGTAACTGTTTATGCGTTTTATAATTGTACATTTTGTTCTTGTAACACATCCTGAAACCTAATCTATAAGTATAGTGTGGTGTGGGTGTTTGTGGGTGTGTGGGTGGGTGGGTGTTTCAGGAGAACCTTCATTTCTGACCATATCACTGGTTCTACACAACAAGTGACTTTTGTTAAAACTATTAGGGGGGTCCGTATACCAGAAATGGAAACCAAAGTGATGCAGGGTGCAGAGCATACATTATGCAGGTAGCTCACTTCATGAATCTCATTGTTGCTCCACATGAACATATGCATCCTGGAGCACAACCCAAACCCTTCTACAACCTGCACATTGTAAACTTTTCTGCTGCTACATATCTTCTCACTAAGGGGCACCTGATAAGCTTTGAGGCAATTCCCCAGAAAAGAGTTTGAAAGCCAGAGTAACCCGTTACCATCCATATTGTAATGTGTCACATGCAGAAGCAGTCAGGGTGACAAGACATGAGGAAGAACATGGCAGAAGAAGCCACAGCTGTGTCCCTGCTAATAGATCAGGGAGGAGGCTATTTGTTCCTTCATTTTGTAATCTTGCAATGCTAGCAGCTATTGGTGAAGGTTGCCTTGCCAGTTTTATGCAGATAGTTTGGCAACTTCTGGCTCTGTTGTTGAAAACATGTTTCAGTTATATAAGCAATATCTACATACTGCTTTTCAATGATAACAGTTTTCAAATCAGCCCATAACAATAATCGATCACAGTAATCAGTGCTTTTTTTCTGGGGGAGGGGGGGCTCAGGGGGGCACATACCCCTAAACATTATGTGAATCTAAGTTTGGCCTCATTGAGAGGCATTATTTCAAAATGAGTAGGAAAAGGAGAGTACCCCTAAACATTTTCTTAGAAAGAAAAAAAGCACTGACAGTAATAATATCAGTGAACTCAATGAAACAATTCACAACTATTACCAAAGCAAAGTGAAACAGTAATTCCCAGATAATAACAAATACGGCGGCATAGCATTAACACTCCAAGTCTATCAGATAATATCAAACAGGAAAGGCATAATGAAGCAGAAATGTTTTCACTCCCTTCTAAAAGTGAATGTACTAGGCTGCTCTTAATAGGAAAAGAATTCAACAGTTTTCCTTCAAGGCACAAAGAGAACATTCTGGTCATATTAGCTTATGTCCCAAGGATTTTATTAATTTTCCGCACCAGGCTCTAATTGTGGGAATAAGAGGTGCTCAACAGTCCCACTCCATCCATGGAGATGAGACCCCCATGCATAACTAGGTTTTTTCATTTTTGGTGGTTGTTTTCTAAGAGAATTTGTGTGCCTTTTACAATTGCATGTCAGGTTAATATTCAAACAGGTGAAGTTTCCCCTTCCATCTTCTCTGCATACAGATTTGCCTGCTGAATTTGTGGTTTTTTAGGCAGCTGTTAGACACAGAAGCCCTAGCACTAAATATGCTAGTACAACTCCATGTTTTTTTCCTAGGGTTGACATCATCCACTTGCTACTATGCCTTTGGGCTTCTTACAGCAGTCCCTTTCATCTCAAATTTGAGCCTACAATTCTCTCCCAAACTAACTCCCTTAATCCCCACCTTCCCCCAACCCCACCTACCTCTTAACAGCTTATGGGAAACCTAAGCCTTTGAAGTGGGGTAGGGGACACATGTTCTTGCAGATGTTGTTGGACTCCCAGTGCCATCATCTCTGATCATTGGCTCTGGCAGACTGAGACTGATGGGAATCACTGTATTGTACATCGGGAGGATAGCTCTGTACCTTGACATCCCCAGGACCCTAATACCAAAAATGCACACCGTGAGTCCATCCCTCATCCCTACAAGCTCTTCCCCACCAAACAGCTACTTACCTCCAGCATCCAAGTAGACTCATGCAAAATGCATTCAGGTCAATAGAAATAAGCAATTCATTTATAAATGAGCCAACAGCAAATTGTCATTTTTACTACATGTGGGAGTCAGAAAATGCAGTTTTGCTTAAAAACCCTGATGTACAACCCACAGTCAGATGTTTCCTTTTAGTTCTACACAGCAAAATTTGCTTTTGAAATTCTATTCCCCAAAAATATCATGTGAAAAATGTGGTAAGATGACATTTGATTTATACTATTTATTTATTTTTTGCATCCCACTTTTCTTCCACCATGAAAGCAGAATACATGGGGTTCCTGAGTAGTCTCCCATCCAGGCCCTGACTAGAGCCAGACCTGCTCAACTTTAGCAAGGTGTCTACATCAAATACGCTTAGACCAGGGGTAGGCAACCTAAGGCCCATGGGCCGGATGCGGCCCAATCCCCTTCTAAATCTGGCCTGCAGATGGTCCAGGAATCAGCATGTTTTTGCATGAGTAGAATGTGTCCATTTATTTAAAATGCATCTCTGGGTTATTTGTGGGGCATAGGAATTCTTTCATTCCCCCCCCCAATATATATATATATATATATAGAGAGAGAGAGAGAGAGAGAGAGAGAGAGAGAGAGAGAGAGAGAGAGAGAGAGAGAGAGAGAGTCCGGCACACCACCTGAGGGCCGGTGGATCGGCCCATGGCTGAAAAAGGTTACTGACCCCTGGCTTAAACCATGCCCTATAATTTAGTCTTAATGCTCACTATAAATCATTGATATTGTTGGGTGACACCATTAGTCATATTCAGAGGGCACCCAGTGGATATAACCCATTATCTTCTGCTTCTTCCCCAGTTCAATACACTCCATCTTCTGCACGAGTGAATATTGAGGGTTTCCTGTTTCAACATGTAAAAGAGCATTGGCAGGTGGTGCCAGGATAAAATGGAAGTTCTTTCTAACAGCTACCCTGATGCAACGGCATCTTATTAAATGGTAGCTGAAGCCTTTGTGCTGTAAAGCTGCCATCTGGTGCTAAATAAGAGAGTGCAGTTTCCACATCATTTTGTCCAGAGAAGATTTCGCAAAGAGAACCTCCCACTTGTGTTCACTGAGGATTACTCCAAGGTACATACACATCTTAAATGTAATAGTGTTTTTGGACTAAAACCATCACTTTTTTTTACTGGCCCTGCTCCAGAGCTTTTAAGTACTGCTTAGCACAAGAAATGTATCTGCTAGAGTTTCCTCATCCATGCCCCATCTGCTTAACTTCCATGTAGGACGGAGTCAGCAACCTTGTTTGGGCCAGCTTCTATTCTTTCCAGAACAATTTTGTTGAGGCTTTGCCCTGTGACTCAGAATTATTTGCCTCCCACTCTGGTAAACCTTTAATCACCTCCCAAATCTGTCTCTGTGGCAGAGGTGGAGAACCTCAGGCCCAGGAGCAAAAAATGCAACCCTCTCTGCCTGACCCTCTAGATCCCCCCCCCTCCACAGTTTTGCATCCATCCCTCTTGCTTGCCTGCAGAGAGGATGGAGAAATGGTGTGCAGAAACATCTGACTTTTGGAAAGGGAAGTGTCCCACCAACCAGTATCTGGCCCTGCCCACCACTGACATATGGCCCCCAGAAGTCCCCCCTCAACAGAATGTGCCCTGAAAGTGTTTCCCACCACTGATTTACAGGCTTCACTTTGCCTTATGGTAAGCCTACTCCTGATTTTTCATGTATTATCTGTCTTTAAAAGGTAAAGGTACCCCTGACCATTAGGTCCAGACGCGGATGACTCTGGGGTTGCGGTGCTCATCTCGCTCTATAGGCCAAGGGAACCGGCGTTTGTCCACAGACAGCTTCCGGGTCATGTGGCCAGCATGACCAAGCCATTTCTGATGAACCAGAGCAGCACATGGAAACACCGTTTACCTTCCCGCCGGAGTGGTACCTATTTATCTACTTGCGCTTTGACATGCTTTCGAACTGCTAGGTGGGCAGGAGCTGGGACCGAACAACAGGAGCTCACCCTGTTGCGGGGAGTTGAACCGCTGACCTTCTGATCGGCAAGCCCTAGGCTCTGTGGTTTAGACCACAGCACCATCCGCATCCCTATTATGTCTTTAAAGTACAGCAAAAACAGAAGGGTTTTTTTTATCTTTCTTGGTTTAATGCACAGAGTATACTTGCCCTTCTAGTACTCAATCCCCTTGCTTTGCTGGTCCATGCCATGTGAGTCAAATATCCACCCATCCTTAGCAGGAAAAGAAAATTCTGCAAAATTCTAGAGATGAGATCTCAATAGAGACCCATCTCAAAAGTGCTGACAGCAGCCCCAGCACAAGCCGGGAACTGGTGGAGCCTCAGAGTCAAGTTTTTTTCATGCGTTAAATGGAAAATAAACATTTGAAACAAATTCAGTATTTCACTAGTGTGCTCTTCCAAAATGTCTGCCTCAGCTCCATTTCCTTCCTAGCAGGGCACCCAAAACTGCTCTAATGTGCTCCTTGTGAAGGTTGATTGAGAACTGGCAACGGGAGAAGAACAGAGATGCTCTTTCAGACCAACAGTGAGTTCAGAATGGACAGGGCTGTGCTGGCTTCAGGGTAGCCCACTGGATATAGTGGAAGACAGGGGAGCCAGTGATAGGTAGAGTGAGAGCTAATGACAAGCAATGCAACCCTCTGACTGGTTGTAAGAAAGAATGTGGGGGCTCGCTGAGAACATTCTCTTTGGTTGGTAGGACAGTGCCCCATTTACTGTAATGGACCAGCTTCTACTGCTTCTGGGTCTAATTCAAAGCGTTGGCCTTCTAAACCCTAAACATTTTGAAACCAAGGTCCACCTGCACCCAGGGCACTGCAATCAGCCTAGTTTCAGCCTTCTTCATCCAATAAGGCATGTTCCCTGCTACTTGCCAAACTAAGGAGAATTGCAACAGAGTTAAATTGCTGTGCGAGCTGGATTCTGTAGTCCACTGAATGCCCTACAAACTGCCTGCATCTTTTAACTTTTCTGCCAGGGAGCCTAAAAAGTAGCTTTCCAAGAGGGCTTCCGTCCCAGATTCTTAGCTCCCCTGACGACTGGAAAAACAAATTGCAACAGAGTTGACACAGCCAGCGGCAACCATCTCGCCTTCACGGGTGCTGACAAGTCAGACTGACAACCAGGAGGTTCCCTACCCACAACACAAGCAGTCACTGAGGATGCCCTGGGCTTTCCCAGGAGGTGTGGCTTAGGGCACGAGTCCCTTTATTGGTAGTAAGAGAAGCACCTGGGCAGTTCAAACAGTCTGGGGCTGAACTGAGTGATAGTTTATAATTTTGAGACATTCTCTTATCTGGGAAACCAATCAACCCTTCCTCAGAAACTGGTGATTTGTGGACATGCCCTCAAGTCACACAGGACTGCTGGAGCAGAGGAATGTCTGCTGTATAAATTGTTGGCTGAGTGCAGATTACACAACATGTTTCGTGCCAGGCCTCATTCTGTGATTTAGACTAATGGCCTCCGAATCATTACATCTCGCCTGACTCCATGATAAGGAGCACAGTTCAGTGGTTGTCTGGTTGACAACATACTTGGCATGTAGAAAGTCATTTTAGGCTCAGCTGGAAAGGGAAGAGCTAGGAAAGTCTGCAATTCAAAATTCTGGAGAGTGGCTGCCAGGCAGTGTAGAGCATCTGTGGCTACCCTGCGGCCCTACAAATGTCACTGAACTCCAACTCCTACCAGCCCCAGCCAGCATGACCAATGATCAGTGATGATGGGATTTGCAGTCCAGAAGGCCTCCCCTGGTGTGCCCATGGTGCTGAACTATAAGCTCCCATCATTCCTCTCCATTGGTGTACTGGCTGGGGCCCATGCAAGTTGGAGTCCAACAACAGCTGGAAGGTCAAAGGTGATTTAAACACCTTTTTCCAACATAGTCAACATGGACAGCTACCGGGGGTCATTCTGCACACAAGCAACAGAATGAAACAGTCGGAAGTGAAGAGGTGGCACGGACTGTCTGCACCACTTCGGACGGCAGATTGCCTTTTCCAACGCACATATTCTTACAAGGAAGCAATGCGGAAGAAGAGCTGGGCTCGTTTTCAACCCAACGTGCAAGTTTCCTATTTGCAGGGAGTTGTGTGTTTGTGGGTTTCCACGTGGTTTAAATGTGGTGTTGTTTTTAAAGGGGGGAGAGGCCACCTCGTTCTTTTGCACCTGTAGATCTGGCCGCTGTTGGGATGCGTGGCGTAAAGGCCTGGATTGGTGCCAAAACTTACTCTGGGGATCTGTTTCCACGAGCGGGACTAAGCAACGACGACAGGAAACTGTCGTTAATGTTGTGCTCATTTTGGACAAGAGAGCCAGGCTTCTTCCGGGACAGGGCAGGGGCCTGGGGCGCGTCTTCTTCTCCGGACAGCTGAAGTTCAGCGCGCCTCTTTTACCGTCCGCTGAACCCGGGCGAGGGACCCCGAGGGAGAGGCGGCGGCGTCTCCGGCTCCGCTCCGCGCTGCCCGCCCCGCGCGCGCGCTGCCTCGGCCCCGCCCGGCACCTGCCTCCTCCTCGCAGGCCCCAGCCCCGCCTTCCCAGCCGGGCAGCCACCGCGGGCGAAGGCGTCTATTAGCAGCTGCAAGCTGTTGGCGAAGGAGCGTGTGGTGCCGCTGCTGCAGCTGCGAGAGAGACGCCGGCCATGGGGAGAGTGCAAGGAGGGATGCGATGCGTCAAGTTCCTGCTCTTCATCTTCAACTTCATCTTCTGGGTCAGTGCGGGGCGATCGCGATCGGGGAGAACGAGCCGGGGAGCAAAAGGCAATCGGGGACTACGGGGCTGTGGGAAGCAGTGGGGAAAGATTGAATGGGATTCAGGGTGCCCGGGGAAGGCGAGCAGTTAAGTCTGGAGAGCAATGGTGATGAAGCAGAGAGAGACTATTTCATAGATCGTACAGATGGGACCACGAGGGTCATCTAGTCCAACCTCCTGCGATGCAGGGCTTTTTTTGCCCAACTTGGGGCTCGAACCCACGACCCTGAGATCAAGAGTCTCATTCCCTGCTAACTGAGCTATCCCGCGCCTCCACTTCATCGGGAAGAACAGAGTGAGCCCTTTGCTGTCAGCTAAGAATCTTGCTCCTTCAGGCTGCAAACCGACACGCTTACGTACGTGCTGATAAACAGTAGCACAATCCCAGCCAGCCGGTTTTTCTCTCCCCCTTGACCATCCTTCGTTGCACAACCCCCTACCGCATGCCACCCTTCATGATCTCTTGAGCCTGCTAGAGCGAAATTGCAATAACATGGGCTGGTGTGCAACCGCTCTACCTTGAGCATCTCTCTGCTTCTGATCACTGGGAGGCTAACCTAACAGCTGCTAGATATGTGGGATACTTCAGTGGGGAAGGTCAGGCTTCCTTTTTCCGTCAGACCCTCTCTTTTGTAGATACTCTCTGCAATGGCTGTTTTGCACAATCAATTTATGCAGCTATCAAAGTGGGGAGCAGGCAGGTACAAACTGATCCAAAGGAAATGAAGCTGAGGTGTTCTAGTGCAAAGTGCGTGTTTTGAAGGAAGCAGCGTGTTACGGATCATCTGTCATCCTCATCTAACCCATGACAGCTCAGTTACAGTAAAAAAAAACACCATACTGTATTGAGTGAATGAGTTACCTTCGTTAGTGTGTCTTTTCTGCATACAATCATCTTTTGTCTTTGGGGCAGATGAGATCATCAGGCAGGCCAGGAGAAGTGTCTGTCTCTGCAACCCTGTTGTGGAAAAATGCTTATAACTTTCAAATTGTCTGAACCTACCGTATGGGCTGGCCATATGGTCACAGGTTTGTGAAGCCTAGTGCCACATTAAAAGCAAGTCAAAAGGGCTGGAACCTACAAAAAAGCACAAATGCTGTATTGCCCCAATAAGCATGTGATTGTGATGGGGTTTAATGTCTCGCTCCCTTCCCCTGTGGGACATCAACCATGAAACTACTAACAAGTATCTTAAATAACACTGACATGTAAGCATTGGTTAGAATTCTGTGAGCTTTTCTATTTGTGTCTCCGAGATGTGTAAAGCTTTGTGGCTTCTTGAATGATTTCCCCAGAGATAAAGTGTTACTCCTTGTTGTGTGTCATCATGGACCCTTCGTATGTTTGGTCAAAAATGTATTTGCAGCATTTGTGAGCATCCACCCTTTGAGAGATGATTAATGCAGGCCTCTCTTATTTGGGTGGACACCACTATGGCTCTGCATGGAAGACCTACCTTTGTATCTGTAGAATGCCCAGAATAATTTAAGCTGGAATTTCCAAGCCAAGTGCAGTACTCTGTGAATACATTTCAATGTCTATCATATTAAGGAGCATGACATGTTGTGTGGCTGTACAGTAGTTGATTAGTATGGAATCTAGCCTTTATTGGTTGTGATCTCCTGAACCAACATACAATAAAGGCATTAATGGTTTGCCAGTCAGCTGCAGCATGTTCCTTTTGTTCCAGATGTACTGAGGCAAACCGCTTTTTCAAATATTAAAAGCAGAGGATATCCAAATAAGCAAGCAAGCTGCTTACCAACTCTTGTGCAGAATGGTGTACACAAAGTACAAGTGAAAGGCAATAATTTTTAATAAATTCTGACAAGCAATAGTACAATATGCACTTTCTTCTAGTGGCTGTCAGAGTTCATGCAAATGTGCAGAATCTGCTCCCTCTTATCTTTTGCTATTGTTGATGCATCACGGGAGACAATTGCACTCCAGTGCTGTGGAGGGGAAGGGTGCAACTTCAGAAGAATTCAGAAAAGCAGAAGCAACGGGGTGGGAGTTTTTGACATTGAGGTCACAATCATGGGGGAAGGGAAGCCTTTTTCTTTTCCACCCCCTATTTTGCTTAAATGGCTGCTCAAGGTTCCTTGCTTGAGTGGCACCAGCTGAGAATACTCAACCTCTGAATAATGTCTTTAGCTAGGACCATCATCTGAGCAGGAAATGTAAATTCCCAGAGACTGTCATCTAGAAAGGCCCTAAAACATAGCATCATAGAGTTGGAAGAGACCCCAAGGGCCATCTAGTCCAGGGGTCAGCAAACTTTTTCATCAGGGGGCCGGTCCACAGTCCCTCAGACCTTGGGGGGGGACTATATTTTGAAAAAAAATATATGAATGAATTCCTATGCCCCACAAATAACCCAGAGGTGCATTTTAAATAAAAGGACACATTCAACTCATGTAAAAACACCAGGCAGGCCCCACAAATAACCCAGAGATGTATTTTAAATAAAAGGACACATTCTACTCATGTAAAAACATGCTGATTCCCAGACCATCCGCGGGCTGGATTTAGAAGGCGATTGGGCCGCATCCGGCCCCGGGCCTTAGTTTGGGAACACCTGATCTAGTCCAACCCCCTGCAATGCAGGAATCTCAACTAACGCATCAATGACAAATGACCATCCATCTATCATGCCATTGGGAAAGGCCTCTATTAAAGATGACAGACCCTAAGAGATTTGCTGCCCTCCTCGATCATGCTTCTGATGTATCCCCTGTATAACACCAGCAGCAGCCTGCCCACTTCTTCTCCATCACTGACTGGGCAGGCCATACATGAGAGGTCATTAAACAACAATCCAAAAACATCAGAACTGGCTATGAATATAAAGGACAATTTTACTACAACAAATATATAAAGTCATAAACCTCCTGGACAATGAGCAAACTAAAGTCCAGTGTGCATAACTGAGCCTGGAGATACTCATAAACATATAATGAACCAGTGTCTCTCTCGTTGCTTGGAACAAACCAAACGTTCTTCAAATAGTCTTTCACTGGAAGCCCAAAGTCATAAACGTAGGAGCAGTAGCAAGAAAGCGTTCTTCAAGTAGTCGTTAGCTGGAAGCACAAAGCCAAATGGTCAATCTCCAGGCTTGGTTATGCACATTGCACTTTAGTTATTGTCCAGGAGGTTTATGACTTGATATACTTGCTCTAGTAAAATTGTCCTTTATATTCATAGCCAGTTCTGGTGTTTTTGGTTTGTTACACCTGATACTTTTACACCTGATACTTTTGGTTTGTTACACCTGATACTTTTTGCGTATACTGTACATGAGAGGTCGCCAACTGTTTTAGGCACAGGGACACATTTTTGAGTGAGTGAATAATATAATTGTAGAGTTGGAAGGGGCTCCAGTCAAACCCAACCTTGGGCACTGCTCTCTCCTGTCACTTCTTGCTCCCGTCCCCTGGAATGACTCCTCTTCTCACCACCTGAAGACCATGCCAAGATGAAACTTAGATTCAGTTGATTTAATCTGAGCCGTGAAAAGCACATAGAGCTGAAAGACAAAGTTTCTCCTCTTTTCAAGGCAGGAAAAGGTGACCACTCACCAAGAGGGGCAATGAATGGGGGTGGGGGACACTCGGAGGCTTCATGGGCACTTGGAAATACCTTCAATATGTTATTGCACCCAAGTTGCCATTGCATTGGTGACCCCAACCATACATGCTCCCTTGGTGGGCAGGATTGTTGTGGAAGCCTGGTAAGATGAAAGCCAAACCATGCTTGCAGATAGCCTTGACCAATGTAGCTAGAAATGAGTTGTCTTTTCCCCATAAGGAGATGCTGTGGACTAATTATGTCTGTTTGGTCAGAGATTTGTTTAAAATCTGCATTCAAGTTGCTGTTTGGCTGATTGGGCTAATTTATCAATAATTTGCTTTTGAAGTTGGCAACAATCTTTAGAAGGTTTGCTTGTTCCGTTGCCTAACATATTATTTGGAGAACTGGGATCTCCTTTCTTAGAAGTGGTTTTCAGTTTCAGCATCTCTGGTCACATGGTGAAAGAAACTATCACTGAGGGTATTGTAGTAGGCCATGTAATGAATACAAGTTTGCTCTTTATCTTGTTATCCATAACTTCTCATATTTGTCTATTAAGCATACCAGAATCTTGTGCTCTGCTGCACACTGACAAGAGTCTTTCCATTAGTAAAGATGTTTAGCCCTGAATTCCAAAAGAATAACATCACTTTAATTGCTGGTACTCTAGTTTATATCTCATCTAACACATCTCTTAGATCTGAGTACCAACATCAACCCGCCAGTAGAAGAAAATAGCTCTTCATTGAAACCATAGAAACAGCAAAGGAAATAAACAGCCACAATGGGGCACATTTGTTTATCCTTGACATTGTTTTGCTATCAACACTTTCCCAGAGCTGCGTGGTTCTCTGTGCCCAGGCAGTGCAGTGGATTGCTAATCTAAAAGGAAGCAAAAAATAAATAACTCTTAAGGAACAGCTTGGGACTCTTCAATTATGGGCACACTTCCATGATGGCTTAAGAATGTCCATTGTGCATATATACTTCTATAACTTTACATAGACTCAGAGTTTATTTCAGTCCTTCTAAGGACATCATTCCTTCATTCTGAAGGAGGAATTTGTTAGGTCTGCTTTTCACAGCAGACTGACCAAACTGACACTCCCAAACTTGCTTGTGAACTGGAATGCAACTCCCAGTTGGATTTTGCACTTATCCAGATTTTGAGAAGCAGTTTTGGTGTGCAAAAAGTGTGCACAGAAATACTTATTTTATGTTCAAAATTCATATTTTCTGGGAAATATTTTCCTATTTTCTGAGAAAGTGCAATGGAAGATGCCTATGGTATATTTCATGTGCAAAATGTGTACAATTTAAATGTGGACTTCTTCTTTTTTGCATTCTTTCCAAAAAGCCCACGCAATATTGTTTTCAACTTTTTCATGTGATTTACATTGTATATTTTTATGTTTTATTGCTGTAAACCACCACGATTTTTAATTGCATAGTAGTATATAAATATGTTTTATAAACTTTTAAAAAATGCAGTAGAATGGACCTGTGACTGCACTTCATTGAAACAAAAATTAGGATGTTCAGTCCATCCCTAGCAATGCAGTACATCAGGGGTAGGGTACTGGAACTGACTGGCAGCCTGGATCCATATTTCAAACACCCATGGGTCAATTTTAACGGGGGGCAGTGTTGCCCACCTATCAGTCACCTGATGTTACAATGGCAGCATATGAGTTGCTTTTCGCTGCACAGTTTGATTCCAAACTGCATGGGCAAAAAAAAAAAATCTGCACAGCGCTGGGGAAGCCCTTTGCACAGCATTACTGAAGCAGTGACAATCAGCTGGTAGCAAGCACCACAAAGCCCATTTTATCTACCTCCCACTGGGTGGATGGCTATAGCTTGGCCAGAACAAGTTTTCAGGCTAATAGGGAGATGTGGTGGACCTGAGTAGACCTGCAAGCCAGAGGTTCCCCATCCATGCAGTCCGCCATAGTACAAACATATCAAACATTTGCTTCAAAGAATCCTCAGTTCTGTGACCTGTAAAGCCCTTGCTTTGGCTGCCACCTTACAATATATCTTGCGTATTTCCTTTTCTCCCTTCTCATCCTCTCTTTCCCATTCCAGACTTAGTTTAGCATCATTATAAATCATCAAATGAGTGGAGGGTATGCTTATCAGGTTTTCCAGTGACACCAAACCGAGTGGGTTAGCCAATTCCTTAGAAGTCAGGTGGGATTCAGCACGATCTTGATAGGATAGGAAATGGAGTGCTCTGCATTTAGGTAGGAAAAAGTAGGTGTACAAATAATGCAGTATGATTAGCATATGGGATGAGTGAAAATGATCTTTAAAAAGGGGGGGGAACTTACCCCCAGTGCCCATCATAGCTGCCAAGTTTTCCCTTTTCTCACGAGGAAGCCTATTCAGCATATGGGAATTTCCCTTAAAAAAAGGGAGAACTTGGCAGCTATGGTGCCCATGTGAGAGGGCTAAAAATGACCGACACCCACAAGTCACAAAATAGCAGTGCAAGGGAGGAGATTGATATAAGCAGCTAGCAGTTGGTGACATTGTTTGTTGTTAAGATCTCATCCTTCTTTGAAAATTGCAGAATTCTTTGCCATGGCAATCTCCATTCTGCTTTCCTCAAGCTAAGTATAGCCATTGGATCTAGACATTGCATAACCTCATTTTAGGCAGAATTTGCTTATCCAGAGGTTCTAAGAAAAGCAGAAGCAACTCATCTGTGCCCCCGCTACTGAGAAGCCAACATTGTGGGTCCATTCCACCAAGCAAGTTGCTTCCGAAGAACTAAATATGCCTCTCCTATCATTTATTTCCTTTTCCTTTTACACCTGACTTTCACCCATGCCCATCCTGACACTGCTAGTTTCCCCCCCTCCCAGATCCTTTTTCATTAACTTCTTCTCCTATAAAAACTTTCTTCCCTGTTCCGTTCTGGTATATAAACTGTTCTGTTATATATACACTGAGTGGAATTCAACATTCTTCTATAGCAAAAGTTCCATCTGTGCAAGTGTTGCAGTTTGCCAGACTGTACAATCCCCCGTCTCCCCCTTCCCCATGCTCTTCTGGGGGTTCTCCCAAGACCCAGCTGAATTTGGGAAACACAGGGCACACAAGGGGAGGAAAATCCCATTGAACAAGTAGAAGTCATTGCATAGGGCTTTCACTGATGGGGTTCAGCAGGTGAATCTCACCCAGTATATTTTCTTTGCCCTTTGAAAATGGGGTGGTTGGGGTTCAAGCCTGCAATGCAAATTGCATCCTGAACATGAGTTACTAAAGCTGATTCTGACATCTCATTCCAAAGAAACTTAGAGAGAAATTGAATCCCAACCGTAGTCTTCCGTTTGCTCAGCTAGTTCTGCAAATTAAGGGCATTTGCACAATTGATTCTGCTTCTGTTAAGGGCATCTGAGGCAAACCACAAAATGGCACCCCCCCCTCCCCTTTCGCCAGGGAAGATGGGGTGAAAGAAGCTGTACATCAGGAACAAGGAAGGAATAAAGATCCACACCAGGAATGAGGGGCAAATAAAGATCTATATCAGGAACTGGGAGGGGAGAGACCAGTAGTGACTCCTATTCACCAAGAGGCCACTGTAGAGGCAGCATTTTGGAGGCTGCCCACCTTGCCTCATGGGTGGGCCGGCCCTGAACTTTCAACCTGAGATGCTTTCAAGCCACTGCAGTCCCTCCAGTATACCAAAGCTTTCTTTAGGGAAGTTATGGAGCACTGTATATTAAATGGAAATGACTCTCTGTTAAAAGTACTCAACCCACCTGTCCATCATACAACTATTTCCAGTGGTATTTCTGTCAAATTAAAAAAGAAACGTGTGTAGAACCTCTTGAGTTCTGTTCTATTCTCTGCTTGGAAATAAATTAGAGTACCATGCTGAAAGAGAAAAATACAGAGCCATCCATAGCACTAGTAGGTTCAGTTAAGTTCTACTTATGAGCAGGAGGAGAGAGAGTAACACACCAGCACTCAGAAGGTGAATTGCTCACCTTGACCTTATTACATCATGGTAGTGCAGGATGAAGGGACCCAGGTGGCGCTGTGGGTTAAACCACTGAGCCTAGGGCTTGCTGATCAGAAGGTCGGCGCTTCGAATCCCTGTGACAGGGTGAGTTCCCGTTGCTTGGTCCCAGCTCCTGCCAACCTAGCAGTTCGAAAGCACGTCAAAATGCAAGTAGATAAATAGGAACTGCTACAGCGGGAATGTAAATGGCGTTTCCATGTGCTGCTCTGGTTTGCCAGAAGCGGCTTTGTCATGCTGGCCACATGACCTGGAAGCTATACGCCGGCTCCCTCGGCCAATAATGCGAGATGAGCGCACAACCCCAGAGTCGGTCACGACTGGACCTAATGGTCAGGGGTCCCTTTACCTTTACCTTAGTGCAGGATGAAACCATTGGCTCAGATATTTGTAGACAGAATGTCACACCCGTGCTGCTGTGACACAATGGAGAACAACCTCAGTCAGAGCTTATGAAAACTAAATTATGCATTCAGACATGAATCACAGCTCTCTGCATGCAGCTGGAATGGTGGGACTCTGAAAGCTATTGTTTTCAATCACAGACAACATGCCTGCTCTTTACCAGTGTGACTTAAGGGGGGGGCGGTGTCTGTGTATAAACATTTATTTTTAGATACATGACAGTTAAGAGTTGGCCACTTCGTAACCGAACATGATAAAACCTCCCTCAGACACTCTTCCTTCGTGTTTTGATAGCATCCCTACGAGGCTGAAATGGCATTATTAACTTGCTTATTATGACTCACTAAAGTAAAGCATTAACACTGTTTGACAGCAGTTAGGCAAACAGAGTCACAGTACAGTGGTACCTTGGTTCTCAGACTTAATCCATTCCGGAAGTCCGTTCCAAAACCAAAGCGTTCCAAAACCAAAGCGCGCTTTCCCATAGAAAGTAATGCAAAATGGATTAATCTGTTCCAGACTTTTAAAAACAACCCCTAAAACAGCAATTCAACATGAATTTTACTATATAACGAGGCCATTGATCCATAAAATGAGAGCAGTAAACGATGTACCGCTGTCACACAATCAATCCATCAGTAGCTGAAACAGGTTCCACACAGTCACAAAAACAAAACAAAAAAGTGCCGCAAAAACAAAAGCGCAAAATAAATAGCAAAAACAGACAGACCTCAGCGTAACACTCAAAACGGAAATGTGGCATTCAAATCAGAAGTGTAACACACAAAACGGAGCACGTTCAGCTTCCGAAAGACATTCGCAGACCGGAACACTTACTTCCGGGTTTGCAGTGTTTGGGTTCCAAGTTGTTTGAGTACCAAGGCGTCTGAGAACCAAGATACCACTGTACACTTAACTATAAAGTGTAGTGCAGCAAAGATGACTGGGTAAATTGCAAGTACAGTGGTACCTCTGGTTACGAACTTAATTTGTTCCGGAGGTCTGTTCTTAACCTGAAACCGTTCTTAACTTGAGGTACCACTTCAGCTAATGGGGCCTCCCGCTGCCACTGTGCCGCCAGCACGCGATTTCTGTTCTCATCCTGAGGTAGGCCAAAAGTTCTTAACCCAAAGTACTACTTCCGGGTTAGTGGAGTCTGTAACCCGAAGTGTTTGTAATCAGAGGTGTTTGTAACCCAAGGTACCACTGTAGCACTAGAGGAGGCTCTTGATGGGGCAGGGGGTGGAGACAGCCACAGATGTTGCCACAGGGTAGTGCAGACAAGAAGCAAAAAAAAAAATCCCCAGATAGCTCACATTTAATCAGAATGAGCCTTCACCTAAGATCTTGTTCACACATGCATTAATATTTAGTTATTTTCTAAATCCCTTTCAATTCAAAGGCTGTTCAATAGATAACATCATAGTTGGGCCATGCCCTCAAGCCTGCCTACACTCTCAACAGAAATCACTTGACAACTCCAAGGTCACAGCTCAAATGTCCCACACAGAGTTTCCATGCCACCTCAAAGACAAAACTTTTAAATGGAAGCCATTCATACATTCCACACCAGCGCATCAAAGGGTGAAAGATCAATTGATGGGCATGTGTGTGTTGCCCTGTGTTCCTCAACAGTGTAAAGCAAGAGATCATTGGTTGCTTTTATCTCAGTGGTCCCTTTGTTTATTAAGTGTATTTCTTGGATGGATGCCAAACTGCCCCTCCCCCCCCCGCATCCTTTCATGTTTCATGTTCCCCTGCTTTAGTGTGGTTATAGTTATACTATACTAGCGGCAGAGAATGAGGCTGTATGAGGTGGTAAAATAGTAGCACTTCAGCCTGCAAGTGAATGTTTCTCGGTGTAAACCAAGACACTCTCTGCAAGCAGAAAACTAGTAAGCAAAGAGAGGGGTAGGCTTGAACTCTGTTCCCGGATCTGTTCGTTTTCTATCAACAGGGAGGTTTTTATATGGAAGAGCTATACAAAGCGATGATCTCCTACCTGCAATCTAAAGTGGTGCTTCCTCATTCTGCTCTATGTGTAGACTAGGGCTGCTCCTCAAGTGAAGTCATGGTGATGCCTTTCATTGCGCCCATTTTTGTAGTCTTCCATATACCTGCTTTTGACATTTTAACAGAGTTCTTCAATGAGAAATAATAGGAAGATTAGCATGTACACATTACCTACAAAATAAAAAACTCTGTCTAACATAGATGTATGCATTTATTTAGGGGCATTAAAGTACAGTTTTCCTCCAGGAAGGAGTTTGCTTTTCTTCAGTGGCATCCAGGATTTATACATTTGTTGTTTTTTTACACGATTATTAATTTTCATATATGAAAAAGTAACACAGAAGTCTGTCCTGAGAATTTGTGGCTGCTGTGAGACCATTGGCGGAAAGCAATAAAATGAATGTACTATGTGTAGAATCCATCTTAGGTTTGTCCCTTAAACTTCTTAAGATAGCATTGTATCTCTTTATATATTACCGAAGCTTTAGGAATGAAGGCGTAGGTGAAATTCTCTCCCCAGGGAGGTTTGCCTGGCACATTTATTATATACCCTTAGGTGCCTCTTCAACCAGGCCTTGGGCTGACTAGCATCCTGTTAAAAGTGTTGTGAGTGGGAACATTGTTTTGTTTTGTTTTGTTCTTGGTTTTTTTATTTATTTTCTGTTTTTATCTTGGATTTTTATACCGTGAACTACCCTGAGATCTACGGATCAAGAGCGACATACACATTTTATAAATAAGAATATAGAAAGTGCCCACACTGGGTCCCTTGCCCTCCAGGCTTTGCGGTGTAAATGGTAGCTATGCATACCTGGGAATCAAAATGGCAGCTCAGCCTTGTCTGTGGTTTGGATGTCTTACTCATTTGTCAACTAATATGAGAAAGTGTCCCTTACCCCACTTTTTCTCTCTTTGTTAATATTACTGCTCTGGAGATTTAAGTGAAGATTTATTGGTTGTGCCAGCCAATCAGCACTGTGCAGAGCAAGCTTGAGCTACAGGTATCTTGAACAGCCCCTCTTCCCTAATGGCTGGAAAGGAAAATTGCATTAAAAAAAGTTACTGTATGTCTGTCTTCACCCTTAGTGTAGATTTTTAAAATTCTTTCATCCCAGAACATTAAAGAAAATGTTTTCTACAAGTGTGCAGCTGTGTATGGGTAGGAGGAGGTACCACTGTTAATAACACTGTTTGAAACATTTCCCATAGCTGTAGAACTAAGCTTTTGCCTTCTGGGAACTTATTATTCGTGTGATTAAAATCTCATCTCTTAAGAGTTTCCTCTGCATTTAATACCATTTCCTTGCTACCTAGGGCGGGTGCTGCTATGCAGTTCCAGTGATGCGAGGAGACTTTCATTACTCGTTTAAACAATGGCACCAAATCCCATAAAAGGAACATTTTCTGGTGCATGCAGCAGTCAGCAATGGGGTCATGGAAGCAGCTTTAAAAAAATCAATAGAAGTTGCAGGTTAAAGGGCATTTTCCAAGCTACTCATTTCCCCCACTCTTTTTTGCTAGCAGGACTTTGTACACAGCTTTGACAAATATCGAGCTAGCTCATTCCAGCCTTGCATTGCAACATTTTGCACTTGCTGCAGCCACCACCATCGCCACAGGTGCTCCCAGTGATGTGTTACACCTTTTCTCCTGCTGCAGCCTCTGCTACTAATTGATGCTTTGGCTTGCCACTGTTTACTGCCTTTGGAGATGTGTTGATCCTCCTCTGATTATTTATTGCAGAACTGTGCCTTTAACAGATGCATAATAGGAAGTAATCACACAGGAGAAGTTCTCTAAAGCACGGAGCAGGCTAAATGCCAAATGCCATGCATGCATGCCTGCTGTCTTCTGTTGAAGTATGCCAGTAACCTGTGCCAAAGTAAATCTAAAGTGCCTTGGTGAAGCAGGTGGGGGGCTTTTTGGTGCCGTTGTTGTTGTTGTTTAGTCGTTCAGTCGTTTCCGACTCTTCGTGACCCCATGGACCAGAGCACGCCAGGCACTGTCTTCCACTGCCTCCCGCAGTTTGGTCAAACTCATGTTCGTAGCTTCGAGAATACTGTCCAGCCATCTCGTCCTCTGTCGTCCCCTTCTCCTTGTGCCCTCCATCTTTCCCAACATCAGGGTATTTTCCAGGGGGGTCTTCTCTTCTCATGAGGTAGCCAAGTACTGGAGCCTCAGCTTCAGGATTTTGGTGCCATAGACTAACACAGAGCAACCTCTCCCAACCTGTTGTAGTCCAGAGGATCTGGAGGGCACCAGGTGGGAGACAGCTAGGCTGTTTTGCTCTTGCTTTTCCCACCAGCATTGCATTTGATGGTCAGAGCACTGTGTCTCTTCTAGAGTCTGGTAGGAAACCACCAGCTTAGAAGAGGTTACTAATCATTGTGGCAGGGTTCCTTAATTGCACTCTCTGATTCCAAGTTCTAATGATTCTGAGATGGCAAATGGGAATGAACCCTTTCTTCCTTCTCTGGAGGCTTAAGGAAAGTGGGACACGCAGTCTTGCGATAAATCTTTTATTCATATTTGGAAGGCTGTCCAAGTGCAATGTGTGCTCATTCAGTAGTTCCATAATTTTGAGTTTTTAAATAAAGACTAAAAGACCTACTCTCTGGTATTATAGATCTAGCATAGCCAATGTGCGGCCCCAGCCAGCATAGCCATTGGTCAGAGATTATGGGAGCTGCAGTCCAGCAGCATCTAGAGGAAGGGGTGGACTTTGATAATATGCCGCCCTTTTGTGAGGCCATTTGACACCCTCCCCCCCCCAGCCCTCATGTCACCGGCTTAAGCTGGGGTTTGGGAAGAAGGCATGAGGCTCTGGCAGGGTCCTAGAGCCCTCCTACCTCCTTCCCAAGGCTGCTTGTCTAGTTTTGGGAAGAAGGATTCTAGGACCCTGTCAGAGCCCTCACACCAGGCTTTGAAATGCACCCTCCTCAGCTGCACACTCGGTGTGTCCACCACTCACACTACCCTAAATCTGCTTCTGCTGGAAAGCCCCACATCGGCTGTCCTGTTATAGATTGCATCAGAGGACCTGGAAACTATGGCAGTGGGGTGACCTTTGAGAGGATATGTCCTTTCTGATACACATGTGCATATGATTGTGACTTGTATGGCTAGGTCAGGCATCCCCAAACTTCGGCCCTCCAGATGTTTTGGACTAAAATTCCCATCTTCCCTGACCACTGGTCCTGTTAGCTAGGGATCATGGGAGTTGTAGGCCAAAACATCTGGAGGGCCACAGTTTGGAGATGCCTGGGCTAGGTTAACACAGAGGCATAGCATGGGAGGGGGCTGTGGGGGCCATGGCCCTGAGTGCAATTTTGAGAGGAGGCCAGAAGGAGCTGCAGAACAATTGATGAAAATTTGATGGATGCTTGTTCCTATTCAGCAATAAATTGTGGGCTTTTCCAGGGAAAGTAGTGGGACAAAAGAAAAAAACCTCTCAGACTCATGCCTAGAAACCATGGGTCAAACAAAACTGTGGATGATCCCTGTCAGAAATGTAAATAACACATATCAGGAAGTCAGCACAAAAATAAATGGTTCTGTACCTGCACCTACAGTTTAGCTGATTCCCCCATTTGTATGGTGGAATGAGGAGGCAAGCTGAATAGGGCAGCTGCAGAGAGAGTCACTGCTTTGAATATCATTGAATGGTATTCAAAAGCAAGTTGCTCTCGTAGCTAGATGTTAAAGTTTCATTTAAGCCACAACATAAAATGGAAAGCAATTGGGAAGAATTAGCAATGGGCTTGATGGGCCATTAGAACGGAATCTAAGCACAGCAATCTCATGGGAGAAATTCAGCATGTGCGTGTGGCACACGCCACACTTGCTTCCTTCTGTTCCAAGGTTGCCATGTGAGGGATTGCAATGCTGAACTCTCAGAGCCCACATGACACCTTCTCTATGGACTCATTTCAGTATTCCAGCAATAAACTTGGCAGCATAGAGAGCGTCCCAGGGGAAAAAACAACAACCACACACAAACACATTGCCATCTCTGCAACAAGCTATCTGTGCAAAACCTTCAAGGGACCAGCATGGACCTCGGCGCTGATGCCTCCATGTTTTTTGACTATGGACACTGGATGTGTATTGTAGTTCAACATTTTAAATACATTTTAGCCCACCCTTCCTCACAAAATGATTTTTGGGTAGGGTACAAATCGTCACTGGGACATGAAGCAGCCTCTCAATCAAACCTGCCTCACAAGGTTGCTGTGGGGATTAAATGAGGGGGCAGGGGAACCAGCTCCCTGGAGGAAAAAGCTGGGATATAAATGCAATAATTAAATAGAAATCTGATATGCCATTGTAATGGGGATCCGCCAAGGGTGAAATAGACCATCACTCAAACTCTTAAGGGGCAAAGTGGTGTTGTGAAAAATATTACAAAGAAACTTAAAGCTTTTTTCACACTTCTGCACATCCCATGCCTAGAAAGCAGTGAGGGCTGAGTGGTTTTTCATTTGCCCCATTGCTTTCCCCAAGAAAACCCACTGTTTACTGCTGAATCCACAGAAGAAGAAGAAGAAGAAGAAGAAGAAGAAGAAGAAGAAGAAGAAGAAGAAGAAGAAGAAGAAGAAGAAGAAGAAGAAGAAACCAATTGACGTTTGTTCCAATTCAGCAGTTGTTGTTGTTGTCGTTTAGTCGTTTAGTCATGTCCGACTCTTCGTGACCCCATGGACCATAGCACGCCAGGCACTCCTGTCTTCCACTGCCTCCCGCAGTTTGGTCAGACTCATGTTGGTGGCTTCAATAACACTGTCCAACCATCTCGTCCTCTGTCATCCCCTTCTCCTAGTGCCCTCAATCTTTCCCAACATCAGGGTCTTTTCCAGGGAGTCTTCTCTTCTCATGAGGTGGCCAAAGTATTGGGGCCTCAGCTTCAGGATCTGTCCTTCCAGTGAGCACTCAGGGCTGGTTTCCTTCAGAATGGATAGGTTTGATCTTCTTGCAGTCCATGGGACTCTTAAGAGTCTCCTCCAGCACCATAATTCAAAAGCATCAATTCTTCGGCGATCAGCCTTCTTTATGGTCCAGCTCTCACTTCCATACACCACTACTGGGAAAACCATAGCTTTAACTATACAGACCTTTGTTGGCAAGGTAATGTCTCTGCTTTTTAATATGCTGTCTAGGTTTGTCATTGCTTTTCTCCCAAGAACCAGGCGTCTTTTAATTTCGTGACTGCTGTCACCATCTGCAAGTGATCAAGGAGCCCAAGAAAGTAAAATCTCTCACTGCCTCCATTTCTTCCCCTTCTATTTGCCAGGAGGTGATGGGACCAGTGGCCATGATCTTGGTATTTGTGATGTTGAGCTTCAGACCATATTTTGCGCTCTCCTCTTTCACCCTCATTAAAAGGTTCTTTAATTCCTCCTCACTTTCTGCCATCAAGGTTGTGTCATCAGCATATCTGAGGTTGTTGATATTTCTTCCGGCAATCTTAATTCCGGCTTGGGATTCATCCAGTCCAGCCTTTTGCATGATGAATTCTGCATATAAGTTAAATAAGCAGGGAGACAATATACAGCCTTGTTGTACTCCTTTCCCAATTTTGAATCAATCAGTTATTCCGTATCCAGTTCTAACTGTAGCTTCTTGTCCCACATAGAAATTTCTCAGGAGACAGATGAGGTGATCAGGCACTCCCGTTTCTTTAAGAGCTTGCCATAGTTTGCTGTGGTCGACACAGTCAAATTCAGCAGTGAGCAGCCGATTTTCCCAGGGGATAGCAGGCAGGAGAAGTAGAAGTGTGGACAATCCCCAAGTCCTTGGGACACACCCACCCACACCCAGGGGAAATGGAAATCCTGTTTGGGGAAGGGCCATAGCTCAGCGGTAGAGCATCTGCCCTGCATGCAAGATATCCCAGGTACAGTCCCCAGCATCTCCAGGTGGGACTGGGAGAGAACCCTGCCTGAAACCCTGGAGAAATCACTGCCCTTCGATGGAGACAATACGGAGCTAAGTAGATCATTGGCTTGTATCGGGGCTCATCCACACTTCACTAGACCTGCACCTAGAGAGCACTGGTCTGAGAAGTTTCCCACTTGTCCTCTGCTTTCTAGGCATGAGCCTGAGCAGTTTTCTGTTTGCCCTACCGCTCTGTATCATGGAATCAGAGCAAACATCAATCCACAGAAAAGTGGGGGTTGGGTAAGAATAGTTTTCAGTGCAAGGGAGTGTCCGCATAATGGAATGTAGGTGAGTGGGAGGACAATGAAGCCTCCTCTACTAGACAGCATGTACGGAGTGTCTCGTAAAGTAAATTGTTTGCACTGAGTTTCCACTGTTTACTTCTGCATTGAGTGCATGCCCAGAAGATCATTGCCCGCCTGCATGAGAGTTTGGAAGAGGCAGCCTGTCTCTGCAGGAAGCTGTGGGTCTGGTCACTTTTTAGGCTCATTACGAGTGGGTGGTGAAAGAGACGAGATGATGTCCTCACCGTGCCTTGGACTCAGCCTGCTTCACAAACTCTGCAGCCAACAAGCTGCATTTGTTGCATCACAATAAAGCACAGCATCACATCCCTTGAACAATGACTCGGTCCATCTCTTCTGTGTGGAGACTGTGTCACCAGGAACTGTGGGGCTCTTAGTGATTGCTCAACTGCAGCTGTGTGTGTGTGTGTGTGTGTGTTACTGAGAAGTCTGGGAGACAAGAGGGTTTAGAAATCTCACTGGGGAGAGAGGTTAAAAAGAAAGCACCATAAGCAATGTTAATGGGGTTTTTTTGGGGGGGTGCTATTCATTGTCGTAGTACAGAACTCACCTCTTTCTCTCTTTCTCTCTCTCTCTCTCTCTCTCTCTCTCTCTCACACACACACACACGCCTGGGGACCACCGACTCCAGATCTGACCTCAAATCAATTTGCAGGCACGGCTAAACCCTAACTGAACATCAGGATGGGGAAGGAGACTCTGTGTCTCCTCCTCCACCCCTATGGAGAGCCAAAGTGTTCAGTCCTGTGGAGGTGCTGCTTCACCTGCACCCCACAGGATCGAATCTTCCGCTCACTAGCTGGTGAGCAGAGGATTCACTCCTTCTGGGATCTGCTTCCTTTCCTGCCCATGACAGAATAAGATCCACAAGTGGCTACTAAGCCTCTAAAACCCTTTTGTCGTTCCCATTCCTTGTAATACGTGAACTGAAAACCTGATAACAAAAGAACTTTCCTGGGGGAAATGTACTGATTGCCTAAATGCTACAATGCTCCTCACTACTGAGGTTTGTTCCTGCCATCACTGAAAAAGTTGTGTAAAACCGACTTTAGCTTTGGACTTGTACATGCGGGCGAAGAGTGAAGGTGGTTTTACACATACGGTACCTATGCAGAGCAACTCTTTGTAGTAGCTGCAGCACTTTTAAGTAACGTACCAGGAAAAAGCAGCTGCTTCTGAGTAGCAGGTTACTTTAAGCAGGTTACAGGAAGTTAGTCAGACTGTGCGCTGAATCTCTTGATGCCAATATCCTGAGTACCGTGATGCAGCATTTTTATGCCTGACAGTACGCTTAAATGCTTACAGGCTTAAATTTACTCTTTTATCATTATGATCAAAGAACTGTACAGCTTTGATATGTACAATTTAAAAGTTACTATTTTCACATTCATCATTGGAGCGTTCTGCCCTTTTCTACAGTGTCTTAGAACTTGCATGCACATTGTTGTTTCTGTGGAGTTTTGCGTGGTAACCTTAAAAGCCCTCTATGCTTCAACAGGAGGAGCCTGAATTGTGCATCTTATGGGCTTCCGCTCCCCCTTTCTTCTCTCCCAGGGTGGCCCTGCCCTCTGCCTGCCCCTCAGAGTCCCTCCTGTTCCTGCCCAGCTTCATTCTCTATTCCACCTGCACCTGCTTAGTGTGCCCCAGCCATTCATTTGAACAGCAGGCAGCAGCAGAAGTGCAACAGGAGTCAAACTCCACAGAGATGGAGGTTTTAAGTAGCTCCAGCTTGCTACATTGATGGCTCTTTGCTCCCTGGCTGCACAGTAAACAGCAAGAGAGAATGCAGAAGGGTGATCTTGCAGGTTGGAAGCCTGGTGAGATCTGATCTTTCTTTTTTCCCTTTTTTTAAAAGAAAGATGAGTAAAGTAAATGGTCAAGGAAACTGGTTTACTTCAGGTCTTGTTTTAATGGAGTAGTTTTTGCCAAACAGGGAACCATGTGGGCATCTAACTGCAAGGGAAGCTATTCTGAATCAGATCTTTGGGTTGTTTTGTCAATAGCAGCTTGTTTGCTTGCTTGCTTGATTTATTTGTACCTATTGTGTGGCGCAGTAGAACACCTGTAATGAAGTGACTGAGGCGTATTGCATCTGCGGATTTGTGGGTGTTTTATCAGAGGTAGGAGTGATTTAGCCATGTGAAGATGTTGATGTTTTTGTTGGAGGGCTTCTGGGTTTTTTGTTTGTTTGTTTGTTTGTTTGTTTCCTGACATGATCACCTTGATCAGTTGAAATGTTTGTTGATCTTCCATGATACTGCAGTAGCTTGGCCAAATCAGAGCCATAGGTTTCACCACTGATGCTGCTTTATAAAATAATCCTTTGTGTTGGGTGAGCGGGCTTGAAGGAAATGGCCTTGCAGGCCAAATTAGGATTCCCGCAGAGCCAAATTGCGCCCGCCAGCTGGAGGTTCTGCATGCCTCCCATATAGATTGGTCTCCCTGCTGGCTACACAAATGTACCAAACATTGGAGAAGCCTCCAGTGTGAAGGCTGTACAACAAGTCTGCAGTTTAAGTAACTGTGTGACTAGCCTATGCCTGCCACAAAAACCAATGGAGGGTGTAAGATACCTGCTCTTTCTTCCTCCTACCATGGCGATAACTGCCATGCCCTCTCCACCTGAAGTTCAATTCAGCCATGAACTCATTCATTAGCCATCTCTCTCAGCCTCGGCTGCCCACCTGCAGTTATGAGCATAGCCATACTTCTGGGCCAAATTACAGGGCTGTTGTAAAGATTCCTGGTGCATGTGAAGCGCTCTAAAGCTTTATATAAATGCTAGATGTTATTACCATTACAAAATGCTGTGGGGTCTGTATCCACTCACCTTGATCTAAATTATGGATTGATCTAATTTGACTGATTGATCAAATGTGTCTTTACCTCTCACCTGAGACAGTCCTGAAGTGAAATCATCAACTGAGTGTTAAACACAAAGCAATATTTTGTAAATATGCCTATCACCGTTTATGCCCTGGCATATTTTCCTCTCTCTCTTACTAGTTGTTAGTTTTGACTAGAATGAGTTTACACCGAGAAAGATTCTATTAGGATAGAGGTGCAGTTTGTTTCTCTGCCTAAAGTGGCCCTGCATTCCTCCATTGTAGCTGAAAGGGATGGGATCAACTTCTCCCTCTCCATCATCTATTGGAAGCACAAAGAGAGCTCATCTTTTCCATCGTAATGCACCACTTCCTTCTAAACAACTTAGTCTTTAGGACTCGACTGCTCCCAGCTGCCACACTCTTATGCCTGCTATGCATACAGGTCTCCGCTTTGCAGAGCTGTAGAACCGCCCAGCAGGGTCCTCGAAATTGCTCTCTACCAACAACCCAGTCTCTCTGGGAGTGCACTGTTAGGTGAAACTGCCAGGGGGGTGGGTTTATTTCCATTTGGATCTGTGATGATGTAAAGGGATTTCTTTGCCAATGGCAATTTCTGTCTGCTTTAAGCAGGTCGCTTCCTGGAACCACAATATTTGTTAGCTTGGGCAGATTATTGTTCAAAAAAAAAAACAGGAGGTATGGAGGCAGGCACTACTAAAGCTTGTCCTATGCAGAGTGCTGCATCATATTTTATTGCAACCCCTTTCTTCTGGTAATAGTTTTGTATATATTCCTTGGAATGGGAAATCCACCCGTGGGAAAGATGCAATAGTGGGTGTGGCAAATTAGGTTACCGGCAAAGGTAAAAGAAGTACTGTTAAAAGTAAATGTTCCAGATCTCTCCTGAATATTTATCCCATACATAGGGAGTGGAGAAAGAAGCAGTACAATGCGATCATTTAGCTAAGGGCCATGGGTCAGTGGTAAGAGGGGTTCGAGAACAGGCCTTCTCTGCAGTGGCTCCCCATCTGGGGAATGCTCTCCCCAGGAAAGTTCGCCTGGCGCCTTCATAATATGCCTTTAGGTGCCATGCAAAAACATTCCTTTTTAACCAGTCCTTTGGTTGATTTACATCCTATGCCCTTTTAAAATGTGGTTTTTTTGGGGGGGGGGGAGGTTGTTGTTTTTATTAGGTATTTTGTGGTTTTACATCTTGATTTTATTCCATGAACCACCCTGAGACCCAGGGTATAGGGCGGTATAATAATAATAATAATAATAATAATAATAATAATAATAATAATAATAATAAAGCATACGCTTTACATGTGAAAGGTCCTGGGTTCAGTTTACAGCATTTGCCAGTAGGACTGGGGGAAATCCCCTTTCTCAAAGCCTAGGGAGCCACAGCCAGTCAATGTATACTATTGCATACCATACTATATCTCCAAACGGTGTGAGTTTCCAGGGGTTCCAGGTGCTTACCCAAGGTTCGGTTTCCTTGGAATGAGGGACAGCGGAGACTGTGGCGTCTTTATGATATACAGTTTATTTATACATATATACAATAAGATGGAGGGGCTCGCAGCATTAACACCCGAGAAGGTCTTACTTCTCCCATAGAGCTTTGGATCCCAGCAGAAATCAGGCACAGCTCTGCCTCTCAGCTGCCAAGCCTGCTTCTAGCCCTCACACACCTCTTGCTTTTTGTCTTTCTAACGGACAGTTGAGGCACAGAGCCACTTCTGCTCTTGCCAAAATTTTTGGGCCAATTCTTTTGGAGCCATTATGGCCCATGCCTGGCTCTCTACTCTCTGCATGTTTATCTGGTGTGTGAAGAGGCTGTACTGGATGCAAAGATTGCAAGAGTGTGTACCTGCTGGGTCAACAGCACTGTGTGGCCTCACATCCCCCCCCCTTTTGAAAAAAAAGATATTTCAGTTCATTGTGTTCAGTACGCTGCCTTGGTATTTCTTATAAATGAAAGGTAGTGTAGACATGCTTTTAATAAATGCAAATAAATAGCTACCTGCCCACCTGCCGGCAATGGAGAGCTGGACTTGTGCTTTGAAAATGAACAGCAGTTTGATATACTGTCTGTTAGTCTCTCGTAATATGACATGGAGCGATAGTTTTTGATTGTCTGGTGTTTGATTGTCTGATGTTTCAGCTGTACCTCCACTTATGCTCAGCCTGTATATTCGCAAATAAATGCAAATTTTACAAAACACCAATAAGCTTTGGTTAACCTCCTTTCCAGTCCTCTGTTTTACCTCTCTCTGTGGTTTCTGGGAAGGAGCAAGAGCTTTCTCCATCTTCCTCAGACTAGGTGGCTGCATTTCCTGTAACTGAAATTTGGTCCGCCCATTCACATACCTTCCAGTTTTTCACAGATGCAGCAGGTGCTTATTTGTGCATATAAGGATGCATCTCACACTGAGGACCACTGCCTAAAAGGCGGGCAAGGGGAGCACACAAACACAAACACACCTTCTTTTCTGACTCATTTACTCTGCGATAGCTGCTGCTGCTGCTGCTGCTGCTGCTGCTGCTGCTGCTGCTGCTGAAACAGGATGTGTTCATAAACTGACCACAACTGTTTTCTTTTTTCTTCTTTTTCCATTTTTAAGCTTCAGAATCATTCCCTCTATTTCTGGTGTTCAGTCTGGAAGTTCCATTGCTCATGTAACCAAAATGGCACCACCCACAGACAAAAGGGAGGTATGGACAGACCTGGGGGAACTCCCAAGTTTACCAAGTAGAACAAATATTTAAAGGGGGGGATCAAGGGTGGGGGGACCAGACCAATGTGGACTGCGCATGCTCAATGGCTGCAGCACACTGAGTGTGTAGGAGCAGAGGGGGAAATGGGAGCAGGGGGAATGGAATGGAGTGACTGGAATCCTGGACAGCAGCATTCCACACTATAAAATTTTGCTGCAGGTTTCACTTGTGTTTAACCAAATTTTCAGCCTTACTACGGATCAGACTGTTTTGGGGGGTGTTTAATATCTGCAACACGTTTAGCAATATTTACTAACTGTTTAGGTTGTTCAATAGGGAGAGGATTCGAAGGGACGCAGGGCATCCTTAAGAATTATAACAAACATGTGGGCCCAGCAGTTTAAAGTAAAAGTGTTCCCAGCATCTTACAAAAAGACAAACTACCATAACAATGGAAACAGTGTTTTTACCAAGGACAGACAGGTTCCAGAAAGTAGCACCTACCACCCATGGTAACTAAGGACAATTGGAATGTATGAATGCCTGGGATATGAAGATGCCTTTTCGGTTTCTAACTATTTTTGGATGGTCTCAGTTTGATTGTATTGACCTGAATCTTTGAGCAAAGAGCCCCCTTCCACCTTAGCGTTCTTGGAAGGAAAGGGCCTTGCTGAAAGCAGGAGAAGGGATCCGTTGTGACTGATGGAGCTGCATCTCGGTGATGGGTTTTGACAGCCAGCCCCACTTAAAGGGATTGCTTGTGTTTGCCTTGCTAGGCTCCTGTGCGGGCCTTTCTTGTTTGGAGTAGTTAAGTGAAAGGCAGCTCACACACACTCTGAATAAGCCACTCATTCTCCCTGTGAAGTCTGAGGACCTTTTCAGTGGTTTGGCAAAGGCAGAGCTTGTAAGCAGCATATTGACAGTATCTCATCTGCAGATTTCCATGACAAGGCTTCCCTGAAAGATAGTATAACTTGCACCTTTGGGGCGTCACTGTCTCTTTTACTATACAGTAGAGCAGTGTCTCAGTGTAGAGTTTGAAAGGACCTTAGTGCAGTGTGACAAACAGTGGCACATTGTTAGGAAGAATATTAGTGGAGTGTTACAAATAGTAGTGTTTTGAGAGAATTCCGGTTTGCAACCAAGATATTCTGGGTGGCATTCAGAATAAACCAGATGGGTGGTATTCAATGGTTGTTCCATTTTCACAAGCATTTCAGCTTGCCAGATGGAACGATTCCACCGCCGCCCCCCTGCCCCTCATGTGCTGTTCCAGGGGTTCTCCCGACCCACCCCATTTTTGTAGGGAATGTGGGGCTGCACAGGGAGGGGGGTAACCCTGTTGCTCAAGCAGAAGTCCTTGTGCAGGGCTTCCACTGATAGGACTGTTTAGGTTAATCTATGGTTATCAGACGTCTTCTTTTCCCAGGGACAGTCCCCAGATTTACAAATTTGTCCCCGGACAAAATCTGTTCCCGGAATGTCACCGGATTTCATTTGATGTCCCAGGATTTATATTTTATGTGTTGTAGATTTATTAGTAGGGAATGAATGCGTGATTGGTTCAACGGCACAAGACACATCATATGGGGACTTCCGGTGAGGCAAAATAGCGGGCGCCACGGCAGTGAGCAGCTCCTGAAGCCAGCCAGAGCCAACTGCACTACCAGGCTCGCTCCGGGCTGTTGAGACTGCCGCTGCTGCCGCCACTGCCAAGGGGGAACCGGGGAAGCCCGGCGCCTCAACTGGAGGAACCACTGACACTTCCCCTGCAACCCAAATTGAGCCTGGTGCGAGAGCATCTGGCCACCCGGCCAAGTGCCCAGTGGCACTCAGGGGCAGGAAAACCCCGGAGCTGGGAGAAGGAGGAGAGGAGAAGGAGAAGGAAGGGAGAGAAAGAGGAAGGAGGAAACAGAGGGGAGCCCTGACCTTGCTGCGCTGCTGCCGCCACTGCCGCCACTGAGGAGGAGAAGTAGGAGAGCACTGGGAGGGCAAGGGCACATGGTTGAGCCCAGGCCCGACCTGAGCCTACTCCACAGTGGCTAGCACTCCAAGAGAGCAGACCAGGACCCAGAGGAAGGCCGCACAACAGAGGAGACCACAGAAGAAAAGTGTCCCCGGATTCTTTGAAAAAAATCTGGTAACCTTAGGTTAATCCTGCCCATCAAAATTAATGAACATGACTTAGGGCGATTAATTTCAGTGGGTCTACTCTAAGTAAAACTTAGTTGAATACCACCCACTGTTCCTATATACGCAAGTGAACTGGGATTTTATTCAGACTGTTTTGGGGAGTTCAGTAATCTGTAGCATCACAGGGACATAGAAGTCTTGCCTTGAGGCAGCAGAAAAGACAAGTCCTCGAAAGCAGAGCTCTGCCCAGGCAGGCCAGCAAGACTACATCTGATTCAGAACTAAGTGGCTCAGTCACAACAGTTGTCCTGTTGGGTATTCATTTTTGTAGAGAGGGGGGGGCACCTCCATTTTGTGTATCTTTGAGAAGCCTTTGCTGTGGCTCAGAATAGCCTCCAACAAAAGAGGGTTCCTGTAACTACTACAGAACTATGCTTCTGCATGAAGAAAAAAAGAGGCCACCAGAGGATGACACCCTTCCCTCACACGAATGAGGTTCAACTCTACTACAGTGCAAATGGGTACAGAGTTGTGAGGCGGGTGTCCCTCAGCTGCAGCTGCGAATCACAGCAGCACAAAGCTCTGTGTTGTGTGGCCTTGCAAAAGTGCTGGCTATTGTCTTTCTCTCTTCCATGACAGAAACAGGGTTGCTTCCTCAGCCTGCACCCTGGCCTCCTCTCCCTTCAACTTGGTTGGGGGAGGCATACTCTTTCATTCTCTCTCTCTCTCTCTCTCTCTCTCTCTCTCTCTCTCTCTCTCTCTCTCTCCTTTGTGATTGTTTGAGGACTTGAACTGCCCTAGCAAAGAGATTGCCTTCCCTCCACACTATATGTTTCTTTAGACATTTTCTCCCTCTTAAAGGAGCGGTTGACAACTGACTAGCCAGCTGACACCAAAACTCTGGATTGAAGGGAAGCCATAACCTCCATAGTTAGGGAAACCATCCTGAATTATTCTGGCCTGAAATACATTATATTCTAGGGTTAGTCTCTGCCTTTGGGGTAATATGTTTATGGGTCTGCCATTCTAGTGATGAACTAGAGCAGTTAAGTGTTTGCTAACATCCCTTCGTTCAAGATGAGGTGACTTAACTTTTGCCTCCCTGCCCAAGGAAAAAGAGCTTTTCTCGAAAGCAACATGAATGGGATATTTATAAAGCAAGGGGCTGATTTAAACATTTTGGAAACAGCTTACAGGCTTCATGCAGAGAGGCAATCATCTCATGTTCCATGGCCAGAGAAAATGCAACTCCTCACTAAATGGATGTCAAAATATGAGTGCATGTAAAGGAACTGTCAGCTTATTTTGTATGTGTAGCCTAGGGGTGTGTACAAACATATATGCATGCAAATCAGAACTTACCACAATTCTTTCTTTGACATCTCATGCCTGGATTCCTGCTTCTAAGGTGGCACATTTAACAGGCATACTGGCCAACAACACTGACTTGTCTGCCTTGCCCTGCTTCAGCTGGGCTGTTCAATTTATTTATTTTTAAAGCACTGTGGATACATTTATTCAATTAAATGTACTTTCCCCTGTGTTGCTTTTAAAACAAAAACAAATAACGAATCATAGAATCATTTTTACATGTTTGAATGCTGCTTTAGGAATAAGGAGGGAGTGGGCTAGTGATGTCACCAGTTTTTAACCAATCGGTATTGTGCACAACCAGTTTCTGCCATAAACACACACAACTAGTTTCCCCTGAGTTCAGTTAATGAGAAAAGATAGTATATTAAAGTTTAGATTCTAAATGGAAAGAAAGCAAACAAACCAGAGAGCATTTCTGAGGTTATACATCAAAATGTCTACTATATTCATCCTTGTTAGCACAGGAATGTTACAGTTTTTGACAGAGACAAATGTGTGTAAATGCCAATAGCAATCTTTATACTGTAGTGTAGCATGTGAAATTGGAATCATCTGCTCTAGGAGTTTCCAAGAAGTAAGAAGTTGTTTGTGGATTTTCTGTGCGAACCAACCCTTCCTTTAGCTATTAACCTTTTGAATTTCGTTTTGCTTTTCCAGTTGGCAGGCTCGGCTGTCGTCGCGTTTGGGTTATGGCTGCGGTTTGGAAACATATTAAGAGATTTAGCGACTGACAAGGCCTCTCCAGAATACATTTACATGGGTAAGTTCTGTGCAAATGCTGACTGTGTAAAGATAAGTTTTCTGCAACCTTCAGACCAAGAAACTGAGTACCTGAATGGCATATTCTTCCACGACACACTAGTGGCACCCTCTGACAGTTCTCTTTTTCTCTCTCTCTCTCTCTCTCTCCCTTTCTCCCTTTCTCTCTCCTCTTAGTGCACACATTTACAGCCTGCTCTCTCTGAGCAGCAGTAGGAACAGAAGAGGGAAAGGCTGGGAGTGTTGGCTCTTTAGGGTTAAGAAGCACATATCTGTGCAATGTCAAACACACAGCATAGTAGAAAAATGTTTATGATCACAGGGGTTTTCTATGCTAGCAATCCCTTGCTGGCAGATTAAAAAAAAATCCAAATTATTTTTCTGTAAGTACTGCAACTTAGACAGTTTGCAAGTGTTTGCTCCAAGCTCCGTGATGTTTATTGTGAAGGGAACCCATGGTATTTCAGCTCTTTTCGCCACTGCCCACCTCCCCACCACCACCTGAGGAATAGAGGCTGTAGCCTGAAGTGGAACAGGAGTGCATGAGGAAAAGGGCTTCTTAACCCTTTCCCTTCACACAATTTTTCAATTGAACCTCCCGCCCTGCCCCCCCCAGCTGCTTTTACTCCACAAAATAGAAAATATAGGGGCATTCAATGTGTTTTTTTATATGCCTATAGCTTTCTCTTAGGACAGGGTGCAGAACCTTTCTCTGCAAGGGCCACACTTCCTTTCAGCAATTTGTCAGGCGCCACACATCAGCGCTGGGTGGAGCTGAAGCCAGTGGAAGCCAGTGGTAGGTGGAGCCAGAGCTAAAAGTGGGCAGCCACCCACCTTTGCCACTCACTTCCTGCCATCTCCTTTTCTCTCCCATGCCCATCTGCCTGCCTGCCTAGCGGCTTGCTGAGGAACTGAGAGAGATATCTCCCTTGCTAGAGATCCAGGCTCATTGCTGACAGGGTGTTTTTTTTTCACTTCTTCACTTTCCATTGCTTCTTACTTTGAGAGATTTCCCCTCAATTTTCCCCACATGAAATTAGGCCGTGTAAAATTAAATTTACCACATTTTAGGATTAACCAAAGGTCAGACTCGGGAGGAAGGAGCTGTTATCTTTCTTCTCACCCCATTTGGAGCAGATGCTGACTATGGGCTTATCCCCACCTCTGTTCAACGCTCCACTTTCCCCCGGGGAAACCCATGCTTTAGTGCTAAATCGGAACAATGGGCAATTGGGTTTTCTGCAGATTGCTGTTTGTTCCAATTTAGCACCAAAGAGCTGGTTTTCTGGGGGAAGAGGCAGCACAAAGGCAAAACCTCTCGGGCCCATGCCTAGAAAGCGTGGGACAAGCAGAAAACCACTTGGGCCTCTGTTTTCTAGGATAAGCAGAAGTGTGGGGTGATTCCTAAGTTGATCTCTGTTTGGCTGAGCTGAGTCTGAGATAGGGAGGACCTGTTGGAGTTTTTCAAACTTTTAAGCAGTTGATCCATTTTTCTATTTAAAAAACCACAAATAACTTTAAGGAAAAGAATGTCCCTGCTGTGTTCAAGCCAATAAAAGATGGGCAGCTTTTTGAACAGAGCAGGAGGGGGAAGACAAGCTAGTAAACTGGCATTCAGTTTGCTAATTAGCATATCCATCCAATGGGTTGCCAAGGCAAGGGGAATCCATGCAGAGACCCCATGTCTTACATTGTGGATTTGAATGTGAAGTGATCCACATGAGCAACATCCAGAAAGCACAGTCACAATACGTGGGCTGTGCCAAAAAGGCATTTGAATCCAGTTATTTTAGGGTTTTTTCCATTTGATGTGGATCTTGTGACAAAATTTCATTGTTCATGCTTGTTTCATCCTTATCCAGTCCCACATGTGTAGGAAGGAAGGAAAGCACAAGCTTGCTTGCCTGGCTGGGTATGCTGACTGTCAGGGCGAGAGAAATACTGGCAAAGCTGAACTTGTGACAAGGCTGAAGTATCGCAGAGCCTCTGTTATTCCTCCCAAGGGCTGACATCTCTCCAGAGAGCTTTAAGTGTATCTCACAGAGTGAGGAGCTGGCCCAGAGCCCGGTGTTTCAAGCACAAAGAACTGAAGCAGACCTGAAGCAGTACACAAGCCAGAATGTAGAGTGATTGGCACCCATTTTTTGTTCAGCAAGGTTTTAGTCAAAGGGGGAAATAAGAACTGGATTCATTAGAGAATCTTTCTCCATAGAACTATTAATTCATCCAAGAACCAAAATACCTTCCAAGCTGGACTGTTAATGCAGTCAACAGGAGAGGCCCTGCTTGGTGGTGGTGGTGGTGAGGTTTGCTGCACACGACAGGGCATTCTTGGTGTTGGCACCTTACTTGTGGAACTTCCAGGTGAAATCAGGTTGTCCCCACTCCAGCTCAACAACACAATTTGAAAACTTGCCTGACTGGTGTTGTGACAGTATTATCTGCTACTACTGTTATTGATGAGTATTTATTTGGTGTTTTGGTGCATTGTTTTATGTTGTGAGCCACCCTGTGGCTCTTGTTTTGGGAGGAAGGATGGGAAATAAAAAATGACAGTCTGAGAAATGCACAAATTAATGTAGGGCTCCTTCTCAACAGGTATATAAACGAGTCTAGGGCTTCAATCACATACCCACCTATCTAGGAGTAGGCCCCATTGAACTCCTTGTTGCTTGCTTTTGAGCAGACATCTTTAGGGTTATGCTGTTAGCCTGCATTTCTGTTGATATTTTGGTCCCACACCCTTATGTATCTGTTAGTACACCCCAAATCTGACCTCAATGTGTTTCAAGTTACATTTGCTGCGGGAATTTGAGGCAGACAATGTCCATTTGAACTAACTTTCAGATAATCCTAGAGGTTCTTATATTTGTTCTATGTCCCATGGATCTGTTAATGTATACAAGTGGATCATTTCCTTGCTTTGCAGCTTGACAATACAGAGAAGCATACTGCAGTTTGAATAAAACTTCAGTTTCACAGGAGCTTGGGAGTAGCATTCATTGTGGTACAGTAAATCAGTATTTATGGTATGGTCAAATCTGGTTCAGCTACTGCTGAAAATTTTGCTCAAAAATTATGGTGTACTAGAGGACAAGCAAAACAAGATTCATTTTCAATTGTATGGCTATATATATATATATATATATATATATATATATATATCAATGATTATAACAATTTTCAAATGCCTCCTGTGAAATATGCTACTATTTGGAATTCTTAAAAACTTTTTAACTTTAACTGACAATGGCATAAGACCTTGAGAAAAATATCCTGATATTTATAAATAAAACATTTTTTTATGTTACTAGCCCCCAACACCAATAATATCATTAATATATTTCCAGGGATTGTGAACAACATGACCCAAATTCGTATTTTGTATATGTGTATGTTTCATCTTCATTTCCATTCAGTGACTTTTCTTTGATACTTTATTGTTCTATGTTATTTAAATATATGCTGTTGCTTAAATAAATAGATATCAAAAGAAAAATAAGTAGGAAAGGGTATCCAGGATTGGGGAAGTAACAAACTTACTATTTTAAGTTGCAATCCAATTGGAGGCCTTTAGGTCACAATGTTATCAAGTTGAATGCCATGTTTCTCAGTTACTATTCCTTATTAAACTACTTTTTTCTTGTCTCTCAATCAGAGACTCTGGAGGTAGCTGAGGACATATTAAAACAATAAAGTGATAAAAATTTAAAACCGGATAAAAGCCCCCCTAAATAATAAAACAGATTTTTATTGCAGCAGTGGCAGTGAAAATCAGCAATAAAATCATATTCCATTAAATGTTAGAGAGGTTTTCAGCTGTCTCCGAAAAGCAGTGAAGGCGGGCGCCTGACAAATTGAAATGGGTAGGGCATTCCCCAAGTGAGCCTTGCCAGTTCAATTTTGATAAGATTTCTCAGTAGGAAGAGGGAAAGAGATATAAAAGAAAAAAATTATACAATCTAAAGAGAAAGCAGAGTATGGAAAGAGATATAATATTTGCAGAATTTCTGTTACTTTTGATAGAATACCCATTCATGAAGGGTATAAAAAGAAAGACATTTTCCCCTCCCACAGGGGAGCCAACTTGAATAAAATATGGGGGGGCAGGTAAGCCCTTACCGATATGCACACCATTTGAATGACAATGCCCATTAAAACAGGGGGAGGCCCCCTCAAGTATTTTATTGGGGGGACCAAAGGGACCTCGGCCCTTTCGAGTTGGCTCCTCTCCCCCCCCCCGCCCAGTGACCCATTTTTTGTTAGTCATATTTTATTATTTATGTGTGTGCAATTTTGCAACAATAAAATAAAGAGATATTTAAAAAAAACAAAGAATGACGTTTTGATTTATAGAGTGCCTAACTGCCTTTGTAAAGGACTCAATAGGCACACAAGCAGTCATGTCTCCCAGATGGGAAATGGTACTTTTCAAATGGGTCTGATATATTTAGTCATGCACAGAGACAGTAATAGTGTGTCATAGTGCCTTATGTGGTAGAGTATCTGCTTCCTGGTCAGATGCCCACACAGTAGAAGTTGCTCCCAGTAACAGTCACCATGCAGAAGCAGAGAAAGATTGCAGAAGATAAAGCTCAGTGGTACCTCGGTTTGCGACCGCCTCGGTTTGCGACCCCTTCGGTTTCCGACCACCGCGGACCCGGAAGTGTTTACATCCAGGTTCCGCGGCGCTCGGATGTGCAGAAGCGATCCACGCAGAAGTGCTCTAACGGCACTTCGCACAGAAGCGTACCTTAGGGAGCGACGAACTTGGGGAGCGACCGGCTCCCCGGAACCAATCGTGGTCGCAAACCGAGGTACCACTGTTTACAGCTTGTAGGCTCTTGCAGCTACAGATTTATACAGAAGTACAAAGTATCTCCATCACTCTAAATACAGTGGTAACTTGGTTTGCATACGTTTTGGATTACAAACACGTCAAACCTGGAAGTGCGTGTCCCAATTTACAACCTTTTTTTTTTGGAATGCAAACAAATTTTTGGGGGGGAGGCCCCATTGGCGAAACTGCACCTTGGGTTACAACCTGTTTTGGTTTACAAACGGACCTCCGGAACGGATTATGGTTACAAACCAAGGTACCACTGTAAGTTCAGCTATTCATTATGTAATGCTGGGCAAGTAACAATGACTAACAGTCAGATTAACCAGACCGACACCACTGAGCTAACATGCATTAACCACAGATATAGTGAGTGCACTGGGCCATCACCATAGCAACTGGGTTTGCTGAACTTGCACCTCCAATGAGCTCATCCATGGGGTGATTTACGCTCATGGAGGAAATTGACCCCTTCTCATTTCCAGCATTTTCCAGGTTTGACTCCCATACTCTCTAGGCAGGACTGGGAAACATTCTCTGAAATGCTGGAGAGTTGCTTCCAGTCAGTGTAGACTCATTGCTTTGGCTCAATATGAGACAGCTTCCTATGAACCTATGTTGTGAGATCCCTATTTAATTATGCTGTGGAAAATAATAAAAATTGGTTCATACGATGCTGTTCAATAGCACACCAACTGGTGGACGTTTGGCAAAAAGCATCATTGCACATGTGAGCAACCTTGGGAACTTTTCTCTGTCAAAAACAATTATGTGAAATTACCCTTGCAATTCCACAGTACAACTATGGCATTCGATGATGATGATGTTCCTAGATGCCCAGATAAGTGTGGCTGGCGCAAGGCCTTAAAGTAGATTAGATTAGTTTACAATTTAGACTAAAACTTTTGTGCTGGTTATTGATTGTGATCACTGTTTCTAGAGTTGTCATGTTAACAGTAGGGCCACCAAGGACAGCTCCGTAACCCATGGGTGGATGAAACCCATAGGAAGGCCATCCACTGGTGTTACCCCTGTAACTTTGAACTGTTGTTGACATGCTGTACTCTCAAGGATGTTCCAATAGTCTTGGGCACATTATGTAGGAAAGACAAAGGCTGTAAAAGTGGTTCACTGGATAAAAGTGCAAGCCGAATGAAGAATCAGATGGGGGCAGCACACTTTCCTGGTAAGAGTTTCTTCTCGTGTTCTAACCCTTTGGGTTGCGGCATTCAGAGTCATTCTCCCGGTTTTGGATTCAGCAGTACCTTTCACGAAGGCATGCTCCTCTGGAAGGGCTCTGTGTGGTGTTCTCAGGTCCATTAAAGCTGGCAGCTGCAGTTTTCCAGCACGAGAGGGTTTTGTGGCTTTATATTTGTTCTCTTCGCTGGGGCAGCTGCTCAGGAGCTTGGCAGAAGAGAGGGATTCAGATAATCAATGTGACAGGGAGAGGTAAATCTGTTCAGTTACATTAAATATCCCTCTTCCTCGCTTGTTTACATTGGCAACCGTACAGATCTTCTTTGGCTTTGGACAGCTAGGCGCCTCCAATGAGATTGGTCCAAAGGCAGTGCTCCATTGCCTTCTTTGGGCATCCATCATCTGTGGGTGCTGGGCAACAGAAGAGACACTTGCTTCCAAAGTGCAAGTACCTTCTCTTTCCATTAAAAATACAGCAGAATGCTTTTGTGGGAGATTATCTTTGCAATGGTGCTGGCTTTCCTGAAACAAACCCCAGAAACTAAGCTCTAATCTGAGACTCAACCTCATGTGAGGTGTAGATTCTGGTTGTGACCACCTTTTTGAATGGAAAGGAGCTGAAGTTGGAAGCACCTTTGCACAACTTTGCTTTCTGCAACGTGACTTTTAGTTCTTCCCCATTGATCCAGGGATGGGTCAATGGGGAATAACTGCCTTCGAGAATTCCACCTTCCATCAGCCCCAGCCAGGGTGGCTAATGGTCAAGGGTGATGGGAGTTGTAGTCCAGCAGTGTCTGGAGGGGCCACAAGTTCTCCACCCCTGCTTTAATCCAAAAGGGCAGACATTCCCCCAGCAAGAAAATGAGCCCTGTGCTTCCATGTTGAACCATAACATTACCTTGAATCAATATGCTTAAAACCTAAGCAGAAGTTTGTAAATTACATGGTTAGTCAGGTCTCCTCCAGTTTTACCTATAGAACCAGGGCTTGTAGCAGAGTCTGGAGCAACATTAATTTCAACTGTACAACTATTTTCTCATTGTACACAGGAACTGATGTGTACTGAATTTGCTAACAACGCCTATTTTATCAGGAACAATACAGCCTGATTTGCTCAGAAACTGGCTCTCAAACGCTGGCTGAATACTGAATGTTGAGATGTGCTATAAATGTGCATTGCAAAACTTTTGCAGGAAACACACATTTTACAGCCAGGATGGAAAAAGGCTTGCCCGCTGTTACTGTAGTAAAAAGCCTTTGTTCATTTAATATAAGCAGGTTTAGCGATTTTACTTGACCAGCTGTTGAAGGGCATGTTGGGCAACCCCTGTAAACTGGAGACTGAAAGGTTGGGTTATCCAAGGGAAGGGGAGTGCTGCAAGAATCAGGCACATGGGGTTTAAAATGTGAAGTCAGTTGCTGCTGCCGCTCAGATTGGCCTATCTGGTATTCACATGGCCATTTGGAACTCCTGGCTGGATATCCCTCCTTCCTGTCTACAGCTTGTTTATGGAGGGATTTTCCTGGATCTGCAGTATTTTTGACTTTATAATCATTGGTAATTACAGTCCTGTACTTTCCACTGAGCTGGCTTGCGCCTGTCGTGCAGAATCCCGACTCTACCCACAAGCAGGCCTCCCCTGCCCTCTTGGATGGATCCCTCCCCTGGCCTCCCTCTCAAAGCCAGGTCACTGCTCATCTTTTCCATCCACTGACTCCGTCCCCTCAGCAACAGGCAGGCAGCTGTGCTAACAGCTCCAGCGTGTGCCGTGGCGCAAGGTGCAGGCCCCGGCCAGGTGGGCTGAAATTCCACATTGCTTTTGTGCTAAATATACAGCACAGGAGTCAGGCTGGCAGGAAACGCAGCTAAGCAGCACCATAGAAACCAAACTATTTGATCCCTGCAGAATCTATCCACCTGCCATCTGGGTATGAGACAAGAGCTCAGCAAATATAAACAAACAGCCAGCGGTAAGGAGGGCAAGTAGCCAAAGGCTGAACTGGTTATATATAGCCGTGGCTCTGGTGTTCGCATGCCTGTCTGCAGAAGTGCCAGCGCCTTTGCCATCTTTCATAACTTTCATCTAAACCGGGGCATACATAGAGTTGCTAACCATTCACAATTCTTGTAGGCTGTTCATGTTTCAATAGCAACGGAGACTCTCGTGATACTTTTGAAGACATACAGAGTTATGTAGAAATCCTATATACACTAACAGTATCTGCAAATAAGTCCCATTGAGCCTGCAGGATAGCTCCGTCAGCAAGACTCTGAATCTCATGGTCATGGGTTCAAAACCCGTGTTAGGCAAAAAGATTCCTGCATTGCAGTGGGTTGGAGTAGTTGAGCCTCATGGTGCCTTCCAAGTGAACAATTCTATGATTCTATTCTTCTAAATAGGATTGACTTCTGCATGGACATGCACAGGATTGCACTGTGATCATGGGATAAGGATTTTTATTTTTTTATTTTTGTGGCCCACTGGTCAGCTGTATCATTTGGCAGGCCTGCACACACACATGCAGGTACAGACTGGCAGGGAGTGTAGAGAAGTGAAACAGTAAAGTCAAAATGCCAGAAAATCAAAAGGCAGCAGTAGATCTTTCATGTTTCTGTGCACAGCCAAAATGTGTGCAAACGTAACAATAGCCACCCATTCACTGCCATAGAAACTTTATTTAACATATTCAGAGAGAAACTCACAATCCTGATGAATGTCCAGTTTTAATAATATCAAATCTGCTGTTAAACCCCCATAATTAAACAATGCCACTAGATGTCATAGCTATGCTGGTGTTATGGTACAATGAATGGCTGGACTGTCCATAAATTGCAAGGTTAAAAGGTGACAATTCTAGGTTTAGAGTGGAAGCTATTTGAGAAGAACAAGGGGGTTCTTATCCTGCTCATATAAGTGCTTGAATAGGTTATCTGGGTTATCTTGTTGCAGCTCCATGCTTAGAAATGCTCTGCCCACTAGCATTCAGCAGAAGCCTGTTCTGAATGCCCCTGGTCATCCTCTGTCCTATTATATATAGATGTGCCATACGGTGTGCTTAATTGTCAAAATGAGAGAGGTGCCTGGAAGTCATGCCCATTTCTGTAAATTTTATGTAGGTTAGAGAGAAGTAGCTGTGATTTATTTAGTGGTAAAGAAGGGAAGGGAAGATACTCTCCGCATACCCAGTAGCACCTCCTACCTTATTATTGTTGCATGTATTTCAGGGTCAAGTATGTGAGCTCAAGGAGGCCGGTTACCTCATTGGTGCGGATAACTGATTTCCAATCTGTTTGGGAAATAGAGTAGCCCTGACGGTTACCTTTAACACACAAGAAGCATGGCATGAAAAGTGCTTAAAGGCAAAGGACAACTTGTGCAAGAAATAGCTTATATAGACGGGAAATCAGCAGAGAAGGGGCATTAGTTAATATAAAGTTGGGTAATGGGATAAACAGTGTCAAATCAACTCCCAGCATTAATCAAACAAGAGCTGGATTTGAAGATGCTTTTTTGTTTCAATGTTATTTGCGGCATGCACACAACAATTCTCCTTATCCAAGTGGCAGCCTGCACTTCTCCCCTGCTTAATTAGGATTTTCCCAGTCTGTGAATAATCTGAAGAGGAAAGAAAACCCAATATTAAATTGCATGTTGTTGTTTAGTCGTTTAGTCATGTACGACTCATCATGACAGGCACTCCTGTCTTCCACTGCCTTCCGAAGTTTGGTCAGACTCATGTTCCTAGCTTCGAGAACACTGTCCAACCATCTTGTCCTCTGTCGTCCCCTTCTCCTTTTGCCCTCCATCTTTCCCAACATCAGGGTCTTTTCCAGGGAGTCTTCTCTTCTCATGAGGTGGCCAAAGTATTGGAGCCTCAGCTTCAGGATCTGTCCTTTCAGTGAGCACTCGGGGCTGATTTCCTTCAGAATGGATAGGTTTGATCTTCTTGCAGTCCAGTAAATTGACCTCGGGTTTCCTGGCTTGGAGTGGCACACACACATGTTAAAAAAATTACTTTTGACCACTCTTTTGTGCAATACTGGTCAGTTGAAATCTTGTATTTCAAAAATAAAAGAAATTTCTGTGCCTACAATGGAACTCAAGTTTCCAGGACTTGTGGTGGGCAAAAAAGCACTAATTGAAGGGAGGGGTTAGCAAATACATCCCATCAAGCACTGCTCACTTGTGTAGCCAGGAAACATTGAGATAGATTTTTGGAGGTCCTACTTAGAGGAAGGCACACATATAGAAATGATTATCTACATACACATTAACACCCTAGTTAATGTGCAGATTTCCACTGGATGCCAGATTCCACCTTTGGTTCTCTTTCTACCTCTTCTTGCTTAACTTTTTTTCCTCTCTCTCTCCAGTATATCATAACCACAAGACATCTGGCAATATCCTCTCTCTCATAAACATCCTTTCACAGTACATGAGACCTGTGGTATAATAATAATAATAATAATAATAATAATAATAATAATAATAATAATAATAAAAAATGTCCACTCAGAAGTTAGCCCCAATGAGTTTAGTGGGCCATACCCCCAAGTGGTGTGTTTTGTTATAAGGAGGATGTAATAGCTATAACTGAGGCAAAGAGATCCATCGGTGTAGCAGAGGGATGGGGCAAATAGCTCTGGCTGGCAGTTCAATGGATGTTCTTATTTTGGCAGTGGTAGGAGTCATTGAGATGAAAGTTCTGGGCCCGTGATCTAGTGTTTCCAGTCTACCTAAACATTCAGTGCCACTGGCATCTAGAGTACTTCCATGAAACCTGGATTGCTGGAGGCGTGAGGAGAAAAGGAACGTTTCTGGTCAAGGAGGAGGGAGAAGGCACTATACATAAATCTGAGACCCACTCTACTAAATTCAATACTTTCTGCTATAACTGAAATATAGGGAGCGTAAGTGGTTCATCCTCACAGTTTTACTAGCCTCACTTCCTTCCCTCTTTGTGTAGGCCAGGCTTCCTCAACCTTGGCCCTCCAGATGTTTTTGGCCTACAACGCCCATGATCCCTAGCTAGCAGGACCAGTGGTCAGGGATGATGGGAATTGTAGTCTCAAAACTCATTTAATGTGACAGGAACACTCCTTCTGCTGAGCCTTTTTTTTCTTATCATTTGTGGGTGCTGAATTTGCTGTGGCCAGAACATCTGTGCATGGTGAGCCTGTTCTTTGTTTCAGAGAAGCCCTAATGAGACAGCTTCTGCTTTTCAAGGTATGAAGTCATGTCTGCCCTGGAAGGATACGAGCAGGTTTCCTCCATTGGGTTGGGCACCCATGCAACACAGCACAGTTGCAGCAAGAGCAGGTCGCATCTTGCTCCCTGGTGTCCAATCCTGCTGCAGCTTTGCCTCGCTGTTAATTTAAGCACTGCTTGTTGAAAGCACCTGCTCAAATCCTGTCCTTGCAAACAGGAAGAGCTGAATAAAAACTGGTGCCCAAGCCAGAAAGTAAGCCAGAACTGATTATTATATAATGCGTGCAATTCACTACAAATAGAAAACGTGCATCGGGAGAGGGGGCGGCTTGATGCGCCACATCAGATCTAGGGTAGAAATAGGCAGGGAGTGAGAAGTCACTGAGAAGTCACTGCCATGCTAAATACTGTTTTAATGAAAAGGAGGTTGGTGAAGGTAGAACATTGCCAACATTGTCAACATGTCTAACAGCCATTGATAACCTTGCCCTCCATGAATTTGTCTTATCGTATTTGAAAGCTATCCAAGTTGGTGGCCATCACTTCTTCCTGTGGCAGTGGGTTCCATTGTTTAACTATTCACTGTGTGAAGAAGTATTTCCTCTTATCTGTCCTGAATCTTCTGCCTCACTGGGTGTCCACATGTCCTGATGTTATGAGAGAAGGAAAAAAACTTCTCCCTATCAACTTTCTTTGCGCCTGCAAAATTTTATAAACTTCTATCATGTCACTTCTTACTTGCCTTTCTAAGCTACAAAGTTCCAAATACTTTTAAAAACAATGACAGATGAGGAAAATGTAATCTTGGAACATGTAGCTTGAGAGAAAAATCCTTCCTCATCCTATAAGACCATTCTATCATATGAACACATACACTAAGATTGCCTAATGATCACAATTTGTGAGACTGCTCCTCAGCCTCCGTTTCCCCCCTGTCTGCCAAATGTGAAGAACTCTGAATTCTCAGGTCGTTTGAGGGACTGAAAACCCCACAAAGTGTCAAAATGCTTCTGTATAGCACATTTAATGTACCACAATCAATATTCAGGCGGATTTTTTGAGCAAAGGGTCGTTGCTGCAGAACGTATGAGATTTGTGCCTAGTTTTCTGTGTCAGTAACTTTGCACCTGTGTAATGTGACCTGCAGTGCAGGAGGTGATAATGGACTAAATTCAAATCTGCCTCTGTGCCTCAGCTTCAGTTTCCATTTCTTGTTTTGCACCTGCTTTCAGGAATTCCCCCGTGGAATTTACAGGCAAGCGGCACTAAGGGGACAAGCCACTCTGTTGTTTTAGCATTAAGAGCCAGCTGCCTTAGATTTCTGTAGGGAATTGCACAGTAGTTCACATAAACAGAAGCAGCAGCTTACGGTATAATATGGGAATAGCCTGAAATGGGGAGTAGAGGGCATTGGTCAGGACATGGGTTCAGTTTCATACATTACCTGGGTCTTGATGAGGTTGTCCACACTAGAGCCATACCTGCCAAGTCTCTCGCAGAGAAATCCGGGATCGACAGCGGCACGGCACCGGAAGTTGCGTAGACGCAACTTCCGGTGTCGCTTTGCCCATCTATGGGCACCGAAAATGGCCGGCGCTAGCGCTGGAAGTCACGTCTACGCATGTCCGGAAGTGCGTAGACGCAACTTCTGGTGTTGCTTTGCCCATCTATGGGCACCAGAAAATGGCCAGCGCCGGTGCCGGAAGTCGTGTCCACGCATGTCCGGAAGTGTGTAAACGCAACTTCCGGTGTCAGTGCCGGACATTTTCAGTGCCCATAGATGGGCAAAGCGGCACCAGAAAAATGGCCGCTGATAGGAACGGCCATAAGGGAGATTAACGGGAGAGGAGCTGAAATGGGAGACCTCCGGGAAACAGTAAGGAAAAACAGGGGTTTCCCGGGAAATATGGGGTACTTGGCAGCTATGACTATAGCCAGTACAAAGCTCTTATTTGTCTTACGCACTATGCAGTGATTATGAAGTCTCCCATAGTCCTTGGACCTTTACTTGAAGTTTTGTTCTGTTTTTATTGTTCTGTTGGGAGCCGCCCAAAGTGGCTGGGGAAACCCAGCCAGAAGGGCAGGGTATAAATAATGAAATTATTATTATTATTATTATTATTATTACTCACCAAAGCCTAAGCTAATGCTGTTTTTACATATACAATGGCTATTCCATACAAAAAGGAGTTTCCAGTTCCAACTCTTCCCTGTGTCTTTGTTGATGATTTCTTCTATTATGGGGTTAGTAATTAGCATTCTTATTACGCCGCAGTTTTTATATCTGTATCAAATTACATTTTAATTTGAGCAAAACAGAACACTAATTATTACCACCGCTAAAGAACAAAAACATGTGTACGTAAAAGCCAAAAGGCACGTGTGCTTGTGTGTTGGAGGGTTGGGGAGTTGTTGTTTTATATATTAAAAAATACATTTTCTTTTCAGCACTTTGGCAAGAGTTTGTCACTTTCCTAAGCACATAAAACCCATGAAGAAATGTGTTCATGTTATGCCAAAATGATACAAAGTAATGAGTGGTTGTAAAACTCATAAATACACACAAACCAGGTGGAAAATAAGTTTGCCCCATCTGCAATAACTTGGGAAGAACGATACAATTGTGGTGGGAGAGGGAGAATATTTGGTGGTATAACCAGTGCTTTTTTTCTGGGGGGGGGAACACAGGGGTATGCATACCCCTAAATATTTTGTGAATCTAAGTTTGGCCTCATTGAGGGGCAATATTTCAATATGAGTAGACAACTTAAAGTACCCCTAAACATTTTTTTTTAGAAAAAAGCACTGGGTATAACCACTATAATCCAGAATGCTATGATTCTCATGAAGGTTTGGGGGAAGGGAAAAGAAGTAGTCGGTAATTTAGCTCCAGGGCTGGCATCCTTTTCCTGATCCTGGGGTCCTTCCGAAGAACAGGAGGAATTTGAGTCCATACCACTTCTGATATGTCCCTCCCAGCACCCTCTTTTAATCCTCTCCTGTTTCAGAACCCTAACTAGGGATAGGCAATGGTGGTAGTCCTTTCTGCAGTGGCTAGGAGGTAGTTTCTGATAGCACACCTCCTTCTTCACCCACAGGGAGGGGATCCATAAAATCCATAGCTGTCAGGTTTTCCCTTTTCTCATGAGGAAGCCTATTCAGCATAAGGGAATTTCCCTTTTAAAAAGGGAGAACCTGACAGCTATGATAAAATCCTAGGCCCCTGGTACACTCCCCCAGGGAGTATAGGATTGTGCCCTGAAAAAGTTTCATGGAATAAATTTATTTTTCAAGAAAAAGAGAACATGTGTTAGATAACAAAACCAAGTTGTTTCAGTGCTTGATCTTTATAATATGTATTCCAATACATATTAATAAATGCATTTCATTTGCCTACCTGTGCTAAATCTCCCCCCATATGATTTTTGTTACTTTCTATTCCAGCATTGGGGATGCAGGTGGCGCTGTGGGTTAAACCACAGAGCCTAGGGCTTGCCGATCAGAAGGTTGGCGGTTCGAATCCCCGCAACGGGGTGAGCTCCCGTTGCTTGGTCCCTGCTCCTGCCAACCTAGCAGTTCGAAAGCATGTCAAAGTGCAAGTAGATAAATAGGTATTGCTCCAGCAGGAAGGTAAACGGCATTTCCGTGCGCTGCTCTGGTTCACCAGAAGCGGCTTAGTCATGCTGGCCACAGGACCCGGAAGCTGTATGCCGGCTCCCTCAGCCAGTAAAGCGAGTTGAGCGCCGCAACCCCAGAGTCGTCCACGACTGGACCTAATGGTCAGGGGTCCCTTTACCTTTACCTTTATTCCAGCATTGTCAATGATTTTTTTCCCTTAATGACTCAGAAATAGATGCACAAGAGTCCATTTCCTGTATTTAGTCCAGCCAGATTTTGTGGCTGCTAACAGCATTTTCTCTCCATTACATTTAACAGGATTCAAGGCACCAAATTTACTACATGGCACGCACACACAAAAAAACCAAGTAGTCATTTAAAAGATAGACACTCAGTATTGATGAGCTTTTACACTCACAGTAGCTAACTCCAAGCTCATGAGCCTGAACTGGCCCGCAGGCAAATTCTTCTGAATCTGACACCATACGTTTTGGCAGCAGTAGCAGAAAGAGGGATGGAGAAAATAGACATCGAATTGAGCAGAGTCCAACGCCTCGCTGGGAATACAAATGGCCCCTTCCCCAGCCATCGTGTTCATAATTAGCTGAAAGGAGAGGGGATAATAACCCTCCTTTCCTTGACTGAACAGTGTGAATCAGCTGAGGCGAGGGCCTGGCTGTTTCTGTGTGCCCTGAGCCTGAGTGTGAATGTGTGTAAGGGGGAGTGTATGATTGGGGGGGCACACCCATTTTTGGTCACATCCAACATGGGTTGGTGACTCCCCCCACCCCCCAGGATTGGCCAAGGTTGAATGTGGCCTTTGGCCAAAACAGGCAAGCCATCCCTGTTTTCCACAGTCCCGGCATCCTGTTTAATGTTAAAAAATGTTAGTATGGTGTACCCTCTTAAAGTTTTGCTACGGTCAGAGACCATCAAGCAGCACTTAACTCTGAGCTACTCATTTGTATCACTATGTCTCTATGTCTCAGGGATACCAGGTCTTGTTCTTTTATCCATTTTCTAATTACCTGATAGATATTAATGCTCTTATCATTATGTCATCATTTTCAAAAGAGTCGGCCCTTGGCTCCAGTTTCCACCTCTGTTCATTTTATCACAAGGATGCAAAGGTCGTAATCACACATTTGGTAATACAGTCATACCTCAGGTTGCGTACTTTCAGGTTGCGTACTCAGCGGACCTGGAAGTGTTTACTTCCAGGTTCCGCCACACGCGCATGCGCAGAAGCGCTGAAGTGCCACTCAGGTTAAGTACTTTTCGGGGTGCGAATGGCATCCCGGTACTTAAGCCGATGTACCACTGTAAAGTGATTGCAACTGAAAATACTGGCGATAAAGTGGCTGGTGACCAGCCAGGTTCTCTTTAAAAATCCAAACTAGTGAGGGAAATAAATACTTGCAATCAAATATTTTGCAAGCCTCTTTTGTCCTTACAGAGAAAAGTCACCAAGATGATAGATAGAAGATAGATAGATAGATAGATAGATAGATAGATAGATAGATAGATAGATAGATAGATAGATAGATTAAAGGATTTGTGTCAAGTGCTTATTTTTTTTTTTTTTTTTTTTTTTGCAATTCTGCCTGAGTCGTCTTTCCATCTGGTTTCATTCTGTTAGAAGTCGCTAAATGGTTCAGCTGTGAAAGAAAGCAACAGTGGAAAAAGACAACAGATCGACCATGTGGCTTTTTAAAATCTAAATTCGGGGCTTTTTTTCAGCCGGAACTCACTTCCGAAACCTCTCAGGTGGGCGCCATTGCCATTATAATATAACAAGGGAGGTGTTCATGGTGAGTTCTGACACCTCTTTTTCTAGAAAAATAGCACTGTTTAAATTCATTCATCAAATTACATAGAGGGTTTATTAACTGGCATATATAATTTCGTTGCATTTCTTGAGGTTTTGCCCAAAGGCAGTGTTATGTATTGAGCTGAATCCTGGAACAATAGGATCCAAAATGCAGCAGTCTGATTGGTTCGCAGGAGCCACCCAATCCAGCTCCAGGTGGAAGTGAATCAGCAGCCTCATTGGCCTGCAGGAGCAGCCAATCAGGCTGCTGGCAGAAGTGAATCTGCAACCTGATTGGCCTACAGGTGCAGCCCTGAAGTAGCCAATCACGCAAGGCCCATTGTGTAAATAATGTATATAAGCAGACGTTTTGGGAACAGAGCCATTCTTCTCCTCTTCTTCTTTGCTACTACAAGCTGAATAAAGAGCATGAAATTCACTCTCAACTCCAAGTATATTTCATGCAGGGACTTCTGAAGCCTTAAACATATCAGACCACTCTTCCCTGGTCCAGGACTTTAGCAGCACCCCTGACCGGGGTCATTACTTTGTGTAATTCTGAGCCAGGAGCCCATCTGATTATAAGCCATGCAGAGAACTCGCTTCTGATTTGATGATGCAAAATAAACTCTGCAAGTACATAGGAAGCTGCTTATACTGAGGCCGGCCATTTGTCCATGTAGCTTAGTACTGTCTGCACCAATTGCATACAGAAATCCAGGGTTCAGACAAGAGTCTTCCCAATCTACCTGGAGATGTCAAGGACCCTTGGCATGCACAGCACATGCTCTAGTACATGGGTAGGCAAACTAAGGCCCAAGGGCCGGATCCAGCCCAATCACCTTCTAAATCCGGCCCTAGACGGTCCAGGAATCAGCGTGTATTTTACATGAGTAGAATGTGTCCTTTTATTTAAAATGCATCTCTGGGTTATTTGTGGGGCTTAGGAATTCCTTCATCATCTCCCCCGAAATATAGTCTGGCCCCCCACAAGGTCTGAGGGACAGTGGACCGGCCCCCTGCTGAAAAAGTTTGCTGACCCCTGCTCTAGTGCTTAGGTATGGCCTGCCCCCAAACTTGCTTGCAGTCTGGTTTCTCCACCAACATAACTTTTGTCTTCCTAGATTCAGTTCCAGCCTGGAAAAGTGGATACTCTGCACTCCTTGAAATGCACAAAGAAATGTGCATTATGTCTCATGCACACTATGATTAAGCACCATTATAGTTGCCAGTGTCTGTTCTTCTACTTTCCCTTAATGGAGAGAAGGGCTTCTTTTCAACTTTCTGCTATTGTGTGGTGGCCATTCCATGTTGTGTTTATCACCTGGTGACATTTTCATGTGAAGCAGCTCACCACAGGGATCATCCAGTTCCCCCCCCCACTAAGTTACTTCATGCAGCATAAAAAAATTGTGGCAGCAAGGTGAAATCACCTGCTCTGAGTGTTTTGCTATGCAAATCAGGCCATTTTCACCATGTCTTTCTGTACCACATTGAGTGATTTAAATTAAACCAGTCCTCAGTAAGGGCACAGAAGTTCTTTGGAGAACAATAAATAAGCCCCCCAAATCCATTTTAATCCTCTGTTTTCTCTAGTTTAACATACAGCGAAGCATGGCGCCTACTACAGATACTGTGGTCTGTTATTTGGAAGCATTGCATTCCAAGTTTGTTAGGATAAATGTACAGCAGTAACAGAGTAAGCATTTGCACAATGTTTTATTACGATTGTGAATTGTGTTCTGATTCCATAAAAGCTTCCAAATGCTACTGCAGTAAAAATAAGAGAGTGGAAAATTGAATTTCACTGATGAGGAGTTATGAGAAGAGAAAAGGAAGGGTGGACAATTGTCTAATTACTGTTTGTAATTATCTTGAACCATTTACTTCCTGGGTTGTAATTCACATGGGAGGAGACTTTAATTTCTCCTTAATATCTGGCTAAGTAGACTTGTCACTGGGAACCTTATTTATGGCTCTGAACAGGACCAATGTTCTTGATAATTAAACCTGAAAAATTACTCAGTAAAAAAAAAAGGAAATTTGTTGCTGAGACAAATATTCCAAGATACGGGTCACAGTTCTCTATTCTACATTACCGGCTCCCTGCAGACCTTAGCTTCACGGCACTTCCATGAAAAAACACCAATATATAAAATCACAATTAAAACAGGCACAGAACAATCAATATGGTTCTGCTGAATCTTTATGGCTGTCTTGATTGTTCATGTCTGTTTTGACTGTACTGCCATTTTTATTGAGTGATATAATGACAGTTTTACTGGAATTTCTTTGGGGTAGAGCACTCCAAACCCTCCTTCTACCAGTGTGTGTGTGTGTTGCATTGCACAGAGGTCTCCCTCCACCCAGCTCTCCCTACAAATCTGACCTCCTGCCAGCTCTGGGCAGTCCAAGCTGCTCACCCTCTTCTTGAGGGTGGGGAGGGCATGATGCTCAGCCTGCCTGGGATCCTAAGCGTAGCTGTCAACCCTCCCTTTTTTTGCTGGAAATTCCCTTATTCCAGCGCCATTTCCTGCTGCTTTCCTGGATTGTTCGATATACTGTAGACTGTCCCCGGGACAGGTGAGGCTGCTGATTCCTTATTTTCAAATCCAAAAGTTGACAGCTATGATCCTAAGCTTGTCTCACTAGGGCAGTGGCATTGGGCCTGATCACTGTGCCAACCAGGAGCTGATACAGCAGTTGGGACTGCCCCATCCCACATTCCGCTGTGACCACCATGAGTGGCAGGGCTGTGGCTGTGACCCCATTACTCTGCAAAGCCCCATTGGCAAGGAGGTGGGAACTATATTTCTCATGCTTCCAGGTGCCTAATGGGGTTGGGGGGGAGTCAGAACTGATTTAAGGAGTGCACAAAGGGAAGAGGTAGAGCTCAGTTGCATGAGCGGAATCCTTGAGCTGACAGAATGAAGTACAGTGGTACCTCGGTTTAAGAAAAGTCCTGATTACGAATGATTCAGTTTATGAACTCCTCAAAACCAGAAGTAGTTTGCGAACTTTACTTCAGTCTAAGAACAGAATCCGAACGGTGGAAGGGTACCGGTGGTAGGAGGCCTCATTAGGGAAAGCGTGCCTTGGTTTAAGAACGGTTTCGGTTCAAGAACGGACTTCCGGAACGGATTAAGTTCGTAAACCGAGGTACCACTGTACTTGGAGCTACACTGGATACAACTCAAAAAGTAGCACACAATTAACAGAATGACCACGAGCACATTTAAACTAATTAAACTTACAAGTGTCTTGTTTTTGTTTTTACTTACTCCCAAGTCTAATTTGTGTTGTGTAGATGGAAACGAAGCTTCATTAAAGGTTTCTGTGGATGTTTCCCTCCAAACTTACATAATGATGATACAGTAGATATTTTCAAAATCAGCCTGAACATAAACCACCATAAGCTCCCTGTCTAGCAAAGAATTGTCTGTTCCCAACTTGGGCTCTTTTACAATAGTAGCAGTCACGGACTGTTCTGGAAAGGAGTTACATCATTAGGCAGGGTGTTATTGGTGCCGTGGGGTTTCGAGCGTGTTTCATGCCGGCTGCACAAACAAGTAAACTTCCTCTGAGGTTAATTATGTTGCAGAACACTGGCTGAAGGTTTGCATGTCACCTTAGAGACAGGACCCCGAAGCGGAGAAGGAACAAGCAATGTACAGCTTGTCTGCCTGGAAGAGAGCCAGTTTGTGTCCTCAGCACACACAACACCCCCATCCAAGTTGCAGCTGCAAAGTCCTCTCTGCCCATAAGCAACGCAGAGAGATGGAATTCTGCATTCACCACTTGAGACAAAGACCCTGTTCATTCATGGTCATCGCACACACAAAAAGCCCTCCCCCCTCCCCCCTTGTTACTAGGTGCTAAGCCATGTTGTGAGGCTGCTGCTGTCACCTCCACCACCACGCTCAGAGGGAGCTCTCTGATTGCTCAGAGCGAAATGGAGGCGAAAGAGCAGCCGCCTCATAGGAGGCAGAACTAAGCAGGCGGATCCCTGGCAAACTCCTTGAAGTGTCTTTTGCGTGGTCGAAACCAGAGGTGGAAAACTGGTGCCCTTGAAGCAATTTCATTTGACCCTGGAGGATTTACCAAGGATGCTCCTGCCCCAACCATCGCATAGCAAAGGGGTGAGGGCATGTTGACAAGCAGGTGGGACAAAGTGCCATTGGCAGCCATCATCATCATCATCATCATCATTTTATTTGTATGCCGCCTTTCCACAGTTTAAACATTGCTCAAGGCGGCTTACAATAGGAAAAGATTTACATAATTACAAACATAGCAAGGTACTCATAAAAATAAATAAAACACACCAAAAGCTACATAACCAAACTGAACAATTTCCACATAAAAATAGAGATACAAAAAAATATCAGTAACAGCAGCAAAAACTCCCAACAAAAATTCCCCCCAAATACCCCAGTCCTCCTGGGCAGCAGCAGCAGCAGCAGCAGCAGTCCTTAAGAGCCTGTCAGGCCCCACCTTAGGCCAGGTGGAGAGAGGCAGGTCAGCCAGATGGCTACAGGTGTTCAAATCCAATTGGAGGAGGCCAACAAAAAGTTCCCAAGCAGCTTGGTGCATGCACAGACACCCTATCCCTTGGCATATGGTAGGATGAGCTGGTCATTCAGGACCATATAGAAATTCCACCCTCCAATCAGCATTGACCTTGCAGTGGGTTTTGTTTTGTTTTTAATCTTGCCTATCCTGTACCAGTCTCCTGATGGTAGGTGGCCTCAAATGGGTTCCTTTGGGTTCAAGAGAAAGTAGTCTATTAGCAAGCACCCTGAAAATGAAGGGGTGGGGTTCCCTCAGAGCACTCTGCCATGTGTATCAAACTGCAGAGAGCAAGAACACTCTTGGGGACATGCCTTGCTCACCCCCCTGGAGTAGGCTAGTTCAGGAGCATGTATGAGTCAGGCAAGGTATCCGCCAACACACTACGAGTGGTGTAGGGATGATGATCCATAGGCAGTGCCCTGACAGCTTCTGGTTCAGAGCCAAGATAGAGCTTACTCAGAACAGGCGGTCCCTTAATGGAAATCCTCACACTGTAAATTAGCTAGCAAAGTTGTGGCTCCCTGCAGATCCTGTTCAATAGTTCATAAAGTTGTAGGCCTTGCTACCTCCCAAAGGTTGTCTCTTGCTTCTTCATTCACTTCTGTGCCCACAAATGTCTGAGCCTGGAGCTTTCCTGCATAGCCGGCTGCTTTCTTTATCTCAATAAGCTCTGATGCCTTGAGGCAGGATGCCAGACCCTGGCCACTCCACAGCGCCCTAATTGCTGGACAATTTGCCCTCGCTTCAGTAGCTTTTAGTGCTTCACTTTGTGTGACTCACTCAGCTGAACTGTCATCTTTAAGCAAAGCTTCCCTTTTAAGGCATGTTAAGGGGAAGCACCTCTAACCTTACTCACTGAATAGACTCTCTTGTGGAAGAGAATGTGTTGCCTGCCCTTTGGAGGGCTGCCCTGGACAAGGATGAAAAATGGAAAAAAAAAACCTTCTCACATTTCTCTTTAAGAGGGCTTGACCTTTGCCTTGCAAAGATCTAGCAGAGCCTGGTACATCCCCACCCCATGCTGACCAGCTGGAAAATATGAATGAGAGAGATTTAAAAGCCCTCATTGACATACATATCCACTCAACATTACTCAAGCAAGATAAGGTCATCTTGGTTCACGACTGGTTTTATAATTCATAGCATGTTAGGCCATGGATGGTTAACTCCAGCATTTTCCCTCTAGACAATGTCCCAGGGGCTAGGCCAGGACTGGGGATTTTTTTAGCATGGGGGCCATGTTTTCTTCTGGGCAGGCATCTGAGGGCCACATGCCCGAGTTGGGCAGGGGCTAGAAGTGGGCAGAGCATCAGTATCAGCTTTAATCAGCATTGACCTTGGCATGGCTTTCTCCCCCTGCCTATTCTGTACTGACCAGGCAGAGAATGGTACCTTATGGCAGGGGTGGCCAACTCCCAAGAGACTGTGATCTACTCACAGAGTTAAAAACTGGGAGTGATCTACCCCCTTTTGGGGGGTTCAGGTCAAAGCTTGAGTTTTTTTAAGTAAGGGAAGCCCTGTTTTTGGCGGTTTAGGTCAAACTTGTTGAGCTTCTTTTAGGAGGGAGGGAGGCCCATTTTTGTTTAGGGCTTCAGGTCATAGTTGTTCAGCTTTTTTTAGGGAGGAGGAAAATTTTGGGTGAGCTTTTTTTTAGGGGTGCCACTGATCTAGCAGTGATCTACCACAGACATCCAGTGATCTACTGGTAGATCACAATCTACCTGTTGGACGTGGCTGCCTTATGGGATGGTGGCCACCAATGGATTTGTTTTGGTCACTACAAGAAGGGATATTGTGAGCAAAAGAGAGAGCAGGCAAGATGATCAAACACCCTGGGACTCAAGTATCAAACTTGGGAAGGGAGGGGCAGGAGCACTCTTGGGTATACATGCATTATTCACCCACCCAGAGGTAGCAAACTCAGGGGTTGGTGTAACTCAGGCATGGCATCCCTCAGCAGGGGCTAGTTTCTACACAACCTCACAACCTCTCTGCATACTCCATTCAACTGAGCAAGAAGCATATCAGAGGTCAAGGACACATTTCAGCCAGACAAAAAGACTGGGGGAGGGGTGAAGCTGTGGTGTGTGCAGCTTGGGGAGCAAAGGGGTGACTTTAGGAAAGTCCTGAGGCCCAGAGAGAGGGGCTTGGAGGGCCACATTGAACCCCATGCCTGAAGTACTCATGAGTCAAACATATGAATTAGCCGTCCTCTTTATATTATTATTATTATTATTATTATTATTATTATTATTATTTCATTTATTTCACACTCTTCACCAGCAGGTTCCAAGGTGGGTTGCGACAATTTAGATTTGAACAAATTACAGTTAAAACAACTTAGAGTCACAGAAACAGGGCCCAATACAAGCACAATGCCTGTAATAAGTGGGTTTATTGAGGTTGTGGTGGTCACAATGGCTCAGGGCCGGCATGTCCAAAGTCCGTTTTGGGGGCCTAATCCGGCCCGCTGGTTGGTTTAATCCAGCCCCTGTGGGGGCCCTTTGGTCGGTCCCCACGGCCCTTCACTTCATCAAATCTGGCCCTCTTTGAAAAGAGTGTGGACACCACTGGTTTAGGGTGTTATTTTATGAAATCATCACTCTGGCATTTAGACTACAGAAGAAGGGAGCCCATCCTTCTCCCTGGCATTTACCTGGATGGGGATAGGGCACCGTAATAGGACAGTGAGCCTGGGGGCCAGGCCTGTGTGGGTGCACCAGTGGTGGCAATCCAGAGCTCACACTGGTGTGTCTGCACAACCATAATCTCACTGCCACCCTACCAAATCCCCATCCAGACAACCTGCAGTGATGCCAATGACTCTGCCCCACCACAGACGCACTTCTGAAAATATGTTGCACATTTACACAGGGTGGCACTACGTCTAATACTGACATAGAAGTGGTATTAGGAGAGAAAAGGCATCTAACATCTGTGGAGAGGGAGAAAAGAGGGGACTAGCCCAAATCATGTAGATGTGATTATTCTGCCAAAATGACGTTCCTGGAACGGTTTGGAAACCGCAGGGTTCTCAGAAAGAAATCCATCTTGGTGCTAGAGAATATAGCTTGAAGGTTCAGGTTCAAGCAACTTCTTCGCTTGGGGAAACTTTTGTCTGAAATTTCAAAAAGCAGCTGAAATTTCAAAAAAAACAAACAGGGAAGGTAGACCATTTCGACACATAGTATACATCAGGTCCCCGATACATACTGTACGTGCTTCTGGAGAAACAGAAAACATGGTGTGCTTTATTTCTAAAACAACCTTTTGGGGTTTTTAACTAAAGAAACGTAAAACATTTTTGTATCAAAAGCCTTGGAAATAGTGCCTTAATGGGCAACATCAAGTGGACCCTAATGGGTAGTTCTGCTGCCCTCTGGTGGAACAGCTTTGGCTTTGCATCTCAGCACTCGGAAGGTCTTGTTGTCTGTGCAGCCACACACTTCTCAGAGGGTTAATGCAATCTAAGTTCAGGAGAAGTCTATGGAGGTTTGAGAAATACCTCTAATTAGGATAAAAGCTTTCCTGTGGATGAGCAACTGGAACTCTGTGCCCATAGTCAAGAGAAGCATCGGCTGTTATCTCCAACAAATGAGGTAGGACAGGGAGAAACTTGGAAGATGACGGTGTGTTTTGCCACATACCACCATGCTGTTCAGACCGCCTAGGAACAAGTGCTATTGTTTGCCAGCATTGTTCACTTTCAGCTAGTCAGTTCTAGAGGTATAATTATGCTCTTCTCTGCCACCCTCCCTGCAAAATATGGCTCAGTATGAAGCCATTGGGTGGAATTATGCTATTTCCCTGGATCAGGCCAGGTAAAGGTTGTAGCTCCACAACTGATATTTCTCAGCAGTCACAGCCAATGAAGCGTACTGCCTGGGGCTGCTTGGAGAGCACCAAGAATGCTTGAAGAATGCCGACTTTTAAGGAAATCTCTCCTCCACCACTCCAATGCCCCCAAATTGGCATGCTCTCCTGTATGACTTCGATCTTCTCTCCTGTCTCAAAACCAGTCTGGATATTGCATTTGCCCTATGGAATTCTTTGCAAAAGGACCATAGCAAATGTCCCTGTCTGTGACACCTGGAGAAACTTCATTGATACCTTGTAGAAGTTTCATTGATACCTTGCATAGAATCCTTAAACTAGCAAAACCAAACTTCCCTGTAGATGTCTTTCTTCTCTGTAATATGCCCTTTCAGAGTCCACATTCAAGGCAATATTCTGGAATTCCACACCAAAGCTTCTCAATTCTTGAATAAGAAGAATAATGCAAATAAGCTAATGTGTATACAGTGGGTTAAGACATGGGTGGCGCTGTGGGTTAAACCACAGAGCCTAGGACTTGCTGATCAGAAGGTCGGCGGTTCGAATCCACGCAACGGGGTGAGCTCCCGTTGCTCGGTCCCAGCTCCTGCCAACTTAGCATTTGGAAAGCACGTCAAAAAGTGCAAGTAGATAAATAGGTACCGCTACTGCGGGAAGGTAAACAGCGTTTCCGTGTGCTGCTCTGGTTCGCCAGAAGCGGCTTTGTCATGCTGTCCACATGACCTGGAAGCTGTATGCCGGCTCCCTCGGCCAATAACGCAAGATGAGCGCCGCAACCCCAGAGTCAGTCACAACTGGACCTAATGGTCAGGGGTCCCTTTACCTTTTATACAGTGGGTTACTGTTATAAAGCAGCCACCATATAGAATGCTTCGTTACTGTTATGAAGCAGCCACCATATAGAATGAGGCTCAAGTGCACACAGATATGTTATGATTGTGATACAGGAAATGATAGAGGAAGAAAACGCAACAGATGCTAGGAAGAACAGCCCTTGTTAAGGGCTGTTGCCTTCATGTTCTGTTTGTCTTTCTGTTCTGAACACCTTCATCTTGTACCCCACCCAGATATCTGTATTGACAAAGGGCGAGTTATAAATATTCATAATAAAATAGTTAACTCTCCTGATTGTATGTTTCCCATAAGCATTTGGCTGCCACTGTGGGAACAAAATGCTAGACAGGATGAACCTATACACCCAGTTCAAACACAACAATAAATATTCGTTTATTATCACATGTTAGAGCATTGGGCTCATGTGCAGCTGCTGCTTCTCTCTCCTCCAGCATAGTGCCAAAGAGGTGATTAAAAGTTTCCAGTTCCACTTTTTATTAACCACCATTTAATGTTGCATCCAATTCCTAAACTATGGATAATTTTAACTATTTTTTTTAATAAATAAAAAACACAAGCCAGCTTCATAAGCTAAGGTTTGGTGTTAGCTTGTTTCAATGACTATAGTTGAGACTAATCGCAATGTGTCAGGGTTTCAGACTGCAGTTAGTCTCAAGCAGAAGTGAAACTTCTGAGCTCATCCTTTAGGCCAAGGAGAGGGCCTATCCATTCTATTTTAAGAGAACCTGCCTTTCATCATAGAGCCCCAGAACGGGTGATAATCATATAATCATGCAGTATTGAAATCCAATAAAACAATTTAAATCAAACTATTAGAGGTCTTATAATTATCAAAGGCTAGGATAAAGAAATGTGTCTTCAGCAAACAAACAACAGAAACCAAAAAATGAAGGTGCTTGGTGCAGCTCTAGTAACCCAGGACATCATTGGCCTACTTGGTGCCAAAAAAAGGAATCGCACAGTACAGTCTCATTTGGGGAGGGAGGGGAGGCAGGTGAGAACCATCCTAACGCACAGATAGGAAATGACATGGGGGAGATTCTTTCTCTGATGATTCTGTCTTCCCCATAGGACTCTATGTGCTAATAGGAGCAGGCATGCTGATGATGACCGTGGGGTTTTTTGGGTGCTGTGGAGCTGCGCGAGAATCTCAGTGCTTGCTTGGAGCAGTAAGTAATGAACTTATGCACAACTTGGGTGTGAAATTAGGGCTTTTCAGACATAATATTTTGGTACCCCTTTCACCTTGTGGCAGAACCAAAACACCTAGCAAGTGTGAGGTCCTCTCTTCTCCCCTTCCCTTCACACTCCAGCTTTGACACTTCCATCCTAGAATTCTTAAAACCTGAGTTCCCTGTTACATCTGAAAAGGGAGGATCTATGTTAATGTCAGTTTGCTAACTAGAATCTTAATCCAATATCAAACTATGATTTAAGATCCTCCATAATAAACCAGGATTCCCCTGTTTTGGACATACATGGATGCTTTCTTATACTGAGTCAGACCATTGGTCCATAATGCACAGTATTTTCTACACTAGCAATGGCTCTTAAGCAGGAGTCCTTCCCAGCCCTCCCTGGAGATGATGGGAATTGAACCTGGGGCCTTCTGCTTGTAAAGCAGATGTCACAGCCTGCGTAATATATTTACTGTAATATATTTACCTAAGCCTGTAATCCTGTCTCCATCCTTTTGCAGTTCTTTACCTGTTTGCTGGTGATTTTTGCTGCTGAAGTCACTGCAGGAGTTTTTGCTTTTCTTGGCAAGAAAGCGGTGAGTTAAATGTTTGCTCTGCACCACCCCACCCCCAGAGTCTCATGCCAAATGAGTAGTTTATAAATGTATAAAACAAACAAAAGGTCAATGTGTCTTTGATGTTAAACAGAGGAGGTTAGAACCAGATTAACATGTCATGATATAAGGAGCTGCCATGGGTGTGGAGGTCCCATTCATAGCTGCCAAGTTATCCCTTTTTTTAAGGGAAATTCCCTTATGCTGAATAAGCTTCCTCGTGAGAAAAGGGAAAACTTGGTAGCTATGGTTCCATTGATTCCAGCGCATTTGAAGGTGTACACCTAAAAAATGTTAAAGTGTGAATTAAACAAACACATGCAGACTTTTCAGGGAGCCAGTGGCAAATTCAAGTTTGCTGCTGCTGGAAACAATTCTTTCTTGCATAATGCATACTAAGTAGTTTATTACCCCAAGTACAAAACTGCATTGCCCTGACAGATTTTTCTTGCCCTTCACCCATTGGCTTCACTGAACATGTTTGGTCGTGAACGTGGTGATGTTCCATATGGGGTAGCTCAGTTGGTAGAGCATGAGACTCTTAATCTCAGAGTTGTGGGTTTGAGCCTCACATTGGACAAAAAAATTCCTGCATTGCAGGGGGTTGGACAAGATTACCCTTGTGGTCCCTTCCAACTTTACAGTTCTATGATTCTATGAAACCTGCCAACCCAAGAGGTGGTCAAATTCCTGCCTAGCCTTTTCCTTTGGTACCTTCTTAGCGAAGTCCAGCCCCCAGCTGTGCCTCTGGGTTTTCATTTCTATAAAGCTATGCAGTAAAGTCAGATTTCTTCTCTTCTGCTTGTCTTTTTTCACTCATCTCTCCTTCCTGCCAGGTAGTAGAGGAACCAAGAGCCTGGAGGGAAGCCAAGAAACTGCACAATAGTCCCTCCAATTGTCACCATCATGATCTCATTGAGGTTGTCTGTCTGGTTTACTGCAGGCTGTTGAAGAGGTCCAGAACATCTATGAGGAAGCTTACGAAGACTTTGTGAATAATGTGGGGACAAGCAACAAAACCCTTATCCAGTACCATGAAGCAGTGAGTAACTTCTGAATTCAGATCTTTTGCTTATCAAGGGTGCCTTTATGAAGTTTCAAAAGAAGGCTGTAAGTCAGGCATACGGGAATGGAGGTTAAGGCTTGCTTCATCTTCACTGCTCTGACCTGGTGGTGCTCCTTACTTAAAGTACCCGAATTTCCCATTCCACAGGAAGTGGGCAAGATTCCCTATGACATCTGGCTTAAACACCTTTAACAATAAAGACCTTCGGTCTATTTATTTACATTTATTTATTACCCGGTTATCCTGCATAATTTCATATATATATATATATATATATATATATATATATATATATATACATACATACATACACACACACACACACATATCCTCACAATAACCCTGTGAGTTAGGTAAGGATTTGCCATAAGCCAATGATGAAAGCTAGATAAAAATTGCCTAATCAAGCAGATATTTCTATTTGCATACAGATTGGAATAGTATGTGAACCCTGACTTCAATAAGTCCTTTAGTTTGCATGGTTGTGCTTGAATTCACTTAGGTTAATTGACTTTGCTGAAAATTGAGCTTAATGAAATCCATTCAAATTGTCAGGTTCAGCAGATTTTCAGCACTTCTCCCCCCACCCCACCCCCGGGCAAGACTGTAAAAAAAAATGTAACAAGAATATGCTAAACATGTCTGCTTAGAAGTCCAATTAATTTCCTAGTTAAGGAGCCTGTTGGAGGCACTACCTTTGGCCTAACCTCTGTTACTGCTGTACCAACTAAGGATGTTGTTAGGAACTAATATTGTCTGCATTTTCAGTGCTACAGAAACCAGTGAGGAAACATCACAGGGAGATATGGACACATCAGGCCAGTTTCAAATCTCTTTAAACTATCGTCATGTCCAGCCTACAGCTATGCTCAGCTGAAGGTTTCCCCACTGCTGGTTGCACTGACTAAACCAAGAGTTCAGGAGGCAGTACTCCATCAAAGAGATGCACAACAAACAGAAAAAACAGTAGTAGAAGGGCAGACTCTGGGCAATATTATTGGTGCAAGTATATTTTGAAGCATATGAACCTTCAGCCTGGCACAAGAGTTTAATGTGAATTTCCAAGTTGATGAGAGAACACTGTTGTGGAGTGACTCATAAATATAATAAAGAAATTTATTATTTATGAGAGGGATTTCTTTATTTAAAAAATCTGTCTGGTGTTTAGTTGTTTGTTTTTTTAACATGTTATCTCTGTCTTTCCAGCTTCAGTGCTGTGGGAGAGGAGGAAATGATGCTGCAGTGAAGCCCACCTGTCCAAAAGACATTGAACAGCCCAGAGTAAGTGTCTCTGATGGACATGTTGCAAAAAATAGCCCTGGGATGTGATAAGACATGTAAGTCAGAGAAGCTGGTGGGAAGCCAGATGAAATGCTCTGGACAAGGGCCATTTGGCACTGGTCTTTTTTCTTTCCGTTAGTCATTTGAGATGCTACTGGGGAGTATGCCAGTAGGACTGACTTTCCAGCAGCTGTCAATCCTGCTAACTCTGGGCATCTTTATGGATCTGAACAATACCACTGCAAAGCACAATCCAATACTTAACGAAGGGAGAGCAAATTCATTGGCAGCCTGCTTGCTTCCCTTATCCTTGATATCTGCTTGCTGATTCATATGTATTCCTGCTTCATGTCACACCGAGAAACAAGGCCAAATTAGGCAACACATGAAATACATCAGGCATCCCCAAACTGCGGCCCTCCAGATGTTTTGGCCTACAACTACCATGATCCCTAGCTAACAGGACCAGTGGTCGGGAAAGATGGGAATTGTAGTCCAAAACATCTGGAGGGCCAAAGTCTGGGGATGCCTGAAATACATTTATCTGTTTTTACCTGCACTTCTTTCCAGGGCAAAAGGCAGCTTTGTGGGAGAGGTGACTTTCACTAGGACCACGGCATTGCAAGGAAGGGTAAACCCATGCAGTGAAGTCCTTAAACGTCTCTTGACAATCAAGAGGCCTAGCAGAATCTGATGGAACCTGGCTGAATTAAATAAAGGTGCCCAAACTTTCATAGCAGGTTCCACCTAGTTAAGCCATGAATCCTCTTGGAGGTCTTAATTCTGTATTAGGTGAAATTAAGCAGCATACCTTATTGCAAATGTCATGTGCAATTTCTGGCACACCGACTCCCTTCCTCTGCACTGTTCATCTCTCTGCTTCAATTCCTGGCGCACAAATGCCACACAACTTTGTTAGAAAACCAAGCAGGAAACAACTAGGAGTAGCTGCAATAAGGAAAGGAGAGAACAAAAGTACCTGGTATGCCCAAGATTGCTTCTTGCATGCTTGTACCTGTCAGAAGGAAGCAGCAGCAAATTGATCCTTGTTTACAGGTTTCACCAAGCAAATTATAAGAAGAGCATCATCAAAATCACATAAAAACTTTGTGGGTGCTATTCAATGCTATTCCTACCCAGAGTTAACCTACTGAAGTTGATGAACATTGCTAACTTAGGCTTATTAATTTCAGTGGGTCTACTCTGAGTAGGACTTGATTGGATATGTGTATGATCTTAAATGAAGAGTATAGTTTTAATAAATGTCATCAGAGCCCAGGACTCAGGCATGCTAGAGTGGTGATGTGAGGTCCAGTTGGGCTTATAATAAACACAAATATCAAACATTTAGGAGATTATGGTGGTTCAAGCCAGTGCTTCTGTAGTGGCATGCTGGGTTGCCTCAAAAAGCAGAATCCCAACCACAGTAAAGGCAAGGAAGGCAAGATGGAGCAGAGAGACAAGCTGGTAAGGTATGGTGAGAACTGCTGCTGCTGTCAGAAAGCTCCTCAAAGCCAGTCTTCTCAGAGGAAGCAAACGTGGGAAGGCAATTGCTACACCAAACAGGACAGTCAGGGGCAGAAGTTGTGAAGAGGAAAGGGGTTTACTAAGGTGGATTTTCCCCGTGGTTGCTGCCAAGAATGTGTTAACTGTGTCAACTGGTCCTTAGTAGAAACCGGAAGGGCTCTTCAAGACTGCTTTGATGTTTAAAGTGTTTTCAACATCTTCATGTCTCTAACAGAGTTGTCTGACTGAAATCGAGACTCTCATTGACACAAATCTTCGTTTAGTTGGCATTGTTGGGATTGGAATTGCTGGGATCACAGTGAGTAATTATCTGATGAATATACTGGTACTGCTGCTTCTGTTGTTGCTAGCCATGTGTTTGCAAATCCCCCAGGTCCTTCCAAGCCAGTGGAAATCAGGTTGCTGAGGAGCACAGAGTATGAATGTAGATGTCCCATGTGTGGAACTTAGGGGCTCGTCCTCACTTCTGCTTGTCCTGTGCCTTGAAAGTATGGGTCCAAGTGGTCTTCCATTTGACCTGCTCTTTCTTGGCATGGGTCCAAGCACTTTTGCCTTTGCGCTGCTTCTTTCTTCCAGAAAACACGCTCTTTAGAGTTAAATCGGAGCAAATGGCAGTCCATGGAAAACATGACAGAGGCAGCCCTGATTATTCACATGTCTGCACCAACCCCTTCATACTCTTCTGCTTCAGGCACCTTTCTCCCCAGGTCAGCTCTGATATTGGAAGCAACTCCTATTAAAATTAGATCCCCAAGCCACTTGTACACACCCCATTTTGTACATGAGTGGGGCAAACATATGAACAACAAGATGGATGCCCTGTTCATGTCTAGTTTGGCCTGACTCAATGCGTTCTGCTGAGAACATTGTTTTCCCCGCTCTGAAGCTGGCTACTTAGCCAGTTGTACCATGTAGCCTCTAGGTGTCAGCATTATATCAAAATTAAAAAAATAATAATCCTTCAGTAGCACCTTAAAGACCAACTAAGTTTTTATTTTGGTATGAGCTTTCGTGTGCACACGAAAGCTCATACCAAAATAAAAACTTAGTTGGTCTTTAAGGTGCTACTGAAGGAATTTTTTTATTTTGCTTCGACTCAGACCAACACTAGCATTATATCAATTTGAATTGATTTTATGTCTGTACTGTTGTTTTGAACTCTTTCTCCCTCTGTGTGTGCATATTTGAAAATTGCTTCAGGATCCCTCATAGAAAGCAATTCATAAATGAAATAAGTGATAATAATTATACACAAAACTGACAGTTGTAGCAGAGCCTCAGGGCCAGAATAAATGTGGCCTTAATTGCATAAAAGGAAGCAATGTGCATGATTTTTTTTTCAAATGTAAAAAGGCAGTGCTGAGAGAGCCTGAGTAGGACTGAGACATGGCAGATGGGAAAGTGTGGTTTAACCCCTTCCCCTACACCACAATTTATATGAAAATTCCTCTTCCCCCAAAGCTGCTGGCATGCCTCAGAGGAAGCCAACCGAGGTTTCCCTCACAGGACTAATAGCAGCTCAAGGAATGGGATAGTTTCATCAGTGCGGTATAAATGACAATATTAAGACCCCACCTACCTAGCATGGTTTAACCCCCACCGCCCAGCAGCTATTTGCATTCTTTAAAAGTGCATCTTAAATGCTTTCATACAACTAGCATTGCGTTTTAGTTTGGCTCTAAGTCATCAAATGGACAGAAACACACATCAGATGAATATAAATTTGGATATGTGAGGATTGCTCCAAGGCGAGTCCAAGCGATATCAGCCATGCCCTGCTTCCCTTTAAGGATTATGCTCCTCTCTGATGACTTGACTCTCCACGTCTGCCTGAGAGCAATCAGTAAAGTTTTCTGAGCTGCCAGACATAGTGACAAAAATCTCCCCGCATTTCCTGGGCATCCTTTAAAATACGTTCCTTGTGTTCCAGATCTTTGGCATGGTCTTCAGCATGGTCCTCTGCTGCGCAATCCGGAACACAAGAGACATGCTCTAGAACTCTTGCTTCGTAGCATTATCTTCACCCTTAGGGACCAGAGACCGGAGGACTTCTGGATGAATCTGCAAGTGCATTTGTCCGCTGAGCTTAACAACTGTAACCATTTTAATTAGTGGTGTTAACCAACTGACAGAGAGAGAGAGAGAGAGAGAGAGAGAGAGAGAGAGAGAGAGAGAGAGAGAGAGAGAGAGAGAGAGAGAGAATGAGAGAGATAGATGTTTGGTGAGCGTGAGAGTTTTTCATTGTTTGCATTTAAATTAAGACAAGGAAATCTGAAGCAAACAAATAGGATGGGCGTAACAATGTCTTCTTCAATGCAGTGGCAGCATTAGAAACTAAAATTTATTTGAAACATGACTTTGCACATGTGTGCAGGTGATCAGTGCCTATATCTCCATGTTCAAGTACATGTGTGTTTGTTTGTAGGCACACAGATGCATGTGGTGCAGCTGCGCAGATATCTGTATATATGGTACTCCATATGATTGTATGTATGTTTCGTGGGTGTCTGTATTTGCATGCACATTCCTGCAGTATATATATACACTTGGGTGCAGACCCAGGCTAAAGCCCTTTCCAAGTGGCCTCCTCATTGCTGATAAGCCATCTCGTTTTTATCCAACAGTGTCCATAAGTGACTACATTTAACCAATTGGATTGGAAGTAAATGATACACGATTGGCTCTGTTCCTGGACATCTCACCTTGGAGAGTTTCGGTAGCTTTCTTTGTCACATGCAGAATTGTCTTTAATCCCTGAAGGCTCCATGGGGAACACTCTGACCTGCACAAAAGAAAGTGGAGGTTTTTCTTAAAAAGGTGGCAGCATCCAGTCAAATCAATTAATAAGTGTAAAATGGAATTAACTGGGAACGAGGGAACTTTTTATGATGTTTTTGAAAAGGACCTCTCTCTTTTTTCCTTTTCCAAAACTCAGGTTGCCCTTGATGGGAAGCTTAACTTTGTTCTATATACACTGGGCTTCCTGACTGTTGCTGTTTTCTCTAATAAACACCACTTTGTGCCTTTTGATTTAATTATTTTTAATATCCGCAAAAGGAAAGGTCCTTTCTGAACAATCAAAAAGCTGTGCCCCCAACTACATTGGGTACCTAGCATCATACTCACACAAGTTTCTTTAACATTTATATCACACCTTCCTACTTTTGGCTATGAAAACTGTGCCTTTCACAACTGTGCACTAATATTTCCATATTCTGCCACACAGTCCTAAACACATTTATTCAGACGTTATGTGTCTCTCTGTTCCATATGACTGCAGCATTCATGAATAAGAATTATAGATTTGCTGAAGGGTATAATCGTGCTGCTGTTCACAACTTTTTGTTTGCTGCATGAGCATTTCTGCACTGGCTTAGCGCAGAAACAGTTTAAAAACAGCACTAAACAAGCACTGAAAGAGCACTGCAGTATTGTAGTTGCACAGTTGCTGAGGACACGGAACAATTTTTTAAATTACTGTATTTTTTTCGTGTATAAGACGCCCCCATGTATAAAACGTTCCCTATTTTGGAGGACTCCAAATGAAGAAAACACCCTTCAGTACTACCCGTGTATAAGACGAGCCTCAATTTTAAACCTAATTTTTTGGTTTTAAAAAAACCTATAGTCTTATACATGGAAAAATAAGGTACATTTAAAATAAATGTTCCCAATATTTTGCAGACATAGAGAGGAGCAGGTGGGCATTGGGTCACTTGGCATTAATGAGATCTCAGACAACAATCAGTTGGTTCCATGAAGCAGTTATGCTGAGAAGCTACGGGGAAGTTGTTTGAACTCTGTGCAACAAACCAGTAATAACTGTGGCAAAAGGATTCTTGCTTGCACAATGGGACTTGCCCCTTCCTGCCCCATGTGTGTCCCATGTCTTCCCCAAATCTGCTCCAGAACAGGCTTATGGGTAGGATGTAGGAGGAAGGGGGGGGAGTCCCATTGCTCATGTGAGAATCCTTGTGTTGACAGGATACTTACTTAGCACTCCAGTGAATCCAAGCCTGAACATGTATTTTACTAAAAAAATTGATTGTTTGGAAAGGACTAGAGACAAAAATGAGAAACTCTGGGTAGTTAAGGTGCTGTGAGCACCCTTCCATGTCATCCGTAGCACAGTAAGATGTAGCTGCCAAACTAGCCTTTAGAGATTAGTTTTTAAAGTAAATGTCAAATGGTCTATCTTTGCCTTATCCCTGTTTTAGGAATGAAGGTAGTTGTCCCGGACTTATTGCTTGAACAGAGGCTGCTCAGTCTCCTGGGACTATGTGTGCATAGGATCCACCTTATAAAGCTGATACCAGTGAAAAAGCTAGCTTCTCTGGCTAACATGCACTGACCTTTCTGGAAATCATGTCCCTGGGGTTCTGGCTAACCGAGTGGGGGGGTCACGATTTTGGAATGAGAGAAGTAGCATTACAACACCCTTTATTTCCATCAATTCTTTCTGAGAATCTGAGGCTGGCTTCCAGCAGGGCATTTCAGTTAGGTCCTCCTCCTACATGTGACCAAGTCATGTTTTTATTGTCCAAGATGCATTGTGGGTGAAAAAGAACTGTATGATTGAAATACCTCAGGAGTTAGTTTACGGTTTGCCTGTGTGTTTTACATTGTTTCTATTTATTTCTACTAAAAATGTTTCATGGAGTAAAATAATCTGATGGAATTAAACCAGCCAGTCGGTGGGAAATATTTTATGGTGCAGTATTGATTCATCACAATCCCCGGGGCCTTGAGCTGCATCCTTGGAATATTTATATATATATGGAGCCCATTTCTGGCAAGCTGCCATTTTAGGAGTCAGAACTCTGTTATTTTGTCCTTTTTATTATTCAGTTCTTTTGTTTTGTTTCATGTGAGCGTAGGCCTTCAAAAAGAACAGGTTAGTGCAAGAGCACGTGTTTTCTAAAATGCTACGTACCCCATGAGCCTTTGTTCCATCAAAACTTCTTCAAAGGTTTGAGAACTTAGGGAAAGTGTAGTGTACACCCAAGTGTGTATATGTGCATATGTGTCATAGAGAGAGGGGGGGACACACCAAGTTGTGTGTAGCCTTTTCTTCCCATTTCCCCAAACATATGTTCATATGCACCCCATTTCCCCTAGATTTCAGTTAAACCACTTTATCAGTCTCTACTGCTTGGCCCAGTTCATACATCTGGACACACAGTAATGCCTTTCACATGTTGGGGGCTAGGCACAGTCTCAGGAATGGATGCATCATGTGCACAATTCGCCCTACTCACACAAGAGGTCATTTGCTGCAAGCCGCACATGCTCCTAGCGCCCAAGCCCAGCTCCCAATTTATGAAAGACACTTCCAAGATTTTAAAATGAAGACTTCAGGAATTTCTGCCAATTTTCCATGTGAAACATAAGATTTTGGCAGGGAGAGTAAAGCCCACTGTAACTGCGAGTGGTATATGTGTCCTTTTATTTATTTATAAGCATTTCTACTTTGCTCTTCTATTTGAATAATTAGTATTTCCCTTAGGAGTCATGTCATCTTCTCCATTAAAATGCCCACAAATTCTCAAATGAAGCCAAATGCGGAACAGTCACTCGAGAACAAGAACTTCTGGGCTGTCCATAGACTACCCTATCCTTCCTTCCACCTGTGAGCTCTGCTTTTGTCCCTGCCTCCTCCATTTTCCAATCCTGACCTTTCTTTTGTCCCTTACAACTCAGGGACAACTTGTGCATTTGGATCCCATTTCAGGGACTAGGAGTGTTGTCCTAGACCCTGTAATACAACTTTCTACAGTGTTTTCACAGTTGTGCTGATCCTTGTCAGCTACCATCCACTTTGGGAAATGCCTTGCCCTCCCAGCTTTATGCTTCAGGATCAACCCAGGAAGCACTATTTAGCTGAGCTCTATTTTCATTTGCATACCTGCCTTATGCTTATGAGACAAGTGAGCCATTAACCTAAATGCAGCTTGAAGGAAGAGTTCTACTCTGCCTCATTCTGGCAGTCGCATTCCTTACTGGCAGGCGGAACTATACCTACTCCCTCTGCTAAATGGGAACTATGAAAATCATGGGGTGGCACCAGTTCAGAAAATACTACAAGCTGGCAACTTCTCCACTTTTGTCATTTCTGTGAATTGGCTCTGTCCTGTGCAGACCTCACCCTTGTCTGCTGAATAGTGCTGATAACTGAGCCGTGGGTTGCAAGCCAAGGGTGGGGATGTGGTATCCACACACACAGATTGGGTAGTGCTGAGAAAGCAGAGCAGCACGGACATACACAAGCACACACATGCCATTATTTTGAATTAATGGGCACTGCTTGTTCGGCCTCAGAGCAGCAATGACATTCTAGCTTTTGTCTCTTTCATCACCAACTTCAGAGTTGCCAAGCTTGGAGAAATCAGTCTTGCTTCTCCAATGCCATCTGTTGTTGCTTGGTTGCTTTTTTCTTTTTTTTAACCTCTAAGTGCCTTCTTGGAAACAGGGCTGAGAACCAGTTCTGCAAATAGACCTGTCCTTTTTCTTTTTTTAATCAAAGTCAGACTTGAACTCTATTGCTTTCTGGTGAATTTTCACTTCCCTGCATGTCTTTCTATGCATGAAATTGTTATACCTGTCCTCAGCTGCTTTCCAGAAATAATAAAATGATTAGTTTGGAATTTTAGATCAGAATAAATGTAGTGGCACCTGGTGCCTATTTTTTCTGGATTATTTTTGTGTCCCAGAAAGCAGAATATATTAACTCTTTCAGTGCCTTTAAAAAGTTCACAGCTGTAGCCTTCCTTCCCACCTCACCATTGTCAGAAATTATTTACAATTGCATCCTGAAGGTTACATCGGCAAATACTGGTGAATTACTATTTAGTTCTATCGCTTTCTTAACCTTTGTACTTTTCTAAGGTGTTTACCAATGGTATGCAATCGGGGAGCATGCTGTCAGTCTGTTTTTGGGAAATACATGTTCCAAACCATTGCCCAGGCTACAGACATTGTTTCAACCAAGTTGGCAGCTTGGCACATTCAGATGACCATGCCAGGCCTTGATGAGAGTAGCACAAAGAATCATGAGACAGCTTCTCCCTCACATTTAGTAGATAATAATGCTTACAGTGAACGAGAGCTGTGCCTATTGGTGGTCCTTGCTGTGGCACACAGGTGCCCCCTTGGGTTCCTGTGGGGAATTTCCCCGTTTCAGTGCACTGCTACTTCTTTGCCTGAAGCATGATAATATTCTCTTTCTATTTCCAAGCTCTGATAAGGAATGCAGTGTCTTTCCTAAGAGGGATTAATGTGAGAAATGTAGGGATCCAGCAGGAACAGCAGAGAGAGGACACCTTGGAGCTAGTGTGGTCAGATTCTCCCAAACGTCTTCAGGATATCACTGCTGCTGAGCAAGCAACACTCCCCAAGCTACCAAACACAGCACATGTGGTCTACCTCAGCACTAGGACTCTGCAGACTCACCAAGCGGTGCCATGCTGCTTTAAGCAAGAGAGGGGGGTGAAAGAACAATTTGAGAGCCCTTTAAAATACATTGAATAAGCCCTTACTTGGAGGGGGTGCTTTTCTAATCTTTGTCCCTTGTGGAGCCATGGGTACATTATGCATCTAATAGATGCTCTGTCCTCCTGCCTAATGTCAATATGGGCATTCTCACTAGCCATGGGAATGACTGTTCACACTGAGTTCGGACCTTTGGTAAGTGGTGTGTCAAAGTGTCTATTGAAGAGTAGGACCTGGCCACTCCTGGGAACTTGCAGGGATCAAAGCAAGGCCTGAAGACACAGAGCTGCAAAATAGCCGTGCCTCCTTTACTGATACCCCCACTGGAAACGTGTGCCCAGTTTCTAGCGAAATGGATGTGCAAAAACTGTTTTTATTTCCACCTTTTAAAGCCTATGTGTTAAAGTTTGTGTAAGAGACTTTATTAACTCTTCAAATGTTAGTTGAAATATAAATAAACATAGTCCTCCTTCACAGCGTGGTTGATATCTGACAGCATCGGTGCATCAAGTTCCTATCATGGGAAAGCAAATATGTTCACCATCTAGCCATTTCCTCTGGCTGTAAACGTTATTAGCCCTTGTTCTCTTAATGAAACATGTTCTAGTTTGGCCTGCTTTCTGAATGCATTTTTTATCGGCCTTTCTCTACTGAAGTTGATGCAGAAATCTAATAAAAATAATAATCTGAAATGAAAGTCGTGGTTGTCTCTTTTTGCTGACCAACATTTTAATGCACATTACATGTATTAGCATCCTTTCTCAGATATCTCTCGGATGGTATGTTGTGCGTGGAACAGACTGGTTTGGAATGTGGAGGGGGAAAGTCTATGGCTCCAAAGAACATTTGCACTAACAATGCATTGAATGTGCTAGGCAGTGCTTTTTTTCTTTTTAAAAAATGTTTAGGGGTACTCTCATTTTCCTACTCATATTGAAATACTGCCCCTCAATGAGGCCAAACTTAGATTCGCAAAATGTTTAGGGGTATGCATACCCTTGCGCCCCCGCAGAAAAAAGCACTGGTGCTAGGATATATACTAGTAGTGAATGATATCAGTAGTTGTGAATGATGGGCATGGCATGTTTTGATCCTGTCCATTGCACCTCATTCAAGCTGTAGTTCTGTATACATAGCCCCAAGTAGACATGCATAGGATTGTGCTTTTACTCTCATTTTGCCATTTCAATATTTGGTTGCTCTCCTGCAAATCCAAAATACATAGACAACCTGTGGCTCTTCCTTGTAATGCAGCATTATTTCATTCTGGCTGTGGTGGAGGGTTACTGCTTTTATCTTTGTGCTGCAGACTTAAATGACTGTGTAGTTTTGCTTCACTGACTACCCATTTTCTTAGTATCAATTAGGGAAGGTTTTCCCCCAAAAAAAACACATATCATGGAACGGGTTCTTCAGGAAGCCAAGCTAGCTGCCTCTTGTTTCTTACAAAGTCCTTTTTCAGATGACTGGTATGTTGTGGTATATGATATTACAAATATACCATGGAAAGGGCACTTGTAGAGCAAGGAAAATGTAAGGAAAACAGTTCGAGAGAGCTGTGGCACATATTTATATAGGTGTCAAAGTCCAAATGGCTGCTGGTGGTTTTTTACCTCTTTAATATTGCAATCTTATACATGCTTACTCATAAGTTAGTCCCATTGAGTGCAGTGGAACCTACTCTCATGTAAGTGAGTATAGGATTGCAGCCTAAAGTGCTTCATGTTCGTTGGACAGCCATGCCAGCCTCCACTGGTGGAGAAGGATAGGATGGGCTGGATTGGAACCACTAGACAGAAGAGGTGGGTGGAGGATCCCACCTGAATTTAAAGTATTTAATTATTTATTTATTTATTTATTTATTTATTTGTGTGTGTGTTACTTACCTGTGAATTAAGCGGCTTGGCTGTGAGAGATGTAGTCCAAAACTATATCAGATCAGCTGGTATGAGCTTCAAGAGCACAGATATCAAGAAGGGGTATTTCCAAGCTCTTACAGTGTTTAAATCAGGTGTGAGGAACCTCGCTAAGCAACTCCCACCAGCCCAGCAAGCTGCAAAAAAAGAAGGCATAAACAAAGGGTGAGGAATCGCTCCATTTGGCCCTCTGAACTCTTTCCCCTTGTAACCTGCTTCTCAGCAGCACCCTCTCTCCCCCCAGCCACACCTTCCACTAACCTTACCTGTCCCAGAATGGCCGGACCGTATCGCTGAACACACTGATAATGCCTCTTGCTTGCCTGGATGGAAGATGCAGCAGGTATGTGTGTTTAAAACTGAGGTGGCGCTGTGGGTTAAACCACTGAGCCTAGGGCTTGCTGATCAGAAGGTCGGTGGTTCGAATCCCTGTGACGGGGTGAGCTCCCATTGCTTTGTCCCAGCTTCTGCCAACCTAGCAGTTCGAAAGCACGTCAAAATGCAAGTAGATAAATAGGAAGGTAAACAGTGTTTCCATGTGCTGCTCTGGTTTGCCAGAAGCGGCTTTGTCATGCTGGCCAAATGACCTGGAAGCTATACGCCGGCTCCCTCGGCCAATAATGCGAGATGAGCGTGCAACCCCAGAGTCGGTCACGACTGGACCTAATGGTCAGGGGTCCCTTTACCCTTACTGTATAAAGGTAGCATTTACCTTTGTTGCTCCACCCACTTTTACCTGGGGCCCTGCCCACCATTGGCATGTGGCCCCCGAAAGGTTACCCAAAAGGGAATGTGGCCTTTAGTCTGAAAAACGTTCCCCAGATCTGGTGCAAACTATGGATTTTATTGTGCTGCTTTTTCTCTCATTGACCTCAACGGCATTCAAGACCTATGCACCAGTGTAACAAACTGCAGACAGTAAGAGTAATTGAGCAGTAGGAATAAATTTGCACACAACCATAGCCAGTTTTCAAGGGGGTGGGGGGAGAACACTTTTGACACAATTTTATTAATAGACCATCTTTCTATACATATTATGCTCAAATTGGCTCGTGTTTTCTTTATTAACAGTGATAAAACAAATAGATCCAAATAGTCCAGTACAACCTACAATATAAAAAACAAAATATTTTGGCATAAATCAAATTGTTTTAGGATTTCTGTTGTCATGGAGCATTAATTTATCCCGTGCTGAACATAGTCCATATTGCACCTTTCACTCTCTCACCTCTGCAGATTTTCCTGGAATAGAGGCATACAGTAACTGAAAACAATGTGCCTTTTTGCACTGCTGCTAAAGCTACAAGAGCCCCAATAGGGGCTGGGGAAAGGGGAGCAAGCCAGAGAAAAACGGAACATTATATGTAAGCCACCCCTTTCTCATTTCTCCCTCAGGCAGTACAGAGTATCAAATAACGCTGAACTGAAGCTGGTCTTGCACTGAGGTATCTGGGCTTGTGCTGAGATGAGCAACTGCCTGCCCCACAAACCAAGTTCCTGAGAAGTTTCACATTCCTTCTCCTTGAGAGCCCTATAGCTTTCTCTGCTGCCAAGATACAGCAGGCAGGCATCAGTGGTTCTAAAGCAGGTTTGGGGAACCTTTGACCCTCCAGATGTTGCAAACCGCACCTCTCTTCAGTCCCAGCAAGCATGGCCAAGGGCCGAGGATGATGGGAGGTGTGGTTCATCAAAATCAGGAAGGCCAAAAGTTCCCCTCACGTCACGTGTTCTAAACAGAGATGTAACAAAACTATTTGTCTGAAAAGTAGCCCTTTTCTTTGATCCTAGATGTAGGCTGACCAGGTGGGGGAAAAGCAGGGCTTCACCGACCCCAAGACACACACATGAATCTTGCTTTAAGCTCCATCCATGAAACTCTTCTTTATTTATTGAATTGAATTTATACCTATCACCCTATACCCAGTATATAAATTCTTGCCTGCATCGTCGCACTGCCTCAAGTGGGTTGCCTTCTCATCTTACATTTTTAACCCAGCCAATACCTTCAGCAGAAACTATTCCCGAAATATTGGCAGGTACATTGCAACAACATTGGACAAAGGAGTGCACAAGAAAGCAGGAATTCGTGTGGACTTGTAGCAGCCCGCTCAAACGGCTCTGTCGGTTCTGAGGTCATGGCAGCTAGCCTTGTTGCCAGCCACCTGCAAAATGAAGTTATTGATTGATTGATTGATTGATTGATTGACAACATACACAAGCTGCGCCTTTAAACATGGTCGAGGGCTGAGGACCTGGAAGAGCGGAGCTGCGGGTGCAGAGGGTAGATAGGAACGAGTGGGGCGCTGAAAGGAAGGAGATTAACGGTGAACGGGCTGCCAATGTGTCCCATAGAGTATTTTGAGCAGCGCGCCTTTACTGCCGGCGACTGAGGGGCGGGGGGGAAGCGAGCGAGCCCAGCCTCTTCCTATCATTGGGTGGGTGGCGGCAGCTCTAGCCAATCGCAGCGCGCCTTCCGCGCAGGCGGGAGACGCACAGCCCGCTGAGCGGTGGCGGCGATTCTTTTCTACCTGCCTGTCAATGGAGCGGCGGCTCTTCTCGCGGCGGCTAGGTGAGTAAATGCGTAGAATTTGAAACCGAGAGCCGTTGGCCGTCAGTTGACCCGAAGGGAGGGACAGCTCGTGTTGCCTGGTCACCGCTCCGTTGCCATTTGATTCCAAATACCGACCCCCTCCTTGGCATGGCATATAAGGGCTAATAATATTCATGGCCAAGGGTGGTTCCTTGAGATAAATGGTACTGAGCTGAGGGGCTGGGATATGGGCAGGGCCGGATTTAGGTTTGATGAGGCCCTAAGCTACTGAAGGTAATGGGGCCCTTTATATGTCCAGCTGTCCTTTGTCAACAACAAATTGTCGCTGTATTTGTGTTGAATATATGCTATACAGTATGGTGATGTATGGACCTAATAGGTACCTAAAGCTATTTGCACATTATAACAAAATATATATTTTATCAAAGTAATTGTTGAACTGAAACACAATTAAGAAGTATACTGTATTAATAGTGAAATACAATTAAGTATATTAATAGTCAAATACAATTAAGTATATTAATAGTCAAATAATTATTAAGCTCTAACTTAAAATGATTTTTATTCATAACAAACTTAATAATGCAAACACATTGGCATTTGGAAATAACCAATCAATCAATATACTTTATTTGACCGATAGTCAGAAACAAACAAACAAAAAAACATTTCTCAATACAAGGATAAACATATAAAACTGAAGGCATCAGAGGGATACATAAAAATATAAAAATATAAAACTGAAGGCATCAGAGGGACACATAAATGGGGTATGACCGCGCTACTAAACCTCCTACAGATAACCCACATCAAGACATTCAATTATACGTTTCCGACACTTGAGCGCCAGGAAGAGGAATTTAGCCACTGAGAAGGTTATTTTCCCAGTGGGCTTGTTTAGCGAATATGCTGCCTGCCATTCTCTTGGTCGGGAACTAAACTCAGATAAATACGGGTCTATAAGATATTGCCTTAAATCATTATAAAAGGGACAACTCAGTAGAATGTGTTCTGTGGATTCTACCTCACCCAAGGCGCAATGGCACATTCTCTGACCGTATGGGACTCCTCCAAATCTTCCCCTCAAAACCGCCGAATCAAGGACATTCAGTCTAGCCGCAGTAATTAGTCTGCGGTATTCCACGTAGTGGATATCCGCCAGGTAACGGGCTGGTGCAGACCGATACACCTGCTCCCCTAAAAACATCCCAGATTTCACGCGGGCTATGTCCTCCTGTCTGGCGATATCCCCCAATCTCTGAGCGATCATCGCTTTAGCGCGGCTGTATGTCATGGACTCAATATAAAGGGAGGACAGACCACACTTTTGCACTTCCTCTACCACTTCCCTTTCCCATGGAGATTTAAAATTATCCCTCAGAATCAGGGGGGCCAAACCCATCGGTCTGAAACATAGTTTGAGCCATAGCCATAATTTCGCTTTCAGGGCCACATACGTAAAGGCTTGGCAACCGGTCTCCAATCTCATGATCGCACCCGCAACAGAAGGGGGGATCCTGAGAATGGCCCTGAGGAATTGTGATTGGATAGATTCCAATCTTACAAAGTCCCTACGCGAACCCAAGGCAATGCCCACCAGCAGTAGTGGGAGAACTTTCATTTTAAAGAGTCGCAGGGCAACATCTACTGTTTGTGCCTGTTTCTTGGAATACAGGGATCTAATCAACAGAGCTGCTTTAGAAGCATTTGTGGCTATATATTCTCTGTGTGCCAAGAAGGACCTGTTTGATCGAACTATCTGACCCAGGTATTTGAAGCAACTAACCTGCTCTATGGGAATACCATTAATTGACCACAAATTAGGTTTTGGTCGAGCAGCAAAGACCATTATTTTGGTCTTGGCATAATTAAGATGGAGCTCGTGTTGGGTCACGTATTCATGAAGAACTCGAAGCATCCTCCTTAACCCAATGGGGGAGGTAGCTAAGAGGGCGGCGTCATCCGCATACAGTAGGACATTCAAGGCTCTACCTGCTAATTTTGGTGGATGGAAAACAGCATTGGTCATATGGGCCACTAGTGAGTTAATATAGAAATTAAATAGGGCAGGAGCAAGCAAGCAGCCCTGTCTTACCCCTCTAGTGGTGGCAACCGGATTAGAGACTAGCCCCTTGCCATCTAGCCTAATTCTCAGAAAGGTGTTTGTATGCAAATTCATAATCAGCAAAAGGAGGCGGCGGTCGATAGATGTCGCTGCCAGTTTTGTCCATAGCTGGTTCCTGGGGATTAAATCAAAGGCCTGCTTAAAGTCTATAAAGGCGACATGGAGGGCTTTTAGGCCTTTGCCAGCATATTTGTTGGCCAGATGGTTCAGGATTAGAATTTGGTCTGTTGTCGATCTTCCAGGGCGGAAACCCGCCTGTTCCTCTGCGATAATGTTATTGCTCTCCATCCAGATCGTTAATTTATTGAGCAGAAATCTTGAGTAAATCTTCCCGATAACATTCAGCAAGCTGATTGGCCTAAAATTGGCCGGGTCAGTACACGGCCCTTTCTTATGTATTAATACAATCAGTGCTGAGTTCCAGCTTGGGGGGAACTTCGCTGTTTTATTTATATGAGTATAAAGTGCTGCTAGGAGTGGGCACCACCAATCCTAATTGGCTTTGATAACATCAATGGATATAAGGTCATCTCCGGGTGCCTTGCCCGCCTTAAATTGGTCTATAAGTGTTTCCACTTCAGAGTAGGTAACTGGGTCCCACTCAGGCAAGGGGGCCAGCATTTGGAAATAACTAAAGTTCATTTAGAAACATAATTTACAAAGACTCATAATCTATTTTATTTGTTTATCTTATATTTTGGAAATGTACATCCAGGGTTTTTTTGTTTAATTTTTTGGGGGGTCCCAAGAGAGTGGGGCCCTAAGCTATAGCTTGTTTAGCTTATACGTAAATCCGGTACTGGATATGGGTATGCGTATTTGTGTTAAAATGCCCTTTTCTAGAGCTCCTGTGTCTTGCTGAACTGCTGGCTGACAGGCGGAAAACAGATGTTTCTAATGCTGCATTGATAAAGCTGCACTTAACTCAATTTTTATGTCTGCTGTGCAGCTGTGAAAAGAGTGTGGGGAGAATATAGCGCCCTTTCTTGAAGCCACCCACATAATTTCCAAGAGGGTGAGCTGTTCTAAGTCTGTTGGCAGCAAAAATAATGAAGCGGTGGCACCTTAAAACCACCTCATTTATTATGGCTTAAGTTTTTGTGGGGTATAGTCCATCAGAGGCATGGTGTTTGTTGTGAAATGGCACTCTTACCCACCCACCGTCTGGCAATGAGAAAAGTGGAGAGAAGCAACATAACCACTAACCCCACCCCACCCCATGTACGTTCTGTGCAGACCTTTCCCCACCCACCCAACCTCACCTTCTCTGCTTGGAAAAATAAGAGGAATCAACCACAAAACGGTAGTGGGGCTGGTACCGTTTGGGTTTTTTTTGCAAACAGTATTAAAGTTGACAACACAAACACCCTGCCATTGCTTTCCCCTGCATGCCTTTAGTTATTTGAACCAAATCTTCCCCTCAAAACCGCCGAATCAAGGACATTCAGTCTAGCCGCAGTAATTAGTCTGCGGTATTCCACGTAGTGGATATCCGCCAGGTAACGGGCTGGTGCAGACCGATACACCTGCTCCCCTAAAAACATCCCAGATTTCACGCGGGCTATGTCCTCCTGTCTGGCGATATCCCCCAATCTCTGAGCGATCATCGCTTTAGCGCGGCTGTATGTCATGGACTCAATATAAAGGGAGGACAGACCACACTTTTGCACTTCCTCTACCACTTCCCTTTCCCATGGAGATTTAAAATTATCCCTCAGAATCAGGGGGGCCAAACCCATCGGTCTGAAACATAGTTTGAGCCATAGCCATAATTTCGCTTTCAGGGCCACATACGTAAAGGCTTGGCAACCGGTCTCCAATCTCATGATCGCACCCGCAACAGAAGGGGGGATCCTGAGAATGGCCCTGAGGAATTGTGATTGGATAGATTCCAATCTTACAAAGTCCCTACGCGAACCCAAGGCAATGCCCACCAGCAGTAGTGGGAGAACTTTCATTTTAAAGAGTCGCAGGGCAACATCTACTGTTTGTGCCTGTTTCTTGGAATACAGGGATCTAATCAACAGAGCTGCTTTAGAAGCATTTGTGGCTATATATTCTCTGTGTGCCAAGAAGGACCTGTTTGATCGAACTATCTGACCCAGGTATTTGAAGCAACTAACCTGCTCTATGGGAATACCATTAATTGACCACAAATTAGGTTTTGGTCGAGCAGCAAAGACCATTATTTTGGTCTTGGCATAATTAAGATGGAGCTCGTGTTGGGTCACGTATTCATGAAGAACTCGAAGCATCCTCCTTAACCCAATGGGGGAGGTAGCTAAGAGGGCGGCGTCATCCGCATACAGTAGGACATTCAAGGCTCTACCTGCTAATTTTGGTGGATGGAAAACAGCATTGGTCATATGGGCCACTAGTGAGTTAATATAGAAATTAAATAGGGCAGGAGCAAGCAAGCAGCCCTGTCTTACCCCTCTAGTGGTGGCAACCGGATTAGAGACTAGCCCCTTGCCATCTAGCCTAATTCTCAGAAAGGTGTTTGTATGCAAATTCATAATCAGCAAAAGGAGGCGGCGGTCGATAGATGTCGCTGCCAGTTTTGTCCATAGCTGGTTCCTGGGGATTAAATCAAAGGCCTGCTTAAAGTCTATAAAGGCGACATGGAGGGCTTTTAGGCCTTTGCCAGCATATTTGTTGGCCAGATGGTTCAGGATTAGAATTTGGTCTGTTGTCGATCTTCCAGGGCGGAAACCCGCCTGTTCCTCTGCGATAATGTTATTGCTCTCCATCCAGATCGTTAATTTATTGAGCAGAAATCTTGAGTAAATCTTCCCGATAACATTCAGCAAGCTGATTGGCCTAAAATTGGCCGGGTCAGTACACGGCCCTTTCTTATGTATTAATACAATCAGTGCTGAGTTCCAGCTTGGGGGGAACTTCGCTGTTTTATTTATATGAGTATAAAGTGCTGCTAGGAGTGGGCACCACCAATCCTAATTGGCTTTGATAACATCAATGGATATAAGGTCATCTCCGGGTGCCTTGCCCGCCTTAAATTGGTCTATAAGTGTTTCCACTTCAGAGTAGGTAACTGGGTCCCACTCAGGCAAGGGGGCCAGCATTTGGAAATAACTAAAGTTCATTTAGAAACATAATTTACAAAGACTCATAATCTATTTTATTTGTTTATCTTATATTTTGGAAATGTACATCCAGGGTTTTTTTGTTTAATTTTTTGGGGGGTCCCAAGAGAGTGGGGCCCTAAGCTATAGCTTGTTTAGCTTATACGTAAATCCGGTACTGGATATGGGTATGCGTATTTGTGTTAAAATGCCCTTTTCTAGAGCTCCTGTGTCTTGCTGAACTGCTGGCTGACAGGCGGAAAACAGATGTTTCTAATGCTGCATTGATAAAGCTGCACTTAACTCAATTTTTATGTCTGCTGTGCAGCTGTGAAAAGAGTGTGGGGAGAATATAGCGCCCTTTCTTGAAGCCACCCACATAATTTCCAAGAGGGTGAGCTGTTCTAAGTCTGTTGGCAGCAAAAATAATGAAGCGGTGGCACCTTAAAACCACCTCATTTATTATGGCTTAAGTTTTTGTGGGGTATAGTCCATCAGAGGCATGGTGTTTGTTGTGAAATGGCACTCTTACCCACCCACCGTCTGGCAATGAGAAAAGTGGAGAGAAGCAACATAACCACTAACCCCACCCCACCCCATGTACGTTCTGTGCAGACCTTTCCCCACCCACCCAACCTCACCTTCTCTGCTTGGAAAAATAAGAGGAATCAACCACAAAACGGTAGTGGGGCTGGTACCGTTTGGGTTTTTTTTGCAAACAGTATTAAAGTTGACAACACAAACACCCTGCCATTGCTTTCCCCTGCATGCCTTTAGTTATTTGAACCTTTAGTTATTTGAGATTCCCAAAATGGCTTGCATAAAACCAGGTGGATTAGTAAAACAATAAAACCAGAGCAATTAAGACCCTACTGTGGGACTTGCTCCAAAGTAAGTATAGGACTGCAATTTAAATGCCTCCCCTTTAAATCCAGCTTTTAAAAGCATGGGAAAGCCTGGAGGATGAAGAAAGTTTCAACTTTTGCCAAGAAGAAAAGGACACAGAAATGTAACAAATGCAGCCTGTCATGAAGGTTTGGTGATGGAGAGTGCTTTATGTGTATAACCAGGGCCGGCTCTACGTAGAGTCCCGGTGGTGCGGGGCGCCAGACCGATAGGCAGGGTGCTGCGAGGGCGGGGGCGCCGGAGCGATCTCCGCCCCTCAGCACCAGGGCGCGCAACCTGCTTGAGACTGCCCTTTGTATAACTGTTGCCAGGGCATGGAACTGTTAAAAGGCCCAGGAGACCTGCCAGAAAAAGGCTGTAATCTTAGAACGGCATGCAGAGTATATGGACTAGAATTACCGGGAGCATTTTGTAGGATGCAGGTTGAGAGAGCCAGTACTTGCAGACCATCATTGGGTGAATTTGAAGGAAGCAGCTGTGGATGGGGCTGGAATAAGCTATCATTGCTTGCAACCCTGTACATGCCGTCCCAGCGGAAGGTCTGCTGGCAAAATGCTTCAGAAAAAATAGACGACTAGAAAGTGCTAACCAATTCTGAACCAACAACTGTTGTTCTAACTACTTCCTACTTCTGCCTCCTGCTGATGGAAGGAGTGAAATTTCATGCGTATAAGTGTTTGGTGTGTCTCTCCTGGTCCAAATTGGTAATGGCCCAGAACTGAGCCTTGGAACCAGCTCAGAACACCCTGGGCTTGCCTTGCATTCTATAAGTTGAGCCCCATATCCATTTCTCGTTAGTATTCACTTCTGATCTGATGAAAAGTGGCTTCAGAGCACAACAGCCTCTCTTATCACTTTCCTACTTCTACAGTCAGTAGCTTCTCCAATTTTTGTGTATTGTACTTCCTCTGGGGTGTATGGAGTGTTAGGGGAGGGATAGTACTTCTGCTGGGGGACAGGTCCTACTACTTCTGGGGTAGTTTGTCCACCTTTGGTCCCCACCCTGCACTCAGCTCTCACCTGCAGCTCCCAGAAGCTGTCAGAATGCAACAATGGCCACACCCCAGGAACAGCTTCAACTGGCCGGCTAAACCAGGTGAGGATAGTCGATGGGTTTCAAGCCCTCCTCCATCCAGAGAAGCAAGAGTCTTTATTGGAGTTCAAGGACATATTCCAGCCAGGCAAAAACGCTCCAGGGGAGATCCAGGGCCACTGAGGGGTGTGGCCAAGGAAGAATTTTAGGGGTAAGGTAAAGAAGCCTGGGGGAGGGGCCTGCATTCAGCCCCTGTGCCTAAGATTCCCCACCCTGCTCATGTGGTATGTTGTTTCTGCTTTTGCTCTCCAACCACTACTATTTTGCAACTGGCTCCAACTGGTGGACTTCAGGGTTTTGTTTTATTTATTTTTATTTTTTAAAGGTCCTGCAAGCCTGAAGGTTACCACCCCTGAGCTAAAACACACTGCACAGAGAGAGAGAGAGAGTGAATTTCATATCTTACCTCCCTTGGAAGTTGAGAAAGAGTTTCAGTAGCAAGGGAATGTGAATCAGCAGGTTTTAGGGTTTTACGTATCTAAATCATTGCATTTTGAATAATATTTTGCTATGTGTTTCATTTATTTGTGATGCATGTGTTTTTAGTATTGCTTTGCTAAATTGCACCATTGTGGGAATTTGATACAAGAAGAATTGACAAAAGAAATATGGGATGAGCAAAGCAGAGATCACTTTTCATTGTTTTTCTCAGGCAAGAGCAATTATATAATTACACCTGCCTTGAGCAGTCACAGGAGAGGATAAATCAAAACTGTCACTATATTTGTTTGCTGTTGTACAAAATTAAAAAGCCTTTTTGAAACTGGAAACACTTTAATGCCGCAACTGAAATTTCCCTGTGGGCTTCACAGACTATGCATATCAGATGATCAGACTGTAGGCTAATAATATCTCACTTTTTGTACAATGTACTCTTCTCTGATGCTAGCAATGGAAACTCTACCTCCAGGCTGGTCATTGCTTCTTGGTCATTTGCTCTTTATTGCATGACACCCCCGGTGGGCACTGGGAATCCCAATTACTAACCTGGCTACCCATGTGATAGTGGCATTGCTCTGATGCATTTTAGCATGGTCTTCCGTGGAAGCACTGGTGTGTTGTCTCATCATGGGAACGGGGAACCCCAATTAGTAACATGGCTGCCCATGTGATAATGGCATTGCTCTGACACATTTCAGCATGGCCTTCCAGAGGTACTTTCCATAATTGCCCTAGGAAATATTATTAGTATTTTCTTCCTCTTCACAGATATGCCCATTCCTTGAAGTCATGCAATGCAATCCTGTGTATGTTTATGCAAAATTTGGTTTATTCCCATTGAGTTTAGTGGCACTTCCTCCCTGGTAAGTGTTTTTGGATTGTAGCCTAAGTTACTATTTTTTCATTTATGCTAATAGTACATTATGATTTTAAATTGTTTTGTGCATGACTTCTCACCCTCAACCCTGTGTCGCTAAAGATACCATCTTCCCTATAATGTCCCAGTTCCTCAGTCATTCCTACATCAATATAATATATTTCAGTTGCGTCTCTTATGGTATAAATTAATCACCTAGGTATTAATAACGGATGATGACACTTGGTGTAACAGTAGTGGTTAGAGGGTATTCTGATTTGTCATACTGAATTTGAGATGCTGTGAGCTGTTTGAAATGCGTGTATGGTGAAACAGCCAATGAGATAACTTTGGATTATTTATAGAACCACAGATGGATTTTAAAGCTTCAATTCACTCTGCAGATATTAGACAGAATTGTCTCTTTGAGGAACCAACTTATCACCATTGGCAGCTTGTATTACTTACTGACCAAAAACATCTTGGAGCACTTTTTCCTTTGTAATTCCAAAAAAGATGGCTGAGAAACAGATTAGGTATGTGTCCTTCCCAAGTTTTTAGAAATATAGTGAGCCTCAATGCAGGCGTTGGAGAAACAGTGCAATTGATTTACAGAATGAACATGACAACAAATGCTGCAAAATGAAGTATGTAAAATGTTTGGTTTTTTATTTTATTTAACTTCAGGGTGGTGATTTGTCCAGTCTAACTTTAATTTTAATTTATTTGAATTAATTTTGGGATGCATTTTAATCGTTTGTTTGTTTTTATGTATATTGTGTTTTATATGATGTTAGCCACTCTGAGCCCAGCTACAGCAGGGGAGGGCAGGATACAAATAATTTTTTATTATTGTTGTTATTTATTTATTTGATCAATAGTTTTATAACAAATTTCAAAGACCTGTTTTTTAACATATTTGAGATTAAATTGCAACAAAGATGTATTTAAGAGCAGTTATAATGGGTTATTTTTACATACTTCATAATAGCTAGAAGTATATCTGCTCCTGAATAATAACTGCATGTGGTCTGAAATGTAGCAGGGCCATTCTCTCCATTCCATAAATAGCCTCTCTTGTCTCTCTAGACAAGGTGGAATGAGAGACCTAAAGGAACCAGCCTGATTTGGCATGGAATAGTAAGGGAGACAAGAAAATAGAGGTTGTTGTGGCAGAGAGTCATAACTGTAATGCAAGCCTGTGCATATGAAGCATCTCTAGCATGCAATAGTCTCAGTATGATGTGTTCATACCAAGCACATAAGAAATTCTTTGAGGGATGTACATATATTAAACACATATTTAGAAACACTGCAGGTTATGCACTGTATCCAACATTGCATGAGTGGACTTGTGTTTGTACAACTGGACTTCTCCCTGCACAGTCCAAAAATACACTGTAGAAGGTCCCCAAGACTGTGGAACAGATTTTGAGGATGAGGGGACTGCAGAGGAAAAGAGAAGAGGAGGAAGTTCTATTGTGTGAGTGGAACAGCAGCTTTGGCTACAACCCTGTGTTTTTTCATGTATGTTACAGATATGTACCATTGTTATATGAAGTGCTCTAAAAGCTTCATTGTGGCAATGCTGAAAGCAACACAGTCTGTGGCCAGTCTCAAGGAAGTCAGAATTTGGTGCATCCCAGAACTGAATTTGATATAAATCAAATAAATATGCAGCATAACTCTTCTCCAGCCTAGTTTTGGAAATTCTTGGTTCAATTGCATACAATGGAATTCTGTTTTCTCTTGTTCAGTTTGCCCGCTAAACTTATTAATGGAGGAGCTGCAGGGATCATTGGCGTTACTTGTATATTTCCAATTGACCTGGTTAAAACCAGGCTACAGAATCAGAGAAGTGGACAGCAAGTCTACAAAAGCATGTAAGTGATCACTGGAAATGTATTGCATCTAGATTGACTTAATATTTGAGCAGCTCTTTCACCATTTGCAAGTACCTACAGATAGATGTAGGTGTTGGGATGAAAGAAGAAATCCACAATTATTAATGGAATGACTCCATCAAGTATGGGTCTTTATTTGTATGTATAAAATAAAGAATAATGTACCGGTGAATGAAATAAGGTAAATGAAAAATGAAAAAATTAGCCTCATTTTGGATACTAGGGAACAATAAGGGTTATAAACAAGCAATTATATGTTGCATTTAAATAGCTATAATGAGGTATTATTTTATTTTTCTTTGTAAAATACATATTATTAAGACTTGATGTGATATATTTTTGTATTGTATATTACATTGGTCACTGCTGCTAAGCTCTAATATCAAATATGACGAGTGTCTTAGTGACAGGGAATCTCTGACTATATTGTTGTGTCTTGATCAGGTTGGATTGTCTAATGAAAACACTGCGTTCAGAAGGCTATTTTGGAATGTACAGAGGTAAGTCTTTTCCTTGTTTTTGTAACTGGCTGTAACTAACACAGTTATACTACTTCATGATAATTGAGGACTTATTCATTGGGGTCTCATCCATTATGATTAGGGGGGACTCATCTTGAAAGGTCAGAATTGGAGATCTCAATGTATTTACTAGTGAGTTGGCTGCATTGTTTCTGGAACTTACTTTTAAGTAAACATGCATAGAGCTGTGCTGTTCAAAGCTCAGACATTTGAAACAATGATGCGCAAAATGAGATGCAGTCTGCTCACACAACAGGAAATGAGATGCAGTCTGCTCACACAACAGGATTTCCATTTGTTCTCCTTCTGCCACAATCTCCTATTGCTTTTAAGATTGGAGTTTTGTAAATGACTGTATAACTCCAATAGCTGATTTGAAGTTTCTAGACTATTTCCAATGACTTTGAAAACTGGAATTTGAGTCCCTGTCACAATAAACTATGTGGGATACCTATAATCAAAATATATTTTAAAACAAAGAAAATCTCCTAATTTCAATTAAGCTTAAGTGTGTATTTATTTTTAGGTGCAGCAGTGAATCTGACCCTTGTAACACCCGAGAAGGCTATCAAACTGGCTGCTAATGACTATTTTAGGCACCTTCTTGCCAAGGATGGGTATGTTAACTTGAGATACTAGAGCTGTTTCATTTGTACCGTACATAAGTTAAGTCTGTATTCATTGCAGGCTCCATTACGTGAATGGGACAAATTGTGCAAAGCTCATTAAACAGTTTTTTGATCACCTTTGAGAGCAGAATGAACAATAATATGTTTATAGCAAGGCATGCAATATTATGAATCTTCTGAACAAGTAGAAGATAATAAATTATTGAAAACAGAAAGCAAAACTTACTGTGTGCTGGATAGACTACTTTGAAGGGCCCAATGGGCTGGAAGAACAGGTCATCTTTGTGATGCGCATAATCTAGCTCGTTCTCATGATTTCTGCAATGCACAATCATTCATGCATTTCTATCCCAAGCCACTCCTTCCTCATTTCCTTGATCATTGCTACCTCCAAAGTTATTTTGTTGAACTTTGTGAAAGTCCAGATATTGCAAGGAGGATAATATGTGTGTATTAAACACATCTTTGCAAAATTTCATGATTTCAGTAACTTGCTGCAGGATTGGCAGGGAAAGGGAGGGAAGATCTAACACAGAACATTGATATTCCAATATGCAACTTTATATGGACTGACAAAATCTGGTGATTTTCATTGTAAACATAAATATTATAATCATATGTCCTGATGGGATATTGACTGCAAGAAGCTATTGTGTCATTTTTCAATGGGTTTGATTCTCAAAGCCCCTTGCTAATCTGAAGATAAATTATGTATTTCCTTCATACAGCCTTTTCCTTTTCTTGGATATTGCATGCTTGTATATTTTAGTGTTTAAAATAATATTTTTAGTGTAAATAATACATTTAATAAATATTCTTTTTATTACAGGGTAGCCCTTTCTTTATCTAAGGAGATGATGGCCGGTTGTGGTGCTGGAACCTGCCAAGTTATTATCACCACTCCAATGGAGATGCTGAAAATCCAACTTCAAGATGCAGGACGACTAGGTAACAGTTCTTGCCTATCATCTCTGAGAACAGGTTATTGGATGTTCACACAAAGCTAAAGTAATGGACCCCTGGATGGTTATGTCTAGTCAGATTTGACTATAGGGTGCAGTGCTCATCTCCACTTTCAGGCTGAGGAAGCCGGTGTTTGTCATCAGACAGCTTTCTGAGTCATGTGGCCAGCATGACTAAACGGCTTCTGGCGCAATGGGACACTATGCCGAGTGCCAGAGTCCACGAAAATGCCGTTTCATACAATAGTCTGGTTCACACATAACACTAAGCAAAACTATCCAACTATCAACATGAGTGTGCAAGTACTCATGGTAACAATCATGGTCACTTCACTCTTCCCCAAGTCCTACTGCTGCTAGGCTACCTGAGGTTAAGCTATGGTTTGGCTTAGCATTACGTGTGAACCTGGACTTGTAGTCTGTAAAGGGGAGACAAACTGCAACTCCATGTTCAGACATAACACTAAGCCAAACTTAGCAGGACCCAGGGGAGGAGTTAAGTAGCTGCAGTTTTTGCTGCAAGTACTGAGTACCTATGCACACACCATGATTTGGCTTGGTGTTACATACAAACTCTAACATGAACTGTTGAACAAGAGATGTTCAGTTTGGCGTAGGTTTCAATTACCATTAGTTTTGGCTGTCATAAGCGAGGTCAGTAGTAACTTGGTGGCTTGTAAAACAAGAACAGGGATTAGGAATAATATTGTCCCTACCCATGGTTTGATCTGTTTTGGCCAGTGAGAGACCTAGTGAAGTGTGTGTGTGAGTGAGTGAGTGATGAGTAAGTGTCTGGTATTTTATCTCATCCTGCTATGGATGGTGGCTGCAGAAAGTTATGTACCATAAGGGATCATTTGAATGTATTGTCTAACTGACCAGAAATGGTAATCTAAGGCACAACAGTGCTTTAATCAGTACCAGAACTCAGTAATGCTTTTAAGTTATTGAGCCAGATAAGTTAGAAATTGAGTATCTGTACTGTGTTGTCTGTATAGGAGCAAAGTCTTATGTAGGGAATTGATGACTCAGAAATATGGAACACTGTTAATGAGCAAGGCAAGACACCAGAAGTCAGCACATAAGCTAGAGCTCCCTGCTGTGCAATCAGGATTTCAGATTGCAGGGGGAACCTATGTGCATATAACAGACTCCCTTCTTCGGACCTTCCCTCAGCTCATAGATGGCAAGGCCAATAGGCATGTCCTGTTCCATGTGATTGTATCAACACTTATATTTTGCCCCATGCTTTCCAGGCACAGGTCTGCACTTTAAAGCTCTGTATCCAAGTGCTCCCCTCCCCCCAGAACTTTTCCGCAAAAACCCACTATTTAAAGCTGAAGCGCAATGAATGGCAATTTAGGTTCTCAACAGATTGTTGTCAGCTCCTATTCAGTGGTAAAGAGCAGGTTTTCACGGTGAAAACTCCAGAGCAGAAAAGAAAGTACACTCAAACCTCGGCTCCCAAATGCTTCCATTTTGGAATGTTTCGGCTTCTGAAAGCTGAAAACCCAAAAGTAAATGCTCTGGTTTTCCAACATTTTTCAGAAACTGAACATCCGACACAGGTTCCGCTTGAGTGCAGGAAGCTCCTGCAACCAATCAGAAGCCGCACCTCAGTTGTCAAAAATTTCAGAAGCCGAACGGGCTTCCAGAACAGATTACGTTCAAGAACCGAGGTTTGACTGTACTTGGATACAGAGCTTTAAAGCACAGGCCACACTTGGAAAGTGTGGAGGAAAGGTAAGAGTGGATAAGCCCTTAGAATGTCCAAATAGTGCTTATGTTTCACTATCACAGAGCTGCTTATAGATTTTGATACAGGAGTTGAAGGGATTTCCAGGGATCAGACCTTCAGGTATTCAGATTTAGAATGCATCTCAGACAGACTTGTTTATGTTCAGGGTGAAATCATAAATTTCAGGAGACCAATGGGCCTGATGTATTTTTAATTGTGCTTTCAGCATCTCAGCAGCTTGTGAGCAGAGTTCCTTGTTCATCTCCTGGATGCAAGCTTGTAGCTGTCAGCCCTGTTCTAACCAGAGCATACAATGTAGGACCAATTACCTTTCCAAGGAGGATATCTGCCACACAGATAGCATTCGAGCTTCTGCATACCCAGGGCATTAAAGGACTCTACAAGGGTCTTGGAGCCACCTTGCTGAGGTAAGGATGGAGCATCTTGTCCTTCCCATTCCCAGCCCAGTTTTTACAGTATATGCCTTTATAAAAAATGCAATAACTCTTGTGTTTTAGGGATGTCCCATTCTCGGTCATCTATTTCCCACTGTTTGCCCATCTGAACAGAGCAGGACACAATTCCCTGGAAGAGAAAGCCCCTTTCTTTTGTTCTTTTCTTGCTGGTTGCATGGCTGGTTCAGTGGCAGCTGTGTCTGTCAATCCCTGTGATGGTAAGAGAAGATTTATATCTCATCTCTTTTGTGTTTCTGTGTTTCATGTGTTTCATGCTTCTCCATACAGTAGTTATAGGGAAATATTGGGAAAAGTGGATTTCCTTGTGAATCTCGGGAAGCTACCCTTCCATCTGTTAGGGCTTTCTGTGTAGGGAAGCTTGTTGTCTTCAGATTAACAGATTAATGCTTGCCTGCATTAGTCTTCTAACCTGGCAAACGATATTTTTATCTTGCAGTAATAAAAACTCGCCTTCAGTCAATGGGCAAGGGAAGAAACGAAGAGAGTTATAATGGAATTATTGATTGTGCACGGTAAGTAATAAAAGCACTATGAATAACTGACTGTTCAGCCAGAGTGTAAGCAAATGTTTGTAATGTTAAACAGTGTGTTAAATGTGGAGGAGGTTTGCTGTTTGAGAAGACATGAAAAGTACATGCATTCACACTAGGCCTTTTAAGCTGATCTTCAGACATATGAAGGCAGTTTCCCCTAATTTGCCACTGTAACCTCTGCAGTCAGAAGGCAGCTGTGAATCTTATAAAAGTAGGAGTAATTGATTGACCCTAAGCACATGGCTACTTCCAACATGATTTATTCTGGAATATGTGCTGAAGAACCAGCTGTCAAATATCACAACCATTGCTTGAAGTATAGCCATACAGAAATGGTTTTCAGTAGCTTCCATATGGAAGCTATACCCTTTGAATTGGCCATAAACTTGTAGGAATCATGCCAATTTCTGGTGTGTTCCTTTCTCTTTTAAGACTTCTTTTTATAGGGTGAGAGATGAATTACAGCTGCAGGAGGGAATCAGGTCTTCAGGTTTTTGGCAGGAGTATGCATAGAGAACATTTTTGGGTGAATGTTCAGATCTGGACACAGGAGTTGTGAAATGATACGTGCAGAATTTAGTAGTCAAGTATATATCTGGTATTGTTTTCTCTCTTTCAGGAAACTTTGGGTGAAGGAGGGTCCCTTAGCCTTCCTTAAAGGGGCTGGTTGCCGAGCCTTGGTCATTGCACCTCTTTTTGGTATAGCTCAAGGTATTTACTTTATTGGTGTTGGAGAATTTCTTATTGAGCTATACCAGTATGGAAGACTTTCTCCTTAGACTTCCTCCTTATTCTTTGGACCTACTGGAATGAATCCAGAAGAATCACCAGACAAGACACAAGAAAACAGTGAAATTTCAGATTGAATTATCAGTGTTTCTTCTGTCAAAACTTAGACTCAAAGCTAAGTCCACCTGAGCTCCTTAAATGTTATCAGGTTTTGGAGCCAGACTGAGTAGGCACGTAGTTCTCTAATGGTGATGTGTCTCTTTTTCTTATGAAGTAAAAAGCCAAGAGTTGTGACACAGTAGGACAGCCATCTGAATATGTAGAATGCAGCATACATTCTGGGAGTTAGAAGACTGAAGCCTCTGGTAATGGAATGGCAATGGCTACTTTTTATTAAGCCTGGCTATGGGAGGATATATCAGAAAACCTTTTTTTATGAGTGGAACAGGAAAAGAAACTTTAAACAAAATAATTGGGGGAGGGCACTTGCAATCGTTCCAAGCATGGTAAATTTATCTGCTGTTAGCGAAGATTTAAAAAATGGGAACAAATTTTGTGAATTTTTTTATATATCTTTCTTTTATAACTTATAACTTTACATAGAGTAAAGAATTTGGTTCCTGTGGTGACTGCTAAATACAGAGCAATGTAATACAATACAAGGGTTAACAGGTGAAGGAAGCAAGATAGGCTATCGACCTAAAGGTTTTCAGAAATGCTCTCTGGAACCTAGTTATAGGGACTAGCGATCTCTATAAGCTACATGTTGTGCAAATAAACTGCTAAGCAGTTTTTCTTGGGCTGCTGCAGCTATGTTTTTGTGAAGCTATATTGTAGGTTTTACTGTTCATAATTAACTACAAAATTTCTCTATCAAAGGTGTGTGTTTTTCTAATGAATTATAAGATGGTCTCTAGACATACCATGAATAATGTGTTGGCAGTGCAAGAATGATCATTTTTCTTTGCTCTTATCCTGGCACAATAAAATGGTTCAGACCAGTTCTGTGTGTGTTGTCTTTCCTGTGACTTTGCTAAGTACCCTTTGATAGCTACATGTGTTATTGACAACTTGGGTGGAACTGTTTCTATTTTTCTTAAATCGCTTATTCTTCTATCGTCACACATTCTTATGAATACATTTGTGTAAGCATTGCCAATTTTCTAGATGAATTGAAATGACCCCAGTCTTCTGAAAGACCTGCTTTATCTATATAGCTCACTAGGCAACCACCTGTCACTACGTCTGCTCAGCAGAAATCGCTTTTCCTATGCTCTGGGTGATGGTTCAGTTTCTAGCTATACCCTGCCTGCCCCCCCTGCAGTTGTCTACCTTCATTATACACATGATTATTTTATATGGCTAATTAACAATGTTACAATGAACACAACTGGCACTCTAGCCCAAAGAAAACCAAGAGTCCTGTGGTACCTTAAAATGACCTAATTTATTACAGCATGAAATTTCTCAGAATCATAGAGTTGGAAGGGACCAAGGAACATCTAGTCCAACCCCCTGCAATGCAGGAATCCCAGCTAAAGCATCCATGACAGATGCTGTCTACAATTATTTGTGATATACGTAGTAAGATAGTCTTTGGAGTGCCACAGGGGTCTTGATCTCCATGGTTATTAATACTTGATGCAGCAATGGCAAAAACTGACAAGCAAATCACAGGAGCTAATGGAATATTGGTGTAGCTGTCAGTGCTGAGAACAGCATAGCAATTCTGGCCGAACATACAACTTCCCTCCTCTGTCAAGGCATGAATGGAAGGGGCTGGCTTTTTTCCCCTTTTTCCCCCCTTTTCCTCAGGAAGGAGAATGAATCCAACAAAGAAATGTGGATTCCTTGTGTCTGTCTGTACAACCACATGGTCAGAGGCACCTTTATAACACTGCTGAAAATTATTTTTGTGTCTGTGAGTCCTAGGTAAAATGGAAAACACAGCAACTGGTTGTTGTTATTTTTTAAAAAAAGTGTCTAAATAATTTTACATAACAAGTGTTGGATATGCTAACCATTCTATTTATTCTTGGATGCCCCAAACTTGCCATGTGGCAGGAGGGATAGTGTGTCTTTGTGCACGAGAGAGAGAAAAAGAAGGGGCCTCATAGGTTATGTAGCTTCTGAGGTGTAGCGCAATAATCAGTGCTGCTTGCCTCATGCACACAGTCGCTATAGTCAGTGTTGCATTTCCCACACTTGCAGCTCACGGCCACAGGATAGGAATAGTAGGAGACGACATGGTGTTGACAGCCAGGGATCATCGCGGTCTTGTACACCATGTCCTTGTATGTGCACACTTCCTGGGACCGGGCGCTCTGGGGCAGCAGCTTCTTACCATTGCTGTCCTGTAAGAGAATGCCAGTGGTTATTGCTTTTTGCTTAATCCTACCCAGATAATTTACAGTATGTTGTGCTCAGATAGAAATCTCTCCATCTCATCCCTCCCCAACAGTTACATTTTTGTAACTGTGTTGCTGAAGCAAGAAAGGCCATTTCATCCTTGTGAGGGGTTTTCAAGCTATGACATATGCACATTCCCACCATAATGTTGAATTTGTGGTTCGAGCTTGGTTCCTTGTGTGGTTCCTTGGTATGATTATTTGGGGAAGGGTTGCTCAGCAGGATCAAATTCCTAAATATGCACAGAACAGATTGGTTTTGACCTCTTGGCCCTCTTCTTTTGGTTTGTCCCATTACTTTAATAGTTAATCTGAAATTATATATTTTGGTTTTTTCACTTTCTGAATTGGCCCTCCACTTTTCCAGTGGCCATTTGCTTCCCGAACATCTGCTCATTCTTTCAACATTTACCTTCTTTAAACTGGTGGAACTTTGATATCCCTGCTTTTCAACCTGTTGCTCAGGCACCCTTTTGAGTGGAAAAATTCGCCATGACCTTTAATTCTTCAAATCCAATTTGTTGCCAACACATACTGCTCTTAGTTCCCACCCATCAGTTATTGATGGTCATCATAATAACTGCAATTCCTCCCCCCCCCCCGGCCGCCCCGCACATTCTTCTCACCTACGGCCTGTCATCGCTGTTCTTTTGTTTTGGTTGATATTTATGAGTGTCGTATTGATTCCATCTCTCTCTACCCCCACTCCTGGCACTGCACAGGCAACCATTACTGAAGACCACGAGGAAGAGCTACTCTAACCATCACGTGATGGGTGAGGGCCTGCTGTGTGCTGGTGGGGTGAAGTCACCTTCTCTACTTCCTTTAGCGGAGCCCTATAAGCCAAATGGCTAACCCAAATTTCAAGAGAATAAAAAAAGCAAAAAATAATTCTTGAATGTGCTCAAGGAAAATTATTTCCTTAGAAATTAAGAAAATGTCATAGTAGGAACAAGATGATAGCTTGTGACAGATAACTGTCCTTGATCACTTCCATGTCTCTGAAAAGTCCATTGATTCAAAGCCAGGACTACCCCAATGTCTCCCATTTCACCTCCACATTCAGTATAATGTCTCAAACCGTTATATCACCTCATTCGTCTTCTCTGTTGTCTAATAATCCTTTCCTATTTACTCCATGGGACGCAGGTGGCGCTGTGGGTTAAACCACAGAGCCTGGGGCTTGCCGATCAGAAGGTCGGCAGTTTGAATCCCTGCAACGGGGTCAGCTCCCATTGTTCAGTCCCTGCTCCTGCCAACCTAGCAGTTTGAAAACATGTCAAAGTGCAAGTAGATAAATAGGTACCATTCTGGTGGGAAGGTAAACGGTATTTCCATGCGCTGCTCTGGTTCGCCAGAAGTGGCTTAGTCATGCTGCCCATATGACCCGGAAGCTGTATGCTGACTCCCTCGGCCAGTAAAGCGAGATGAGTGCCGCAACCCCAGAGTCGTCCGCAACTGGACCTAATGGTCAGGGGTCCCTTTACCTTTACCTCTATTTACTCCATAGGTTCTAAGCTACTTATTAAAACTCTCTCTTTTTTTCCTAACCAACCAAGAAGGGACTCAATAGTGTGTTGTAAGAACGTACCCGTGTCATGCAGTATCCTTCACAGATTGTGGTGTTGATGGCCAGACAGAAGGCACATTCTCTCTTCTCCACGTGGATGATGTACTCAACGGGGACACAAATGGACATACTCTGCCCCAAAGTCAGGGCAAAGACTAGGAAGAGAGAGGTGAAAGGGGCAGGATTCATGCTGCATGCAAAAACAAAGCAAGGCAAAGTCACATTAGACATTCTGAAGTCAGGAGTAGCTTATTAACAGAATATAAGGGACTTTCCCAGTCTCCATTGCCAAATTCTCTGATCTTTTTTCTGTGCAATCAGGTACATGGTTTTTCTGTGTACATAAACATAAAGTAAGCTACCGTGTTTCTCCGAAAATAAGACACCGTTTTATATTTATTTTTCCTAAAAACACACACACAGTGGCTTATTTTCAGGGGATGTCTTTATTATTATTATTAAGTATTAAGCCTATCACTATGGCTTATTTTTGGGGTATGGCTTATATTCCTTGAATGCTTAAAAATCCCGCTATGGCTTATTTTATGGCTACGTCTTATTTTTGGAGAAACAGGGTATTTGTGTCCTAGCTAGATCGAAGGAGGGCAGGTCCAAGTGGGAAATTCCTAGTTAAACTATAATATGTACATCTGCAAAGACAAGGAATATCTTGAAGAAAGACAATTGTCCTGACACAGAGAATCTCTGCATCAAGGCTACCTTGCCCTTCTCTTTCTCCTGTCATTCCCGTGCGCTTGCATATATAAGGATCAGCAATGTTTAAAAAGTACCCTTGAGCTTCAGGGTGCATGCACATATAACTTGGACAATAATGATTATGTTCTGCCAATCATAAAGTAGCAAGCATTCTTAAATGTTGGAATAAAGAAGCAATAGAAGGTTTTTGAGCCTCCCTTTCTTTAGGCTGAGCAGAGAAACACATAACATTCAGTACATGGTTGCCTCAGTCTAAAACCTCTGTGCAAACTCAGAAAACCCCAGTAAAACCAAAGATACCATGTTTCTCCGAAAATAAGCCATACCCTGAAAATAAGCCACCGTGTGTGTGTTTTTTTGAGGAAAAATATATATAAGATGGTGTCTTATTTTTGGAGAAACACGGTAATGATACTGTAAAAAGAGGTCAAACATAATGCTCAGGATTTGTAAGCCATAAGCTAGTATTATAGTCATTGCTTGGGAAAATAGAGCTCCTTCTGGTAAGAGTGTCGGGTTGAATGAACAAAGCGATGACAGAGTGGCAAGCCTCTGGCTGATGCCACAGAATGCTCCCTAGGAAAAGTCCTTTTTCTGAGGGCTCCTCCAGATGACCTACTCATTGAAGATTCATTCTGATTTGCTTGCAGAAAGCTTCCACAGAGGTTAGACACTGCAGTATCCATTTTCCTCATCCCGTCAGGACACCTACTTGTGCAACAGGATCCCCCCCCCTCTTCTCCCTGCATGCAGTGTCCATACATCTTCCTGCAACTCATTAATTGATTCCATGCTTTTCAATACATTTCCTGTGACTTTTCTTACTGCAAGCAGCCTGTCTTTAAAAAGGTAGATTTGTTGTACTAGGGCAGGCATGTCAAACCTGCGGCCCTCCAGATGTTTTGGACTACAATTCCCATCTTCCCCAACCACTGGTCCTGCTAGCTAGGGATCATGGGAGTTGTAGGCCAAAACATCTGGAGGGCCGCAGGTTTGACATGCCTGTACTAGGGTGAGCAAGCAATTTAATTGCACAAGTCTAAATTTATGATATACACTTAAATCCCTCCTGCAAAATAGTGGCAGCATGGATTCTGGAGGCACCCTGACAGTAGGGCACAAGTTGCCAACATCTACAAATATGCAGTCATTCCTAAATTCCCCACATACTTACATAGAGACAAAACCTGGAACACTGGCCAGACACCCACCTATCAGCTGTGAAGTGATGCCAAACTGGAAAGACCGTCAACCGGCTCTTTCCTTCACACAGGAACCAGATTCTTCATTGATTCTGCTTCAGACGCAATAACTCCAGCACAAACTCTGAGTGCTTTTTATACTCTTCTGGTTAATTCCTGGCTGATCTACCTGTTTATGTAATTGCATTAATTGCTACTTCTAATCTCAGTAATATCTACTGAAGATTCATACTTGTCCATTCAGGAAATGTAATTGAGATACGGAGAACTATAACATCTCCGCCTAGCAGCTGGATGGCAAAGCTAATTAATTTAATATTCATTCTTCACTTACCACAACATGAAAATACATATATATGGATTTAGGAAAGCCTTTGTTGACTTTGGTAATTGTTGGGAAAGAACTGCCATGGAAGAGAAGCAGACCCAGTCTGCAGATCAGGGGGTCTTAGGATAGATTTGAATGGTGATGGAAGAAGAGAGAGGTCTATATGTGAAATTCTCAGCAACCCTTAACAAACTACAGTGGCCAGAATTATTTGAGAGAAAGAATGTTCTTTGAATGTGCCTTAAAGGTATAGGTAAAGGTGGGGACATGGGACACAGGACACAGGTGGCACTGTGGTCTAAACCACTGAGCCTCTTGGCTTGCCAATCAGAAGGTTGGCAGTTTGAATCCCCATGATGGAGTGAGCTCCCGTTGCTCTATCCCAGCTCCTGCCAACCGTTTCCATGTGCTCTGGTTTCCGTCACAGTGTTCTTCTGCACCAGGAGCAGTTTAGTCACGCTGGCCACATGACCCGGAAGGCTGTCTGTGGACAAACACCAGGTCCCTCGGCCTGAAAGCGAGATGAGCGCCGCAACCCCATAGTCACCTTTGACTCGACTTAATCGTTCAGGGGTCCTTTACCTTTACCTTTTTTTAAAAGGTATAGCATCTATGTGGCCTCAACTGAATGCATCCCCGTAGTTCAGGACTGCGCCTAGAAAGCGCAGGGCAAAAGGTAAGTGTGGATCATGTGGCTTGCTGCATAGGGCTGGTGACTGGTTTATTTGACCGCAATGCCAGAAGTCATTTTCATTATTCAGTCCATGGGACATTATTGTTTCTCTTCTCTTCTCAAGGTCTCAAAAAATAGATCTACATCATGGCAAAAGGGGTTTAAGTGTCCAAGAGCAACACTAATTAATTTGACTTTCTATAATAAATCTCTCAAACATATGCTATGATGAGTCAAGTACTTTATTATAGTCATGGAGCAAAACATCTAAAGAAATAGCATAACAGTATGGATCTAAGCCAATGACTATTAAATAAATAGGAGCAAGAACCAAAAATATACATAGAATACTTAATTAAGCATAGATAATGGATGAGTAAAAATTTATAAGAAAAATTAAAAGATTGGTTAACACAGCTATATGGGGTGGGCTTCAGAAGTGCAGATCTAACAATATGGGCCTTCAGTTTAGGATTGAATTGTAGCATAAACCATTCCTCGTCGAATATCTATCATGGCAGCACAAAATCTGGCGACTGAATATGTGACTTCTGGGCTCTCGTCCTGTAGTAATAGGGAGATGTTGTGTTGTTCTGAATGCCCAGGAAACTTATATAAGATGGGTTGGATAAACCTAGTTCGAATGTCTATATAATATTGGCAATGAAGAAGAAGAGTTTGGATTTGATATCCCGCTTTATCACTACCCTAAGGAGTCTCAAAGCAGTTAACATTCTCCTTTCCCTTCCTCCCCCACAACAAACACTCTGTGAGGTGAGTGAGGTTGAGAGATTTCAAAGAAGTGTGACTAGCCCAAGGTCACCCAGCAGCTGCATGTGGAGGAGCAGGGATGCGAACCTGGTTCACCAGATTATGAGACTACTGCTCTTAACCACTACACCACACTGGCTCCGTTGTTTCCTGTTGCCCAGAGACACATGGACATGAGTTTGTTATTATCTCAATGTAATATACTCTTTCCCAGGTGGCCCTAATTCAGAAATGAGGGCCCACAGCAGATGGGTGGATTTTTGCAGGAAATAAATTGTGCAGGAGTGAGGAAGTAAGCAGGGGTACATTCAGAGAATGGCTGTCAGGTGCTCTGTCTGAGAACCCAGGAGAGTCTTCCCATATGATATCTTTGGAACATTGCCACATCTAAACATAAGTACAGCATCAGTACAACGGTCCTATTAATTTTAGCAAGATAATGGTGCATTGGACTGAGTGCAGCAATCATCACCATGGGTTTACATGAGCGGATTCTATTTCTTCTTTTGTTCGGTTTTGAAACACCAGTGGGATATTATTTTATTTATTTATTTAAAACATTTTTATTGTAAAAGGCAAAGGTAAAGGGACCCGTGACCATTAGGTCCAGTTGTGACCGAATCTGGGGTTGCGGCACTCATCTCGCTCTATTGGCCAAGGGAGGCGGCGTACAGCATCCAGGTTGTGTGGCCAGCATGACTAAGCCGCTTCTGGCGAACCAGAGCAGCACACAGAAACACCGTTTACCTTCCCGCTGTAGTGGTACCTATTTATCTACTTGCACTTTGACATGCTTTCAAACTGCTAGGTTGACAGGAGCAGGGACTGAGCAACGGGAGCTCACCCCGTCGCGGGGATTCAAACCACTGACCTTCTGATTGGCAAGCCCTAGGCTCTGTGGTTTAACCCACAGCGTACCCTTCAGCAAAATTTATTCCAAGAAAGGAAGGAAGGAAGGAGAGACTAGTGTGGAACAGAAAAACCAGCAATACTTAGAAGTAGGTAAAATGTAATTTTAAAGCCAGTGGATGAACTTTCTAAAAGTTGTTGGACTCCAACTCCAATCAGCTTCAGTTAGCATGGCCGGTAGTCAAAGTTAATGGGAGTTGTAGCACAGCAAAATCACCTTTTTCTCCAAGACTCTCTCTCTCTGCCCCACTCAATTCTCACAACAACCTTTGAGGCAGATTAGACTGAGATAATGGCTGGCCCAATAGACCCACAGTGAGCTTCTTGGCCGGGTCAGGATTTGAACCCTGATCTCCCAGGTCCTAGTCCAACACTCTAACCACTACACTACAATGGCTCTAGACATACTCAGTGTCTAGTTTGCCCTACATCAGATCAAGGTCCACTTAACATGCCAGGAATATGCATGGCTCTTTAAGCTGTTCCAGTGAAGACAAAATCTCTTTTATTTATTTTTAAGAGCCCTTGTTTATATCTTAGGTAGAAAGGGAGTGGATGAGGGAGTCTGACCTGTGGGGAGAGGACATGCAACAGTATGAGGTAGGACTTGTAAGCAGGCAAACTTCAGAGGTAGATGTTTTGAGCAATTATTGCTTTGCCTAGTAGGGAAGGGGTGGAATCTCCTCTTGGGCATCTATCAGACGTTTTTAGCTAAAGAGAAAACAGATATCATCATGGGGTGAGGTTGATGCTTGAAACGTGCCTGTCCTATGCTTTAGCAATGCATATTTGGTCTAATAAAATTTGTGAAACGACTGGCAGGGTTTATGCAGGCCATCATGAGAGGTGGGTTGTAAATATTTTAATATAAAAATATTATTATTTATTATTTGTGTTAGAATAAATAAAGTATTTAGGTGTCTTAAATACCAGACCAGCTTCACAGCTCCTCAGCTGAAGATTCTGAGGTTTCATCTAGGAGACAAATCCTCACTCCAAGACAATGAGGCAAGAGACTTCATATAGTAAAAGTCCCTTGCACTGGGTTGTAATTACAGTATGCCTTTTTCTGAATATACTCCCCCTTTGTCATGTACAAGGTCTTTCCACAATTCCCCTCATTAAGAGACCTCTTCAGGATCTACTATACTGTAGTAGTCCAGCTCCTTTTCTGATTTATCTAAGGCACACTTGCTTCCCAGATGGTTACATGACTCGTCCATGTGCCACTTAAACTCTAGGATCTCCATCCAATGACAGCCAGTTTAAGTATTAATCATTCATCTCTAACCTTTCTCCTAAGCAAAACATCCTTCTCACTGACATCAACGAGTCGCACTTTCATGAAACAGAAGATACCGCTGCCGTGTTGCCGTCAGGTAAGTAATCCCAGGAACCCAAATATCAGGGCACTGGATGTGCCTCAATGATAAGCAACGCTACAGAAATTGCAAAAGGTGACTATTTAAAAGCAGGCAAGATGATGGTGTCACATTTGTTGTAAAAAATGTGCCAGTATTCTGAAAAGATTGTTAAGGGATGCAGACCTAATTATTCTGCTACAGCACACAATGGAGGGACAACGAAACAAAACAAAGCCTGAAAGATTTGTGGGATGAAATGTTAGGATTTCAGAAGGAAGTCACAATGGGAAATTAAACAGTATGTCTGCCCTGAAACTTTTGCAGGCGCAAAAACTATTGAAATTGGGATTGCATAGAACCAGCTAGACACCACCTTGAGCACAAATCATCAGGAGCGTACAGTTTAAAAAAAACCATCTGGATAGTCCCTAAATTGTCACAAAACTGGATCTGGGGTCCCTTCAAGTGTGCTTAATGTGCATTCATAATGATCTCTCATCAATAATTGCAATCACCCCCATCTTCAGCATTAGCTGCCACATTATATTGCCCAAGTATGAATAGATAAATGTTGTCTCCTGTTTTCAAAGTCTAGAAGCTGCAGTGGCTTACACCTTCATTTATAAGTTTCAAAGTACAAATTGTGTTCTTCTGTTATTGTGCTTTTTATTATAAAGTTATAAACTAAATCTAAATAAGTAGAATAAAATAAATCTAAATAACTATTCCTGCATTTCAGGGGGTTGGACTAGACAGGCATGTCCAACTCCCAAGACACTGCGATCTACTCCCACTATTAAAAACAAAAACAAAAAATGGCAGTGGTTTATTTACTTTTTGCCAATCGATCAGGATCACACGATCGACCAGGATCAACCAGGGACGCCCCGCGATCGACCGGTTGGACATGCCTGAACTACCGGTAGATGATCATCAGGGTCGCTCCCAACTCTACAATTCTAAGATTCTAAGAATGCATCAGAATGACCGCTCACCACATCAAATGGAGGGCGACTTTTGCGTGGTCGTGGGCAGCCCCCTGATCCCAGCGGCCCTCTGGTAGTTCGGTAGCTGGCACTACCTTCCCAGGCAGGTTACCGGGGATCTCCGCCTACCCCAGCCAATATGTCACAACTTTGGTGGTTTCAGGCCTTGGGCGGAATCCTTTAGGCAATTTTCCTGAAGGGAGGGGCGTGCGGCAGTGACCTCACCCCCTTTGCGGTGACAAGATTGGGGTCCCCTGTAATAGGGGTAATGGGGGAGGGCATTGACCATACACCGAGTGGTTGTCATTGCTCTCCCCCTCCAGCGGCGGCAAACGGGGGGGCGGGCTCTCTCTGCTTGAACATATGTTCTCCAGAGCCAGCCCCTACCCCCCATACATTCTGGATAACCCCGAAGCCTTCTAGAACTCCGGCTGGGGACTGGGAAGAAGAACGCCCAATGCCTGAGCTAAAGTTTCCCTACATCTGAATCTTAATAAAGTTGTGGCCAATTTTAATCCCATAGCACATTGTCTTGAGTCGTTATGCCGCTCAGGGGTCGCCTGGGGTTTGGGGGACTCCGCCTGTCCACACAATAGGCATAGTATGGGTTGGGAAGGGAAAATGGGCAGCGAGGAAGCAACAGCAGTTTGTGCTTCTGAAGTGAACATACAGATTATACACAATATTTTGAATGTCCAATTAGGGAGAATTTGTTCCAGTGATTTGCCAGATGTTGGTATGTTTTGATTCTAGATTGACACTTCCATATGTGGTATGCTGATGTAGGAGCATTCACCTCCATTATCACCATGGACCAGTATCCACTTCTGGAAAAGGACACTCTTGCCATTAGCATCTGAATGCATCCAATGAAGAGCCAAAACTAAAGCATGCCTTAGACTGGTTTAGAAGATCAACACATGGTAAGTGGGATTTCCTAGAACTGGACTGCTGTTATCCGTTTTTGCTTTGGGGTTTGACACCAAGTTATTGTTTTTTCTGTGACCTTTTGTATGAAAAAGATAGATTGATTTAATCCTTCCCAGCACTAGTCACAGGTTAATCATTCACTTGCAGTATGAATCATTAAACTGTTTTCGCAGGCCTAATTGGTTAACAATTTGAGTACATTTACTTCCTGCTTATATGTAAAGTACTGTTCCCAGAATCTTGGAGCAGATGTGGCTGATTTCTGAGGGATGGGTACTAGAAAAAAATAATCGTGCGGCACTGGATTTGTGGCAGTGACTTCAGAACTATAAGTATGGTTATTACTTTTTTTTCATATGTGAAAGATTGGCTTAGTTTCTAGTCTAAGGGAAATAACCAGCAAACACAAGAGCAGCTTGGTTTGTCAAACAAGATTCATTTTTCAAGACTTTGCTTCTGTTTCCTCATGAATTAGTCTTCTCTTTCTGCTGTGGCAAATCTGGGAAGGGTCATCTAGAACGTTCTTTTCATATCTCTGCAGCCCAAGGTAAACCAGACTACATTGTTGGTTAATTACTACTTCTTTCCTAAACTATTTCTGTACTCATCAGAAAACAAACTGGTGAGAAATTCCAGAAGGGTATCTGTGTCCCCTAAAACAGCCTCTGTTAATGGGTGGCTCTCCAGATGTGGTTGGAGTACAACTCCCATCATCTCTCACTACTGGCTGGGACTGAGGGGAATTGCAGTTCAACAGGCTCTGGAGTGCCACCCATTAGCCACCCACGTGCTAGCTATTTACACTGAATTCTTTTCACCTTCTTGTTTGTAGCCCTCTTTCTATGCAGATCATGTATCCAACTTTGTTCTGATTTGGAATGTCTCTGTGATGCAACTATCATGTGACTTGAGTTTCTCTCTCTCTCTCTCTCTTGTTTCTGAAGAATAAGTAGGGCTATGATCAAAAGCACAGTGGCTTTAATACTCTTCTTACTCTTGAGAAGGAAACTGCTTGTTAAAGTGTTCCTTTTAAGAATTGGGAATGAAAATGTCATGGGGATAGTTGTAGAAACTGTTTTGTTGATACACCTGTTGATTCATGCTGTGCTGAAACACAATCTTATGGTACATACATATTATTTCTTGTTAAGTTTCTCAGCTATATGCAAATGACAGGCCAGCCCAGGCCAGGCCAGCCAATAATTGTTCTGCATGACTAATCTTAGAATTCTTTTATAGTTTTCCGTTACCATAGAGATCTCTATGGGCTTTGCCCAGCCCTGCAGTGAACATATCCCAAGTAATTAAACAAACAGAAACACGCTAAGGCTAAGTATCTGTTACTCGGACCGTTGCTGCCATCATCATCTTTGGTGAGTTTCAGGAGATTTATTTGGAGTGTGTGTGTGTGTGTGTGTGTTAGGGGAGTGTATTGCTTTGGATGAATCACAGATCTCAACCTGAAGAAGAGTCTTTTGGAGGGGTTCTGGGCCTGTCTGAGAAGCAGGAGTTACGTAAGTAAGGGTTTGTCTACACTTCTGCTTGTCTCACCACTTTCCCCCAGGAAAACCCACTCCATACTGCTGAATCAGAGCAAATGTCAATCGGGTCTTCCATGGATTTGTGGTTCAGTGGTAGAGAGCAAGTTTTCATAGAAAAAGCCGTGGGACAAACAGAAAACCACTCAGACCCGTACCTAGAAAGCACAGGAGAATTGTAAAACCCCTTGGGCCCAAGCTTTCTAGGCATGGGTAAAGAGAAAGTGTGGACAAGCACATAAATAATGTAAATAAAAAATCTACTTGCTGCAGCTTCTTGTCAGTTTGCCAGGTTGCGAACTTGGAATTGCCTTATAAACTTTAATTGTGCTGATGAACCAGAGGAGTAGGCAGACATGCCTTCTGTTGTCCCTCCCTATTCCAGCCTTTGACTTGGCCTGTCATCTGTACCAGGGCTGGCCCACCCATGAAGCAAGGTGAGGCAAGTGCCTCAGGTGGCAGGATCCACTGAAGCAGTGGATCCCAATGTTGATCTCTGCCCCCCCCCCCAATTCCTGATGTAGATCTTCCCTCACCTTTTCTTTCCTGGTGGGGAGGAGAGAGCCATTTTGGGGTCCACCTCAGGTGCCGAAATATCTTGAGCTGGCCCTGATGCATATCTTTAGATGCATAATTCAAGTTCTGCTCATTTCAGCAAGCAGGAGATGGAGAATAAGATGTTTCCTTGTTTCCCAATTCAGCAGTTGATTTAAAGTTAAAGGTCAACTACAAGTTAACAACCTATTAACCAAATATTATTAACCAGATTCACAAATTCATTGCTTTGGACTGTTTGTATAACTTACCTCCTTCAGTCCTTCTTCAGGTCCCAAACTGTGTCCCTAATTCAATACTATTTTTGGAAACCGGTGAATATTCACTCTGCACCAAAGCATAGTGGACTGCCTTGAAATAATGGCTAAAGATCTTGGTATCCGGCTGGGAAAGGGATTACTTTTACATCTAACCAATGTGGAGTCTATCAGCTCATGGTTGAAAACTATGCCCAAAAAGCCTCCTTGATTGATCTTTCACCATCCTTTTTACATCATCTGGGTTATGATATTGCCCTTTTTTTTTTTTTTAAATAATCTTTATTCATTTTCCATTAATAACAAAAAAGAAATAACATCATAACAAGACAAAAAAGAAAAATATAAAAAGAAAAAAGAAAAAAGTACAAACAAAAAAGAAAAATCTCTTGATTCTAACCATTGCCATAAATCTTTAGACTTCCCCCGTCCCCATCCCCCCCCGATCCCTATTATTATTCTTAAAGCAGTTTTCACATTATTTTCATACATCATACATCCATTTACATATTCCAAATTTTACTATCTTATACATATAATTATATATTTATTTATTCAATTTCTACTCATTCCAAATCCTCACCTTAATTCAATTCTAGCTTATCATTCTTATATCTAATACTTCTTCTCTTAACTTATTATTTTTTACCAGGAATGCAATATATTTTAAATCATAAAAGATCTATCTTACTTTTATTTTTCCTTTTATATTTAAAATCATCCCCCCTACTTCTGAAGCCGAATCCTCAGGACAATTCAATGAATTCCATTTGTCGTACCCAATTCAAACCATACATATCCATCCATTAAAAATAATCTTTACATATTCATCTCACTTCCACCTTTTCCCACATTCGCCTCCAACCTTCCTTCCACAGGTTCTGCCCACCCTTTCTCGCTGCACCTGTTACCCCATCCCTCTCCTCTTCCTTTGCAATCTCTTTTTGCTCTACGTCATGAAAACATTTCTTTTTTTCCATTTCCCAGTTTTCCCCCTGGACCCCCCCTCTCACTGGGAGTCCAGCAGAAACCACTGTTTGTTTTGTGAGAGCTCCTAGGAATATATCTATGTCCTGCCCCACATCTGCCACTTGTGGGGCATTATGCTCTTCGTCCTCCTCTTCTTCCAAAATTTGTATTGCTTCGTCTTGCACTTCTTCCTTGTTTTCCGAATTCAATCCTTTCTCATTTCCCCTTTCTATAAAGAGTCTGTCTCTCCATAAACTGTTGATCTCTTGCAGCTGTTCTTTGTTTTCCTTTAGTTCCTGTTTAATGTCTGTGAGCAGTGAGAATTTTTTTTGCAAAACAAAGTCTTGTGCTTTTGCTGTGGCTTCCTCCTTCTCCTGCATCTCAAATTTCATACACATCCAACAAGTTAGAGAACCGGAAATGGCAGGGATCAGATTCCAACACAAAGTTCGCCATTTTTTTAGGCTGAACTGAATGCACTCTTCCTCCATTTTCTGTGCATAGTCCATAAAATCCCCAAATCCAAAATAATAGTTTCCAAGTAAATATATTAATCCAATACTTTAATTAACTCCAAATCCTTCCATCGAACCATCCAGGGACTCGGGTCCAGCTTTCAGAGGAAATTTCTTTTATCAAATGTCAGTATCTCGCAGGCCATTTTACTTTAGTCAACCCTCTCCCCTGTGCCTGCTACAGAGGAGCTCTTAAGTCCACTTCCTAATAAATTGAATGTTTCTGATCCTTTTGACAGCTAAGAGTTAGTTAACTGCTTTGCTGTCTCTCAGAGGGTAGCAACCGACTTCCTTTTTAAGTTGCCCCATTTCCAAATCTTCTTGTCAAATCAACGTTTTATCCTTAGGCTTATCCAACAAATCAAATTCTTACTTTAAAGGAAGAATTCATCGTTCTCCTCCGCCGGCGCAGGGCTTCACCCCGTGAGGGTAAAATGACACTCAAAATGGCTCCTGCGCCTCTCACCTCCACTCTCACCGGAGCCCTTCTCGAGCTTACCGGGAGGTAAAGGGGGCACAAATGGAGCACCGCTGAGCTCTTCATCCCCAGAACGCACAATCTGGGGCTCTTTTTCGGGAGCTGCGTCGCCCTCGCAGCTCTTCCCCCCCCCCACGGAGCCTGAGGCGAGTCCTGCCGAACGGAGCTGGCGACAGACCGGAAGTGATATGATATTGCCCTTAAATCCCTGAGGCAGAGGTTATGGGATATTTCATACAGCAATCTTTGCTCTAGGTCTTATGTAACCTGTGGACCGTTTGCATATGGAATTCACTATGACCATGATTTTCAGTTACCATCATATTTCATGAATTTGTCTGTCTCTATCATCGATTATTCACCAAAGCCAGACTAAATGTATTTCCATCAGAAGTACTAAATGGCAGACTGTCTGGCATACCCTATCAGAATAGGCTCTGCTTATGTTCTCAAGGTTTTGACTCTATGAAGCATATCCTACTACAATGTGAGCAGTTCAAACAAGCCAGAGATAAAATAATTAAACCCTTATTGGTAAACTTAACTGGGAAATCTGAAACTTTCTTCCTTAAGTACCTCATTGGAGATATGTCAAACGATACTACCCTGACCGTGGCTGAATTCCTCTTAGAAGTAATAAGAAATAGAATCCTACATGCTCTGGATAAAACATATTAGCTGCCTTGGAATCCTTTCCCTGTACATATTTCTGTTTTATTTTGCTTTTGAAATTTTTTCTGTGAGTCTTTGGACCAAAATATAACCTACCAGCATAGTTCTTTTAAACATCTGGTTCTGGTAGTGCTATTGAAACTGTTAAGCCCTTCACATTAGCACAGGGTATTCATACCCTAGCAGAGTACAGTGGTGATAAGGCCCAACGGAGGCAAAGGTTACAAGTTTTCAGTATGCCAAAGGCCAATTATTATTGTTCCACATTCACAGCTCATGATTACAAACTGCATCAATCAGCTTGATCCTTTTTGCCCTGTGAGGTCTGACACTATCTTTCACATGTTACTGATAGGAATCTAAGACTCAGTAAATTAATTGCTCAGGGCTGAATCTAGCATATGTCAAAGTTAACCCAAGTCCAAGGAAAACATGCTATCACAGCAAAATAAAAAAATTCCTTCAGTAGCACCTTAAAGACCAACTAAGTTTATATTTTGGTATGAGCTTTCGTGTGCATGCACACTTCTTCAGATACCCACACGAAAGCTCATACCAAAATATAAACTTAGTTGGTCTTTAAGGTGCTACTGAAGGATTTTTTTTATTTTGCTTCGACTCAGACCAACACGGCTACCTACCTGTAACTATGCTGTCACAGTTGTGACACGCTAAGGCTCCATTTATGTACCGTATTTCTGCTGAGGTACATGCCTTCAATAAGCCACAGAATTGACAATGAAGCATTGAACTACTTGGTTTGGCGGTAAAGGCTTCTGCTGGTTCTACTCAGAGCATCCATGTTTGTCTCTTACCTCTCATGAGGCAGAATCAATTGGTAATTACACAGAATGTGTTTTTCTAACCCTGCTTGTCTCTCTCAGACCAGAGAGGTGTGCGCCTTATATGAAAGAACTATTAACTGAGAAGATAAAGTTTAATGCCTTTTACACCTCTAAGTGCTTTTGCATTTATACCCACAACTCTGTTATTGTTGTTTTAAATATGTTTCCACAGGAGAAAAAGCTAACATAATTGATGAGGAAAAACAGAAAGCTATGATGGACAAAAGAACATATGTTTGCCTTGTAGTCTCCATCATACTGAAGGCAGTTTCACTTCAGACTAAAGACTACATCCCAGCAATGAATAGCACACCTAGGACTGAAAGGCTGACTGTTTCCAGTACAGAAGCAGACAACATCACTATATTGCAGAATGGAAGTGCCAGCTTGAGTACATTCACAACAACAGTGAATATTACCAACTTTCCTACGCTTCTACAAAGCACCCATTCTCCTCATACAGAAACATCAGCTATCACTGCTGAAGCCAAAACTGAGATGACATTTCCAACAGAGTCATTCTCTACTAATTCTACACATCAAGCCACAGTTGTAGATTTCAATGTCACAACTTCAGCTACCACATTAAAACCGACAGTCCAGCCTTCTAAAACTGCACCACTGATCAGCAGCAATTCAGTTTCAGCAATTCAGTTTCCAGGTAGGTCTGATGGACAAAATATAAAGTTACAGGCAAACACATGTAAACTGAGACCAGATGCTGTGATGTTGTTTTATAGTGAAAAGCTATGTTAAGAGTAGAGAAGTGGCAGGAGGAGGAGTGCCTCCTGTTTATCTGCCCCAAATCTCCCTTCCCACACATAGCTTTCCCCCTATGGGTTCCAAAAAGCATGTTTGTTCTTAGGAAAAGGTATCCCATCAGACTACAAGGACATATTGGAACAATGTTTACCTTCCTTATATGCACATTAGAGGAGTCACTCTTAAATTGTTTGATATTGAAAACGACACATAATGAAAGCATCCATAGCAATAACTAGACTACTTTAGTAGTGAACCCCAAGACCCTAAATATACTTATCTAGAAGTCCCATTATCATTGATTGGACAAATGTCTGAATAAACATGCACACTGATTTGCAGTCAGCAGCACACTAAGCTTTTTCAAGCTAAGTTTTACTGAGCTTTTTCAAACTATTAGTAGGCTTTCTGTATTATTTCATTGCAGCAGAAGGATCCGGTTTGAGCAATTCAGATACCATCCTCACCATATTTTTTGCCATTGTTCTCGCACTGACAATTCTCGGATTCATTATATATATTTTCAATAAATATCGAAAACGAAGAGACCAATTTTCCCATCATCCACTATATGATGCCTCTTTTGAAACAGGTTTGTATATTTTAAATCAAATACCAATATCATGTACACTAGTGAGTAATGATGGGAAGGGGCAATTCTCTGCTTTTTATTTTCATTCATAGTAGCTGTCTCCCCTTAGCCACTTACCAACCACTACATGCTAAGTAATGGAAGGGCACAGCAAATGGTAACAATTTAAAACAGCTCCAAGAGGTACTACTGCCGTTTCTCAGTCTAGTGGTAAAATTTAGCTGTTTGTTGTGTGGAGTGTAGAGTCTGAAAGTGGAGTTTCAGCAGCAGGAAACATTGGGTTTACCAGACAATGTGATAGTTTTCTGTAGGGAAGGGATACAACCTAAATGTATGCATGAGAGAAAAGGAGACATAAATGTAGGAGAGAGTATGATGGATGCATCATGGAAGGTTTTTTTTTTTAGTTTTAGTTTTTGAGTATCAAAGTTTAGCTTTAAAAATATTTCTGTTTTTTGAAATATGTAAAGGAATATAGCCAAGGACCTGGAGCATGGAGTACTGGGTGCACACATTCATAAAACATATTTTTGCTCATATCAAAGCCCCCTGAGTATCTTGAGGTACTGCTGCAAAAGGCAAATGACCCTTTTGACCAGTGTAAGGGGCTGCCTCTGAAAGGAGGAATGAGAACATTCACATGTGCTGCTTTGGACCCATGCCAACATATTTCTTTTGCCAGGAAGGCCTTTTATTGTAACATCCTCACTGGATATGTTGTATATCTGAACTGGATGCTGGCAATTTTCTATGGATACTACTTAAATTGTATCATTGCACAAGGAAGATTTGACAAACTTAGTTGGTCTCTAAGGTGCTACTGGAAGGAATTTTTCTATATCATTTCCCAGTAATATTATTTTTTTTTAACTGTTTACAGTGGACAGATATGCTACTCCAGATGACACACTTGTAATATCAGGAGGCTTATATGATGCACCAAGAATTTCTAATTCCAACATGACAGTGTATGATGATGATGAGCTTCAGATTGATCAGTTACCATTTAGTGCTCAACCTGGACAATACAGACTGGAGTTTTTGCCTGGTGAAAAAGAAGTGGACTTTTCTTCAACTTATGAGGGAACATTTCAGATACCACCAGGAGGCATATAATTGTTGGAACACAGGAACTCTTTTAAAGTGGCTTCAATAAATATTTGAACGTCTATCCAGCTCAATAAAAATAAGAAAATAAAATTAATAAAGTATATTTATTTGAAAACAAGGAACATTTACAGCAATGGAATACAGTTATCTGCTACTCAGTGACAACAAATGACTTTCAATTTCTTTTTTAAAAATTAGGTTTAAAATTCATACATTGTCAAATAGATAAATTTTAATTTGATTACAACTCAACAAACTTCTACAAAAGAAAAACTCCAGATACATACATTTAACCTTAAACATTAACTTATTATCAAAATAATATACGTTTCCCCATTTTCCCACCCTCCTACTTCCCCTCCTGACTCCCCTCCCTCATGTGTGATCTCAATCTATTAAATTGATAAGTTCCTATTTTGATTTTCAGTTGTGTTACATTTTTATTATTACCCTCCTTTTTCAAATCATTTTTTCTCCATGTGCTATTTTGCATCTTATTTTACAACAATTCCATTCCAGAGCAATACTTTCCCAGAATTTTTTTTGTTGGGGTTAATAGCAGAGAAGATCCCTTTAAAAAGCAGACTCAGGACACACTATCTATTTTTTAAAAAAAACTTACTGGGACAAAAATGTAATGAAGGCAGAGTATTCAAATATGGTAAGCTAAACAATTAGTTCAACATTACAGTAAGTTTCACTTATGCAAAAAGTTTTCCAGCTTCTTTCATTTTTTTCTTTCTATCCGCTTTGGAGATTGCAGTCCATCCAGCATCTCGGACCTTTCTTAAAGCTGTAACCTTAACAGAAGATCCAGGAGTTTTCAAAGTTGGTGGCATGGGATCCTGTACACAAAATTGAAAACTTCACTTAATTTTATTAACACGGCAATTGTGATATATGTTTTGGCTTTTAGTAAAATTGTGAAGATACCTTTTTTGGTGTCATGACATATAGGCGAGAAGTTTGTGGATAATCGTTATACAGCTTTTTAAACATTTCTTCCTCTGACACGATGCTCTTGAAAAGAAATTGTTTTTAAAAAAATAAAATAAAATAAATGCATAGTAACATCTAGAGTCTTTCCTTTCATTTTTCAATATACACTATGGAAAAATTATTTCATTACACACATCCAGTTTAAGAATAAGGAGAAACATCCTATGACTTTTTAAACCTAGAGGCCCTAGTTCACAGATGTTTGTATGCAGCATTATGCTAGGCACATATCAACAGTACTGTGCTAGATGGACTATGGGTCTAACTTGATATAAGGCAGCTCCTTATACTTTATGTCATTACTATGTATGTTGGTCCAGAACCAAGAAGGAAACAAAATGTGGTATTCAACTGAGCTTCAGTCAAAGTAGACCTATTGAAATCAGTAGACCTAACTTAGCCATGTTTACTAATTTCATTTGGTCTACTCTGATTAAAACTTAGTTGGACACCACACAAAGAGAAGAGCACTGAGAGGGCTTAGCTGGGAATAGCTAAGAACTGAGGTGCAGCCACAAGGCTGGGGCTGTATAAGCTGTTTTCTGGGAACTAAAACAGGCTGAGTGGCAATACTCTCTGCTTTTAAGAGACTGCTTGCTTCTTGTATGTATATAGGTGAAAAACAAAGAAACAATTATTACAAGAATACCATGAATTTCTGGCTCTCTCATTAAGGAAATGAAACCCTATAGCACTGCTTCTTAGACCATCTCACTGTTCAGAGAACTGGGGAACACATAACAATATTATGCAATCTAAAAACAATATTATGTTTCATATAAGTATGTAATGGAAACTACAGAAGACTGGCTAGACATGACTTTCATTACACACCAAGAAATAATTTGGTTAGTTATATTACTATATGACATTTCAAATTAAGAAGAATTTCCAATAACAATTAGAAAGATCTTTGGAAAGCTCTAAATCAGGGACACGTAATCCTCCAGATGTTGTTGGACTTCAGCTCTCATAACACCCAGTTAGCATGGCCAACAGTCAGTAATGATAGGAGTCCAACATCTGCGGGGGGAGGGTCCAGTCCAAAGGGGGGAGGTAATAAAAGAAATTTACCAAACATAATATATGCCTCTATCTAAGGTGTTGTTTTTTTGTTCAGACATATGTGAATCTTGAGGGGGAAATGATCTGGCTAGGTTAGTTGTTACTTCATTGGTTCCAAGAACATCTGATCAAGGAGTAGTAATCATCTGTTCTGATGAGAAAAGCAGTTACTTTTTTTGGAGTGGGGGAGATAATCTATGGAATCATTTATATGGCGGGGGGGCATATTTTATGTTGTAAAGCAAAAGGAATGGCATTTGATAGGATAGTTACAGACAAAAAGCACTTTGAATGCCTCTTTACAAACACACATATATATTTCTTATTTTCAAACTAATACCAGGAGGTCGTTGTTCTCAGAGGTATCTGACTGAGTATCCAGTTCTAATATAACTTTTCTTTTTTTCTTTGCTACTTCTTCTGAAAGTAGGCTGGTGCTTTCTCCTAGTAATTTAGATTTTGGAGGTGTTTTCACAGTGTAAGTCTATATGAAATAAAAGAAATATTTTTAAAAAATCCATGATGCTAAATTAAATTTAACCTTTTTTAAAAGAGAGAGAGAGAGACCCTTTGAAACCTAGAAGCCCTTGTTCACAGATCCTTTTCTTCAGCATTGTGCTATGTACAGATAGAAAGTACCATCAGGCAGCTCCTTATGCCCTGTTATTTCTGGGCATGTGAGACCTGTTCCAATATAAGAAACCATGAATACAGCCCCAAAATATGGAGATTCAACTACATATGTAACATTTTTTGTGCACAGAAGACTTGATTTGTAAGGAAATTTGTAGGTCTTGATTGGTAAAAGTGAAAAACATTTAGATTAATGAGAACGGAAAATATTAATCCCAAAAAGATATGTGTAGATTGTAACGGAGTGGTCCCTACAAACCTTCTTAGGCTTTCCCAAAATAAAAAATTGTTGTGAAATAAGTGCATGTGGTTGAAGTGGATTCCAACTTTTTTTCTCAGCTAGCACTGCATAAGTATAAGCAACTTGCCTAGTGGGTGGAAATGCAAGGCTAGCTTTCCAGCCTGCACTGTACTCCCTCTGAGTAAGTGGCAGTGCTGCTGCTGGCAAGGTAGCATTGCACCACTGCACCACTGAGTGAGCCACTTCTGTGTATGTGTTACAGACACCTCTTGGCTGGTTTCAATAATGAGTGTTTTCTCTCTCTCTCTCTCTCTCTGTATGTTGCCTTATGACATATATGTGGAAGGCAATTATGAAGTAACAACAACAAGAGTGGCAAGTGAACCTCCCCAGCACATAACTCTGCAACCCAGCTATCTTATCAGTATTAAATGATAGGGGCTATTTTCGCTAGTACTCTACCATCTGGGTGCTTAGTGAAGCTTTGATACATGACAGACCTACACATTAAACCTACACCCTAAACAAGTCAATGTCAGTGAATGGAGCTTCTGATCTATATTGCTTGCTTACAGCATTTAAAAGTCACAAGCTACAATACTGGTTAAAGGTAAAGGTACCCCTGACTGTTAGGTCCAGTCACGGAGGACTCTGGGGTTGCAGTGCTCATCTCACTCTATAGGCCGAGGGAGCCGGCATTTGTCTGCAGACAGCTTCCGGGTCATGTGGCCAGCGGGACTAAGCCACTTCTGGCGAACCAGAGCAGTGCCTGTAAACTCCGTTTACCTTCCTGCCGGAGTAGTACCTATTCATCTACTTGCACTTTGATGTGCTTTCGAACTGCTAGGTGGGTAGGAGCTGGGACCGAGCAACAGGAGCTCACCCCGTCGCGGGGATTCGAACCGCCAACCTTCCAATTGGCAAGCCCTAGGCTCAGTGGTTTAGACCACAGCGCCACCCACATTACTGGTTAGCTGAGGATAAAGGAACCATCAAATCACAATAAAGTAAAGGAATATTGCATCACTCATTAACTACATAAAGTGGTAAATACACAACACAAAAAATAATCAGAAATCTGGAAATAAAGGTAAAACAAGAAAACAAAGCCATGGATCTACAAGCAGCCAGTGCAGTGGGGCGATGATGCCACTGCCCTCCTGACAGTGACACTGTTGCCACTTACCAGATGGGGCAGGGCAGCAGTGAAGTTTGGAGAATAGAAACTTTAAGCCAAATATTACTTTCTAAATAATGATTTTTTAAAAAGAAAAGAAAGAAAATATACTTTTTCATACAAAATTTAGAAATGAGAGTCTTAAATCAAACTCTGAACAAATATAGATAAACAAGTAGATAACAAACAAGTACATAAAATCGAAACGTAATATATTAAGAAACAAACCCTGGCAGGTGTCCAAGAAGACTTTTCTTTGTATTCCAACTTGTTCACATTACCAGGTGGCAAATTTGGGGACATTTTCTTTTTGGAATGAAGAGATGGAGAATCTAGGCTACTGGTTTTAGGTGTTTCCCAAAAGGATGTTTGTGTTTTCTACAATTAATTAAGAAAGCATAAAAATATGGAGTAACTACCATAACAACAATTTTTACTAGAAAATTTCACTACTTCACTACTTATGCAATAAAAGTTGAATGCTATATTATAGCAAAGCATAATAATTTTGAAAAACAGAAGTAATGGTCACCTGATGCCTTTTTTCTTTTTTAGAAATGTTGCCTTTATTTGCTTCTCTTGCTAGCTTTTCCTAGACAGAGGTAAATAGTGCAACTTAAAAAAAAACTTTGGAAGTTTTCTGTTTAAATATACTTTTTATTAGCACAAGACAATAAGTGAGCAGTTAAGTGAGAAGCTCAGAAAACCATTATCAGCTCTACCACAGTTGTTTTTTAAGGGTTAAAATCAGCTATGAAGGACCCCCTACATCCCAACTGGATTAGGTTTGTGCACTGTGGGAAGAATGTGCTTACCCCACCACCCAAGCTGCTTTATATTCCATGAGGCCAAAACAAAACAAAACAAAACAAAACACAGGTTCCAAAGTGTAGGATTTCAGATTTCACACATTTCTCTATCTTAATATCTTTCATTTAGTAGGGAATGATCTTAGAAGATCAGGTCTAATACCTACACCTTCATTTTTATTACCACTTGATTCACTGCATGTGGAATACCAGAAAATAGAATGCTTTCAAGATGTTCTTGAGGTCTAAAACTCCAATTCCTCAAAAGACAGACAAAATGGATTTAAGCTAATGGCTCCTACAATAACCTGTTGCTCTCCTGACAGGAGCAGCCAGTGCGAGTGTGGAGTGGGGGGAGCAACTGCATGACCTGGTCTCCTGGCAGCAGTGTTGTTGAAGTTTACCAGGAGGAAAAGGGGGAAAGGCGAGGTGGCAGGAGAGCTGGACGGCTCCACCAGTACATTTCATAGCACCAAATTCCCTGCCATCTTACTGCTTTCTCTCTCTCTCTCTCTCTCTCTCTCTCTCCCTCCCTCCCTCCCTCCCTCCCTCCCTCCCTCCCTCCCTCCCTCCCTCCCTCCCTCCCAGCAATTCACCAGTACCATGAGGCCAGGTCTGCACCATTGCCCCTCTCTGATGGCCACCCTAGCCTCCAAATGTTGTACTCCAACTCCCACCAGTCCCAGGCAGCATGGCTAACGGTCAAGGTTGAAGGACATTACAGTCCAAAAATGATTAGAGGCATGGGCTAGATACCTCTAGTATGGGGGAATCCTGTGTAGCCAATTAAAATTACCCTTTACCTTTGGTGAAGCATTACATAGATGAGAACTCCATGGTCAAGCTAGATCAAATAATCTTTAAGGTCCAAAAATATATTTCTTTTAATCTTGTCCTGACCTCACTGAGTATATTCTACCTAACATCAAAGTATCACTGCAAATCTGAGGGAAATTAATGAACTAAGTACTTAGTTTTTGTTTCTGCAATTTCTATGTAAGGATTTCCAGGGTAATTCTCTTTATTGTGCCAGAAGTGGCTTACATGGTGGGATAGCTGCAATGCTAGCTTCTTGACAGCCAGGTTGCTACTGTTTGACAAGAGGGATAAAGTAGGGCGCAGGAATGCTGGATTGGCTCAAATGGTGCACCTAAGCCATGCCAGTTTCCCCATCACCTCAGCCTCTCCCCACTTTCTCATCATAAGCACCAGTGATCCCAAAGCCAGGAAACTAGTGTTACAGCTCTACAGCACCCCAGGCATCCTCATGACTTATTTGATTCGACACTTAACAGAAATTGATAAGTCTGAATTCCATTTCAATCTGAATGTGATTTGCTCAGCTTGCATCACCACCACTTTTACAGAGCAGGTCTCTATGTAGCACAGATGACCAGCGCAGATGACCTCCTGGCGGGAGGCTGATTGCAGCGCAGTGGCGCGATCCACCCAGGGGGAATTTTGTCACCCCCTTCTGCAATGACACACGGGGCGGACCTCCCCCACCACACACACCCTTCCTACACCCCTGCCATGATGCTGTTCCAGGAATTTGAAAACTTACTTAGATTTTACCACTTGTTGGATCCAGGAATTGCAGCCTAATATTCCCCCAGTATGCTTTATGTCAACAGTTTGAACAATTTGAACAGTACTGTTAATGAAACTTTTGTGCTTTTATGATTAAAAACAACTCATATTTTCCTTCCCTCACTTTTTTTCCCTTCAGGTGTTTAACAAGCATCTGCTTAAAAAGCATTTTTATAAGTTAGACAATGGTTGTCTTAAAAAGGCAAAATCATCATTATTCATTAGAAGCATATTGCCACTGGGTGTCATTCACTCTTCTTTAGGGCTATTTTAAAAGTAAAAAAACAATTCTTGGACATAAGGGAGACATAAAGTAACCCAGATTATTTTCACAGAATTGTGTGCATAAAATTAAAAAATCAGAAGATATACCTTCGCTTCTATTTCTGTTTTAAGCTGCTCCTGAAGGGAGGAGAGTTCCTTTTTCTTATTGGAAAGTTCACTTTTCTGAGAATGATAATTAGGTAAAAACTTAGTAGCTCGGAGTCTATTTAAAAACCCGTTCACATGCTCAACTTTTTCAGAAAAAGAGCTTTGCATAAATTTAATAAAATAAAAATAAAATTTAACTGAACTTTTCTTTGTTAATGGATTGCAAAATAAAGTGCCTCTCTGCATGGGTGGATAGTGATCTGTCAGCTACAGTAAAAGCCACATTATTGAATTCAATTCACCATTAATATATATCTTCATCAGTACTCCTTGTCTCATTTATTTTCATTTCAGTTTAACCCTCCTGTTTCCTATAGATGTACAGGAGTACTGTAAATATGTTATGTACTGAGCTGAATCCTAGAACAATAGGATTCAGAAACAGCGGGAGCTACCCAATCCAACTCCAGGTGGAAGTGAATCCGCAACCTGATTGGCCTGCTGGAGCAGCCAATCAGGCGGCGGGCAGAAGTGAATCTGCTACCTGATTGGCCTGTAGGAGCAGCCAATCAGGCTGCAGGCAGAAGTCAATCCACAATATAATTGGCCCACAGGTGTAGCCCTGAAGTAGCCAATCACGCAAGGCCCATTGTGTAAATAATGTATATAAGCAGATGGTTTTGGGAAAAGAGCCATTCTTCTTCTTCTCCTCTTCTCCTTGATGACTATGAGCTGAATAAAGAGCATGAAATTCACTCTCGACTCCGAGTACATTTCAAAATAGTTATAACATTTGTCTACATTTAATAAAGTTGTTGGTTTCATTTTGATTCAAAATTGGGCAATGACATCTAGTTCCCACACAGAAATTCCTCCATTGGATTAAAGAAATGGCATTGAATCATAATAAAATATAGAAATAGGTACTGATGGGACAGTAACGGATAACCTCTAGCCACACCATGGCTGAAAATAGCTTAGGAGGTATTCTTACCAAAGATCCTATTGTTGATGATACCTCTTGTTCTTTTCTCCTATAGCATTCTAATAGTGCATCTTTTTCTTCAACAGTTTTATCATAGTGATGCTGCATAGAGGAGATGGTCATATGTTAATTAACTTATAATATTTAACTGCTTATTCTGCCTGCTTGGAACAGAGGAAGGTGGTAAGCAGCACCAGTCCATTAGCTCTGCTAAGAGACCAGCTCCAGTTGCTTCCCCTCTCCCTGAACTGTTTTCATTTCAACTGATAATTAGCAGCAAAATATGTTTATACACAAGTCCTAATGGAATTCAATCAGGCTTATTCTGAGGTAAGTGGGTATATAATCCTAGCCTAAAAGAACTACTATGGGTGCTTCCAGATTGGTGTAGATTTTGTCTGATTCCTCCCCTCCACTTTAGTATATTTATTTGTATGAATATAAGCACTAATTTCACAATGGGAAAAAGATGTAAAAAAACAAAACAAAACCCTAGCCACAAAATATTAACTATACAAGTGAATGCAAGTGGAGGAAATATCTGAATGAATGCAACCAAACACTGGTAAGGACTCATTATCAAGCCTCCCTAGTGGCAGTGAAGGCAGCAAAGAAGGCATACTTTGCTGCCTCCATTGCATCCTCATCATGTTGTCCAGCAGAGCTTTTCTGGGTTGTATGGGGCCTTTTACAGGCTGGTACAGGTGATAGAACCAACAGTAGCTCGCTGTGACTTGTTTTGCAAAGCATTTTGAGGATAAAATTGCTTGCATCCACCAAGACTCTGCTGTTATAGCAGATGAATCTCATGGGGTGCCCAGAGCACAGTCTAGTCCTGTTGTGTTGGATGAGTTTCAGTTGGACAAGGTGCTCGGATCAATCAGGGCAACCACTTGTCCTTCTTAGCTGATAAAATCCAGCAGGGCAGGAACAGCTGGCTGGGCCAAGGAGGTGATCAATGCCTCTTTACGAGAGGAGGTGGTTCCTGCCTGTTTGAAGAAGGCAGTGGTAAAACCACTCCATTAAAAACCTTCCCTGGATTCAGAAAACCTAACAAACTACCAGCCTGTTGCTTTTTTCCTTTTCTTGGGCAAGGTTCTGGAGCGAATGATCGCAGATCAGATCCAGGTGCTCTTGGAAAAAGCTGATTTTCTGGATCCATTTCAAACAAGGTTTAGGCCTGGTTTTGGCACAGAAACTGCCTTGGTCACCCTGTACGATGACCTCTGTCGAGAGAGAGACAAGGGAAGCATGTCCCTGTTAATTCTTCTCAACCTCTCAGTGGCTTTCAGTACCATCAACCATGGTATCCTTCTGGAGCGACTCTCCGAACTCGGAGTGGGTGGCACTGCTTTGCAGTGGTTCCAGTCCTACTTGGATGGTCGTTCCCAGAGGGTGTTACTTGGGGAGTGCTTTTCAGCCCTGTGGAACCACCAATGTGTTCCACAGGGCTCAATTCTCTCCCCCATGTTGTTTAACATCCACATGAACCCGCTGGGTGGGGTTATCCGGAGGTTTGGAGTACGTTGTCAGCAGTATGTGATAATTGTTGTTGTTTAGTCGTTTAGTTGTGTCCAACTCTTCGTAACCCCATGGACCAGAGCACACCAGGCACTCCTGTCTTCCACTGCCTCCCGCAGTTTGGTCAGACTCATGTTGGTAGCTTTGAGAATAGTGTCCTCTTGTCCTCTGTCATCCCCTTCTCCTAGTGCCCTCAATCTTTCCCAACATCAGGGTCTTTTCCAGGGAGTCTTCTCTTCTCATGAGGTGGCCAAAGTATTGGAGCCTCAGCTTCAGGATCTGTCCTTCCAGTGAGCACTCGGGGCTGATAATACTCAGTTCTATTTCTCCTTTACATCTGCAGGTGAGGCAGTGGAAGTGCTGGACCAGTGTCTTGCCTCAGTAATGGACTGGATGAAAGCCAACAAACTAAAGCTCAATCCATATAAGACTGAGGCACTGTTAGTGGGTGGTTCCTCAGACCAGATGGCTGGGAGGTCGCCTGCTCTGGATGGGGTTATGCTACCCCTGAAAGAGCAGGTTCGTAGCTTGAGGGTACTCCTGGATCCCTTTGCTGTCACTTGGGGCTCAGGTCGCCTAAGTGGCCCAGAGTGCCTTCCATCAACTTTGGCTGGTGTCCCAGCTACACCCCTATCTGGACAGGGATAGCCTAACTACTGTTGTCTATGCTCTAGTAACCTCCAGGTTAGATTACTGCAATGTGTTATACACAGGGCTGCCTCTGAAGACGGTTTGGAAACTTCAGCTGGTGCAGAATTCAGAGGCCAGGTTGCTCACTGGAGCAAGATGGTTTAAGCCTATTACACCAATCCTGGTCCAACTGCACTGGCTACCAATTAGTTTCTGGGGCCAATTCAAAGTGCTGGTTTTGACCTATAAAGCCTTAAATCAGGCATCCCCAAACTGTGGCCCTCCAGGTGTTTTGGCTTACAACTCCCATGATCCCTAGCTAACAGGACCAGTGGTCGGGGAAGATGGGAATTGTAGTCCAAAACATCTGGAGGGCCGAAGTTTGGGGATGCCTGCCTTAAATGGCTCAGGGACCGCATCTTCCCATATGAACCTACCTGGACCCTGAGATCATCTTTTGAGGCCCTTCTTCATCTGCCTCCTCCCTGAGAGGTCAGGAGGGTGGCAACACAAGAATGGGCCTTCTCTGCAGTGGCTCCCCATCTGTGGAATGCTCTTCCCAGGGAAGTTCACATGGTGCCTTCACTATACACCTTTAGGCGCCAGGCAAAAACGTTCCTTTTTAACCAGGCCTTTGCCTGACTTGATCTACATACTCTTTTTAAAATGCTGGCTCTTTGGGTTTTTTTTATTGGGTTGTTGTTTTTATTTTGATTTTATGTATTTGATATTTTATGTGAACTGCCCTGAGATCTTTGGGTATAGGGCGGTATAGAAATAAAATAAATAAATACATGTTGAAAGATTAATGACACATATATCAAGGTAATTTGAATCTGTTTTAGTATTTTAATTTGGATATGTTCTTAAGTATGGTTGTATTTTTTTCTTGATTTTATTATTTCACCTTTTGACAGGGTTTGTTTGTTTGTTTTTACAATCAAGCAGTGTACAAATTTATTAAATAAATAAATCAATATAACACCTACACCCCCATCAGATAATATACACAACCAACATTTCAGACACCCCAGTTTTTTTGTTATAAATAAATCACCGACACACCAAAGGTAAATACCTCATGAGAGTTCAAATGTTTACATTGCTACAACTGGAGCTACACTTACTTTTTTTGCAGCAGCAGATCTCACTATTTAAAAGTACCTTTTAATATACCGGTATATAATATAAATAATAGCTCATTTGTTGGAAAATGAGAACCAATGCAGCAAATATAGAAAGCTCCAGCTCCATCCCACGTGATTCTAGCTTGATTCTAGCTTGTATGTATAAAAATAAGTTGTGTTTACCTTATGCTTTTCCATAAGTGCTACCATTTCAGTTATTTTGTGCTGACACTGAATGTCGATTTCTTTCTGCTTTGCTACTGCTTCATCAGCTATAGATTTCATTCTCTCTGCCTATTAATATCATATGTGAATAAAATAGTTTAATGAAATAATATTGATATTCAATAATACTATGCGGAACCTATGGGTTAAATTAAGTGGCTGCACAAATGGAACAGACCATCTGAACCAATATGGATAAAAATAAATCATTTTTAAAGTAACAATAAAGACTAAATTTTAACAACAAAACCCAAGTATTTTTCTTTTATTACAAAAAGTTGTAGATTCTAACAGAGTAATTAATCCAACACCCCTAGTTCTAGTTAGTGGATCAAAGAGCAAGCTTTGAATGAACAGTGATGATACACTGGCAAGTGAAATACCTGAGTCACAACAGAGTTCTTGAGCATGGTATAATACTACTGTGTCTTTAATACAGTCTAGGAGGGTAGCACTTATTCTATGGATTTAGCCTTAGTATCTTTTATACTTGTGAAAGGAGCTCTCAGTACTCTGGGAGGCAGGAGAGATCCTTCATCAATCCAAGTTTCATTTCTCTCATCTCAGAAATAAAAAAACCCAGAGCTCAAGATTGGCTGACCAAAGCAGAGAGCTTAAAGCTCTTTTTGCATCAGGTTTTCCCAGTGTGAAAGTAGCTTTTAAGCTCTCTACCTGAAAGAAAAACCTGCATTTGATGCTTCCTTTCCTCATCACGAACCATAACACGTGGGGTACATTATGAGTAAGACAGATCTGAGTATGATAAGACAGAGCTGAGTATGATAAACAAAGACTGCTAGGAACTGATAAGCAGATTGATAAATCCCAATCATGTAAATAAAAACGAGTTTAGCTTACGCAAATTAGTTTACAAAACGTAAAAAATAATAATTGAACTCTTACCTCTTTGAAAAGTTTTTCTTCCGCTCCTCTAGCCTTCTCTATTTCATTTCTATAGTTGTCAGTTGTTTCTTTATGCAATTTCTTTATATTTTCCAACTCTAATTGTAATTTATTCACCTGTAAATAAAAATGTTTGACTCAATCACAAAAGTCACAAGACTGACCTATGCAACCTCTAATCTGCTGGAATATTTTAGCATACTATGAACACCCCTGTCCTTTTTGGGTTTTTCCTTGCAGTTATCCCCTGTTAAATTTGCTCATTTGCCCTCTGACGAAGAAATGACCAGTCCATAATTTTAATGGTAGGTTTATTGTAGCTGTGAGACACAGGTAGCCTGACATCTGGCTGGTTGATAGGGGATCAAATATGTTTTTCACTCATTATAATGCACATCAATCTTTTGTCTTCTGAGTTTCTGGGGGGTTTCCTGTTGTTATTCTGTCTCTCACAGCTACAATAAACCTACCATTAAAATTATGGAATGGTCATTTCTTCGTCAGAGGGCAAACAGACAAATTTAGCAGGGGATCAAATATTTTTTCCCCTCACTGTTTGTCAGCAGAGTTTTAGAGTATTAGTAGTTGTGGACCCATATGCAGAATCAGATCTGCTGCCATATTCCTATGAAAGTGGTTTAGTGCCAAGGAAGATATAAAGCACAGCTTCAATCCCAAGCATCTCTAGGTTCAGAACCAGGCATCTCTAGGCAGGGGCAGAGGAAGGGAGGTGCTGCCCAAATGGTCCTCCCGCTGCCTCCCCCCCCCAGCTGTAGGGCAGCTGAGTGGGAGGAGGCAGGCAGACTCCAGAGGTCCCCGGTGTGCCCCGCCCCTATGGGCAGCTCGCCCCGCCCCTGGGCATGCCGCCCCAGGCGCCCAAGCAGCTTCCTCCGCCACTGTCTCTAGGTAGGAGTGGGAGATAAAGGTAAAGGTAAAGGGACCCCTGACCATTAGGTCCAGTCGTGACCAACTCTGGGGTTGCGCGCTCATCTCGCATTATTGGCTGAGGGAGCCGGCGTATAGCTTCCAGGTCATGTGGCCAGCATGACAAAGCCGCTTCTGGCAAACCAGAGCAGCACATGGAAACGCCGTTTACCTTCCCGCTGTAGCGGTTCCTATTTATCTACTTGCATTTTGACGTGCTTTCGAACTGCTAGGTTGGCAGGAGCTGGGACCAAGCAACGGGAGCTCACCCCATCACAGGGATTCGAACCGCCGACCTTCTGATCAGCAAGCCCTAGGCTCAGTGGTTTAACCACAGCGCCACCTGGGTCAAGTCTAAAATCCTGGAGAGCCACCTTCAGTTCATATAGATAATACAGAACTAGATGGACCAATGGTCTGACTCAGTATAAGGCAGCTTCCTATGTCTTTGGTTGCTCTTTTAAATATGACAAACTGTATTTCCACTTTTCAGAGCCAAGCATGTACTTGTAATTGAACTGCTCCATTTCCCAGTTCTACTGGAAGATCATATCAGGGCAACTTACTTACATGTTTGTTGAATGATCTTGGTGCTCTGCTGACTATGCAAACAAGTATCGAAGACAAAACTAGAACTTGAAATGGACTATGATGATGATGATGATGATGATGATGATGATGATGATGATGATGATAATAATAATAATAATAATTTATTTATACCCCACCCATCTGGCTGGGTTTCCCTAGCCACTGACTATTTCATTCACAATAGTGAACATCTTGTAGGTCTTAATTCCTCAAATTTTGTATTTCTTTTCTCTGCAACTATTATTCAAATGACATAGAAATCAAATATCTTACTTTTTCTTCTGTAATACTGGATTGCTTGCTCTCTGTTGCAACTTTCTTTCGCAAAGCCTTGTTCTGTTAACAAGTGAGGTTTTATATTTACGAAATTAAAGTTATATTGTGATTTTCTGCAACTAAAGCTATGATAAATAATAAGCAAATTGGCAGTAAAATTATTCAGTTATTTTGTCTTTATTTTTTCCCAACAATGTAGAACATTCAACAGTATGGCCAGATGCGTAGGAAGCCGCTCCAGCACCCGGAGCGGCAAACCTGACACGCACCCGGGGGCAGGGCATCACTACACAGCGCACATGCACAGTGTCGCTACATACGACCCTGCGCATGCGAGCTGTGTAGCGGGTTGTCAGCGGCAGATCCCAGCACTGTCCGTACGGTGCTGGAGTGGAGCCACCGGCAAACTGTAAGCAAGCCACGGAGCGAGGTTTTTTACCGCGCGGCTTGAGAGGCACCGTTGGCCTGCCGCCCGGTAAAAAGCTCGCTCCTGCTCGCACATACACACACAGACACACACACAAAAAATCAATATTGGTGTACAGTGGTATCTTGGTTTACAACTGTAATCCGTTCCGGAGGTCCGTTTGTAAACCAAAACAGGTTGTAACCCAAGGTGCGCTTTTGCCAATGTTGGCCTCCAAAAATATTTGTTCGTATAGTCATTGCGTCTGCTGCGGGTTGCGTTTTTCCAGGTTACGAACGCGGCGGACCCGGAAGTGTTTACTTCCGGGTTTAGGTGTGTGCACATGCTCAGAAGAGTTCTGTGCAGTTCGCACATGCGCAGAAGCATGCTTTCATGCATGCACAAAAGTGCCACTCAGGTTGCAGACGTTTCGGGGTGCGAATGGCAACCCAAGGTAACACTGTAATAAAAAAAATGGGTTGTAATCCAAAAAAAGGTTGCAAACCAGGACATGCACTTCCAGGTTTGATGTATTTGTAATCCAAAATGTATGCAAACCAAGACGTATGTAAACCAAGGTACCACTGTACTGCCTTCTAAGAAAATTCATAAAGACTGTGGGTAGCCAACCACATATGACTGTAAAAGGACAGCAGTTCTACTCTATGCTATCAGAAGTTGTTTGAGGATCCTTCTTGGTACCCTGGTACACAATAACATTTTATAAATGATATAATTCTATATCTATATTTTTATAACTCTAAAAAAGTACTTACGTCTTGCTGCAATTCTTCAATATTCCTGGATTTTGTTTCAATTTGTTTCTTTAAACTGTTAATCTAAAAATTGATAAAAATATATTTATGTGAGTATGTGCATAAAATAATTTGCTCACCTGCATGAAACATGTACATCTATAAATTATCTTAATAATCATTAAACTATGAAATCATTAAAAATGAAACGATGAACCAGTAATTTCAGTTATGCATATGCTTTTTTTTCTATGTAAATATCATTTCTGAAAAACTGAAACATTGCAGAATAAATCATTGAACAAACATGAAGTAAATTATATTTTCATACCTTGCTTTCAAATGTTTTCAGTTGTTTTTCCTTTTTAGAAATTTCATTTCCAATGTTTCTAACCTGAAATTATATTGTAAAATCTGACAAATATTTTTTCATTGATAATATTTTCATAATTATGAATTCTGCCTTTTATTGTATTTTGGCATACCAAGAAAACTTCACATCCAGCTTTCAATATAATAATTTATCTATACAGAAAGTAATCACAATTCTTGAAAAAGGTTCCTGAATTGCATTAATTTATGATCAAGAACAATCACACATAACACACACACATATGAACTGGGGGTTAACCTTGAGTTAGCCATCCCTGATGTAGATAGTAAGGGACTTAGCCTAACCCTCCTGCTCTTGCCAAGTAAGATTATAAGGAACTTTTACAAGGAACATTCGTTTCTTTCATTGTTATAATTAATTAATGTTCCTACATTGTATGTTTTCTAATAAATAAATTATTTTGTAGCTCATCAATTTACAATGAAAATATATACATGAGAAGGACCAATATCATACATTGTCTTCACTTTCATCAAGTTTGCTTTTTGCCTCTTCATTTTTCTTTTTCATCTCTTCTTTTAGGCACTTTAATTCATTGCTACATGTCAAATTAACACAAAGAGTTATTACGGTTAACAAACAGCTGACTAAATATTTAGAACAGAAAAAGTGGCTTTATTTAAGTCCAATGTTATTGAGGTATGATCCTGTGAAAGTTTGAAGAACTTTTCTGACAATAAGAACTGTTTGACAATAGAACAGACAATAGAAGATGGTGGACTCTTCATTGTTGGTTTTAAAGCAGCCATGGACACTTTCATTGAGATTCCTGCATTGCAGGGGATTGGACTACATGACCCTCATGGTTCCTTCCAACTATACAATTCTGTTATTCTATGATTCTACTTTCCTTCCTATATGGACATCCTTTTGCATGACAAATTCTTTCCACTGCCCCCTCCCCACCTATTGGTTCTTTAAACTTAGCTCCCCCCCCAAAAAAAAAAAAAAACTTCACGGGCTATGTTTGGTGTTGGGAATTTTGGCCCTCCAGATATTGCTGACTTGCAACTCCCATCATCCCTGGCCATTGCCCATGCTTGCTGCGACTGATGGAAGTTGTAGTTCATCAACATCTGCAGAGCCAAAGGTTCCCCACACTTGGGCTAGGTAATGCTCACTTCAAAGGAGAAGCAAGCATTAGAAATCTCTAAATTCTTGTCTGACTCAGATCAAAATCTGAGCCAGAAGACTTCCTGACTGACTCCTTCTTTGCAGATCTGGTCCTGGAGAACATCATGGGGAGGTGGGGTAAAAGTCCACAGGTAACCCTTTTACCCCAGAAAGGGTGGGTGGAATTTTGCCCAGTAAATTAAGACTGTGTATCTAACATACCTTTAAACCACAAACATATTGTTTCCCTCAAAGAATTATAGGTAGTGTAGTTTACTACTTACAGAATTATAATACCCAGCAACCCTTAACAAATGCTCAGAATTCTTTGAAGGATATAACACGCTTCAGATGTGTTTAAAGGTATAGTATATACACAGCCTCAGTTTTCCCTAGGCCAACAATTAAAAGCTTCTAACTAGCAAGGCAATGATGTGATCAGAATAGAGCCCAACCCAGTTAACCCCTTGTCAACCTACGGAAATGTCTCTTTTCATTTTGCTACATGCTGCATTAAAGAACTGAGACAAGCGCTTTTCCCTCTAGCAGGATGGTGATTTTTTTGTGGAACAGCCTTTGAAAGTAAGACAATGTTTTAGGGAGGTGGTCTTATTTTCAATGTCTCAGACAATGAACCAATTGTTTTGATAATAATTTGATTCATTTTTGGTTAAGAAATCTAGTGTCCAGTGATGGATACAAGGGTTCAACTGGACAAGGCCCATTATTTAATAAGATATAATTAATCATTACACCTATTTCATTTCCACATTTTAAATGTGAGGGTAAATTAAATTGATTTGAAATTATTAAAACTGATTGTGAATAATGTACTAATTTCAAACTCATCTATGTCAGTTAAGTTTGACAAAAGAGGCATTAGTATATAAGAATAAAGACAATGGGCTGAGTCCAGACTTTATCCGCACTTTAAAGCTCAGTTGGAGCAAATGACAATCTGTGGAAAACCCAAATTGATGTTTGCTCTGATTGAGCCCCGAAGAGGGGATTTTTGCAGGGAAAGCTCCAAAGCATAAACAACAACAACATTCAAACATGGAGCTTTTAGTCATGGACCTGTGCTTGGAAAGAGTGAGGCAAAGGATAAGTATCAATAAGCCCTTAGTTGCACTTAGTTCCTAAGAAAGTCAATGGACCTTAAGTCATGACTAACTGGATCCATCAATTTCAATAGGATTTGAACTATTTTACAAAGCAATCCTAACTGAGTCTAGTCAGATGTAAGGCCTGCTGAATTCAAAGAGGTTTACCCCAGGTTAGTAGGGTTAAGATTGCAGTAAGAACCTAATGCTGTGAAATTATAATATAAACTGAAAATATTTTATAGTAAAACATTCTATAATATAGTGAAAAGATTCTCATTTTTTCTTGCCTTAACTGGATGTTGGTTTCTTTTAGGTTTTGTATTTGCTTTTCAGCTTTTTCTCCAACCCTTTTATTGTCCTGAACAAAATTAAAAGCAATATATTACTGAAAATAGATGTGATACATGGAACTTTATATACTAATACTGTATAAAAATGGCCACAAATGGAACATTTACCTTGGGTAGCCCACTGCCACAAATAAATTTCACAATATAATATGCAAACATAGTAAAAATGTGAATGCAATATAGAATATGCAATACAGAAAGCAACAAGGGTGTGAGCGCCATCTTCTGATATTCTGAAGAGAATGGGTTTCTACTGAGTGAAAGGCAGAAGTCACAGTGTGTTTCCAATTCAGATTCCAGATGCCCAGGGGAATGCCATGGGGAAGAACAACTTTGGTAAGAACTTTGATGAGCTGTTCCTGTTTACACACTTGGATAACCTGGGTGGATAGATAATGATGTATGTTGCTACTGAAATGCCAGATTGGTTGCAAATATTGCATTTTGACTGTTGGGAAGTGCATAATGAGCACAGTGGGATATGGTGGAGGGTATTGTCATCATGTTTCTGGAAGGGGAAGGTATTATATGGTAAAAGATAGGTATCATAAAAAATAGAGAGGGGGATTGGCTGCAGGCTGCTCCCTCTACCTTGCAGCCAAGTAACTGGTGATTGGTGGAACTGTTATTCAATGCCAGGTACATAATAAGTCCACCCTCATCTATGATTTAATTATGGATGAAAGAGCTGTATTTGCTTGTATAAGCAAGACCTGGTTGTGAGCTGGGTGGAGTAGATTTGACAAACACACACCTCTAGGTATTTATTTCCAATAAATCTACATATTGTATTGTTGTATATCAGAAACATGCAACATAGAACATAATTGATTCAGTTATAACAACCATTAACCTGATGCTTCTTTATATAGAGAGAGGCAGTATTGATTACAACCACATACAGCTGTTTTTTATGAGTTATTACATGGTTAACATCTTAAAGGAATATTATCAGTTTCTTTTAGTCAATACTGCCTCTCTCTATATAAAGAAGATCAGGTTAATGGTCATTATGACTGAATCCATTATGTTCCATGTTCCATGTCTCTGATATACTGTACAAGAATACAGTATGTAGATTTATTGTTTAGTATCCATGTTATGTTACTTGTTTTTGTATAAAACTACATCACATTATGTTCGTTTATATAATCCAGAGTATGTATGGCTGACGAAGCCCGGTTGGGCAAAACAAGGAATTATGCTGGAATCCTGGAAAATATACCCTGGAATATTTTCTGCATGTGCCATTCTTCCAAGTTCTTCATCTGATACCATACAAGGAACGCTAGAATTCGTAAAAGCATCTTCACGTGGAACACTACAAGATTGATATAAGAATTCCACACCATGGATATTGCTAATATAAGAACTGAATAGATTGTATTTCCTGGCCAATCTGCTGGACTTTAATTTCTCATAATATGTTTCATTCATATGATAAGTTGGTCTATAGAACCACATATTTTGATATTATATGTTGAATCACACTTGAAAAGGAATTTATATAGTTACATACAGCCTGTTACATTGTTTGTGTTGTTATCCCTGATTGAGCTGGCAGAAGTAGTCTCAACCGTGGTACAGACAGTGGTTCTGGATGACTTCAACATTCACACAGAGGATACCTTGCTTGGACCAGCTCAATACTTCAAGGCCTCCATGACATCTATGGAGCTGTTTCAAGTTGTCTTGGGCCAATACACAGTACATGCTTAATATGTACAGTACATGCAAGTTAATAATAGTTTGGATAGTGGAAGAATGGAGCTGACCCATTTGTTATGACTAGACCTCTATCTGATAAAGTTTGGACTTAGGACACCAGCCCTTTATGTAGAGGAAGGAGATTTATTTGGATGGTTCATCCCTGGATATTTGTGAACTCTGTTAAATATTCCAGTAACAACAGTTGATGATCCTGTGAAAATCCTTGCATCATTTTGGTACAGTGAGATGAGGAGGGCTATTGGCATGATAGTTCTGGACTACCCTACTCCAACACTGGAGCATTGTGCTCCTTGGTTTTCCTCTGAGTGATGAGCAATGAAACAAGTTGGATGAGGGCTAGAGAGGAAGTGATGAAAGAGTCAGTGTGACACCAATAAAACTCTGGTTAGAGCAAATAACCACCTCTACCATGTAGCACAGTTGTCAGCAAAAAAAAGAACCATTGCTGCCTCCATGTCCTCAAGCAGTCATTCAACAGAGCTCTTTTGTACAGTAAAAAAAAGTTGGTATCACCTATCCCTGTTAATGGGACACTGAAACAGCCTTTACTGTGGTCATTTTGCTGGCACTTTGAGGACAAAATCTATCATCTTCATGCTGATTGTGTTGCCAGTGATAATACTGTATAGTCTCTGGTGAGATATCCAGCATGCTGTTTATTCAATTCTATATTATCATTTCCAGTTATTGAGGCCTGATGTGGACAATGTACTTTTGTCCTTCCATCCCATTTCTTACTGTTTCAGTCCTTGCCCATCCTGGCTTGTTCGTGAAAATTGGGTGAGTGAGGCAAGGTGGATTCAGTGGGTGGTTAAATCATTCTTGTGTTGGGCAGTCCTTACCACCTTGAAGGAGGCAATGGTGTGTTCAGCCCTGGAAAAAACCTTCCTGGACCCTGACGTACTTGATAACTATTGCCCAGTTGCTAATCCGGGGGGGGGGGGATTGCTCAAGAGGGTGGTGCCAGTTCAACTACAGACCTTTTTTGGAAGAAATTGATTATATGGATCATTGCAATCTGGGTTTAGGCCTGGTTTGGCAGAGAATCAGCCTTGGACACCTGGATAAATGACAATCTCCAGAGGAGGGACAGACACAGTACAACCATATTGCTTCTGCTGGATCTCTCAGCAGCTTTTAGTATCATTGATCATGGTATCCTGAATAGTTTTTGTGAATTGGTGGTTAGGAGCATTGTTCCATGTAGCTCCATTCCTTCTTGCATAGCCAGTCTCCGATGATAGCACAAGGGCTATGTGCCTATACCCTGACAACTCAGTAACAGGGTGCCAAAAGGCACTGTTGTATGCCTGTTGTAACATATGTTGTATGTTATTTAACTATTTGAAGCCATTGGGGTGGGCCCAGGTAGTGTGTTGTGTCCCTTGCTGGGCACATATCACAGCAGGCCAAGGGATGTGCTCTGGCTACCTGTTGGCCATCCATCTCTATTCTGGCTAGCTGTTAGCCATCCAGATCTTTATTTTCTTGTTACTTACATATAAAGCCATAAACAGCTCTGAATCACATTAGTGAAATACCAACATCTCCTACATTGCCTAGTAAAACTGTCAACAAATGGAACTCAGTTAACTGCAATATTGTTTAATGGTGTTGTTTTATTATACAGTAATTATTTTAATTATGGATGTCTACATTTTAACACTTGTGGAATCATTTTATGTATTTTATAAGCTGCTTATAAGTCAATTTTGGCATTAAACAATATAAAAATAAATCATAACCATATTTCATTATTACAATGAAAATAAGGGAAACTTGCCTTAAGATCTCCTTGAAGCTTTTTAAAAGCAATAACTATATTATTTTTCTCTGTTGTGATGCATTCCTTGTCCGATAAAAGTCTACTCAAATCCAGGCTTAGTTGCTCATTCTTTAATCTATTAGAATAATGAATAAATATTAGAAATAATGATTTTATATATACTTCTCAAGTGTGTGATTATAGACACAATCCATACATTGGGTGGTATCCAACCAAGTGCTTCTACTAGTTCAATGATTTCCACTTGTGCAATGGAACTTCTCCTGCCTCTCCTCCCCCCCCCCCCAACTCCTGTGTCCTGTCCAAAGCTGCTCCAGAGGGTTGGAGGAAAACCCAAAACAGGTGTAGAGAGTGTGGGGGCAGAAGGGATGGGAGGTTCCATTACATAGCCCAAAGTACTTGTGCCAGCAAAAGTGCTTCATCAGATACCACCTACAGTTAAATAGTTTCATAGAGAGAGATTTATACAATGCTACTATCCGGTTGTGTCCCACTGTCTGTTTTTAGCTTGCATCAGATAGAATAATGTTAACATTATAGATACACACACACACACACACACACACACACACACACACACACACACACTATTTGTATATAAATAAAAATAATATTAATGCGAGCTGGAATGTATGTAAGAAATTTAATGTGTAGTGAAGTCAATGTAGGTTTTGCATCTGCAATATTGTCTGCTTGGGGACAGAACTCCTGGATCTACTACTGTCAATGGAGGCACACTTCAGTGACTTTCTACCATCTTTGCCTGGTGGCCCAGCTAAGTCCTTATCTGGATAGGATACCTGGCTTCAGTAATCTCAGCTCAAGTGACCTATAGATTAAATTAGTGTAATGCACTATATGTGGGGCTGCATTTAAAGACAATTTGGAAACCACAGCTGATGCAGAATGCAGCAGCAAGAGAGTTAACAGGAACAATGCAGAATAAGCATACAATACCAGCTCTGGCACACCTTCACTGACTACAACATGAACATATTAGGACCCTGTCTTCACCTGAGTCCTTCTCCATGTGCCTCCTCTGAAAAAGGTTCAGAGGGTGGTGACAAGGGAAAGGGCCTTTTGGGATGTGGTCCATGCCTATGGATTGCTTTACCCAACAAGGTCCACCTGGCACCAACATTAACATCCTTTCAGAGCTATGTTTAAATGTACCTCTTCTTCCAGAATTCTAAGGGGATATGATTATCATGCTTATTGCCGTTTCTGTACATATGCATGAGATGGTATTTTGATTTTACATGGTCAAATGATGGTTTTTTAAAAACTCTGCAAGTTGTCAAGAGAACTTTTTTATTATGTGACAAACTGAAATAATAAATAGTAATTATAAAAATAAAACAATTTTGTTAGCGTATTAAAAGTCATAGCTCACTAAAAACAAAACATGAAATGAAATAGCCTTTCATAAGCAATATTTTGCTAGTTTTTATGTATAACAAGCACATACTTTTCTTCTTCAAGCTCTGCTGTCACTGCTGTAAGCTGCACTAAGCAATTTTGGTTATTTTCAAATGCTCTAGATAACTCCATTTCCAAGTCATGCATTTTTTTCTGCAGATAAAAAAGTATAAAAGCATTTGCACTTTACACCTACTGTGTCCAACAACTTCAACGAAACAGGTTGTGTTATACAGTATTAGTTGACGTTTTCCCACAGCAGACAGGGCAGTTTAGAAAAGTGTGGAAACTGAAGGATACCTGCTTAAAATGTGGATGGAATGAAATCCTTGAGTAGCACTAGTTCATGCGCCCCACATCTCCATTCATTTCTCCCCCTATATGTGGTCAAGATACTAGTAGTTTGGAGCTCAAGTAACTTGACAGTGAGTTAGATTGAGCACACAGATCTCCCATTCTCTGGGTTGCCCTGGCCACTACCATGTTTCCACATGCTAAGAACAGGGAACAGGACTCTGCAAGCCCCATGGTGCTCTCTATGAGTTTTACGCTCAGAGCATGATCCAGCGAAACAGTGCAATCCAAATCCCAAACCTACCAGGATGAAAGAGTTTGAATTTGGTGGGTCTGGAGCTTTCTTGGTTCAGCCGAGCTATGTCAGCAAAAGTCGCTAACCCTGGCTGAGCCAGAGATACACCAGCATAAGTTCTTCACCACAGCTCAGTTGTGGGGTAGTTCCACCAAAAGGGGCATTCCAGGATATGGTAGGGCATGAAGAGACTTAACACCTATTCCAAACCCCTTTCAAAGTGGTCACCATAGCTGCCAAGTTTTCACTTTTCTCGCGAGGAAGCCTATTCAGCATAAGGGAAAATCCCTGTAAAAAAGGGATAACTTGGCAGCTATGGTGGTCACATGATCTAGCAACTTCAGTCATAACTGAGGTTATATGACTCCCCATCATTATCCCACACTTTCTCATGCATTTCCCATCACTTTCCTTTTGTCTGATTTTTTGTTAAGTGGGTTTGCTGCACCAAACAACCAGAAAGAAAATTAAACAAGCTAACCTGAATAGCAGAGTCATCAGCAGTTCTAGATTCCTTTTCCTTTATTATTTGATTTTTTTCTGACTGTGCATACTCCAACTGGTTCTTCAAATCTTTTTGAAGCTTGATTGAACTTTCCTAAATAATAAATATATTTGAAAACCATATTGTAATATAATATATTTTAAATACCAATTATGTTTAAAACAAAAAAAGACAATGATGATTGTGAACTTGTATAATGGCCTGAGACTATAAAATTGTAGGCAATACATACTTGGATCACAATCCAATGCAGAGTTGAGCATAGGGCAAGTATGCTTTACTATGTGTATGAATGGTTCTTGGGTATTTTGGTAATTAAAATAAATTGGTAGAGGTTTGAAGAATTAATCCACAGTATAATGAAGGAAATGGAACTTTTAATAAGACTAACTGGTGAAATGGTTTAAATAAGAGGTCCCTTACCAAGGCTATTTCAATTTCTTCAAGTTGTTTTTCTTTATCATTTTTCAGTTTGACCATCACGTCTGCAACAAATATAAATGCAAATAATACAAAATAATGCATTCTTTGTTAGGAAGTAGCATATATTATTTGCTTTTAAGTTCAACTTAGCAAGTTATTGAAGTTATCTCAAATGTGTTGTGGGATCAGTTTGTTAATACAACAGATGCTGTAAAAAGACTACTGGCAACTAGGCCTGGGCTGGGTGGCGCAATGCGCCAGGGTGCCTGGCCACCAGGGGCGCTGCTGCTCTGCCCCCACCTCCCTGCCCATGCCTTCAGCGCGCCCTGCGGGGCCAATGAGAAAAACTTCTCCCCCCGCCCCCTGCAGTCGCCGCAGCCCTCCTCCCACAGCCGAGCACCTCGCACTCGGGAGAGCCGAGCGCGCTGTCTGAGAGAGTACGAGGATGAGCCGTCTGCACGCCTTCGCCCGCCCACCCTTCCTTAGTCCCCTTGCCTCGGGAGTGGCAGCGCCCAAAGTCACCGTTCGCCTGGCGCTTTGCAGGGAGGTGGGATGGAGACCCCCTCTGCCGTCGCCGCTGCTGCTGCCCCGACGCCCGCTGCAGCCGCCTTCGCGGCTTCTCCTGCTGCTCAGCCTGTTGCTTTCTGCCCTTTGTCTGCAGCCAGCTGAGTGCCGGGCTCTGGCGAGGTGCAGGTGGGGGGTATTTAATAGGGGCCGGGGTGCCCGGTAGCTGCGCACGTGGGGGAGCTGCTCTGGAACTTTCCGAAGGAGAGGTGGGGGCGTGCAGGGGCGAGCCCTGCGGAGGAGGCTGCAGGTGGTGGGTCTGATTGGCCGCGGGTCGCGTGCTCCCTCGGACTCGCCGCTTCCTCCTGCTGTCTGGGAGAGAGAGGCTCCTTCCCTCACGATCCCCTTCCCTTCCTTGTGATCTCGTGGTACTCACATATTTTGTATTTTAATAAAGTTGTGGCCAAACTTATGCCAAAAACCTTAAAAATTTCTGTGTGGAGTGTGTTTTACTTTGAGGGGTGGTTTGGGGACCTCGAAACGCAATGAACGGGCAACAAAAAACAGTTTGTTTATGTTTCCTGCTTTCTTTTCCCAAGCAGAGATAATATGCAAGTGTGGTGTCAGCTCCCTAAAAAGGGAGGGATCATCGCACCACGGCGCCAGATATGCTTAAGATGGCCCTGACTATACACTTGATCATGTGCCTTCTTGACCCGTGCCTGATACTGTTTTACTGTGTTTACATGTCTGTATCTGTTTTTATTATACTGTTTTATTGTTTTTATGTTGTATTTTTGTAAACTGCTCACACATTTTAAGTATTAAGTAGTTTAGAAATGCTTTTATATAAATAAAATAGTAAATATTGTGCAATATCCAATGATGATATCACCCTTTGTATTTTAAAAATGTTTTACATGTACACCCAAAAATAAAAGTACAAGCACCAATAAGTCAGGATCTGCAGGGGCAAAAATGGCTCCAAATCAAGTTTACAGACTGACATTATACAGTTGGATTTTTAAAAACAACAACAAAAACCTGATATTTACTTTGATCCATATCTGTTAATATGAACCTAAATCTACCTGCAGAATAAAGATGATATCAGTCTGCACAAAGAGGGTATAGACACCAAATTTTAGGGCCTCATTCCCCACTCCATCAATTTTGTTTGTGCCTCAGACTATCCAAGCCTGAAGTTCAGCTGTATCAGGCCCCTCTGAGGGCCAGTTTTCATCAGGACCACACTGTGCTGAGATGATGTTACAGCATGATACTCTTAATCTCAGGGTCATGGGTTCTAGCCTCACATTGGGTGAAAGATTCCTGCATTGCAGGGGGTTGGACTAAAAGACCCTTGTGGTCCCTTCCAACTCTACAAGTCTGTGATTCTGTGCCCTTTCTTTTCCATTACGTCTCCCTCCTGCTTCTAGTCCTAGTAGATAAAATTATATTGGTGCTAACAAAGACTTCCCTCCTAGAGCTAATAGCAAGTGTGTGAGTGGATTTTTCAATGGGGCATGGTGGGTGTGGAAATAATTAAACCTCCCTTCCCTGCATGCTGAAATCAAGACAAAAATCAGTTCCCCAGAACCATCTATTTACTCCCCCCGACCCCAAACCAATGTGGTTACCAATGCTGCATTTAGCATCATGTTTGGCCCCAACATAGAGCCACTGATACTCAAGAATAAAAAACAGAATTACCCAATTTCCCTGGAAAGAAATCACTGTGTATTGAAAAGTGAGAATATTAAAACATCCTACCTAAGGGAAAGAGAAGGGTTAGCAGAAAACAATTTGAGAACCAACATTGTTGGTTCTAAACAACTGGCTCCTTCTTTCTCACCTAACAAAGGAAACAATAACTGCTACACTACTGAATTACCATACTTAACACAGGACTTAGATGAATATTCATATAATAGAACTATCATTGCTAATAATAATAATTAGTTTTAAAAAACACAGTATCTCTATTTCCTTGTACACAACATACCTAATTCAGCTGATTTCTTTTGGAGTTCCAAAACCAATATATCTGAATCATCCCTGAGTTCCTTCTGTCTATTAAATTCATTGAAAACATTCAGTGTATCATTTAATAAGAAATAAAAAATTGATTAAATCAGCAAATCATATAGGTATGAACTTGGGAGAGAAACATATTTGTATAACTGTTAAGAGACATATATTTACTGCTTGAAATGCCTATAAATGGTAGAAACATGGCTGTAAAGATGTATTAAACCTGAGTGGCAGGTTGAGTAACAGACCTACCGTAATTTTTCTTTCCCATCCTTAGCTGACTTTGCCCCATCTTTCCTTTCTCTTGGTCAACAAACAAACAGAAAAGTCGGGATCTTTTAAATAATTTTATAAAAACAAAAAGTATCATTGGAATTCCTTAAATAGTATTACTATGTGCGAAGTTTTTGGTATCATATTCTGCTGGGACTTGGGACTTTGACACAAGAAATGGCTCCAGAAAAGGTGAGGACCCTGGGCATTTCCCAGTAACCCTGCTGACTGAGCTTCAGAACAAAGAGCTGAGATTTTGTGAAGACTTGTGTAGGCAGACAAAGCTTATTCTGCAATTGGCCTTGACCTCTTGAAGAGCTGGGTGCGCTGATTTAAAGGACCCTTGTCAGATTCTACAAGCACTTACTTCCACTTGTACACAGAGAAAATAATATCTTGAAGCAAATTAAACTGAATAAATGGAGTTGTGAGGGTTAACTGGTTCCAGTCACTGCATCACTTCCTTGATCAAATTAGCAGTTTCCCCACTCTTACCACATTTAGTTTTTTTAAAAAAATTCAAAAACAATTGGAAGTCAGTCGTGGATCTCCCAGCACAATGTGCTTGGGCCCGAAAGCAGGATTTCCCAAACTTGGGTGTCCAGATGTTTTTGGACTACATCCCTGATCACTGGTCCTGCTAACTAGGGATGATGGAAGTTGTAGTTAAACAACAGCTGCAGACCCAAGATTGGGAAATCCTGTTCTAAACTAATATGTTAAATCCAGTCAAATATCATATTTTTCCATTTTCATATCCTCAACTATAATACATACTACATGTATACAAGTTATATACAAATTGATGTTCCATGCACACTTCCTCCCCCTGATCCCATTCTGGGTTTGTTTTTAAACAGATGATATAGTGGGAGCTGATCAGGATGAGTACCACAATGCATGGAGAGAGGGGGTTAACCTTTTTCTTCATGAAATTGTCCTAAGAACAATCCGCTGCAAAAAAATTCAAAAACAGCAATTTTTTTCAGTTTTGTAAAGTCATGAGTAACAATGAGTAGATATCAACTGCAAATATATTAGGCCAACTTGGCAGTTAATCTTTTTTAACTTTGTTTACTAAACAGAAGTAAAATAAATACAGTGGTACCTTGGTTTACAAACACAATTGATTCCGGAAGTCTGTACTTAACCTGAAGTGTACTTAACCTGAAGAAAACCTTCCCATTGAAAGTAATGGAAAGTGGATTAATCCGTTCCAGACAGGTCCGCGGACTAAACTGAAAATACTCAAACCGATGCGTACTTAAACCGAGGTATGACTGTATGCTAAATTAGATCACTCTCTATGAGTCTAGGGCAGTGTTTCTCAACCACTGTTCCACGGCACACTAGATGTTGCCTGGTGTGCCGTGGGATAATTACTTTATATATAGTCAATATAGGCACAGAGTTAATTTTTTAAACATTTTCTAATGGTGGTGTGCCTCATGATTTTTTTCATGAAACAAGTGTGCCTTTTTCCAAAAAAGGTTGAGAAACACTGGTCTAGGGCAGTGGTTCCCAATTAGCTAAGTACTGTGAACCTAAGCCCCTTCTTTTGAAAATTTTGATATTTCTATGGTAGTTTTATGTGAATGTTGCCACGGACCCCCTGAGGTCCACTGACCCCCAATTGGGACCCACTGGTCTAGGGCATTAGCAATTTTTCCAGTGCATATTACCCAAAGCAAACTATCATTATTCACACCAAAACTATTATTCACCCTTTTGAGGGAAACTGCTAGGTTTCCCCTCCCTTGTCCCATGGTGCGGATTGTGAGCCCCACCTCCCATGAATGGTTGCTATTTAAAGAAAAAATGCAAACCGTGGGGCTACTGTTTCTACGTAACATGTACTTTAACCCTGAGAGAACAAATAATCATATCTGAAAGCTATTCGGGAGTGGGGAGTATTTATTTTGTCCTCACTATATACCTGAACAAAGAGGGTTTCATGTGTAAAGACTTGGGCAAAGCTTGTGATTAAGTGACAGATTCTCAATGTTCTTGTCATTCTGTCACTGGTGGAGGAAGAGGAGTGTGGGGGGAGCGCACTGCCCCCAGCAGCGCAATCAAGGCAGGGTGCCATCACAGCTGCCTTCCCGCCCCGCCTGCTCTCCGCCCCCCCCCCCCGGTGCCAGAGCATGAAGCTCTGCCACTGCATTCTGTGAAACCCTGTTGTCACCAATAGTGCTATTCTTTCTTATGTATGCATGTAAGGTCATTTTTACCTCATTTCTTCTTTTTCTAGCAGTTCCTTCAAACTGGAAACTTTAGTCTGGAGATCATCAATAACTGATGCACTTGTTCCTTTAAAGTCTTTAAATTCTTCTATTGTTGCTTCCTTTTGTTCAGTTACTTGAATTAATGTTTTTACTGCATTTTGGAACTCAGTTTCTAAACCCTTACATGTATTCTAAACAGAATAAAGAATATATATTGAAATTAAGATAAAATTCAGAAAAAAATCACTTCTGTTCTGTATTATTGTATGTGTATTATACAAAAAATATTGCAAGTCCATACCTCTGCCTTTTGCAAAGAACTTTTAGTTTCTTCCAGTTCAGTCAATAAGTCATTTTGTTTAGTCTGTGCTTTTTTTAACGCTTCATCATGTTGTTCTAAATTTAAAAGTAAAAGACAACACATTTTCAGACATTTGGGGTTTGGGGTAATCACGACCTCAGTTGTGTGAAAAAACCTGCCTGGCAGGAAGAGCAAACTCAGGCTCCTGTTTAAAATCACTTTGACTTGCATTCCATGTGCTCAGATCTTCCCTGGGCAGGATTTCAGGGGTCACACACGCTCCGATCCCAGATCCTTCGGCATATCCATGCTTTGTGTCTATCTATCTGTCAGGGACTCACCCTGACTTTGTGTATTAGATTTGTTTAATGAAAAATAAAGCTATTTATTGCGTATTTAGTTATATATATGTAATTGAATATATTCATTGTGTTTATTAAATAGTATTAACAATATTGCAAACACTTTACTTAGTGATATGGAAATTTTATTCAGTGTGTGGCCTGTGGGTTCTGTGTCTTTTGCAGCCCACTTGGTCTGTGAGGTTGGACTGCCCTTATCTAGACTGTACTGTATAGGTCAGTGTGAGCATACTTAAGGGAGTGTACATAAAATGTCACACATAGGTTGCACTGCATGCCAGTGAGGCTTTACCAAATGACATCTCAACAAATTGTTGCCATCGAGATAGAGTAAAGGTACTTTATAGCATTTCTGATGGGAAACCCAATGATCTCTATGTTTTATCCATAATGAACTGTCTAAAATCTGTAAAACTGATGTCTCCTGAACTTGCTTTGTTGAATTTATGGGATGGACATGTGGATACTTTATAAATTTTCGTAAACTGCTTTGAGGTTTTCTCCAATCAAGGGGTATATACATTTTATGAAATTAAATAAATAATAAATAAGTGAAGGATTTAGTAACATGGATGCAGCTATTATTTCAAGGACACAAAAATGGAAAGACATAAAGAACTTGCAAATCATACTCTGGTAAAAACATGTGGACAATAGCCATTTCATTTCATTTGCAAATACTACAAGGCCCAATGCACAAATTTGTCTGTCTGCATCAATGAGAAAAATTTGGGTAGCTTAAACAATCTCTGTATCAATACCACTGGTATATCAAAGATGGTAGCTATCTGTATAATCATCAGTTTACAACATTTGCATTTTTTCTTTGTTATTAGTGTTTATAAATAAAATGATTTTTTAAAAAAATCTGAGGGCAACCAGTTGATTCAGTATGCTGTACCACTACTTCTAATAATGCTATTTGGAATAAAATTATAAAAATGCTTACTTTTTATTTCTTTTAACTCAGCAATTAACTCTCTTGATTCTTGTAACTGTAGGTTTATGTGTTTCATTTTATTATCTTTTTCACCATTTTGCACTGCCAAGTCTGACACCTTATAAAAAGAATAATTTATGCACATAAATAGCCATGCTTGCCATTTCAGTTACACATTTCTGTGTTATGCACATGGTTTAATATTTGCATTTTTACATATAAAACCATTATCAGTTATAGGAGATATGAGAAAGATCATCCTACAACATAATCTTACATTACTGCATTCAGAGAAAAGACTAAACCATGGTTAAGAATTATGAATTTCATATTGGGTTTGCATGCTCCTCCTCCTGCACAGCCATGAAGAGATCAGTAGCTTCCACTTCTGTTTTAGATTAATCACAATTTAGCATTTATTTCAAACTCTAAGCTGTGTTTAATGTTAATCATGATTACTTGAAGCAAGCTAGTCTCATAAGTTATAGTTTGAAATCAGTTTGTTGCAACTGCAGTTCAGATTCAAGGCATTACACAGCCACCATGACTAACAATCACTGCCAGCCTTTTCCTCCATGCATTGGTCTAATCCTTTTATAAAGTCATCTAAGTTGGTGGTCATTATTAAATTTTGTGCCAGTGCATTCCATAGTTTAACTATGTACTATGTAAAGAAGTGCATCATTTGGCTGTTCTGAATCTTCTAACATTCATTGAATGACTCCAGATTCTAGTGCAGGCATCCCCAAACTGGGGCCCTCCAGATGTTTTGGCCTACAACTCCCATGATCCCTAGCTAGCATGACCAGTGGTCAGAGAAGATGGGAATTGTAGTCCAAAACATCTGGAGGGCCGAAGTTTGGGGATGCCTGTTCTAGTGTTATGAGAGTTGGAGAAAAATGTCTCTATACACTTTTTCCACCGTGCAAAATTTTACATGCTTTTATCAATAATTAACCACAGTGTTATGTCATCTGAACTGGGATCTGTGGTTAGTTTAAACCAGTGATGGCTAACACCCCATTTAGAGGTCTAATCTGGCTCCCAAGACCCCACCGATTGCTAAAAAGAGGAAAATGTAAAGTAGATAGCGCTGAGGTGGGCAAAGTCCAGTATCCTGAAGCAGATACAAATTGGCTTTTCCTGATTCTCAGATTGATCATTTGATGGAGGGGGGCATTGAAACCCCCACCATCAGTTGATCTACATGGATCAGCTGAGGAGGTTGAGCTATATGCCTCTCTCTCTCTCTTTCTCTTTCTCTCTCTCTCTCTCTCTCTCTCTCTCTGTGTGTGTGTGTGTGTACATATTCAAGAATGTGAGTAGAAGAACCCCCAAATAGCTCAATGAGGAATGCTGAATAACTGTTGTGGCGGGGGGGGGGGGGGGAGATGTGAAACCAGGTATAAAACTGCCACTAGATGTGAAACTGCAAGATTTTGCTGCATGTTCCACTTTTTATCTTTACTTATTAGTTACATTTTTTACAAAAAGTAACTCATGTGACTAACAAACACATTCATACTTATAAAAAGGCAGGATTAAGACATCCAACTGTGCTGTTTGAAGCAACAGCTAATTAAAATCCAACAGCCTGGCAAAAAAGAAATGTTCTGGCCTGGCACCTAAAGATAGATAATGATGTAATGATGGCACCAGGTGTGCCTCCACACAAAAAGCATTCAATAAGTGGGAAGCCACCACTAAGAAGGTCCTTTCTTGTGCTGACACCTGACACCGTCCCTCTGAGGAGGCACATGAAAAAGGGCCTTGGATTATGAATGTGGGGTCTTGTTAATAACCAACATAATGTTATTAATCTCAGTAACAATAAAACAAACCTGTTTTTCCATTGCATCCATCTCTCTCTTGTGGACTTTTTCAAGTTGTCCTATTTTTTCTGCTTCTTCTTTTACTTCCAAAATAAAGATCATAAATATTTTTATTTTTAGTAACTACATGACAATAAACATACTAAAATAGGAAGATGATTCACACATTTATATACAGTATATCACTCAGTCATATGTCAATGTGTATGTTCACACATCCTGCTAAACCAATTATTGAAAACCTGTTTCAGCCTCAAAGCTACATTCACTCATGGCAACTTTTCAGGAATCACATATCAGTGGCTGATGGATGGGCCAGAAGCAAAAGTGGATGGATCAACAAATGAATTTTATTTTATTTTATTGCTTTGTATAGTAAGCTGTTTCTACACAGCTGTTTCTTCTTCTCAAAGAGGGTATAAAGCAGGGTCAGCGGGAGAGTGGGTCTGGCTCAGGAGGGATGTGGGTCAACCAAGGGCACCACAGTTCTCCAGGCTTCCCAAAACAGAGGATCACTGGCATTTACTGAGGGGTGAGGTGCAGGGAGCTTGGTATAGTGTGTGGCAGTGTTGTTGTGTGCCAAGCTCCCTGTACCTTGCATCTCCTCTCTCTCTCTCTCTCTCTCTCTCTCTCTCTCTCTCTCTCTCTCTCTCTCTCTCTCTCTCTCTCTCAGCACCTGCAACCTTCCATGTTGGGAAGCCAGGACAGTAACTGTGTCCCACCCGTGCTGCCTTACTAGCTACTGCTGATTTCATCCAAGCTCTACTCTTATCCCAGGCTTCTCCCACCAGTAACTACTTCTCTCAAATCATTACACAAATGCCATAAATTTAAAGAAGTTTCTCACATTTAAAAACCATTTCCAACCTGGAGTTTTCTGCTTGTACACGAAGTTCCTCAAAGGCATGTATCATTCTCTAACAGATGTAAATAAACAATTAGTAACAACAAACTTCCTAAGAAGCCAGTGAATATATGCTGAATTTATTCTTAAAATATTTAAAATTCACACCAATTGGGTAGGAAATGGGGGAGGGAGGGTTGATGTTGCATGTGACATCCTGATGTCATGTCCAGGCATTCCACAGCAGCTTGTTTTCGATGGCCAGCAGCGCTAGCAGCTTCTCCTGGTGCTGCTGCTGCTGCTGCTGCTGCCATGGCCCAGGAGCTGCTTCTCCTCTGCAGCAGCAGCAGGAGGAGCCACCGCAAACCACTGTGGCTGCACTTCCGCATTGATGTTGGTATCCTAGCAGGTCTGTTAGTAGCCCAGCAGTCCTTATGGCATTAGCAGCGGCTTGGGAGGCCTTGCACAGGCAGCCTGGCGGCCCTTGTGTTAGCAGTGGTAGCCACTGCACATCCAGATGCCATAGAATTTTGAGGGGGCTTGGTCCCCTCTTTGAAAATTTGCGGGATCAAAGCCCTCCACTCCAATGGAGTCCCTGACACCAATAGTTATTCACTCAATGGTTAGAACAATCCCTTGATATAAATATTTTTTTCTTAAGACATTGAAGAGTACCTACTAATTGAAAGCATTGCTGGATCATCTTTAAAAAGGTAGGTGGATAATGTGGTTTTCGAGGGGAGAGGCAACAGATGAGTGAGGAGGGAATAACCCACTTCCCATTTGCTTTTCTGCCAAACACAGCAAACACACATCTTCCCTAGCTGGAGGAAAATGTAAGGGAGGAGAAGGGAATAACTAGTGATGGGAAGAATAAGGGCTAAGTGCTCTCCCCACCACCACCACATCATGCACCACCAAATCATGCACTCTAACCACCTTTTAAATGGTTAGTGAGACCAAGGTTCCCAGATCTGTCTACTATCTAATATTTAATTCAGCCCTGAGTTAATGAAATAAACAGTTGGACATCATTACCTTATTGATAATAAGTAATTCCAAGCCTATGGAAAACTGCTTTCAGCAACTGCACATAGATATTAAAAAACAGTGCTGATACTTGTAGGATCTCAGGCAATATAATATCTGTAAACCAAAGACCAAATCCTTGAAGGATGCTATCAGCTGAATCCTGGGCTAACCACAGCTCACACTTCTCCTTTTTAAAAGGTGTTTTTTCTATATTTCATTTTTTCAAAGGAAAATGAAACTATGAGAGGCAAGAGTTTGGAGCAAAAAGGAACTGAAAGCAGGTGTGCACCATCACAGAGGACGTGTTGTGTGTGTATATATATAATGTTACTATAAAATATGTGTCTTCATTACCTCCGTGTTATTATTAAGATCCACATACATCTGTCTGGTTTCCTCTTGTTCACATTCATCTAAAACAAAATTAACAATATAAAAGATTAAATATTTATTTTACTATGTAAAAAAATCAGAGATAAAGTAATAAGAATAGCAATGACCTGTTATTCTACTAAAATTCCTGAACTCTACTGAGTCTTTAGAGACAAGATGTTTTGCAACTAAGGAGTCAAAACTCAGAATGCCTTTCTAGTACTCCCATCATATGGAATTGATCTTCAGTTCATCCTGACAAAATAATGCTCTCCGACTTGCTTTTAAGGATGCAAAGGAACATGTGGAGTTTAAAAATCAGCACCTTGAACTCTTGTTTGTAAGACTATAAGCTGTTGCTTTTCCTGCAGAACTGACTAGCAAAGCAGTTCCCAGTGTTAAGTAGGCTAACATGGGAAAGGAGGCAATAAACTATGAGAATCTTTGGGGGGGGGGTGCAAACACTGTTTAAGATATATTTACATTTGTTAGACTTCTCCATCACTTGCATGCACTTTTCTTTGAGCAAATTGCACAAATGTCTTGTAGCACTGTTTCTGGGGAGAAAAACAGTTATATCAGCATTATATCCCTAGTATTATTTCTGTCCATTATGCTTTACAGAAAAAAGTAATGAAAATTTGAAATCCTGTGAAATCTGTATCACCCAGGCTAATAGGGGGAAGGGAAAGATAATCAAAAAAACCCAAGATGTCACCCAGTAGACACACCCAACAGACAAACACAGTAACAGATGGGTCTGGCACAGCAAAAGGCAATTAATTTAATGAGATGATTGAAACTCATAAAATTATTCACTTGAAGAACAGAAAGCCACAATAGAAGCTCCTCTTCCTCCAGAAGCACCTCCACTGCACACCTGTCACATACGGTCAGGTGGGAGGGAGACAGCCATTGAGTCTGGCCAGTATGTGGTTGAACAGGCTCTGCCATATATCAGGCTTTCGATCAACAGCAGCTGGTTTTGCCACAGTCCACCCCACAACTGCTGAAAAATGGCTGCTGCCATGGTCAAGTTGGATGGGGGAACTGCAGAATCCATTGTGGAACTATTATTGGTCATATTCAGCAGGACCACTGAAGTCACACCAGCCATGTTGCTTGCCATTTTCCCATCACCCACTGTTATGGACAAAGTACAATAGGAGTTGCAATGCTCCAGTGATATCTGGCACTGCAACACACTGAGCTTCTTAGAAACCTTGCCCAAGGTTTCAAGCCAAAAGTCACTGATTGCCAAAGAGTGAGGCCCTCTCCCCTGAAAACAACCAGGAAGGGAAGAAATAAGGAGGGGAGGAGCACACAGAAATGCGGCTGTGAAAAGTGGTGGTTTTTTAAAACACACTAAAGAAGACACAGAAGAATAGTAAAAAAAAGCAAACAAAGTATGGCAAAAACATGCAGGTTTTGATTACTTTTTGTGACTTTATGAGCCAGTGTGGTACCAAGGACAGAAGAACAACCTGAAAAACTCATGAGTCCTAGATAGGGCTAGTTCTCCATTTATAATAGATAAAGGTTTATCTTACAGATCTCTCATGACGATGAGTGTAATTAGAAGGGGTTATTAATTGCCTCATACTATAGCATAAACAAATGATTACAAAATTATTATCCTAACATTACTTACTCTTTTAGAAGATCTTTATTTTCATGTATTACATCTTCCAGTTTTAAGCTTAGTTTTTCATTTTCAAACTAAATTTATAAAACATAAAAGATATAAAAATGTCAGTTTCCCAACATACATATTGATTAGACTTGGGTGTTATTGCATTTATTACATCACAAATTACATGTGCATTGTAAAAGCTTGAAATGAAAGTAAGCTTGAAAGTCACAAAATTCTGGCAAGATCCCATGATTTACATACGTAACCTGTACAGTACATGTTTTAATTTTACCAGACTTTATTTAATACCCAAGCAAGAAGTAATCTGTAAACAAGTAGATCATCCTCAATAATACTGTATATACAATACGATACAGTACAAATGGACTCCACTTCTTCCTGAAAAATCATGTACAACACCTTTCCCTCAGCTCATGACAGGGGTTGGGGGAGGAGGGAGGAGGGCTCAACAATGTCAGCACACATTTACAATCCTAACCCCCACCCGCAGAGCTTTGCAGAATGGTGGAGCCACAATCACATTTACAGCCTGGCCACTCACAGCAACCATAGCAGACTACTGGGCACAGGACATTTGGGTCTGATCTCTGCACCAGCTCAAGGCTGGAGCGTGTACTAGGCTACGACAATCCCTCTATGTGCAGGCATTGCACCCATGCTGGGATGGACTGCGCCCTAATTTTTTTGAAGCATTTTATTCTTATCTTAAAATTCGATATTTCAAAATTTTAGAAACACTCGCCTGTAACTCTTGAATAGCTTTACGTAGTGCTTCTATTATCTTTCTGTTTTCTTGCAATTTTCTGTCCTTTTCCTTTAATTCATATTCTATAGTGACTTTCCATCTCTTGATCTTTTCAGCTTCTTTGTAAAGCCCTGAATAAAGCTCATTCATTGTCTCCATGTTAAAAGGCAAGTTTAATAATTTATTAAATAATGTTTAATTAAAAGGTTTTTAACAAAATGCCCTTTCATTTAAATTTTGATACTCACATTAAAACTTTCCCTTGTGTACACCAAGGACAGTAGGAAATATACAATTTAGTAATGTGACAGTGACTGAAATTTTATTTATTTAAAACATTTCTATACTGCCTTTTTATGAAAACATCTTAAGTGAGTTTAGAATAAAGTCCCTTAAAAATACAACAATAATAAAAATAAATCAAGTCAGCACAAAATGAACTAAAAAGTTATGACAATTAGCTGGTATCAAGAACCAGCAAAGGCCTGTGAACAGGAATGTTTTTAGCATGTTTAGATGTTAAACAACATAGAGGATAAAATTTAACCCTGAGGTTCTATGGTACTGAAAAGCACTCCGCAAGCATCATCCTTTGGAAATCTACATCTAATTAGGACCAGAACCACTGCAAAGCAGTACCACCCACCCCTAACTTGGACAGCCACTCCAGAAGGATACCATAGTCAATGGTATCAAAAGCCATGGAAAGTTCAAGGGGAATTAACAAGAACACATTTCCCCTGTCTCTCTCACCCAACAGAAGTCATCATACAGGGTAACCAAGGCAGTTTCTGTGCCAGAACTGGATCTAAACCCCGACTGAAATGGATCTATAAAATCAGTTTCCTTCAACAGTGCCTGTATATTCCTAAATTGAGAGGCTAGGTGTCAGCGTAGTGAAAGAACATAGGTCAGGCATGTCAAACCTGCGGCCCTCCAGATGTTTTGGCCTACAACTCCCATGATCCCTAGCTAGCAGGACCAGTGGTTGGGGAAGATGGGAATTGTAGTCCAAAACATCTGGAGGGCCGCAGGTTTGACATGCCTGACATAGGTGAAAAGTTGAGAACTGAAACTAACGTGATCCAAACACATTCAGATAATGCCAATAATAGATTGTTTTTATTGTAAACTACACAAAATGTAGTGTTATGAGTTTGTGACTGCCAGACTCCCCTAAAGGAAGGTGTTAGAATTTAATCAAGTCTTGGGGGGTTAAACTGAATGCCAGATTCTTAACCTGGACCCAGCTTCCCCGTGGTCAGTGGTCAGGAGATCACCTGAGAGATGGGCGATAAAGAGAACAAAGGAAAGGTAATGGGTACTTTAAAAGCTAAGGAGAGGGGGCTCTGTGCCAGACAGCAAATGGATGGGGGGGGGCCTTCCTCAACTCTGAGTTAGATACAAGACAAAAGGCCAGAGTTGAGAGTTGGCTATGAGGAAATAATGTTGCAGGCTGGTAAAGGCAACAAGTTGTAAAGAGGATCAGAGCACAATGTTTGATTTCTGTTTGACTCCAAGGCTGCAGCTATGGGAGAAACAAGAGCCTCTTAGGGTGTTGATGCTGTGAACCCATCCATCATAGACTCAGATTGTATATATGTGTAAATAAACCATATATACTAAAGACACCACAGTCTCTGCTGTGTCTCATTTCAAAATGGAAACTCTGACCCTGGGTGAACCCCCTGGAACCCCTAGAATCTTGCACCACGCAGAGATATGGGTGGCGTGCAACTCACCTCTAGTTCTGTTTCAGGCACTGGTTTTACAGGTTCTGGAAATACAACATTTAACGTCTCATTATTTAACAACAAATATGTATAATTAGAAGTTACAAACATTATAATAACAATACAGTACAACTGAATAACAGTATTAATTCCTAAATTGCTATGTGTTAGTCTTATTAATATGTGTATGTCCATACAAACATCATAGGTTACAAATGGAATACAGAATATATTGGATTCTGACTTACCAAAAAATAATAGAAACGACATCTATAACAAATTACAATTTTAATGCAAGCAACACAGCTTTAAATACTGCAGAAGTTCTCAGAGATGACTCCAGCAGAAACTGGCTCTCGTTCTAATGGTTACTTCACTTTTCAAGGTCTACCATTCCATCTTTTTTAATATTTATTTTTATGTTTTAACCTTACCTATGAATTCTAGCTGTTTTGACATACTTTTTATCCCAAAAGGCAAGTTATAATCATCTTCAGTTCCCTTGCTAAAATCCTGGAAAAATCAAACATTATAGAAATAATAATACCTTTTAATGGACATAAACTGATTACAGTACTTAGAAATGCAATATGCTAAAATCAATAGGACTTACTACCAAGTTATGAAATCAAGTTAAGCTGTCATTAAAACTAATTCTAATTTAGGAGTATTATGGTCTTAGAAAATATATTCATATTGGGCAATTTCATAACTTCAAGCACTCCACCCCAAAAGGCTAAGAGTAGGTTCTGTAGACGTGGGCAAAGATAAACTCAGATGTTTTAATGAGGAAGAAGAACATACGGGGAACTAGGAATTAATAATAATAATAATAATAATTTCACTCTGGGGCAAATCGTAAGTGCAAGCAGAACATACTAGGATATAGGATCATAAACACATAGACACAAATAAACACAGGAAGCCGTATTATAATAGTGTCAGATTATTTGTCCATGTAGCCCATCATTGTCTAGAATGAGTTGAGTGTCTACTTTTAATTTTCATATGAATGGCATTTTCCTTTGGTTTTGTAGTTTCAAATTTCAAAACTTTGTAATGTTGCATTTTGAGTTATCAATGTTTAAGTGTGGATAAATGGAAATACCAATAATATTTAATTTTTAAAACACTGTTCAGCTTTTGTAAAATTGCTATATATATTTTAAAGTAACAGTTTTTATTTACCTGAAAACATCGTCCATCTCGTTTGCTTGTCTGTGGTTTGACTGCAGATACTTGGGTATTATTCAGTATTGGTGGTACAAACAATTTAAAAGATTTCTCCTGTTCCATTTTCTGTCTAAAAGACACAAGAATTAAACTCTCAAAATAACGCTAGCAATACTAAATTCATGATAAAATGTACTCAATATGTTGCATTATTTTCAATCCCTTTCTATGTTCTGCGGAACAATATAATTTATCATGCTATTAATTCTTACAGTAGCCCTGTCAAGTAGACTAAAGGTAAAGGTAAAGGGACCCCTGACCATTAGGTCCAGTCGCGGACAACTCTGGGGTTGCGGCACTCATCTTGCTTTACTGGCTGAGCGAGCCGGCATACAGCTTCCGGGTCATGTGGCCAGCATGACTAAGCCGCTTCTGGCGAACCAGAGCAGCACACAGAAACGCCGTTTACCTTCCCGCCGGAGCGGTACCTATTTATCTATCGAAGAATCCTTGGAAAAGACCCTGATGTTGGGAAAGATTGAGGGCACTAGGAGAAGGGGACGACAGTAGATGAAATGGTTGGACAGTGTTCTCGAAGCTACGAACATGAGTTTGACCAAACTGCGGGAGGCAGTGCAAGACAGGAGTGCCTGGCGTGCTCTGGTCCATGGGGTCACGAAGAGTCGGACACGACTAAACGACTAAACAACAACAACATGAGCATTTAAAATGCATTCCTTGTGAATAATATAATATTTTGCCATAGTACCTCTGTCTAAACCAAACAGTTGAAAATTTAAAAATATGGCTGCTTCCAAACAACCTATTTGTTGAGCATTCATCCTAATTTTGTGCCACCAGGCACTTGTCAAATCAAGCATCATCCCACACTTTTCAGTACATTTTCCAATGATTTTCCTTAGCACACACACAAAAATATTTGTGGGAAGTAGATTTGTTGTGCAAGACCTCCCAATCAACGCTAATTGTGTGATATGAATTTGCAAGTAGGTGATTGAATCCTAGCAGAAAATAGTGAGTCTGAAACTTTTGAACTTTTATGGTGGACATGGTTAAAACCTCTGTGAAAGCCACCTTTTCCATCAATTTCCATTCATCTTTTTCATCAAACCTTTTGCATATAACATCTTGGTCCCCACATAATGTTGTAGCCTAAGTGTCCCTTCATGGATCAATGCCTTGTCGTGGCGAAGGGGCTTGAATAACTCAGAGAAGCTATGAGCTATGCCATGCAGGACCACCCAAGATGGACAGGTCATAGTGGAGAGTTTTGACTAAACGTGATCCACCTGGAGAAGGAACCGGCAAGCCACTCCAGTATCCCTGCCAAGAAAACTCCATGGACAAAGACAACAGGCATATAAAAGTTATGACGCTGGAAGATGAGCCCCTCAGGTCGGAAGGCGTCCAACATGCTACTGAGGAAGAGCGGAGGACAAGTACAAGTAGATTCAGAGCTGATGAAGCGGCTGGGCCAAAGCCGAAAGGACGCTCAGTTGCGGATATGCCTGGAAGCGAAAGGAAAGTCCGATGCTGTAAAGAAAAATATTGCATAGGAACCTGGAATGTAAGAACCATGAGTGGAGGTAAGCTGGATGTGGTCAAAAATGAGATGACAAGAATAAATATCGACATCCTGGGCATCAGTGAACTAAAATGGAAGGGAATGGGCGAATTCAGTTCGGATGACTATCATATCTACTACTGTGGGCAAGAATCCTGTAGCAGAAATGGAGTGGCCCTCATAGTCAACAAAAGAGTGGCAAAAGCTGTAATGGGATGCAATCTCAAAAATGACAGAATGATCTCGATACGAATCCAAGGCAGACCTTTTAACATCACAGTAATCCAAGTTTATGCACCAACTACCGGTGCTGAAGAAAGTGAAATTGACCAATTCTATGAAGACCTACAACACCTTCTAGAAATGACACCAAAGAAGGATGTTCTTCTCATTACAGGGGACTGGAATGCTAAAGTAGGGAATCAAGAGATAAAAGGAACAACTGGCAAGTTTGGCCTTGGAGTTCAAAATGAAGCAGGGCAAAGGCTAATAGAGTTCTGTCAAGAGAACAAGCTGGTCATCACAAACACTCTATTCCAACAACACAAGAGACGACTCTACACATGGATATCACCAAATGGACAGCATCGAAATCAGATTGATTATATTCTCTGCAGCCAAAGATGGAGAAGCTCTATACAGTCAGCAAAAACAAGACCTGGAGCTGACTGTAACTCAGATCATCAGCTTCTTATAGCAAAATTCCAGCTTAAACTGAAGAAAGTAGGAAAAACCACTGGGCCAGTAAGATACAATCTGAATCAAATCCCTTATGAATACACAGTGGAAGTGAGGAACAGGTTTAAGGATTTAGATTTGGTGGACAGAGTGCCTGAAGAACTATGGATGGAGGCTCGTAACATTATACAGGAGGCAGCAATGAAAACCATCCCAAGGAAAAGGAAATGCAAGAAAGCAAAATGGCTGTCCAACGAGGCCTTACAAATAGCGGAGGAGAGGAGGCAAGCAAAATGCAAGGGAGATAGGGAAAGATACAGGAAACTGAATGCAGATTTCCAAAAAACAGCAAGGAGAGACAAGAGGGTCTTCTTAAATGAGCAATGCAAAGAAATAGAGGAAAACAATAGAATGGGGAAAACCAGAGATCTGTTCAAGAAAATTGGAGATATGAAAGGAACATTTCGTACAAATATTACCATAATCAAGGACAAAAGTGGTAAGGACCTAACAGAAGCAGAAGACATCAAGAAGAGGTGGCAAGAATACACAGAGGAATTATACCAGAAAGATATGGAGGTCTCGTACACCTCAGGTAGTGTGGTTGCTGACCTTGAGCCAGACATCTTGGAGAGTGAAGTCAAATGGGCCTTAGAAAGCATTGCTAATAACAAGGCCAGTGGAAGTGATGATATTCCAGCTGAACTGTTTAAAATTTTAAAAGATGATGCTGTTAAGGTGCTACACCCAATATGCCAGCAAGTTTGGAAAACTCAGCAATGGCCAGAGGATTGGAGAAGATCAGTCTACATCCCAATTCCAAAGAAGGGCAGTGCCAAAGAATGCTGCAACTACCGCACAATTGCGCTCATTTCACACGCTAGCAAGGTTATGCTTAAAATTCTACAAGGCAGGCTTAGGCAGTATGTGGACCGAGAACTCCCAGAAGTGCAAGCTGGATTTCGAAAGGGCAGAGGAACCAGAGACCAAATAGCAAACATGCGCTGGATTATGGAGAAAGCTAGAGAGTTCCAGAAAAACGTCTACTTCTGCTTCATTGACTATGCAAAAGCCTTTGACTGTGTCGACCACAGCAAACTATGGCAAGTTCTTAAAGAAATGGGAGTGCCTGATCACCTCATCTGTCTCCTGAGAAATCTCTATGTGGGACAAGAAGCTACAGTTAGAACTGGATATGGAACAACTGATTGGTTCAAAATTGGGAAAGGAGTACGACAAGGTTGTATATTGTCTCCCTGCTTATTTAACTTATATGCAGAATTCATCATGCGAAAGGCTGGACTAGATGAATCCCAAGCCGGAATTAAGATTGCTGGAAGAAATATCAACAACCTCAGATATGCAGATGACACAACCTTGATGGCAGAAAGCGAGGAGGAATTAAAGAACCTTTTAATGAGGGTGAAAGAGGAGAGCGCAAAATATGGTCTGAAGCTCAACATCAAAAAAAACAAGATCATGGCCACTGGTCCCATCACCTCCTGGCAAATAGAAGGGGAAGAAATGGAGGCAGTGAGAGATTTTACTTTCTTGGGCTCCTTGATCACTGCAGATGGTGACAGCAGTCACGAAATTAAAAGACGCCTGCTTCTTGGGAGAAAAGCAATGACAAACCTAGACAGCATCTTAAAAAGCAGAGACATCACCTTGCCGACAAAGGTCCGTATAGTTAAAGCTATGGTTTTCCCAGTAGTGATGTATGGAAGTGAGAGTTGGACCATAAAGAAGGCTGATCGCCGAAGAATTGATGCTTTTGAATTATGGTGCTGGAGGAGACTCTTGAGAGTCCCATGGACTGCAAGAAGATCAAACCTATCCATTCTTAAGGAAATCAGCCCTGAGTGCTCCCTGGAAGGACAGATCGTGAAGCTGAGGCTCCAATACTTTGGCCACCTCATGAGAAGAGAAGAATCCTTGGAAAAGACCCTGATGTTGGGAAAGATTGAGGGCACTAGGAGAAGGGGACGACAGAGGACAAGATGGTTGGACAGTGTTCTCGAAGCTACGAACATGAGTTTGACCAAACTGCGGGAGGCAGTGCAAGACAGGAGTGCCTGGCGTGCTCTGGTCCATGGGGTCACGAAGAGTCGGACACGACTAAACGACTAAACAACAACAACAAAGTGTCTCTTAAAGAACTCCATACCATCTTTTCAGTTTACCAGTCTCCATCACTCCCTTACGTTATCTAGTTTGTGAAGAAACATGTACTGTACTGTACATGGACAGTGATAAAACATGAGGTGCTTCTACAGCAATAATATTGACTTGTGAATCTTACTGATGAAATAAGACTCAGTTTTAAAGTTTTACTGTATATTCCAATTACCGTTGCAAGAAATGCAAAAGGAAAAAAAAAGATTCAAATACGTAACACAGTTGAGGGTCATATGAAGCAGCGCTTTCCCACACAAGACACTTTCTTGCATTCCACATGTGTAAACACTACAGTGGCTAATATTAGATACATTTCACAGTTCTTCCAATTCTTCACATTACCAGCGTTCACGCTTGCACACAAATAGTGCAGAAGTACCCCACCTTTATTTTTGCATTTTGTAAAAACTATAGCAGTGCTGATTGCATCACGTTTTACTGCCTGAAACTGCGAGTCGGACGCGCAGATCTAAGAGGCGCTTTCTCTCCCTTCAGACGCACCAACTGACACGAATGTGGGAGCCAAGACTGCGGGTAAGCGAACCTGTACGAGCGAGACTGCTGCTATAGGCTGAGAAAACGAAGTGGAAGGACATATATATATATACGTGTGTGTGTGTGTGTATATATATATATACGTGTGTGTGTGTGTGTGTGTGTGTGTGTGTGTGTGTGTGTGTGTGTACCTTAACGCCTCAAAGGGCTGTAGGAGTAGTATACGGTACAAAGGAAAAGAAAAGGCGGGAAAAGAGCCCAGTAGCGGGCCGTGTGCAAAGGCGCGAGCTCGCGGGTCGGCGGTTTACTTTAACGTGTCTTCTCCTCTCCCTCGAGGGGGCTCCGTCAGGATTCCACGGCGTGAGCTTCCCCCTTCAGTGGGCGGGGGGCGGGATAAACTCCGCGATGATTTCGGCCCCTCGGGAAGGGGAACCACGTGTGCGGCCGGAACGTTGCTCACCTGGGCTGCTGGCTTCGGGGCTCGGGCCCTTTCACGCGCCCGCCGCCGCTTTCATTTGACCACATCCAGGGCCGGATTTAAGTTTGATGAGGCCCTAAGCTACTGAAGGTTAGGGGCCCCTTTACATGTCCAGCTGTCCTTTGTCAACAACAAATTGTCGCTGTTTTTTATGTTGAATATATAATATATGGTAATTTATGGACCTACTGTAATAGGTATCTAAAGCCATTTGCACATAACAAAATATGCATTTTATCACAGTAATTGTTGAACTGAAATACAATTAAGAAGAAGTATATTAATAGTGAAATACAATTAAGAAGAAGTATATTAATAGTGAAATAATTATTAAGATCTAACTTAAAATGATTGGGGGCCCATTACATCATAGGAGCCTACACAACACAAAACACTTCTGCTGTATGTAGGTTTTATTTTATTTGTTTTTTATCTTATATTTTGGAAATGTACATACAGGATTTTCCTCCTTTAATTTTTTTGGGGGGTCCCCAAGAGAGTGGGGCCCTAAGCTATAGCCTGTTTAGCTTACACATAAATCTGACACTGACCACACCGAAGCAAATGACTGCACTATTTTTTTCCCTTTAGCGCTGCTTCGAATAGGCTCTCAGTGCAATCCTATACAGCTCTGCCCGGAAGTAAGTTCCTACTCTAGTGCGTAGAGGACTGCGGCATTCATCACGTCTGGAGGAGTCAGCTTTCAACTGAGCGCAGTGAAAAATGCCAGATCCCAGGTTAGAAAGGGATTCTCCAAAGACCCTGTTCGCACAATGAAACCGATGGCGAATTGAATGGTAGGGGGAAAGTGAGTGTCAGAACATGGCTTGCACGGAGGGTTGCTTGCATCCAGTGTTAGTCCTACTGACATTAAGACCCATTGAAATGAATGGGCATGACTAACAGACCCATTATTTGCATTGCATTCTCTTAGTAGGAGGACTAACGCTGAATACAACCCAGAGTAGCTGTGTATCTTGCCTTACATTGGACAGCCCTCTGTTTGAAGGGCTGTCCTCACAAAGTCAAGTTTAAAGTAAAAGAACCATAAAGGAAAAGAAAAGCCTTGAAATTATCCATGAAGAGGTAAGCACCCGGACAGCAGACTGAGTTATTTTATTTATTTATTTGTTTAATTCTTTGTTACAATTTATATACCGCTTGATTGTAAAAAGAGAAGAAGCAACAAACAACCTCAAAGTTGTTTCATCTGGTAACTATCACCCCTATTATGGTGAGATGTGTTGTTGCAAGGCTGTCACTTTAAAACACCTTTAAGATTCAGCTCACTTTCACATCCAAAATTTAGTGGACAAAAAGGTTAATTATTTCCCTTTACTGTTCTCATTTTTTGTGTTCATCATAACCAACTATAACTATTGATATGTTTACATACCATGCCAGGTGGAATGTGCACATTGTTACCGTAAGATACTGATTTGTTTGCTCTGAACTAATATGTCAATGACAAAGATACCTTATGCCAGCCTTTCCTAAACTGGTGTCCTCCAAATGTTAGGGACTACAACTCTCCTCAGCCACAACCAGTGGCTAGGGCTGCTGGGGTTTTTAACATTTGGTGCCGGGGGATCAAGATTTAGGAGGGTTGACATGACAAGGAATCAACCAATTGTGACATCCAAAAACATGTACATTGCATCTTTTATTAAAACGTTTCCACACAGCAGCTTCTTAACACAAGGAGGAATGTAAGAGTAGCAGATTTCACAGCCTGCGCAAAGGCACAAAAGATCATAATTGGACTGTTTATTCCCCCACCCCTCCCATCTTTAAAACAGAGACAGGGAGCTTCAAATTTCATTGGAACACATCATTTCTCCATTTTAAATTGGGACACCCATGAAATTTAGAAAACTAGTTTTAACGTTAAAAAAAAACAGGCAATCTAATTACTGCTCTCCTATATCACATATAATTTGATCCTAAAACTGGAGAGTAAACAGGACCACAGTCTCTCATTTTAATCGAGCCATGCTGGGCAACATAATCATCTGTGTTAAGGGCCAAACTGAATGAAGATTTGTGCATTTATGTGTTTCTTACCAGGGTTAGCAACAAAGGTGTTTTATTTGCAGAAAATGGCATGGGGGTTACTATTGGGCTGGATCTAGACACATCAAAGAAGTGTTTCAGTTAAACGCCTTTTAAAGTTTGTATGAGAAATCGGATTGGCAAAAATGGAACTCCACACCGCCATCTGGTGTCACAGTGTTAGAATGCATAAACAACATATATAAAGTGCTTTTTATTTGCCAATGTGGCAGAGTCCTTGTTTTATTGAGTTGTAATCTGCATTAGACTTAGCTTAGATACTATTTGCAGAAAATTGAAAGAGAGGGCTTGAAGCCTCTTCTTCATATCCAATTTGGCCTTCAGACTAAAATACTGACATTCCTAAAGCTTGCTGCACTTAAATGGCATATTTGAATCTGGATGGATGAATGAGAAAATGTGGTACTTGGAATAAGATCCAGGTTTAATTAGTCATTTTATGGCAAAGGTCTATGGCAAAGGTCATATGATAAAACTGGGTTGTGGTTGTGGTCTTAATTTTCTTTTCAGTTTCATTTCAATAATTCTTTGGTATCTTTTTCTTCGTATTTTTAACAAAGCATGGTATGACTTTAAAGCAAAGGACCATATCATGTTGGATGACTAATGATGCATACAAAAAACAACTATCTTGCTGCAGAATACCAGATTGATAGTGCATTTATTGCACTTAAATATATATCTGAAAAATATAGACCTATACAAAATATTTCATGTATTAAAATATTAACTATATATTCAGATAAGTTATTTACATTATATTTTAGGTATAAAATGCAAAAATAACATAATATAAAAATGCTGAGATTGTAAGCCATGTTTTTAAAAGATTGTTCTAATATCAGGAATTTATATTTTGAAACTGATACCGGTAGCTGAAATCTGTTTCAAATGTTTGCTACTACATTTGGAAATTCAGTGAACATTTCATTTCAACTTGTAGCATTAACTCACTTCTATAGTATGAAAGTAAGTACATTTCTACTTGCACAATAAAGGTTTATCTACACACAGTTCTTTTGATTTTGATCCATAGCAGCAAAGGCACTGTACAACAACAAATTCACAGTTTTAAAGGTTTGTTCATAAGCATTCAGAAAAAAATACTGCAACTTATTTAAATTTCAAGAAGACTAAAGCAAAACTGGTCCATTATAGTTTATATTTAGCAAAAGAACTGAAGCCGTGAAGAGATGTCTACAAAAACAGATGATAATGTTGAACCATATATTTTAGCAAATTGTAGAATTCAAACATGCATGGGGCTTCACTAATTGAACATCCATCAAACTAAATTACCATTGCTTGATCTAAAAGGGGAAAATACATAAAATAATAGCAGATATAGTGAGTTATCTTTCCAGTGCATCCTGTAACTGTTGTTATTGTAAAATTTAATCAAGGACAGACATTCTGGCTGTTCCTCAACTAGAACTGGCACGTAAATAAAAATATATAACTACCAAATTATTAAAATTTTGGTCTAAACTATAATCAATTAACTATAATCAGTTTGTGGGTTACCAACTATCCTGGGTGATTATAATTTACTACTCTTTTTCAAAATTGTGTGATATACTAATTACATAACCAATCATTTCATTATTTTGTTCTCTAATGGTTATTAGTTAACTTTAATGTTTAATTGCTTACAACTTTGACAGACAAGACGGTGAGTGTTGTGATGTGAATAATGTGGTTTGGAGACATGTACATGTTTACAACAGAAGCACCAGGATCCACTTCAAGTCACTGAGAAAGTTATGTAGTCATAAAAGTTGCAGTATCCATCTAAGCCATAATAGATTTCTTATGGACCATCATAGCATACACATGTGTAGGCTTGACAGGGCAGGGATCCAGTTCCCTGCTCAACTTTCCATAGTCTCCTGTGTGCTATATGAAGGATTTTTCTGTTGTCAACTGTTCTCCCACTCATTTAAAACCTTCCCGGGCAAAGAAAGATACACTTTCTAGAGGTGTCAAACAGCACATGTAAAGAACCTGATTCATACCATTTTAATGTATGTGTGTTTATAATGCAAATGTTATTTTCAATCCTCTCACCAACTGATCTATCTAGGCTTTGCAGCACAGTATTTTTATTTTTTTTAAAAAGAATCTATAGCCATTTAACATAAATGGGATTTTTTTTAATACAAGCACAACAATTGGAAAAGAGCATATTTTGAGGAAAAAACAGTCCTGTGTAACAACTTAAGTAATTGGCAGATTGTTTAATGCAAGTCCCATATTTCACAAAGTACAGGTATCCGCTTAGGATCCCTTGTTCTCCAGGTTATTAGGACTTCTGAGTGGTTGTGATTGAGGGTTCTGAGTTCAGTGAGTCGCCCTATCAGACGGGCAAAATGTTGTGGTTCTTCAGGGTGATATATCTTTGAATACTTGTACAGAATTCCTAAGAAGGGTTCCTGGAGTTTCTCCACATGTTGTTTGTTTTTTAGGAGTGGACGATCTGAAAAACAGGAAAATTAAAATACATGATGCTATGTAGAACTCAAAATATATATTCTCCCAATGTGGTCATGATGCCATAAAATTATTGAGTGTTGTGTTATATCTGATCCCCATGAGCTTCCACTTCTGTAAAATATTTCTGTGAAAATTAATTTTTAGCACTAAAAATAATCAGGATCTGATAGCACAGTCTTCTGTCTAGCTACTCAGAATTGTCCTTTCAAGTTCATTAGTGCTTATTTCTAGATAATGCTGCAATCCTATACCCATTTACCTGGCGGTAAACTCCATTAATTTTAGTAGGTGGTATCCATCCAACCACCTGTGAAACAAAATTCTGCTTTCTTCTGCTCCTGCAACCCTCTGGGCACCCCCAGAGGATCCTCGTAAGCAGATCAGTGCAGATTTACTAACACGTAAGTTCAGTTGCAATCAATGCGACTTACAACCAATGTATTAAACCTTGAAAGTATAAATACTTTGATATAATTTTATTTGGCACTATTCAGTTTTAGTATTTGAACACTGTTCTTAGTTGCTATATATACCTGAAAAAAACACAGTAGTTGCAACAAGCAATGCATACTCTCTCTCTGTCACATTGAGTTCTCCCATGCTCCTGTAGAAATAAAATAGTGCAGTGATAAACTCCTCAGTGATACCTGGGGGGGGAAACAGAAGATATCAGATGGTAGCGAGACAACATATAATTGACTTATTTTTAAGATTAGATAGCATATATAAAATACAGATTATACCTTAGGTTAAGCAATGCAAGCCACTGAGAGGAAAGGGAGTGGAGATAAAATATTAAGGAAGAAAATACCAGGGTGCAGAATTAAGTTTTATCAGGCATTTAAATATATCAGTGGAAGAAGTCACAGATGCAGAGAGATGAATCTAGAACATTCAAGAAATGCAGTCCAAAGTGACTAATCAAAAAGATTGATGGTCTATTCAGCAGTCTAATCAACAAGATTGATAGTCAAAGAGGTATTCTGGCTGAAAATCAAAAGTATCTCACTATTAAAAACTCAGTAATCCAGTAAGCAATGATTTAAAATTTTACTAAAAGTATATTTGTGGGAGAGCTCAGTTACCTGTTGTAGTTGTTGATGTTGGGCTTTCTTCAGTATGAGACAGTCCTAAGTAAGTACTTTTATCTTGAGCACATACAGCATTGGCAGAAAATTTTACTTGACCTAGAGCAAGGGAAATGAAAGTCTATAAGAGCAGATTTCCCCTTTTAAAGATACCTTATAATTATCATATTTTTAAATGTATGTCACAATGTAATTTGTATCATTTGATAAAGTGAGAAGAAATAACCATTTATCCCAAGGGAAGATCATATTTGGGAAAGGCCTTAGGGTAAGCCATATCCCACTTCATCACATGCATATAGTGAAGTGAAAATGGCAAGCATGTATATGCATGAATTTATTAAGTTCATCTAAAAACATAACTTACTTTCATGGAATGATGACTGGCATTCAATCCCTTGTTCATTGTATATCTGGGCAGAACGTAAAAACATTGTTTCAATTGTGGAGCCTTTCAGCAATGCAATCTGATCATCACTGGCTAAACTTTCGAACCCTATAGAGAAATGAATAGGTAATCAAATTACATTGATTTTTGATGGTAGGCATATATCTGAAATTTGACAGCTCTTCACTTAAATAAGCCTTTTAATATTGCAAAGAAAACATCTCATTTGAGAATCAGATCTAAAGTTTGAAAAGTCCAGCTACAGACACTTTAGCAAAGGTGAGGTAGGAACTTCTATTGGATATGGCCATTTTCCCACTAAAAATCCTCTATCTTATGCTGCTTTTCTCTTCACTGTGGAAAAAAGTCCTTAGACTTCTAATGTCACAGTGCTATCATACCCTTTCAGTTAAGCAGTATTTTTCTAATACTGTAATCCATCTATCAATAAGCTTTTTAGCATTAATTCAAAGATATCTTTTAAAAAAGTAATAGTGGGGGTTATAAAATGGTGCCCACTACAAAGGTAAATGTGTGCCAAGCTGTAATAAAGTTTGCTTTCTCAATAGATCACTAGTTATATCAAAACAATGTACGGTAGCTTTAAAGAGTCAGGAAAAAATCCCCTAAGGCTCCAGATACCAACCCATTTTGGCCAGTGGAAATATTTGGAATGTTGATAAATGCCTTGGGTGCCAGTCACAAAATGGCTTCCTTGAAGGCATAGCAAAACACAAAATGGCTGCCATGTCTAAGCACAAAAAAGACAGGACCACAAAAGGTTCCAGATATCAGTCTCTCCACATAAATGGGGGAAAGGCACTTATATCAGCCACTTCTGCAGTCACAGATAAAAGCTCTTTGCAGCTCTCCTCTGTTCAGGACAGAAATAAGGTTGAGTGTTTAATGTTTATATCCAATGAAATGTGGGCATGTCTGAAAGGGCATGTTCAATTCAGGAGAGGCTGAACCAATGTAAACAGGAGCAGAGCAGGAAAAACAGTCTTGCAATCTGGATTTTGAGGGGATATATAGAGACCTTATGTGGGCACCATAGGAGGTATTGGTGGGGGCACCTGTGCCATGATATATATTTATTCATAAAATTTGTATACCACTTGATTGCTGTTAATTGCAACTCCCACACTAACATTTGTGGAGATAGCACTACCCTTCCATTATTTCAACAACAACAACAGTGGACTTTCTGAGGAGAAGAAAAAAACTGGAATAAGCACTGGGAAAACAGAAGGGTTGCAAATGGATGGTGATATGTGCTCACACATCCTGCCCAATAAAATGTGAGTGGCATGGCAGTTCCATGCTAAATGCATAGTGTGGAAGCAACCCAAGAAAATTCCCTGTGGAATGGATTACCTGGAAGTCTTTTTGTAAAATCCACTAGTACCTGGACATGAACCATAGCTGTTTCTGAAAGATGTAGGAAATTCTCTTCAGGGTTGGCAGTCTCCTGCAACTAATTAAAAACATGTATTCACAAGATAAACCAATAGAAAGTTAGATATATATTTTAATTCATAAAATTTATACACTGCTTGATTGTGAAAACTTCAAGGTGCTTTATGAAAAGATCAAACAATGAAATTAGCAGTAAAAACAGTTTAAATATGTTTAAAACATTTTTAAATCCAATAAACTAAAAATAGATCAACACACAACACTCTCCATATCTGGGTAGGTATACAAAAATGTCCTTAGCAGGCACAAAAAAGAGTACAGTGAAGGTGTTGTGACGTGGGGTTTGTGATTTCAGCTCTCTTGACAAAACATGCTGGAGACAGTTCTCTAGTAACAGCTCTTTATTAAAGTGAACAAGACTGAAGACTGAGGAGAGGAAAGCTACATTTATAGGGACAGGGGACTAGCTAGGAAGGGATACATTTTGGAGGGAACAATATCACGCAATCACAGTGCTGCCTTTTGGAGGAAACCAATAAGACAGAGGATCCAAATACAGCAGCTTAAATGAACCAATAGTAGCTGTACCCTCTGGGACCAAAAGGCAGTTACTTTATCCTAACAATAATAATACAGATATAAAATCCTTTGACTCAATACACAACACCCCTCCCCCCCTAGTGAGCACAGCAGACGTAATCCCTCAGGTACTGTGGGGTCCTACAACTTCTACCTGATCTCCTGACAACAGGTGTTGCAGGTTCTGGATTGGGTGTTACCTGTGGTGGAGGGGCTGCTATAGGGGTTTCATCAGGAACAGATGGAGTCCCAGACATCTCAGGGTCCCCGACCTGTACCTCGTCATCATGAGGACTAGCAGACCCTGGTTCATTTGCTGAAGCCCCTGGTGACTGCACCTCTGGACCATTTTCACTCTGGTCTCGCAGCTGTGCGTCATTAGCCAGGGATGAATTATCTGACTCCTCCCTGCTGAGCGCCCGGCGCCTCAGCTGATCTATATGTCTCTTCCAAACTTGCCCATTTTCCAAGGTCACATAATAGGACACAGGTCCACTAGCCCGGGTGATCACACCAGCCACCCACCGCGGACCTCGTGAATAGTTCCTCACCCAGACCAGATCTTCAGGGGCGAGATACCTTGTTGTGTCAGTCTCAGCCTGGGGGGTTGCTCTTGAATTACGGTTTGGCATTTTATCTGGGTGGACATAATCCAGCACCGTTACCAGTCTTCTACCTAAGAGCAGCTCGGCTGGCGACTTGCCCGTCGCAGTACACGGCGTCGCATGCTGCAAAAATAACATTTGCGCAATGCGAGCCGACCAGTTACCCTCCATTAAGCGTGCAATGGATTCTTTGGCTGTTCTTACCATGCGCTCAGCCTGCCCATTGGAGGATGGGTGAAAGGGCGCGGATGTGACCCCTCTTATGAAGTTATCAGCCAAGAATGCCCTGAATTCTTGGGATACAAAAGCTGCCCCATTATCTGATACAATGGTCTCAGGTAACCCGTGGGTAGCAAACAGCTGCCTCAACACCTTGATTACGGCAGCTGATGCCATGCTAGGGACCATCGCCACTTCTAACCATTTGGAATATGCATCAACGATAACCAAAAAGACCTTCCCTTGGAATGGCCCTGCAAAATCTATGTGCAGCCGGCTCCAGGGAGTCCTGGACTGCTCCCACCAGTGGACTGGTGCTCTGGCCACTTCTGGCCGCACCTCTTGGCATGCCTTGCATGTTCGTACCCATTGTTCTATGTTCTGGTCCATTCCAGGCCACCACACATAACATCGGGCTAGCGACTTCATCCTGACCATTCCCGGGTGTCCCATGTGAAGCGTCTCAAGAACCCTGTTTCTCAGTGGTGCTGGGATGATCACCCTATCTCCCCATAGGAGACAACCCTTATGCATGGACAATTCGTGCTGCCTTGTCGCATAAGGCCTGAATTTTTCTTCATGCGGACCACCTGGCCACCCCCTCCCCACCCAAGTGAGCACACGGGAGAGAACAGCATCTTTCCTCGTTTTCTCAGCTATATCCGTAGCTGTTACAGGAGCCCCCGGAAGTGTTTCTAGCATCATAATGTGCTCCGCCGGAGCAGGATCCTCATTGCTCCCGCCAGGAAGGGGCAAGCGACTCAGCGCATCAGCATGGCACAATTGTTTCCCCGGCACATGGGTCAAGGTGTACTGGAACCCATTCAGGAATATTGACCAACGCAACATTCTGGGGGAGAGAATTTGTGGCGTTTGTTTGTTTGGGTTGAACAACCCTAACAGTGGTTTGTGGTCCGTTTCAATGGAGAATTGGCGACCGTACAAATAATCATAGAACCTTTTGATTCCGGACACAATAGCCAGTGCCTCTTTATCAATTTGAGCATAGTTGCGCTCCGTGGGCGACAACGTACGGGAATAGAAAGAGATGGGCTTTTCCGACCCATCCGGTTCCCTATGACTCAGCACAGCCCCCAGACCGTATTGAGAGGCATCACATGCCAGGACCAGCGGCTTTGACTCATCATAATGAGCAAGGACGCTCCTGCTACTCAGCATTCCTCGCAAGGAGTCAAAAGCCTTCTGCTGCTCCCGCCCCCATCGCCACACATTCTTTTTCTGCAATAGTCTATGTAATGGTTCAGCTACCGAAGCTTTCTGGGGTAAGAACGAATGATAAAAGTTAATAAGTCCAAAGGAATGACTGCAACTCCGTCTTGTTCTGTGGTCGTGGTGCCTCGATGATGGCCTTAATCTTAGCATCTGTGGGGTGGATGCCTGATGCATCAATTTTAAACCCCAAGAAATCCACCGTTGGCACCCCAAAACTGCATTTTTCCTTTTTCAGTTGCAACCCCACCTCCTTGAACTTGAGCAACACTGCACGGACACGCGCAACCAGTTCCTGTGGGTCTTTTCCAGCAATCAAAACGTCATCAAAAAATGGCAAGACCCCCGGCAGACCTCTTAACAGGCGTTCCATGAGCCCTTGAAAAATCCCTGGGGCCACACAAACTCCGAACTGTAATCTGTTAACTCTGAACGCCCCTTTATGTGTGACAATAGTCTGTGCTTCCGCTGATTGTGGGGTTACTGGCAGCTGTTGGTAAGCTTGTGCCAGGTCAATTTTGGCGAACACCTTGCCCCCAGCCAGTTTAGCCAACAGATGTGATACAACTGGAATGGGGTATGAGTTTCCCCTGAGTGCCTTATTGATAGTACATTTGTAATCTGCACATATCCTGACTTCCCCATTTGCTTTAAGGGGTGTGACGATTGGAGTCTCCCACTTAGCAGAGTCCACGGGTGAGAGAACTCCCTGCTTGACCAATTTATCCAGCTCTGCCTCGATCTTGGGTTGCAGTGCAAATGGCACTCGCCTTGGTTTGAGTCGGATTGGAGCCACCCCGGGGTCCAACTCGAAGTCAACTGGGGGCCCTTTATAACAACCCAGTTTTCCATTAAAGAGACCAGCAAATTCCTTGCATAATACCTCGCTCATCTCAGGGCAGGTTTGGATTGAATTAAGCCCTGAGATACTCAGTCCCAGGGCAGGGAACCAGTCAGTGCCCAGGAGACTGGGGCGACTGCCCTTCGCAATCACCAGTTTGAGTACAGCCTGTTTGTCCCGGAACTGTACTCTCACGGCACACATTCCCATAACATGGATGCGGCCTGCTGAGTACGACTGCAAGGTTGCCGGAAAGGGCTCCAGAGGGGGCAACTTACCCCTGGGGAAGAATGTCTTCGCGGTCTGGTCTGACACGATGGTGAATGCAGATCCGGAGTCCACCTCCATGTCGCACTGCTGACCCTCAATCTTCACCTTGACGTGTGCCTTGCCTTGCGCTGGAAACTGCACGGCCCTCCCATTGATCTCCGTTACGTAGTGGCAGTCCTTTAGAAAACGAGTTGCTGTGGGCGGTCTGCGATGCTCCAGTCTAGGTGCTCCTGTCGCTCCCGACGCCGCCGATCTACAGACCCTGGCGATGTGACCCGTCTTTCCGCACGTCCGGCAGATAGCATCCCTGAAACGACAACTCTTCCTTTCATGGTTTCCGCCACAACCTGGGCAACTGCCTCGGCGATCTCTGTGCACTGTGCAGGCCTGACGCACCGACTCAACCCCACGGACTGGGCTCTGGCTTGGAGTAGCCTCTAGCTCGTCCATGGCATGCGCAACTTCTATCTGTGGCTTAGTGGCCTTGCGACTGGCATCAAGCTCCTCTCTTTCATAATTCTCCGTGGCGGTGGCCTCCTTCAAGGCTGAAGCAAGGGTAACCTCTTCTTTAGCCACGATGCGTCTTCTGGCTTTCTTGCTGCTCAGACCCCCAATAAACCGATCCAGGAGAGTCTCTTCCAGATTTTGGAAGCCGCAGTGCTGAGCGAGCTTCCGGAGTTCAGCCAGAAATGTGGATACAGACTCCCCAGCACACTGCTGCCTCTTATGGAACTCCATCCGCCGGGCCATCTTGGTCTCAGTAGGCGCCAAGTGGCTTGTTAGGCAGGCAAGAATATCTTGGAGAGATGTCTCACTCAGCTTAGCTGGAGCAAGTAATGCCTTGGCTAGCTTGAAGGTCTCGGGCCCACAGTAGCTCAGGCATGTGGCCCTTCTTTTGCTGGCATCGGTGATCCCTTGAGCCACTGCGAAGAACTCAAAGCGTTCGACGTAGTCTTCCCAGGTGTGGGGCTCTGATGGCTGGAAGGGCTCCAATACCCTTGGACTCTCCATTGTCCTAGCGGGCAGGGTCGTCTTCTCAGCTGGCCAGTGAGTCTTGTTCTCAGCTGCAATCCGGACTCTGAGGCAGGGTTGTGTTTAACCGCTCCTCAGCATTCCGGATCCCACCTTCGTCGCCAGTTGTTGTGACGTGGGGTTTGTGATTTCAGCTCTCTTGACAAAACATGCTGGAGACAGTTCTCTAGTAACAGCTCTTTATTAAAGTGAACAAGACTGAAGACTGAGGAGAGGAAAGCTACATTTATAGGGACAGGGGACTAGCTAGGAAGGGATACATTTTGGAGGGAACAATATCACGCAATCACAGTGCTGCCTTTTGGAGGAAACCAATAAGACAGAGGATCCAAATACAGCAGCTTAAATGAACCAATAGTAGCTGTACCCTCTGGGACCAAAAGGCAGTTACTTTATCCTAACAATAATAATACAGATATAAAATCCTTTGACTCAATACACAACAGAAGGTTCCTGCCTAATGTTAATAGGAAGGGAGTAATTAACAGTAATGTTAATAGGCAGGGAGTTCCAAAGTGTAGCTGCTGCCACATTGAAAGATTTATTTTGGGGGGAGTGTGGAACAGGTATTATGTGGCACCTGTAACAGTGCTAGTTCTACAGATAGAGGCAGTCAAGTGTGCATATGTGGCATAAGGTGATCTCACAGGTTAACTGGTCCCAAGTTGTTACAGCCTTTTAATAATAATAGTAACACATTGAACTTGACCCAGTAGCAAATTGGCAACCAGTGCAGATCTTTGAGCACTGCTAGTGTATGCTGACAAGGCCTCACTCCTGTCAGCAATTGTGCTGCAGCCTTCTGCACTAACTGCAGCTTTTGGATCAAGTGCAAAGGAGGCCCCACATAGAGCACATTGCAGTAATCCAGTCTGGAAGTAACCAAGGCATGAACTACTGCAGCCAAGCTTTCCCAGTCCAAAATTCACATTTGCTATATTGCTGTTTATGAACACATACAAACTTCTTTGCTTCCTCCAAGGGAATTGTGCATTTTTGATGGGCAGCCAAAATATGGTCAATGAGCTGATGTTCTCCAGGAGTCAGTTCCATTCGCTCCTGCACCTTAGAAATAAAGATGTGCATGTCTTTAAAGCAAAATACAACAGTTAAAATAAAACAATTAAAATTATTTTTAAAATACCCTACTTTTAAAGGTTTTGTTGTAGAGGATACATGCTTGTTGTCCACTCCTTCAACTTCCATTTTGATGCTACAAAGGAAGCTACTCTTCTTTCGGAGGCGCTTTGATTTACACTGGACTTCTGTTAGTAGACCTGAAAAAATGTAAACCAGAGGGGGAAACAACAAGTTCCAGAAAGGCATTGATTTCAAGCATGTTCTCTTGCAGAACATTTAACAGTGAATTCCTAGCCATGACTACTCCAAAGTAAGTTCTGCTGAATTCAGTGGAGTTTACGCTCAGGGAAGGGGTTAGGATTATTGCCTAAAATTTGTTACTTATGAGATTATCAATTGCAGGCAAACTACCTCAGATGATAGGAAGGTGCCTTATACCAAAACTCCAGGGTTTCAGACAAGTCTTTTCCAGTTTTACTTAGAGATACCAGGGGTTGAACCTGGGACTGCTTGCATGCAAAGCACATGTTCTACCCGTGTTTCTCCGAAAATAAGACACCATCTTATACTTATTTTTCCTCAAAAAACAAACTATGGCTTATTTTCAGAGGATGTCTTATTTTTTTCCTCCTCCTCCTGCCGCGGCAGGCATTGCTGCTGTGCCTATCACTATGTCTTATTTTCAGGGTATGGTTTATATTCCTCGAATGCTTAAAAATCCTGCTATGGCTTATTTTATGACTACGTCTTAAAATAGGGGAAACAGGGTACCACTGTGCTATGGCCCTTTGGTGAACAGCAGCTCCACTTTCTAATAACACATAACTTGCCAATTGATTAATTTTTAATATTTTCACACACCTTGATTTTTAAGTCATTGTTCAGTAATATGCAGCCCGATTCCAGAAGCATCTTGATGGGTGAGGTGGAGCCGCTATGCGAGCTTCAGAGCAAGTGTGTCACTATTGCTTACTCTGAGGCATAAGGCTGCAGAGAGGTTGGTGAAGTGCAAACACACCAGTGGGAGCACTGGATTGGCTCCACTGGTGCATTTGCCTCATCCCTCTTTCTCTCCTGGTAAGCAACAGCAAACCCCTGTTCGGGCTCATATAGCACCCCGAACAACCCACTTCTGCCTGATCCTATACAGAACCACACGTCTGATGATAGCCCTAGTCTTCTTAATCTAATCAGTGCTAGAATAATAGGTCTGGCAGCCACCATTTTTTAATTTTCAATAAAGTCCTCTGTGCGGCATGGCTCAGGAGCTATGTGAATAAATGGTAGTTGCCTGCTGTCTCATATCAAACAGTGCTGCCACCAAGTAAGTCTTCTAGAGTTCACCCATATAGGAGGGAGGTATCAGAGGTAGAGAACACTGTGAAGGTCCTACTGTAACAAGCCCTGCACATACACCCAGACCTGGTTAGCTTCAGCAGAGTTGTTGAATACCTATATACCATGAGATCAAGTTTAGAAACGTTTCTAAGTACTGATACCTAGCAGAGGTGGAATTAAATACCAGATGTACTCTAAAGACTAGGAAACTATTCTCTTAGTGAACTCCCCCCACCCCACCACATACTCAACTTCGGGAAGAATACAATTAATTGCCTTTAAACATGGCAGGAAAGGAAAATTCCTTAACTCGGCAGCATGTCAGAATTTTTTGTTGTAATTTGGGCACTCACATTCAGCCAGCATTCCCACAGCTTTACATTTCTTTAGGCGACACTCCTGACACTTCCTCCTCATATACATATCCATTTCACAGTGGCCACCATTCTTGCATCTGTAGATGGCGTTTTTGGTGATGCTACGTCGAAAAAATCCTAGCATACACATTTGGAACAATGAGCATAAAAATTAGAAATGATACAGCTGATATGACAGTCTGTTGCCCTCGCATGCAGTAGAGGATGCTGTCCTATCACCAGGGCTGGCCCTACGGCCAGGCTGGGTGGCGCAGGGCACCACGGCGCCGGCCCTCCAGGAGGGCGCCGCGAGCTGCGCCCGCCCGCTGGCCGGCCAGTCCGCCGCGCAGCTGCGCCCACGGCAACCGCGCTGTGCCTGCCCGCCCGCCGCGCAGCAGCGCCTGTGGCAGCCGCGCTGCGCCCACCCACCCACCACACTGGGAAACGGGGCGGGAGGGCGCTGGACGGATCCGGCGCACCACGGCGCCAGGGGCGCTTAAGACAGCCCTGCCTGTCACCATTGTTGAAGTAAGATTTAACTGCCAATTAAATAGACTACCACTCTTATCATTGGCCATGCTGGCTGAGGCTGGTGGGAGTTGGAGTCCATTAGCATCTAGATTCCACCAAAACATCCTTCCTCTTAGCCCTTCATTTGTAAGCCAGGGCCTGGGACTTTTCTGTCCAGGTTATCCCCATGGAAACCCATGCTGCTTGTCCTTAGGAACATAGACAGCTTCATTATGCTGAGTCAGATCAGTAGTCCCTCTAGCACAATATCCTGTACTGGGTGGCAGCTATTCTCTAGTATTTCATACAGGATAGAGTTGCCATATTGACACTCATTTTTGGAGCTGTTTCCACTGATTTTTCCATCACATTGTCATACATCCAGGTTTTCCCTGATATTTTGCTGATTCGGCAAAATCCCCCCCCCCCCAACACCATTTTTATACCCCATAACCAGGGCATATCAGAAATTTTCCTGATGTATGGCAAGCCTAACACAGGACATTCCTAGGGTGACTTCAAGATGCTGGAGATTGAACTTGGGGCCTTCTACATGCAAAGCAGATGCTCTGCTACTGAGCTACTGCCCGTATCAAAGCTGGGTGTCTATCTTACTACCAGAAATGTAGTCCAACAACATACGGAAGGCCATAGGTTCTCTATCTCTGCCCTATGCACTAGACTTTTCTCCCCAACTTTAACCTTTCTCCCCAACTTTAACTTTGCAGACTTTTCTCTCCAATTTTAACCAGTGGACATTCTCTGATTTAATTCACAAAATTATTTCCCCATTACCTTTGCAGCCTTCACAGGTGAGTGCGTTGTAATGATATCCTGAAGCCTTGTCCCCACAAACTACACAGAGCTCTTCCTGTCCCTTTATTCGCAAGGCAGAGTGACTAAGCCTGGGTCTTTTCTGTCCAAGATATCCTCCCCCATCATTCTGGGCACCCATGCAGGTGGGCTTACTGAGTTCACAATTGCTGATGATGTATTGCCCATCACTGTATTGAGAATCCAAGTTGTATGTGCTGTACTGTGTTTGGGGAGATGGAGTCTGTAATGCTGCAGGAAACTGAATGGTTGAATACTGACAATAAGGAGCAGCTTGGAAGTCAAGATCTTGCAGTGGATAACTGATGTGTTCTGGGAAGGCATCTAGATTATTTTGAAAAAATCACATAGAAAACAGTGGAGTAGTTTAGGATTTTATAGAATATAGTACAGTGGTACCTTCGTTTATGAACTTAATCCAATACGGAAGTCCGTTCTTAAACCAAAACCGTTCTTAAACCGAGGTGCGCTTTCCCTAATGTGGCCTCCCACTGCCGGTGCCCTTCCACCTTCGGATTCTGTTCTTAGACCAAGGTAAAGTTCTCAAACCAAGACACTATTTCTGGTTTTGCGGAGTTTGTAAACCAAATCATTCTTAAACCGATTTACCACTGTATAACAGAATTGTTTGTAGAAGGGCACCCTGGATATACAGTTCTGCTGACAATATTACCCTTGATTGTAGGGTTTACTGTTAATTTAAAAAAATGTCTGTAGAAGTAATAATAGTAATAATAATAATAATAATAATAATAATAATAATAATAATAATACTTTAATTATTTATACCCTGCCCATCTGGCTGGGTTTCCCCAGCCACTCTGGGTGGCTCCCAACAGAATGCTAAAAACAAAATAAAACTTCAAACATTAAAAACTTCCCTAAACAGGGCTGCCTTCAAATGTCTTCTAAAGGTCAGATAGTTGTTTATTTCCTTGATATCTGATGAGAGGGTGTTCCACAAGGTGGGCGCCACTACAGAGAAGGCCCTCTGCCTGGTTCCCTGTAACCTCATTCTTCTCAGTGAGGGAACCACCAGAAGGCCCTCGGTGCTGGACCTCAGTGAATTTTATAGTCCAATCATAAAAACACTTACTCAGAAATAACTCTCTAAATTCCATGGGAGTACATTTGCTTACAGACTATGTTTTTTGAGCATTCATCCTGATTTGTTTGCAAGAAGGTTTCATGATATTGCACCAAGGAGTTATTATTCCACACTTTCCAGTGCATTTTACTATCACTTTCCTTACTGCAAAAGGTTTTTTTTCCTTTGAAGTACATTTGTTGCTTGTGATTAAATCCCACTAAAAAATAGCAGCAATCTGAAAGCAGCCTACTATCTGGTGAGTATGTTTAGCACTGCAGCCTTAGGTTGCAATATTATGTATGCATATTTAGCAATAAGCCCTGTTGAATCTGATAGACCTCTGAATAAACATAAGATTGAGCTGTAGGTTTTCAAAAGAAACTTTAAAATAATTTCTGCAAAGTGCTGTGGCATTTTGAGACACAACATCAGAGACTAGACTGGTTATGAAACATTCTGAAAGGAAGAAAGCTAAAGGGGTGAAGAGACATGCATAAGAAATATGCATCATGTAATATATATATATATATAGAGAGAGAGAGAGAGAGAGAATTGCATATAGAAATAGAACCTTTATACATTATATATATATATATATATATATATATATATATATATATATATATATATATATGTATATGTATATGTATATGTTCTATTTCTATATGCAGTTTATCAGGTACAGGTATATATCTTACTTTATTAAATATATAATATAACAGCCACAACTGGTCTTAAATTGTTTGAATATATCTTCTGAGAATGAAATTCACTGCTTAAGTGAACTTCAATGCATCCACACTGGAGTAGGTCTTTGGATCTTGTACTGTATATCTTTATGTCACCTGAGGAAATTATTTGATCCCCTCAATGCTGAAATGGCACACTGGATGGCTTTGAATGTCCTTCATATATCAAATATATATTTAAGAACTGTAGAAATTCTGTTTATACACAGAGAGACATGTGAATAATTGCCTTTTGCTTAACTCACCATAATACTGGATTGGATCACTAAGGCAGTACCCATCAGGTATTGTCACAAAGGTATTTGCCATGGTCTGCTCTAGCTCCCACTGCTTCATTCAGTTTGGGATGTTACCTGCTTTCAAAAAGCTGCTGGTTACTTTAAATTGAAGAGCCAAGATGTTGTCAAAAGATAAGATTATTTCCTGAAACAATTTATTGGAGGAAAAGGAGAAATAGTTAGAAAAACTCTACATGCAATAGAAATATTATGTTGTGCTAGTACAAATACAAATTTACTAAGGATCTGATTCTGTTGAATTTACTGTTCCATTAATCTTACTTCTTTTAAAGGGAATCCACATTTCTATTAATACTTACCCTCAAATATTCTCAGTTATTCTCCAGCTATTAGCCTGGATCCTGACGGCCTCAGAATGTCATTATTTCTCAGTAGGAATGCAGTTGCTGGGAAATTACTTTTCTACCTTTATTATTTCCTTTGCAATCAGTGAGGAACTGCAAGGCCTGTATTTTAGTGTCAGGTAAATAGGGTGGTCATGTGTCCTACCAAGGGGACAGCACCCTATGTGAAGGGCCGCCTAAGGACATCTCTGTGTTTGAAGATACCCATTCAGTTTCATTAGGTGGGAGAGCAGGGGCCTTGAACTTGCCCATCAACTTAGTTAACTGATCTTCGTTAACCTTTTGGATCACCTGGGCACAATCTTCTCCAGTACTGTGATATACATTTTAAAAATAAATTATAGTAATCATGTCTAAATTCGCATCTATGATTATAAATGGCACATGTACATTTTATGCAAATCTATTCCCTTTTTGACATCTTCCTAGTACTGTATAGCAGTATTTAATTTCCACGCAAGGTTTATGATCAGTATTTGTGTACCTTGCTTGAAAGATCAGGTAGAAAGTTTGTTCTACAATGTTACTTCTCTCTCCTAATTGTTCCTCAGCTGATTATACCTCAACCATTTTGTTTCTGTCTGTTTTACTGAGAACACTGTGAGTGCAATAGTTTAAGTTCTCTCTGGCCTGACTGAGGGTGGACCATGTGGTTGGAGCCATTGATAAGAAAATCTCACTGAAGTGTCTCATAAGAACCTGAAATTTCAGATCTCATGAGATTTGTGCAAAAACATCCACACCTGGGGCTTTTAGCACTGCTGTTCGGATCTACTGCATTGGGGGGGGGGGACAGGTGAAATGAACAAAAGTAGTGGGATAATTGCAAAAAAAACCAACAATATTGTGTAGAAGCCCCTTTAAAAACTTAAGAACTATGTGGAAAGATCTGTCTAAAATTATCCCTAGCCTAATGAATCTAGGTATCAAAGCAAGCAAAGTGGCTTCCACTAGTAAATTGAAAAAGGCTCACCCCTAGCACTATCATTCCTTCAAAGCCAGAGGAGTATCAACATTTGCATCCTTTCATATGTACTCTGAGAACATGCCAGTTACTGCAAGCCCAGAAAGTAGTAGTAAGAATGGCTAATTTATATGCAGTACATGTAAAAAACTAAGAGAAGACAGATAAAGAGATCAGTTGTCTAGAATGGGAATGAGCAATGGCAGACCAGCCTCCCTGCCAGCACTGCCCTTAGCTCCAACAGTGATCTATAAAAAAATAACAAGCTATTTCTCAACAATCTCCACCAGAGACCTCTCCTGCTGAGCTGGGTGACTTGTCAGAGAGTTCAAATAGCACATGCTGCAAAATAGTGTCTATATCCTGAAAAGATCAGTTTGGAGTTTTTGGTATATATTATTAGATTAGTTATTAAAGATAAAAAATAAACATAAAATTTAAGCAAAACAAAATTAGTATCTGAGATTAAACAAGATGAGATCTTCCCATTTGCTAAGGAGGCAGAATGAAAGATTTCCATGGGTTAATGTGCTTGTTAAAGAACTGAACTGGATAACTTCTATACATATTATATACATTTTAAGAAATGGGTTAAATGCCATTTTTATACATTTACAGGGAAGAAAGTTATGCCTTACAGTGATTTGTACAATGTGTGCCTGAAGCAAAATCACAAAGCATACACCTGGGGAGAAGCACTTTCCAAAGTAAAAAGCCAATGAAAACAGTTCAATAAAACCCCAAGGAAACAGATAAGAACACAGGGTCATCTAGACTAGAGAGCTAGTGCTGATAATATAATTTTGTTTTTCCTCAGTGAGAGACTGATGCTACTGATGTGAAATCATGTGGGAATTTTTTTTTTTGCAAGAATAAAGTTTTGCAAGAAAAACTGTGAACAGGAGACTATCTTTCCAATCCTTTTTGATAGTATCTATAAGGATTTTGAATTCCAGTGTGGGTAGTCACTTGGATTCTTCATGAGTATTCTTCAATGAATAAAAAAAACCCTGTTAGGTTGCAATTGGCCCTTTCTCTGTCTATTGCTCTTCTGGCAGTGAAGCCTCTGGCACTGATTGACTGAGCTGATGTTTAGGCTCAGAATGTTCTGTTGCTCTGGACACGAAAGAGTTTACAGGTAAGATCCTGTGAGGGAAGCCAATGTTGTCAGTTTGGAACTACAGTACTAAAGCTTACAAAAAAGTAGGTTGAAGAGTTGGGAGAGGTCTGGTGGGTGTGGAAGCTAAGAGATAGCTTAGAGACAGAAGGCTCAGAAGATGGAGGCTAAAGGAAAGGTGCAGTTCAGAATGGACTTAGAAAGGAACCTGATAATAATAATAATAATAATAATAATAATAATAATAATAATAATAATAATAATAATAATAATATATTATTTATACCCTGCCCATCTGGCTGGGTTTCCCCAGCCACTTTGGGCAGCTTCCAACAGAAATATTAAAATACAATTATTTATTAAACATTAAAAGCTTCCCTAAACAGGGCTGCCTTCAGATGTCCTCTAAAAGTCTACTAAGGAAGAAAGGGTTATTAAAGAAAAATATCAGAGGAGATGGAACTGAGGAAAAGGGAGAAGTGACAGAGAAACTTGGCAATGCTAAAATAAGCTATAAAAGACAAAGGAGGAAAACAGGCAGCTTTCTTTCTTTCTTTCTTTCTTTCTTTCTCTCTCTCTCTCTCTCTCTCTCTCTCTCTCTCCCTCCCTCCCTCCCTCCCTCCCTCCCTCCCTCCCTCCCTCCCTCTCAAAGGCCACTTTCCCTCTTGGCCAGCCCTCCAGGGGCTGCATGCAGTGAGTATGTCCCCCACCACTCAGGCACACAGCCCCTCCTCCACAGCCGATTCATGCAGATAAACTGAGGAGTGGCGTTATTGCCCCTTCTCCACTTGATCTGTCTAATGACCAGAAATATGCCTCTCCATGAGGGAATCGGGCTTTAGTCTTGCCCCAACACTTTATCTCAGGGGTTCCCAAACTAAGGCCCGGGGGCCGGATGCGGCCCAATCGCCTTCTAAATCCGGCCTGCGGACAGTCCGGGAATCAACATGTTTTTACATGAGTAGAATGTGTCCTTTTATTTAAAATGCATCTCTGGGTTATTTGTGGGGCCTGCCTGGTGTTTTTACATGAGTAGAATGTGTGCTTTTATTTAAAATGAATCTCTGAGTTATTTGTGGGGCATAGGAATTCGTTCATATTTTTTTTCAAAATATAGTCCGGCCCCCCACAAGGTCTGAGGGGCAGTGGACCGGCCCCCTGCTGAAAAAGTTTGCTGACCCCTGCTTTATCTCCTTTCCTTTTTACTTTATTTTTATGTTTTGCCAGTGTCAGTTAATGGGGTCTTAGCGGAGAAGGGAAAATATTTTGGGGGATAGATCAGGCATCTGAACTAGAGTTTAGCCATCTCTGGGTTAGATCCTGATGAATGTATTCTGCTAATTTTGACTTCATTGCAGCATTATTTAATGCAGACTTTATGGTCCTGCCTAAGTAGGTTTGGCACATGAAAGCTATTACCAGCCATTATGGTGCTACAAAATTATGTTGCTATTGTGTTCTGGCAATTCTAAGGATGTAGCAAAAGGCAGAAGCAAAAAAGAAAATTGGGGGAGGGAGTTGAATTTCTCTAATCAGCCAATACTTTGTCTTCAGACCTCTAGTTTTAATGTGGTTTGTACAGTGAGGATTGCTGGAAGGGCAGAAAAATATCTCATGGCCTGTTCAATTTTATTTACAGATTTCTAAAAGGACATTTTCCTGACATGTTCCTCATCCAGACATCCCACCCACACCCCCTTCCATCATAGAGCAGGAAAGGTGAAACTGTATAGTTTGACAAGAATGCTGCCACTTGCTATCTCTGTTTGTAAATGTTTGTTCAAAATAGAAGTGCCTTGATGAATCATGCAACCATTATCAATGGGATCAGTTGAGCATGTACAAAGTCTACATGTTTTAATCAGCAAATACACACTTTAAATGGAGCATTGTGTGATTTGAATTACATCATAGTTTTGAATATTGCTTTGAGGGGAATGTTGCCCTTCCTTTAACCAATTCTTGAAGAAAATAAAAGAGATAGCACGGAACTAATTCAGTCACACAACAAATCCTTCCTCATTCTCCTGCCTAGGATTCCACTGCTGCCTTTGCTGCTGTGCGGTTATATATTATGATATACATATTATATTGAATGCTAAATAGCACTAAATTTTTGTATGATTAAATGTAACATGAAAATCATTGATAATTGTTTTTTTAAAAAAATGCAATTGTATTTTCTGAACCCTGAAATAAAGTGAGCACTGAACACTTTTACAGATGTAAACTTCTACTGAAAAATCTCCACTTTAGCCTGTGTCTTAAAAAAAGAAAAAGAAAAGTCTAATTGTAAGAGGGGAGGCAGCCGGAGGTGTGAAGGGGAGAAAAGTGAAAGAGCAAAAATGGAATTGGTTGATGGGGAGTGCATTAGAGAAAGAAATAGAGTGAGATGAGTCTCTGGCCTCACATACTTCTGGCTTGGAGCCTGCTCACTGCTGGATGCAGCCCCTGGAAATTCCCTTCTGTGAGATTCAGCCTTTGGGCTAAAAAGGGTTTCCCACCTTTGATTTAGATTGAAAATGTCAGTAAATGAGCTAAACCTGTGTCTAGACTGGCACAGTTAGTTTGTTCTGCATTAGCTAAGTGCCAATTGACAACCCATGCATTCTGTGTCACGGGCTAGTTGCATGTACAGTGGTGCCTCGCTAGACGAAATTAATTCGTTCCACGGGTCTTTTCTTATAGCGAAAAATTCGTCTAGCGAATCCCATAGGAATGCACTGAATTTTTTTTTACTTTTTTCCCCCATAGGAATGCATTAATTGAATTTCAATGCATTCCTATGGGAAACCACGATTCGCTAGACGAATTTTTCGTAAAACGCATTCGTCTAGCGAGGCAAGCTCCGCTCGAAAAACCCTTTCGTTAAGTGGAAATTTCGTTAAGCAGGGCATTCGTTAAGCGAGGCACCACTGTACAATGGATATAATTCCTGGTATTTTTCCATTTTCAGGGGAGTGTACCATTGCATATATTGCCAAAATGGCATTGTCCAATCCCAAGAGGGAAGTATAATCAGATTTGGTACAAGAGTACAAAAGAAAATTAGGGCCCCTTCACCCCCTGTCATAGAACTCCAAAACCAGCCCAGTAAGGACTGGGTATGCTCAGCTGTCATGGAATGCTGATTGATTTTTCTGTTTCTGAAATGATTATTCTGGACCCAGGCCAGTAGAACTTATATATGAGTAAATGTAAGTAGGTCTTGGTCTGTCACAGTGCAAATTACTACTACTACTACAGGAATGTGTAAGGAACTTTACAGAATGCAACAGGACATGTCCCTGACCTATCCCTGATTCCAGGGAAATAACAAAGGAACAAATTCACAGCCATAGTGCAAAAAAAAAGTACTGTAAAATGAAATCCTATGCAAGCGTTAATACTAATATGTTCAAAGGTAAAATCTAACCATATGGCCACAAAATCTCAGTGGAATCCCTTTGAAGAAAATACCAGTTCTAACAAAGACACTGCTCAGCTGTTAGCTTATTATTAATGGCAAAAAATATGCAGTGCTTGCTCTATTACAGCATATAGAGCATAGGTCTTGCAGGACACCCTCCAGGGAGTACTTCAGAATGTTTGAACCGACATTATATTAACATCTATCGTAAATATTTTGACAGTTATGTCAAAAGGGAAATTTCTTCACCAGGGAGAATTTTAGGAATTCAAGCTGAAAGTCTTCTCACATTTCTGAAATGCACTCATATCCTGGGAAAGAATATGAGGTTGCAGGGCAACTAGATTTAGGCAGTAGATTTTAACTTGAATTTGGATCCTATCCTAACCTTTTCTTCAGCTCCACATGCTGAAACTCTAAATCATGGGTGGGCCAATATTAACTAACTAAGGCATGCTTTTGCGTGCATTATCTCTTGTTACCTTTTGCTGCTATCAGAAGAGAGATCAAGCTATAATTCAAATACTTAATTGTACAGAGAAATCTTTCATACTCTCAAAAGCCTGGAACCATAAATCGAAGTGTGCCTGTAGTTTAATAAGCTTTCAGCTAAAGTTGGTTCTTTCTTAACAGAAAATACCACACAGAAATATCAAGTGGAACAGTTAAGGGTTTTTGCTTTGCTTTGCTTTGTTAGGTTTTCACTGCAAACAAGACTCAATTTATGCAAGTAAATACCTCTAGGAAACTGAATAAATCCTGTGAATTGATCATCATGTGTGTCAATCACATACACATTTTTTGTGTACAGTAGTGGGAAACAATGCCAATTGTGGCCTACTAGTGTGTAAACAGACACATCAAAATACATTTGTATGTTTATCACACAACACTTACCATAGCTGCACATGGATAATATTGTACTATTTTTCCATGTTTGAAATGATCCTCATTGGCCTTTACTTCCAAGTAAATGTGCCTGTGATCAGAGATCCAACTCTTAACAAATCTCTATATTATTGGCATCTACAACCACAATGCATTCTGAGAAGCATTCACAGAAACAGAAGGATTTTGTAAAACTGTTCAGTTAACTTTTCAATTCAGTGTAACACTAACTCCCTCATTCCAACAGCACAAGGATTTCTGTTTGTACAAAGGAACTTCTTTGTGGTCCCCTTAAATCTGTTCTGGGGGTTCGCCAACTTTCCAGAGTAGACTTGAGGAAGGTGCAGGGAAAGGAGAGGGTGGCAGAATTTTCAGTTGCACAAGCATAAATCCTTGTGCTGATGGAATAAGAGAGCTGAATATCTCCCAATGTCTCTACTCGTTCTATACTAAATACATTGATACACTCATTTTATATGATCTAATTGTACTTTCAGGTTGCCGTTCTTTTTTTCTTGTGACAATAATTGTGATTGAGCATGCCTGAGACCCACAATCCACATGGCAACTATACTTATGTCTCTGTTGACTACTCCTAGCCCAATGGACTATTAGGTTCATGATGGGTGGAAGAGCTATTCTGGTGCAATATATACTTTTTAAAATGTTAGTTTTCCTTAAAATGCACTAGTTTTCCTTCCACTGTATTTAATAAAAAGGAAATTATTATGTTATGGTAACTCACTTCTTCAGAAACTAGTGCATGGCAGGTTATTGCAGAGCAAATAAACCTAGGGGGCAACTTTTCAAATTGCCGCTGTAAATTTAGTGATCAGCAACAATTAGCAGGTACGGTAATAACATTTCCCTGCTGACAGGATTATCTTTGGGGGAAGTCTTAGCATACATAATATTTTAGTCCCTGACTATACTCTTTATTAAAGACCAAGCTACTTCCAATAGGGCTAGACTGCATGCCTGGCCAAACACCCCCCCCCCATGTTAATTTCATTTTGTTAAAACCCAATAAGCACCTGTCCATTTTAGATGACAAATTTAACTACCAAATATCTCATTCTTAAAATACTAATACTAAAACTTCATAATTTCAAAATTCATCACACATTAGCTAAGTTGCAAAATCCAATTCTCACGTAGAATGAAAATTTTATTGAACTATCAAAATGATTCAAATGCACTGTGCAGGTAATATCCTCTAGTAGGTATAAATCTAGTATGTGCCAACAACCTGTGCATGCTAAAAGAAAATAGGCTCTGCTCTCATTACAGACAGTTAAACATCCTGCTTGTAGACTAATATATACAGTAAATGACACAGCATTTTAGACCAAGAAAATAAAGCATTATGGTGGTGGGATGGGGAAAGGACATATATAAAATAAAGCGTTAAAAAGTAAAATTAACTGTTCAGGTGCATATTTCATTATAATTAGCACTGCATTTAGAAAATCAAATGCCAAACTTGACATAATCATAACATCTCCCAAATATAGTAGTATGTCAATACCAGACAATCCTAAAACATTTACGAAATACATTAAAATACTTACAGTGCCTAGTTCCAAGGAGCTGTTTTCTTATACCCCTTTGGGGTACATCTGGAGCAGAGAGAGCCTTTTCTGTATTTATCAGTTTCTTTGCATTCACATTGGCTCCAAACACTTTGCAGAGCAGCGCTTCACTCTATCTGAGAGACACAAACTTCCCACACAGCCGTTCTGAGGGTCAAAGCAAGGGCAGCGGCAAGACCACATAAATCAAATAATAACTGAATAATCAGGGGCAGAGGCCATTGGGACCCACACGTCACATTTTCCCAGCAACCTCTCTACCCAGTTCTCTAGCAAACTTTTTTGTTGTTGTCCCGGTTAGAGTCTGGCATTTCCTCATTTTGATTGCTTCACATTTGACAATCTTCACAGTGCAAGGACCACTTAATTGAAAGAAAAACAGCAGTCATTTTATAATGTGAAACATGGTGAAGTGGTTAGTGTATTGAACTCTTGACCAGGGAGGTGCACTTCTTGAGCACATGGTGACTAGCTGAAACCAGATAGCTAAACACTATTGCTTGGCTCCTCAGTGATTTAGATCAGGCTTCCTCAACCTCGGCCCTCCAGATGTTTTGAGACTATAATTCCCAGCATCCCTGGCCACTGGTCCTGCTAGCTAGGGATCATGGGAGTTGTAGGCCAAAAACATCTGGAGGGTCAAGGTTGAGGAAGCCTGATTTAGATGCTGCTATTGCCACAGTACCAGCCAAGGTGTCCAATGCAATATTGAGCCCAGTGTTGTGGGATCATTTCCAATTGATGCAGCCTGAGGCAGTGGACACGATACTTGAAGTGATACCCCCAACTACCTGCTCATTAGATCCTTGTCCATCCTGGCTTATTAAAGGTAGCCGGAGTGGGGTGGTTGAATGGGTCACAGGTGTAGTAAACATATACTTGTGTGATGGAATGGTGCTTGCAGGCCTCAAAAATCCCACCTTAGACCCACAGAGTGTAACAACTACTATATAGTCCAATGGCCAGCACCCAGAGATTTGATACATTTCAGTTCAGGTTCTTAAGTGAAACCAGAGAAGAACCTGGTGCTCAAAGCTCATTGATAAAGTTAATCCCCCTACCTCCCAAACTTCATTGTGTTTACCTGTACTCCATGTTCCTGCAATTGTTTATCACTGCACTTGTATAAGCAAATATTTAACTATGGAGATTTGCATTCATAGATAAATTTAGTAAGAAAAATAATCAAATATATATCATTCAGTTCAATGAGTTCTGGGAAGGTGACATTCTGGTCTACAAGTGTAACAGGCAGGTGGATACCTAGCTAGGGGCGAACATTACTTTGGTGATCTTAGGGGAAATGTTTGGGAAAACTCAATGATTATATTTATTTTATAATGCAGGTAAAGACAAAGATCACTGGGCAAGGTCCTGTATTCTGAACACAACAGAATTCCCATTTCTCTCCTTCTTGTGTCCCCTAATCTGTTCCGGAAGGGGGCCCAATCTTCCAGAGCAGATGTTGGCAAAATGCAAGAGTCTGTAGAAGGGAGGGGATGAAATGTAAGTCCCTTTTGCACAACTAGAAATCTGTTGCACAAGCAGGATAGAGTTATATGTCACCCATTAGTCATATCCTTGAGAACTACTTGAAACCCTCTAATTCTACAAAAGTAAACATAACATACAGTTAAATATAATGTGTGTGTGGGGGGGGGGGGTGATCATACCTAATATTATTATGTGAAATACAACAATTTTTTTCATTAATTCAGAATCTGATCTGATTATTCTACTTATCTCTTCAGAGGGACTCTCACCACATGATGTTGTTGTTGGCATCTGTCTGTCTAGAGAGACAATGGAGGAGTATGACTTTGGGGTGATGTCAAACCATTGGAGAGTTACAGCACCTGCTGTGGCTGCAGAGACTGATAGGGAAAATAAATGCCATGGTGCATTCTACAGCAGCACAACTGGGCTTCAGACAATGCAACATTTAAAGGTGCCCATTTTGGGAGGTAACTAACCATTCAAAAGTGACTGACTACAATGTTGCTGCTACATGATCACTTCTTTTCCAGTCTTTACTTGGTTAACCAGTTGTGTCCTTTCCTGGAGAAGTCAGAACTATTCTCAGTTAATCATGTCTTAGCCCAGGGGTCCCCAGACTTACCCGCCTTTGGGCCGGTGCCCGCTGCGCCGATCGCGCGGCGGGCCGGAGGGCGGGAGAGTGTGCGTGCAGTGGGCCAGAGGGTGGGGGAGTGCGCGCCAGTGCGCATGCGCACACCCATTTACTGGCGTGGTGGTGCGCTTCCAGGCCGGAAAAATCGCTGAAAATTGTTTGTGCGCATGCGTATGGGCCTCCCCCGACCCGGAAGTGCACCTCCCCTGACCCGGAAGTGCACCGGAAATGACCTCTTCTGGGTCGGGAGAGGCCCATACGCATGCGCAGAAACGATTTTCGGCGATTTTTTCAGATCTGGAAGTGTGCCGCCGTGCAGCGTGCTGTAAGAGCGGGCGGCGGCAGCGGGCGGTGGGGGTCATCGCGGGCTGGATTGGGAGGCCAATTGGGCCGCATCTGGCCCGCGGGCCGTAGTCTGGGGACCCCTGTCTTAGCCACTTCTAGTTTGGATTATTTTAATGCAGTCTCCATAGGTCTGCTTTTGAAGACACATGATAAACCTCAAGCAGTTCATGATACTGCCATCAAACTTTGCCTAGGATTGGCAGGATCACTCATATTAGGCCAATTTTGTGTCAACTTCAATGGCTTGCAGTTTGTTTCCAGACTCAATTCAAGTGCTAGCTCTGGCCTTTGAAACCCTAATGGTCTGGCCTTATCTCAATCAATCAATCAAAACCTTTATTGGCATTATTCTCAATCATTTAAAATACATAGTCCAATACGATCACGTTGCCAACTCATCAGTACAGTCACTTGCCAAAAGGGAGAGGGGGCCAGCAATCTATTTCACCTCTGTGGGTCTCCAATGGGGGCAGGATCCTGTAGTGTACTTCGGCGGCAAAAGATCAAATAGAGGAACTTAGCTACAGTCTTGGTACGCTCCTGGTCTCTCCCCTGTAATAGAAAGCATGTAACCTCTATCTCCGGTTTCCATTTTGGAATAGTTGGTTCAGGTATTGCTGGCGGATATCATCATACATTTTGCATTTAAGGACCATGTGAGCTAGAGTTTCAACCAGATGGACATCACATGGGCAGATCCTGTCTCCTTCTGCTGTCCCTGTGAACCTACCCCAGAGGAGGTTAGAGGGATTAGCGTTGAACCTAGCCAGCGAGAAAGCCCTTCTTTCTTGCGGGTTAAACAGAAATTGTAAATAATTGAGATTAGATTCCTGCACCCAAGAAAGTTGAAAATAAAGAGGGGAACATGTTTTTCTCGCAGCTAAAGTCAGTTCCTGACGCTCTGTGTCCCATAACCTAGTTTTTAACATGGCTTTGGCAATTGGAAAAGCCACGGCTCCTAGAAGGTCCTCTGAGAGCCCAAGTTGTCGTATCTTAGTGTAGAACAATTTTAACCCTGGGGAGGGGAAGGAGTCTGACAGAACTTCACTAAGTAAGGAATCTTTATCTGCTGAGAAGCAAATGTTTAGTCTGGCCTTATCTCAGCATCAGGAAACATCACTTGCTGTTTGAATCTGTACGCAGCATTGTATTCTAGAATTAACTGAGACTTGTTCTATGCAGTCCACACGTAATGATGAAATTTGTATACAAGATTTGTTGCTAAATTTGTTCTTCAGGTTAAGTGAATGATTCTGGAATGAGAAAAATGATATTTTTGTTCCTCAAACAGGTTAGTGTATGAACTGGCAGGACAACGGGGGGGGGGGGAGTGGAATAAGATCCCATAGAGGGGTGTAGCCATGACTGGGACACACCAGGGATGCGGAAGGAGAGGTTGGTGTGGGAAGTGCTCACAGGGTGGGGGCCAGTGCACAGGAAACAGAGCAGCAGGACCCATTACCAGAGTCAGAGGGGCCCGTGTTTCCATGAACACAGCGGGCTCTGAGGTATAGGAAGCAGGGGGGGCAGTTCTAGGTGACTTAGGCAGGCGGGGGGTGCTTACTAGCTCTGGGAAGAGGTGTGTGATTCCTCAGCTGGAGTAGGTTTGGAACAGGTGAGAGTTACATGCCTCATCAAATCTAGATGCTGCAATCAGTTAAAAGGGAAGCAGAGCTGAGGTGCTGTGTCTGTTTAACTTCCCATAAATGGTTGGATCATGGCTTGGATGTTCCAAGGAGCTCTTTGGGACTGCTTGTGTGGGACTGGCCTGCTGGACTGTGTGTTAGCATCCATTGTGGGATCGTGCACTCCAGCAGGACTTGCCACCAGGTACTCCATGGTTCAGGACACTCAGTTTCTATACACCAGGCTTCCTCAACCTCAGCCCTCCAGATATTTTTGGCCTACAACTCCCATGATCCCTAGCTAGCAAGACCAGTGGTCAGGGATGATGGGAATTGTAGTCTCAAAACATCTGGAGGGCTGAGGTTGAGGAAGCCTGCTATAGACCCTCTTTGTCCCTTCACCAACAGGGCAGCATGTGAGTTGTGTGTAATGCTTAGACCCTAAACTATGAAATAACCCCCCAATTAAGTTTCCTTAGCTTGCTTTGCCAACTTTTAAACAAGCTCTTAATACAATTTTATTCCAGCATGCATTTAAATATCTAATATATTTTTGTGGTTTTATGGAGAAGGCTTATGGTGCTGTTCTAGTCCTTTTTTAAATTTTATTTTTAGAGTGTTTTTTAATTTTGTGATTATATTTTTACTTTGTAAATTGCTTTTTAGTTTGGTTGTATCTTAGAAAGGCAGGATACAAATGGCCAGGTAAACTAACTATGCTCTTAGTGGTACATGAAGATTTGTGCATAGGGAGAGCATGGCAAAGTCAACGTCACTGGATCACCAATCAGCCCCCCACGTTGATACAGATGCTGTACATTATTCTAAGCTACAACATATGGCATGTTGGCTCAGAGCACTTTTGCTAACCCCATTTTAGGCACAATACTTGTCACAGTGGCCGGAGCGGACTACTTCAGAGTAACGACGCTACGCAGCTCTGCATTTTATTCTTTTATTGGTGCTGCGTATTTACAGTGCTAAAGTCATTGCTATTTACACGGAGTGATGTGATCAGTCGGTTTCAGAACCTCCTAATGGCTTTTGGCGCGTCTTTCTCCAACACAAAAGCTTTGGCAGACCCATCCTCTTTCCCCTCCTCTTTCTGCGTAGTTCTGGCGTTCGGGGGATGGGTCTCCCTCCCTTATTCGCCCCTTCCTGTCCCGCCTGGGACCCTGGCTCCTCTACCTTGCCTGAGCCTCGGACCCGACTTCCTGCTTCCCTACTGGAATCGGAACTCTCTCTGCTTTCCCCTGTGCTCGGTGATTGGCTTGAACTCAGGAGGGGAGGGACTTCGCGATATCCCCTGTCCCTCACATCCACCCCCCTCCCAAGCTCTCCTTCACCCCTCCCCAGGTCCCCCCCCCAGGTGTCGGTGACGACTGGAAGCCTAAGAACTCAGTGCTTTCCGAGCCCGTTGGTGTGAACACCTCCCCCCAGTCCTGCAAGCCCCCCCCTTCCGCCTGGGAGGATGGGAATCCCAAAAAGTCCGTGGCGTCAGAGCTGGTGGGGGTAAAAATGTTCTGCCAATCTGCTCCTTCCTCTGACTGGGTGGATCTCGGTGACACCCATACCTCATCCTCTGGTTCCTCAAACTCCGCTTCCCAGCGCCATGGTGAACTGCTCTCCCGTGCTTCCTCCCCCTCCCCCTCCCTTTCCATGTGCCAGGGCTTGGGTCTATGGGGAAAGAGGGCGTGAAATTCTTCTACCAGGAATTCCTCCTGTATCTGAGTGGCTGGGACCCATTCATTCTGGGACGGTGGAGCATCCTCCCATGCCATGAGGTACTCCAGTCCCCCCACCCCCCACCTTGAATCCAGGATGGCCGTGGCCTCATTGAGTTGCTCCCTGCCTTCCCTCTCCCCCCCTCCCTCAGGGGTTTGTTCGCTGTCTCGGAGCCTGCTGCTTTCCCTGTACGGTGACAGCAGCGATCTATGAAACACAGGGTGCACCCTCATGTCCTCTGGCAGTGCCAGCCTGTATGCCACCGGGTTGACCTGTTGCGTGACCGTGAAGGGGCCCAACCTTCTGGGCGCCAGCTTTTTGCATCGCCCTCTGATGGGAAGGCCCTCCGAGGACAACCACACTTTGTCCCCCACCCTAATGATCTCCCCCGGTCGCCTGTGGCGATCTGCCCCCTTCTTGTACGCTTCCTTGGCTCTCTCCAAGTGTTCTCTGAGCTGCTGGTGCACCGTCTCCAGTTCCTCTGCCCAATCCTCAGCCTGTGGGCCCTCCTCCTCCTCCTCCCCCTCCCTCCCTGGGAAAGATCTGAGGTCACGCCCGTAATTGGCCTTAAAGGGCGACACCCCTGTGGAGACGTGCACCGCATTGTTGTAGGCAAATTCTGCCAGTGGCAGGCGATCCACCCAGTCCGTTTGCCGCTGGCTGACGTAGCATCTCAGGTACTGCTGCAGAATGGCGTTGACCCTCTCCGCCTGTCCATTGGTCTGCGGGTGTCTAGCCGTCGACAAGCTGACCTCCACCTGCAGGAGGTTCATGAGCCGCCGCCAGAACCTGGAAACAAATTGGCGGCCACGATCCGAAATAACCCTTAAAGGTAATCCATGCAGTCTGAATACGTGATCCACAAACAGTTTGGCTGTCTCTTCTGCAGAGACCGCCCTGGCACACGGTATAAAGTGGCACATTTTGGACATGAGGTCCACCACCACCAACACTGCGGTCTTGCCCCTGGATGAGGGCAGGTCTGTGATGAAGTCCATGGACACTACTTCCCACGGCCTGTGCGGTGTGGCTAAGGGCTCCAGCAAACCTGCTGGTGGCGCTCTGACCACCTTTGCCCGCTGGCAGGTGTCACAGCCCCTTACATAATCCCTCACATCCTCCCGCACCCCTGGCCACCAGAAGTGTCTCATGACTAGGTGAGTGGTTTTATCCCTCCCAAAATGACCCGCCGTTGGGTTGTCGTGCATCTGCTTGAGGACCGTACGTCTGAGCTGGGTGGTGGGCAGGTACAGTGCACCCTTGTAGAAAAGCAGCCCCCTGCGTTCTGCAAAGTCTTTTGCCTGCTCCCCCCCCTCTCAGTTCTCTGAAGATGCGGTTGGCAAACTCATCCGCTGCCGTCAGTGCTGTGAGTTCTGCCTCGCTTACCACTGCTGCTCCGCAGGACCAAGCTGACGGGGGGAAGATGTGCCTGGGTGCCGGTGGCGCCTCCTCCTCCATGTACTCTGGCTTGCGGGAGAGGGCATCCGCCCTGACATTCTGCTCTCCCGGGATGTAGTGTATGGAGAAGTTGAAGTTCGAGAAGAACTCTGCCCACCGTATCTGCCGCTGGTTGAGCACCCTGGCAGTTCTCCAGAACTCCAGGTTCTTGTGGTCTGTGCACACCTGGATGGGGTGCTTGGCGCCCACCAGGAAGTGTCTCCAGTGCTGGAACGCAGCGTGGATCGCAAGAAGTTCCCGATCAAACACCGTGTAGTTTCGCTCTGGCTGGGTCAACTTCCTGGAGAAGAAGGCACAGGGTCTCCACTCTCTGTTGGCGTCCAGTTGCAACAAAATGGCGCCCACAGCTTTATCAGAAGCATCTGTCTCCACGCGTAGGGGCGCGTCCTGAACCACGTGGAACAGGTTCTGGTCTGAGGCGAACACCCTCTTGAGGCTTTCAAACGCTGCTTGCGCCTCTGGTGTCCACCTGAACTTCTGCTTGCCTCTCAGGCAGTCAGTGATGGGAGCCGTAACGCGAGAGAAGTTCTTGATGAACTTCCTGTAGAAGTTGGCGAAGCCTAGTAGGCGTTGGGCATCTTTGCGCGTCCTGGGGCTGTGCCAGTCCAGGATGGCCTGCACCTTGTCCTTGTCCATCGCCAGCCCCTTGTCTGACAGCTTGTAGCCTAGGAAGTCCACCTCCTTGGTGTGAAACTTGCACTTCTCCAGCTTCACATACAGGTGGTTCTCCTTCAGGCGCTGCAACACCTCCCTGACATCCTTCACATGCTGCACTGGGTCATCGGAGTAGATAAGGATGTCATCCAGGAAGACCAAGCATTTCCTGAAAAGGAGGGACCCCAGGACGTGGTGCATGAAGGCCTGGAAGCATGCTGAGCCCCCTTGCAACCCGAAGGGCATCACGAGATATTCAAAGGAGCCCAGAGGCGTGAACATCGTGGTTTTCCATTCATCGCCTTCCCGGATCCTGATCAAGTTGTACGCCCCCCTCAGGTCTAGCTTGGTGAAAATCTTGCCCCTGCGTGCCGCTGTCAGGAGATCATCCACTCTGGGCATGGGGAAAGCCACTGGCTCTGTCACTGAATTCAGTCGTCTAAAATCCACCACAAGACGGCGCTGTTGCGTGTCTTTCTTGTCCACCCAGAAGACCGGGCTGCCCCCTGCTGCCTTGCTTTCTCTGATGAACCCCCGCTTGAGGTTCTTGTCGATGAAAGCGCGCAGATCCTCCAGTTCCTGGTCTGACATGGCGTACAGCTTGGCTGGGGGTATAGTTGCCCCCGGCACCAGGTTGATCTGGCAGTCAAAAGGCCTGTGTGGGGGTAGGTGGTCGGACTCCGCTTCGCTGAAGACCTCCTGCAAGTCCCAGTACGGCTTGGGTATCGCCTCACCCCCTTTGACGTGCATGGTGGCCACCGTGGCTATCGGAGGCCCCTCCCCTGGTTGGTGCTGCATGCAATGTTCCAGGCAAAAGTCCGATCCAAAAGTGATGCATCTTTGGTGCCAACTGATGGAGGGGTCGTGGCGCGCCAGCCAGCTCATGCCCAAGACGATGGGGGGGTCTGAGATGGTGGTGACGTTGAATGCCAGTGTCTCAGAGTGCCTCCCCACCGTCATTCTCATGGGGGGGGTTTGATGAGTGATGGCCCCTCCCAGCAGCTCTCTGCCGTCAATGGTTGCCACGTGCAGAGGAAAATCCAGCTGCAGAAGCTGGATCTGGTGCTCTTCTGCAAAGTTTCTCGAGAAGAAGTTCGCTGACGCCCCACTGTCAATTAGGGCGAGGACCGTCAGGGGATAGCCATTTGGGAGCGTGAGCGTCACTTCTAGAACCACTCCTGCTCTGGGAGGGGTGGGCTGGCTCTGCTCCTCTCTGTGCGGGTGGGTGGGCTGGGGCTGTTGTCTGCTGACTGTGCCTGGCTGCTGCCCCTTGTCTCCTGCAGCCAGGCTTTCCCGTTTCCCTGCTGTGGTGCTGCGTCAGTGGGGGAGGGCACAACCGTTCCCGCCTTTCCTTGCCACTCCCTGCGATGTGGGCAGTCTCTGACGAGATGCTGGGGGGAGTTGCAGAGAAAGCAATTCCCGCCCCTTCCCTCCTTGCGTCTTGGCGCCGCTGGGGTTTGAAAAGCCCGCGCGCGCGCGCTATCAATCTGCATGGGTTCCTGGTCCTGACTGGCCCCAGGCGTGGCTTGAAAGGGTTGTTGGGGGAGTGGCTTCTCCTGCGACCGTGGGAACCAAGCCCGCTTTGTGCGCGTTGCTTGCTTGTCGCTCCACCGGGATTCCTGTCTCACCCCCACCGCCAGAGCCGCTTTGCTCAGCTGATCCATATTACTGGGCTTTGGACCTCTTGAGAGCTCATCCTTCACCTCCTCATGCAACCCCAAGTAGAACGCCGCTTGCATTGGGGGTGACTCGAGTTCCCACCCCAATCTGTGCACCAGCATGGTGAATTTCGCCCAATACGCGCGAACTGTCATATTTCCTTGGCGTAAATTATGAAGTTCCTCCTTAGTCTGGTCCATATGACTATCGGACGAATACATCGTTTTCAAACCTTCTAGAAATAGTTTGACATTCTTCATGCAAGGATTCTTTGTTGCGATTAACGGTCTTAGCCACTCCCTGGCTGCCCCGGTAAGGTGCTCCACAATAAACGCTACCCTGTGCTCATCATCAGGGAACTCAGCGTGGTGCAGCTCAAGAGCATACACAATCTCAGTCTCAAAGCCCTGATATTCCCTCGGGTCTCCATTGAACTTGCTTACTAGGGTCCCGGCTCTCCTTCCTGGCAGCACTTGGACTTGGGGTGCCCCTCCCGCCTTGTTTTTCTCTGCATCCAGCTTGTTTTGGAGGTCTACCGCCACCGCCCTTAATTCCTGCTCTCTTTCCTGTAGCGCTCTCACCTGTTCCGCAAGTTGTAGCCGGTCGTCCTGGACCTTCCTAGTCTCTTCTTTAGCTGCCTTCAATTCCCCCTGCGCCTGCAGCGACAGCTGCTGCAGTTCTTGCTGGGCTTGCTCCGCGATCTGCCGCCATTTCTCCGCCTCTGACACGCTCATCCCGGCAACACCAAAGTAGCCCAAAAAGGATTAGGAGGTTGCTGTCACAGTGGCCGGAGCGGACTACTTCAGAGTAACGACGCTACGCAGCTCTGCATTTTATTCTTTTATTGGTGCTGCGTATTTACAGTGCTAAAGTCATTGCTATTTACACGGAGTGATGTGATCAGTCGGTTTCAGAACCTCCTAATGGCTTTTGGCGCGTCTTTCTCCAACACAAAAGCTTTGGCAGACCCATCCTCTTTCCCCTCCTCTTTCTGCGTAGTTCTGGCGTTGGGGGGATGGGTCTCCCTCCCTTATTCGCCCCTTCCTGTCCCGCCTGGGACCCTGGCTCCTCTACCTTGCCTGAGCCTCGGACCCGACTTCCTGCTTCCCTACTGGAATCGGAACTCTCTCTGCTTTCCCCTGTGCTCGGTGATTGGCTTGAACTCAGGAGGGGAGGGACTTCGCGATATCCCCTGTCCCTCACAATACTATTTTAAAACTTTTAGTACTTGTCATGGGTGTTGAGAAGAATATACTGGCCAAGCCACCTCTTGGAGGCTAGGACAAGAACGGGAAACTGGCAGGCAGAGACCTGCCTTTCAACTCAAAATTATGTTTTAGCGATCACAGACCTAGCTCAAAAGTAAATGGAACAACTCCTGCCTTGCACAGGGGCATCCAGATCCCAGACCATTTCCGCTCAACATTTTTTATCTTCATAAATTTTATTTCCTTGCCACTGCTCATCATATATGATGCACAGAGGATGACTGTTTCTCAATTGCTCATATACATATACATATTATGTATCACATACAGCAGGCCATATCCCTTAAACCCAGTAAATGCACTGGGCTTTTAACAATATGAGAATTGTCTGTTCAATTTGGTATTCAAATAGTTAAATAAAAAGCTGCATCCAGTCAGTCCAGCTGGATCATCTCCGCATAACTGACCCTGTCTGCCTGATCTGGTAGTGGATTGTTTACACCACTTTGGTAATTAACCACTATCGGCCTCATTAATGAAACATAAACCACCTCTCCAATTCATTTATAAAGCTCTTGTCAAACATTTAAAAGCAAGGGCAAAATCTGAGCAAAGCAGCAGCTCTTTCATAGCTACTGGACTCTGATTACTGGTGGTCGCTTTGTTGTTGTTTTTCATTAAAAAAATAAATAAATTATGGAGTAATCTATTGGTCTTGGCTAGCCCCCTAAAAATCCATCTGTGATCTGACATTTAGAAGAGTAATGGTTGGGCTATTATGCTGCGCCCTTCCCTCCCACTACCCCCTGCCCCCCCCCCCCCGTAGAAGACTGATGTTTTAACTCCTTAACTATAAATCATTTAACTATAAAAGCAGGAATGTAGCCCAAAGCAGGCACAGTTCCTTAGAAGATCCCCTTCCTCGTCCTCCTATAATAGAAGTGGGAACAAAGTTCATGTTGAGCTGCTACATTAGGAATAACCAACATGGTGCCCTCCCATTGTTAGACTACAGTTCCCATCATCCCTTATCATTTATCATGTTGACTGGGATGATGGGAGCTGGAGTCTAACAGCCATCACGAGGTAACCCCATTGTCTACTCCTGTGCTGTACAGGTAACTCACAATTTATGTGCATTTAAAGTGTGCATTCAGCTTTATGCGCTTGGCAAAAAAATTAATAGAAGGGAGGTGGGGTTCCGGGGGAAATGACTTTGGCAATCCCACCCACCATTGAACCCAATATGTTTTGACTATATGTGATTTTGGCTTTACGCTCAGAACAGCATATGTATATTTTCCCCATTGTATAACTAGGTTTATAAGTTGCAGCTGAGGAGGAATGGTTGCTTATTGAAATCAATTAATGCTTTATATATAAATTACACATTGGGTTGGATCCAGACTAAGACAGTTGAACTTGGGTCCTGTTGTAATTAATAGGACAGGTTATTAATTTAAATCCCATTGGTTTCAATGGGACTTAAGTTCAACTAAGACTGTAATCCTATACACATTTATCTAGGAATAAATCCAATTAAACACAAGGAGGCTTAGTTTTAAGTAAGCATGTCTAGGGTTGCACTATTAGATTGGACTCACTCAGTCCATTGTATCTTGTTCACTGGAGAAGTTCCTCCACTGACATCTACCTCTCATTTCTTGCAGCTACATACCTATATTGTGGGTTTGCCATGAGTTGTGTTTTGGTTTTGATTTTGATTTGTTTATTTAGTGTAACTGAGTAATTCTGTAAGTACTAGGGTTTAATTATAGCCACTTGCCTCACTCTTCCTCCCTGAAAAGTATGGTAGGTCATTATTATGCCTATGTTGCAGATAGGAAACCGCAGCTAAGTGAATTGCCTAGATTCAGCTGGGTCTCAGTTTGACAGTTTAACATTAGGCCTGACCCAGGCCTCTGATTCCTTATCCTCATGTTCAACTGGGAGAAGAATGTGTGCTCTGGCCCAGCCTGTGACATACCTGCCTCCTCAAAAAATCCAGCACCAGAGGAACTTGCAGTCCTGGTGCCTCTCTAGCCTATAAGGTCACATTGCCATCTTTGCGCTCTGGTTAGGAGACTGCAGTAGAACCACAGCTTCCCTTGTGCTGTCAGAGTCCATGACTCCTAAAACACTTTTTAAGAGTAGAGGCTTCAATCATTGGGTGGGGATAGCTGCTTAAACCTGCAGTTTCATTTCCAAATAAAAAATGGAACTGAGGCTTAAGTTTCCCTTGAAGTCTGTTCTGATAGTCTTTCTTTCTGATTCTAGTGCACTACAGATTTGAGGGAGGTCTGGTTATGCTTATGCAGGAAACAACCACTATGTGTTGACATGCAATTTACTGTTGCCTATCAGGACCAAGCGCTCATGCTGAAACTTGTTTCAGCAGTCAAAGTAAAGAACATTTGTATATAAAAAGAGATGCCTAGGCTAGTTATCTTATGCCATTGGCTTGTGTAGAGTCCACTTTTAGTCTGAAACTAGTCTGTTTTATCTTTCGTAATGCCCTGTTTTGTTTTAGTATTTTATGTGGGATGGAACACTGGGGCAGACAAGTCACAACAGTTCCTAGAGTGTCCACTAACAGGAACTCACCTGGAGGGACACCTGACTACAGGTCAGTTCCTGTTCCCTCAGACATGCAAATGAGTTGGATTAGACAAAAGCCCTAGCCTGCAATCACTCTCTCTCTTAGCTACTTCCCCCCTCGATGAGGACACATCTCCAGAGAATCTCTAGTTAGCATGGTTCTCACTCTAGGCCTGCAGCCAAGAGTGAGACCAAATGGAGTCTTACTTTACTAAGTAGTCTCTAGATATATGTATACTTGTAACTTTTCTAAGCAAGCCTGCCTTTCTGAGATTATGCTGTAACTCAGGATGAAACTGTAAGTAAACTCTATCTTATTTTATAAACACTGTGTTGTGTATTTCTTTTAAGAGGGACAAAGGGGACCTTTGCCAGGAAGTGTAATATTGAACTATAAAGTGTAATATTGTTATAGAGATTCTAGCGAATCTAACGCACATGCTTTGCTGCGCGCAAAAGGGGAATGTCACTCTGCTGATATTGGAAGCTTGCTAACACAAGCTTGGATAGGATCTATCTAATAATATATCCTAATCCACATCCCTAACATTCCCATAAAGGGTTATTACGGCCCAGGACTGCGTATTTTTGTGTATTTTTGAAGGATTGCTTTGGATTGTGATTTTGAACTGAGTAGGATTTTTTCAGTTAGAACTTCCTGGTAAGCACATGGTCTATTGTTCTCCAGTGTGCCTAGGGGATTAGCTACCCCTCCCCTCCCTCAGAGTTTACAGCACTGAGAACTCAGAGGCAGTGAAGATTATTTTGCATTTTGAGATATTTTTAGAGATTTTGATTTTGGAATTTTTGGCAAATTTTTGAATTTTGAGAAATTTTTAGAATTTTGAGATTCCAAGATGGCTTTTGCAGGTTTTGATAGTGGAGTTAAGCCAGGATTCATGGCTCTAGATGATGACAATTATGTATTTTGGAAACAACGCCTGATAGCATTTTTAGATGCAAGGAATGTTTTGGATGCCATTGAAAATCCTATGCCTACTGGCGAAACAGAAGAGGATTTAGCCAAGATAGCAAATTGGAAACGCATGAACAGCGAGGCCAGATACATAATTTTGAGTGGACTTCGCAACAGGCATCTAACATCAGTTAATAGCAAAGATGATGCAGCTAAAATCTTAAAAGATATTGAGCGCAGGTATGGAGCATCTACTAAGAACTCCTACAGGAATTTGATGAGCAAATTAACTGCGCTGAGGATGAATTCAAGAGAAGAATTCACTGACCATATCAGCAAATTTAGTGAAATTGTTCAGAGGATTGATCTTACTACTAAAGCCCTTGATGAAGAAACAAAGGTTTCATTTTTGATAGCATCTCTAGGACCAAGCTTCAGTTCATTCAAGAGTTGCATGGATCACAAAAGGGACCTGACTTTTGAAGAACTGATTGATCATTTGAGAGAGGAATGCAGAGATTACCTTGATTCTTTAGAAAGGAATACAGGGAGAAAGGACACTAATTATGCTTCCAAGCATTTTCAAAGGTCCAGACAAACGCCAAAGGAAATAATTTGCTTTAACTGCAATTTAAAAGGGCACATGGCAAAGGAATGCCGGGCACCTAGGAATAAATCCCGCCCCTTTCCACCAAAAGGCGAAAAGAAGGGGGGTCATGGGCGTGCAATGATATTGCAAGAAAGAAATGTAGCTTTCCAGAGCTGTGAAGGAAAGCGCAATAAGTGGCTTCTGGACAGTGCAGCAAGCAGCCATTTCTGTTATAAAAGGGAATATTTCAATGAAATAGACAATAATAAACAGTCTGAGATTGAAATTGCTGATGGAAATGTTATAAAGTCAATAGGTGCAGGATCTTTGAACTTGAATTTCAAAGTGAACAATGAGTCTTTTGATACTACAGTGAGTAATGTTAAGTATGCACCAAAGCTGAACTGTAATCTAATAAGTGTGTCTAGCTTGGACAAGAAAGGTTTTGAAATTATATTTAAAAATGGACAATGCAATGTGATAAAAGATGGTGAAGTGTTTATTCAAGCCAAACTAATCAATGATGTGTATGAGATTGATATTTCAGAAAATGAGTCTGCAAGGGTTGCACAACCCAGCAGAAAGGATCAACCAGATCTGGAACTCTGGCACAAAAGGCTTGGACACAGGGATACCAATCTTATCCTGAAAATGCAGAAGGAAAATCTGGTAAAAGGTCTACAGGTAAAGAATTGCAGTACACCAATGCCAAACTGTACAACTTGCATAACTGAAAAGGCAGTCAAGCCTTCCTTCCCACGTTGTACAGAGAAGAGAAGCACAAAAGTCATGGACACTGTTCATACTGACCTATGTGGTCCGCTGAATGTACCTTCCCTAGGAAACAATAAGTACATTCTGATATTTATAGATGACTTCTCAAGATATTGTGTTGGATATTTTCTAGAAGAAAAGAGTCAGACACCGGAATTGTTCAAACTGTACTTAAACATGGTGAAGAACAAATTCCAGAGAGCTCCTTCCACCTTAATTTCGGATAATGGTGGAGAGTTTTGCTCACGGCAGATGAAGGCCATCATGGCACAAGAAGGCATAGCACATGTAACTACAGTTGCTTACACGCCTCAACAGAACTCCATTGCTGAGAGAAAGTTTAGGTCTATTATGGAGATGACAAGGTCCATGTTAAAAGAGGCCAACTTGTCACAGAAGCTATGGGGTGAAGCGGCGAATACGGCGATTTATTTGCAAAACAGATTGCCTACAAAGGGTGCAGAACGCACACCATTTGAACTTTGGCACGGGAGAGTCCCAAGTCTGCAGCACATACGTGTGTTTGGAAGTGTCTGTTATTACCACGTGCCCAAAGAGCGCAGACACAAGCTTGACTCCAGAGCAAAAGCAGGTATCCTGGTTGGATATGCTCCTGGAGGAAAGGGATATAGAGTTCTAGATCCAAAGAGTGGCAGAGTAGACCCATACCATGTGGTTCATTTTGATGAACTAGGAAAGTTTGATACAAAGAACACTGTTATTGACTGTTCTAGAGAGTCACCAGATGAAGAGTTTATAAGTTTTCCTTTAGCACAAGGAACTAATATACCTTCTAGTGTCACAACACCCCCTACAGGCGACACCCCAGAAGACGCAGAGGTCCAGACCCCTGGCGGCACCAGAGACGAAGAGGAGGAGCTGTACGTGGACATGCCAGCGTTGGAGGAGGATGAGGATGCTGATGCGGTTGCACAACCAGAGGTCAGATGCTCATCCAGAACCAACAAGGGCGTTCCGCCACTACGACTGTCCTACTTTGCAGGGTCGGCGTCTCCACCAGAACCTTCCACTTGGGAAGAGGTAGAGCAGATGCCAGCCACCGAAGCCAGTCTCTGGAGGAAAGCCGTGCAGGAGGAGATAGACGCACTGCACAAGAACAAGACCTGGACACTCACAGAATTACCTGCTGGTAAGAAAGCAATTGGGAGCAAATGGGTGTTCAAGGTTAAAAGGGGTTCAGAAGGGGAGGTGCAACGTTACAAAGCAAGACTAGTGGCACAAGGTTTTTCACAGCAATATGGCCACGACTATGACCAAGTCTTTGCTCCGACAGTAAGATACAGTAGCGTAAGATTACTTTTAAGCATCGCAGCATCTAAAGGGATGGAGGTGAAACACATCGATATAACTACTGCGTTTTTGCATGGGGAAATTTCTGAAGAAATTTACATGAAGCAGCCTAAAGGTTTTATAAAGCCAAATGAGGCACATTTGGTTTGCAAGCTTCAAAAGGGACTGTATGGTTTAAAACAAGCAGCCAGAGCCTGGAACTTGAAATTGCATGGAATGCTAGTGAAACTTGGGTACAAGCAAGGTGAAGCTGACAAGTGTTTGTACACTAAGCAGAGTAATGGACAATTTTCTTATATTCTTGCCTTCGTTGACGACCTTTTAATCGCAACGTCAAATGACAGGGATTATAAAAATGTAGTCCAGCACCTCAACAAGGAAGTGCAAGTGAAGGAATTAGGACCAGTTGAGTATTACCTTGGGATTCAAGTGGAAAGAGAACAGGATGGTTCATTTCTACTTAATCAGAAGCAAAAGATAATTGAACTGTTGGAGAGTATGCAATTGCAGGATGCAAAACCCGTCGACACCCCGATGGCTACAGACTTCTTAAAGAACCAAGAGGATTCGAAGCTGCTGCCAAACAACACAGAGTATCGTTCAGCGATTGGTAAACTTTTGTATTTAGTTACCACATGCAGACCTGATTTAGCCAATGCAGTAGGGATTCTCAGCAGGAAAGTGAGTAGTCCCACTGAGCATGATTGGGTTGGTGTGAAGAGGGTGGTTCGATATCTTAAGGGTACAATGGATTGTAAATTAAAGTTACCAGCTGTCAGTGACCCTAAGCTCATTGGGTACACTGATGCTGACTGGGCGGGTGATAATTCTGATTATAAATCCACAAGCGGGCATGTCTTTATGTATGGGGGCGGAGCTATCACATGGGGCAGTTATAAACAGAAATGTATAGCTTTATCGTCTACAGAATCGGAATATGTTGCGGCTACAGAAGCGTGCAGAGAGATTTCCTGGCTGGACCAACTCCTAACAGACTTTGGCGTGGAGAGAAAGGAACCTATAAGCCTGCTGGAGGACAACCAAAGCTGTCTAAAGCTGGCGCAGAATGAGAAGTTCCTAGCACGCTCAAAACACATTGGGGTCAGGTACCACTACGTTCGCCAGATGATACAAGATGGACTTGTCGAACTGTCGTACTGCTGCACATCGGAGATGACAGCAGACATCCTAACAAAACCCCTGCCAAGACAGAGTTTCCAGAACCTGCGTGTCAAGCTGGGACTCTTGGGTGGTTGAATAAAGTTGCTTATGTTTTGTTTTGTATGTAATGAATGTTGTGAATTGCCTGAGAAGGGGTTTGTGGGATGGAACACTGGGGCAGACAAGTCACAACAGTTCCTAGAGTGTCCACTAACAGGAACTCACCTGGAGGGACACCTGACTACAGGTCAGTTCCTGTTCCCTCAGACATGCAAATGAGTTGGATTAGACAAAAGCCCTAGCCTGCAATCACTCTCTCTCTTAGCTACTTCCCCCCTCGATGAGGACACATCTCCAGAGAATCTCTAGTTAGCATGGTTCTCACTCTAGGCCTGCAGCCAAGAGTGAGACCAAATGGAGTCTTACTTTACTAAGTAGTCTCTAGATATATGTATACTTGTAACTTTTCTAAGCAAGCCTGCCTTTCTGAGATTATGCTGTAACTCAGGATGAAACTGTAAGTAAACTCTATCTTATTTTATAAACACTGTGTTGTGTATTTCTTTTAAGAGGGACAAAGGGGACCTTTGCCAGGAAGTGTAATATTGAACTATAAAGTGTAATATTGTTATAGAGATTCTAGCGAATCTAACGCACATGCTTTGCTGCGCGCAAAAGGGGAATGTCACTCTGCTGATATTGGAAGCTTGCTAACACAAGCTTGGATAGGATCTATCTAATAATATATCCTAATCCACATCCCTAACATTCCCATATTTTAAACTGAACTACCGGTACATTGGCAGAAATATGGTATTTAAATATAAATGCAGTCCATCAGCCAATGAATACAGCTTTTCTGTGGATAAACAGCAAAGTACTATTGAACGCTTGTTCGAGTTCTCGGCACATGTGAACTGCATGGTGGAGGTGGCTTTGGTATGCATTAGAGGCCCAGGATATCTGCACCATTGTTTACTTGGTGGAAGTAATGCAATTTCATTTACTTGATGGAAGTAATGCAATTTCATTTACTTTGAGGTTGTAATGAACCTGGGCCTCTAATCCATTGTTTCTTTAGAAACACATCACTTTGTGTTTCTAAAAACTTTGTGTTTCTTTAGAAGCAGTAAGCAGCTCTCCCACAGGCTGATTTTCCAGGAGCCATAAAATAGGTAGTCCATATCAATAAAGGGGCTGCTATATTCATGCATCAGAAAATGAACCCCTAAGAATTTAAAGCTTGAATGGGTAACAAGTTCTGAGATTGTGTGGCCATTGTACTCTTCCATCTTAAGCGGTAACTGCTATGGACACATTTAGTCTCCAGCTTCCTCTACTAATGCTTAATTTAGCAATGCCTGATTTCTGGCCCTTAGGCAGTACAGTCTAATAGGTTCTTGAATGTTGTCTCTTGATACTATCCACTTAAATCAGAATGAGAATGACAATCTCTGGATGCTGGAGTCTTGTTGCTGGGCCTCTGCCACAAAAATGTTGTTCAACAGCAGCATTCAAATATGGTTTGCAGATTTCAGAAAATCTGTTGCTCATTTATATAGCACAAGGAGACAGCAATTAGACAGGAGTTCCTGGCTAGCATTAAGGATTGGCCATTCTTCTTCAGAGAGTTGGTTAGGTAACAACATAAAGAGACTTCTGTTTTATGTCAAGTATTTTAGAGAAATTAGACTAGTAACATCAATAGTGAAATAAGCTAGTGGTGGATATGAATCATATTAGTATTCCTTGAATGAGCTACTAGAGAGTATCCCTAAATTCTGTAGTGGGAAGGGTGAACTTCTAGTTTGGATTCCACCCTTGTGCACAAGAAAGCCAACCTACTCATTCTCTCCAGTGACACATGTAAAGGTAGCATCCCTGAACATGTCAATCTCAACATTTGGGAAGCAGCTGTACCTCTTTGTAGCAGAGCACGTTCTTTGCTTGCAAATGTTTCCAGGTTAAACCCCCAGGATCTTCAGGCAGGACTGGGAAATATTAATTTCTGAAACACCAAGAGCCACTGTCACATCAGTGAAGATGTTGGACCAGTTATCTGATGAGCTTCCTATGTTCCACTTTATTTCTTCAAGATGGTATGACTTCTGATATTAAACAGTCCTGTTATGGAATTATCTCTGCAGAGCAGCAGTACAAGTAATAAGATGACTCGCCTAACCACTTGACACTTGTATTTTGGAACTACAACTGCTGCAATTTTGTAGTGAATACAGAGCCACTTGGTTACTGTTCTCTTCCATTCAGCGGTTTGTGCTAAATTCAGAGACCCAGGGTTGTCCCTGCACTGTTAATTTGCCTGGCTCTTTGTGGACTGATGTCTGGATTTCTTCAAAGCACATGGCAGATAAGAACAAGTGCTGAAGCACAAATAGTTGCAGTGATGCTGATTCTAGAGTCCTCAAACACTCAGCTTTGTAAATCATCAACAGTGGCTTTACTGCAGAGACCTTACTCCCATCCTACTTGCTCTCTTTGGTTTATTAGCCCACACATAGATGAGCGCGCAACCCCAGAGTCGGTCATGACTGGACCTAATGGTCAGGGGTCCCTTTACCTTTACTAGTACCAAAAGAATACGTTTTCTATTACAGTAATCCTGCAACTTGTGCTTGCTTTGCTTACGCGATCACAACTTTACACGAGCGTAGGGGTGAGCATAAAGAACCAGGAAATCCCACTGATCTCCACTCTCCATTTATTTTCACTTCACCCTGCAACACACAGTGGGTTTTCCTCACTTACCAGGCATAACTATTGCTGTTGAGGATATCTTTGCTGAACCGTGAACGGCAGAATTTCTTTTAATTTGCCTAAACACAAAACCTGTGCTTCTCTTGAACACTCAAATCCTGACTGTTCAGAAAATTGGCACTTTCACTAGGTGAGCAATATGTGTACACTAGTGTTGGCTGAAGCTGTTGGAATATTTGGCTATTGTGAAATGTCATTTCCCAGAGATGTGATAGCCTGTTTTTCTGTTTAAACGGTAAGCAGCTTAGAGAAAGGACTTTGTCCTGGTGGACATCCAAAAGGAAACCCAAGCCAGCTGCCCAAATGCTGCAGGCTTAAAAGTATCCTGGTCAAAGGCAGGCGGCATCAGAATTAAATTCTTGGTTTAACTTTATTTCTTTGAAGTACTGTCTTGTTGGGTAGTAAAATCCAGGAGTGGTTTGACTGGTTTGGTCCACTATTCAATGGTGTTCATTGCTTGTGGTGTGGCCACTTATTTATTTATTTACTCATTTTATTTGCAAATTTAACAAAGAAAAGAGGAAAATTAAAGAAAATAATAATATACAACAGGAGGATGTCAGAAGGAGCTGGGGGTGGAGTCAATGCAGCAGCCACACGGTTGCTCCTCCTCCACCTTCTCCTGGTGCCGCCACCAATACGGTTGCTCCTCCTCCACCTTCTCCTGGTGCCGCCACCAATGGGAGGCTGCTTCAACCCCACCCCCACCCCAGCAGCAGCAGCAGCAGCAAGAGGAGTCAAGCACTGGAGCTGCTCCGTGCTTTGCCTCCATGCTTTTTAGACATTGATGGGCCCCGGTCCCTACCCCAAAAATATTTGGGGAGGCAAAAGGGCTCAGCCCCCAGGAGCTGGTGCCCCTGCCTTGAGACTCAAATTGGCTTGGTGACTAGGAATATGTGTTCTCTCTTGCTGCTTTTCCACTCAAAAGTCTCTTTTTTTCTCATTTCTTTTTTAAAAAATGGCACCTGTGCTCCATAACATGCATAACATGTCATTGGCTCCTCTACCATGCTATTGCTAATCTAATGAAAAAATGTAGCAGAACAGAAGCATTTGAGACATGAAAGAGCATTCTAGCCTGCATAGTGTTTACATTCACATTACAAACCGAGAACCCCCTTGAAACACCACGTGGAAGTGGGTGGAATACCCTGAGGTTGAAAAAACAACCAGCTGACTCTCTACCTTCCTACAGTTAATACAGCTCACTGGCCATTTGGGAAGGAGAGTTATTTAAGACTTACTGGAACCCTGGTTATTAAGTATGTGTTTGCTCTGGAATTTTATATATTTGCAGCATTCAGTCAACATTAGTATCCAGGGGCCTGCTTTGGTTTGGTTGTTTTGCTGCAGAGAACCAAGCCTTCCAACTCTAATCCAGCAACCACTTTAGCTGGCATGTTTGTACTTAAGCTGAACTAGTTGCAGCAAATAGAATTTAATTAGGCTGGGTTGTTGTTTTTTACACATTTATCATCTGCAGACATAAACCACACATTGCACTTGACTCTTGGCAATGCGGTGGGGGAAAACTCAAAACAACAAATATTTGAGTTCTAGTTCTGGCACCCTTTGTGGGAGGTCTTGATGGTCAGAGGTGGACTCACACTACAGAATAAGTATGCTGCTTTCCCACCCACCCCCACCCCAATTAAGAAAGGAAAGATTTCCTGTAAGGGTTGTAAAGGGTAGAAAAAGGACACCAGGAAAATAGGAGCATGAAAGCTGTCTTCTGAGGGATGTTAACCAGCTTCTGAGTGGTACTGTGCTGAGACATGCAGCCAAATTCCATTTTCATTTCTTTTAAAGAAAGCATATAAAGTTGTGTTTGAACACTGGATATTTCTGGGGAAAAGGGGAAAAGAGAGGACCCAAACAATTACCGCCCAGTCAGCCTGACATCAATACCAGGAAAGATTCTAGAGCAGATCATTAAGCAAACAGTCTGTGAGCACCTAGAAAGAAACTCTGTGATCACTAAAAGTCAGCATGGGTTTCTGAAAAATAAGTCATGTCAGACTAATCTGATCTCATTTTTTGACAGAATTACAAGCCTGGTAGATGAAGGGAACGCTGTGGATGTAGCCTATCTTGATTTCAGCAAGGCCTTTGACAAGGTGCCCCATGATATTCTTGTAAAGAAGCTGGTAAAATGCGGACTAGACAATGCTACAATGCTTCAGTGGATTTTTAACTGGCTTACTGACCAAACCCAAAGGGTGCTCATCAATGGCTCCTCCTCATCCTGGAGAGTAGTGACTAGTGGGGTGCCACAGGGTTCTGTCTTGGGCCCAGTCTTATTCAACATCTTTATCAATAACTTGGATGATGGGCTTGAGGGCATCCTGAGCAAGTTTGCAGACGACACCAAATTGGGAGCGGTGGCTAATACCCCAGAGGACAGGACCACACTTCAAAATGACCTTAACAGATTAGACAACTGGGCCAAAGCAAACAAGATGAATTTTAACAAGGAGAAATGTAAGGTACTACACTTGGGCAAAAAAAATGAAAGGCACAAATACAGGATGGGTGACACCTGGCTTGAGAGCAGTACATGTGAAAAGGATCTAGGAGTCTGCATCAATGATGAGTCAGCAGTGTGATGCAGCAGCTAAAAAAGCCAATGCAATTCTGGGCTGCATCAATAGGAGTATAGCATCTAGATCTAGGGAAGTAATATACGACTGTATTCTGCTCTGGTCAGACCTCACCTGGAGTACTGTGTCCAGTTCTGGGCACCACAGTTCAAGAAGGATACTGACAAGCTGGAACGTGTCCAGAAGAGGGCAACAAAAATGGTCAAAGGCCTGGAAACGATGCCTTATGAGGAGAGGCTTAGGGAGCTGGGTATGTTTAGCCTGGAGAAGAGAAGGTTAAGGGGTAATATGATAGCCATGTTCAAATATATGAAATGATGTCATATAGAGGAGGGAGAAAGATTGTTTTCTGCTGCTCCAGGGAAGCGGACACAGAGCAATGGATTCAAACTTCAAGAAAGAAGATTCCACCTAAACATTAGGAAGAACTTCCTGACAGTAAGAGCTGTTTGGCAGTGGAATTTGCTACCAAGGAGTGTGGTGGAGTCTCCTTCTTTGGAGGTCTTTAAGCAGAGGCTTGACAGGCATATGTCAAGAATGCTTTGATGGTATTTCCTGCTTGGCAGGGGGTTGGACAGGATGGCCCTTGTGGTCTCTGCCAACTCTATGATTCTATGATTCTTTTCACACACAAAAATCTGGATATTAAATTCCTTCAGGATCACAGAGAAGATGTAGTAAAAGTAGATGCTGGGGGGGTGTGCAATTCTGAGTAAAACTTAGTTGCATACCACCCATAGTTATACTCAGAGTAGACCTATTGAAATGGTTGAGCATGGCTAAGGTCCATTAATTTCAATGGGTCTACTCAGAGTAAAACTTAGCTGGATACCACCCTATGAAAATGCCATTACCTAATCTCATATCTGTCCATAGTCACATGATAACATTAAAAAAAAACCTGAACATCAAACTGAACAAGCTCTTGCAAGCATGCTTTTGGGTTTACAATGGAGCAAAATGGCGAATCTGGGTCAGGGATGGGGGACCTGTGGCCCTCAGGACCTGTTGTTGCACTACAGCCCCCATAAGCCCTAAACAGCATGGCAATGGGCAGGGATGGTGGGAGTTATAGTCCAGCCACAACAATGGCCACAGGTTCCTGACCCAGATTGAAGTTAACTGTTGTGTGAACAAGCCAGACTGGATTTGTTTCCAAGGATAGCGCTTTCTCCATGAATATTTCTAAGCACCACTGTTTGCCTGCTGAAGTCTAAGGTACACATTCTCTGGCCAACATCATCAGCAATCCATCCTGGCTTAAATCATGTGGAGACCAAATCTTTCCTAAATATGTTCAGCTCATTACCAGCTCACATTTTTTACCCATAGCAGTTGCCCTTTGGGGGAGAAGCATCAGTTAGTTTGTTCCTATCTGTACTTTTCCTGTTGGGACAGCTCTGTGCTTTATTTGACAGAATGCAGCCATGTGGCTAAAACAACTATTAAAAGCATTAAAGCATTAACCTCTCATAACCCCATTTTTCACTTTGTACACATCCATAAGTGTTTAATTGAACTGGAGTTAAACACAGAAAACTTGGAGAAGTCAACTTTATACATTCCCTTCAGTTTACACAAAGCCAGCACGATAAGAAGCCAAAAGAACTAGAAAGAAGACAGCACCATGTGAAAAGTACTCATCATTTCATTTGCCTCCTTTACCGCTATGATCAAATTTTAGAAGGACCGCTTGGATTTTAAAGTAATTCTGCATGGACAAATTTAGGGGTTTATGCTGCTTTTGCAGCAGGGGATTACAGGGGAGCGGGTTTCCTGCAAAGGTGCCAGATAAAGTGTGGATGCTTCTACAAAGAACATGCTCTGGATGAAATAATTAAGATAAGTCTCTCAATAGATACTAAGCGACAAACTAGATGTCACTAAACTATGCATGCTACTACATATCTTGTTTTTTCCTTAAATAATTACAGGGGTAGGGGAGCCCAATTATTCAACGAAGGAAGACTTATCTCTTCACTCCCCCACCAAGATCAGAATGGATGGGGATGTTAAATGGGGACATTTTTTCCTTTTGACTCCTAGCCGCAAGAATGAACAACCCCCCCCCCCCACGTGCTGCCTTCACAGTGATAACTAGGCTCTCCTGCCCTTGTAATTTAGTGCATAGCTGCTTGCTATGTATTTAACTACACTTCAAGATTAACATGATGTGATTCAATAAATGCACACATTACATTTTTTCAGAAGATCCACCTGTCTTTTCTCAAGTTTCCATTGGGCATAAATTTCAGCAGGACATTTTGGGACATGCAGTGGTTGGAAATTAATCAGTATGACCATCCCAAAACTTTTGCAGACACAAATAGTATTGAAAGCGGGATTGTGAGTGACCAGCCTGCCCCAACAGCAGCATGATCACAAATCACCATGAATGCACAATGAAAATGACATCTGGATGGGCCCTAAGCATAGGAATGCTGGTGAGCCTTTTAAAAGAAACTGATGAACAGAAGCAATGCAAGCTGCTTTCCCCCAGCAATTCCCTGACACTGATAATTTTTCACCCTCTTAATATCTCGTGTTGACCCTTTGAAGGCAATGTGCTTCTCCTCTCCAGCACTGGGGCCCTAGGGTATCAACATTTTACTTGATCACTGTACGTATGTGTTTAACAGTAGCTTGATATGGAGACATTAGCAGCTGATAATGTTTATTTCCATGTCAAGGGCAATTTCTGTGCATCAAGCTGCTGTTAGAAAAGCAGGCAAGGCTGATCCCCCCCCCCCCCCGCGCGCCTCACTTTGCAAACTTTGGAGCAACCACAAATGAAAACCCTATGGGATGTGTGTTAAGCTACAACAAATCCCCTGCAGCTGGGTAATTCCTTTGTCAGAAAGGCTACTCTTCAGTTTAAGTACTCCGCGGTCCGTCTGGAACGGATTAATCCACTTTCCATTACTTTCAATGGGAAAGTTCACTTCGGGTTAAGTACAGACTTCTGGAACCAATTGTGTACTTTAACCGAGGTATCACTGTAATGGATTTTAAAAGTAAGGTGTGAAAAACCATACTTTTAGCATTAATGGGTGGGATTTAACTGGTACCCTTACACTCACAGAAGAGATCCAGTGGAGGCATCTGCTCACAGAGGAGTAGGGGATTTTTGCCTTTTTATCCTTCCATTTGTAGCTCCCTGTGACACCACTGGTTCTGGAAGGCCCCTTAATTCTCAGGAGTTGATTGTCAGGGGGCTGTTAGTGCAGGGGTAGGGAACCTATGGCCCTCGAAACGTTGGACTCCCAACTCCCATTAGCCCCAACCAGTATGAGATGTGGTCAGGGATGATGGGAGTTTGAGCCCAAGAACATCTGCATGGACTGGAAGTCCACAAGTTCCCCTTATGTTAGCAGATGCCTTTTCTGCATCATAAGCCATTTCATGAATGCAAGGACAGCACTTGGACTCAGTCCCCTTAAATCAGAGAAAAACATCACAATACTAAATATCATGAAGGTGTGTTGTACACTTTCTTGGAAAACAGCCTGAAGATCCTAATTGCAGAAAGTTAGAGCAAGCTTTGAATAAAGGTTTTTCAGTAATACTGTTTTGAAAGGCCAATAGGTCTGAGCCATTACAAAAATGTCCCATTGAACAAAGTCAAATGAAGAATCAAGGACACGAGCTATCACTAAGAGTACCTTCTCTTAGCAAATAAGTAACAAAGACTCCAGTTTCTGTAACAGAATGTCTGGTTTTTGTTTTTGTTTTTTTTAGAAAACATGAATAGAGGCTGTTTACTGTGAAAAGGAGCAAACAAGAATATTAGATAAGATGACATATTGACAAATCTCAGCCTGGAATTCATTAAACACTTTTAAAGGCAGTATTTAAATAGATAACCAGGGCCTGTCAGGTCAAGGATAGGAATCCATGTGCCATGCAAATATACGAGTCCAACTATTTACAGTATAGCAAGAAAATGAGGCACAGTCCTTTGAGAACTAGGGCAGGAATGAATAGGCTCAGATTTTTTTAGCAAGCTTGTGTGCATTGCAATGGTCAACATAACTATGACTAAAGAAAGCAGACCATATATCCATCTATGTAGCACAATATAGTTGACACTGACTGGCAGCAGCTCTCCAGGGTTTCATGCAGGAGTCCCTACAGCTCTTTCCTAGTTGCAATTCCTGGAGGTACAACTGTTCAGCCAGTTCCTGATTTTCACATCACAACTAACCTTCCTTGAGTTACCTCCCCTTCTTAACACAAAACTGCTCCAAAACAAGTTTTGAGGATAAGAAGCAAACAACGCCCAGCCAACATATTCTAATCGTCCAACAAAATCTGCAGTGAATTCCTTTAATTGGCCAGGGGTGGGAAGCTCCTGAAATTGTTTTCTGAGAAACATCTGATTGTTTAGAAAATACTTTTTTTGACCCTGGAAAGTCATTCAGAAAACACAAAATATTTGTACACAATCTCTTAACAGTGGACAGATTTCAGGGCCCTCTTCTTGCCATACCAGCCCTTAGATGCAACTGCAAATGACAGCACTGCACAGTGGGATTTGTTTATAAAAGCCTTTGTTTACAGAAATCTTTAATTTGCCAAATTCTAGTTTCTTGGCGTGATGGTGGTTTAAATGCAACATTCCTTATATCATTTTGCTCTCTACTTCCATGAGTAGGCCACACTAATATAAATATTGGGGGGGGGCACATACAAACATCCACATTGGACAGAAGGAACATAAGCAATACTGCCAACGTTTGCTAGAGCAGTCTCATCACCACCACTGCTCCAGATGTTACAGAAATTAGCATGGGGCTTAAGTTGAATTCTGTATATACTTGTCAGGCCACCGAATTAAATAGGACTTATTTCTGAGTAGACATGGCTAGGATTGCATTGTTGAACACTGTTTTTAATTTAACTATTTGCACCATATCAATCCTGCATTTCCTTTCCCTAGGATACCGTAGATCCCTTTATGAACCTTAGGTAGGAAATGCAAATCTTTTTTCAAGTGACAGCAAGGTGAAGGCATACAACTTCAATTACTGTAGTGAGCAAGCACTCATAACAAAGAGAAATAACAATTAAAAGCTCCACCCAGCTTTCGCTTCCTGTTCTGATTACAACCTTCCATGTGCAGGACAAAAGTAGTGGAAGTAGAATTCAGTTGTAAACATGTAAATAACACATCCTCTTGGCAACATGACCAGTGACCACTGCCTTAAAAAGCTAATTTGCTCTGTCCTTGTTTTTTTGGGACTGAATTCTGGGTGGTGGTTGTTTTTAAAGAAAGCATTAGGGCTAGGAAGATCGACCAACAGTAGAAGTTAAAAGCAAGCATTCCATGTGTCAACCCAATTGATTTTTTTTTGTAAATACAGGTTTGCTAGAATCAGACTTTGGGAAATTCGGTACTACTGTCTCCTCAAATCAAGTAATTTTTATTTTTTTACAATGCACTTTAAAAAAGGATCTTGGAACAACTTTCAGATAATAAGTAATATAGTCACTGCTCTCAGGTTTGCCAAGTTAAAAGACAAGATCAAAATGCAAAAAAACATATTAGGGTAACATCTTCAGGCAACCAAAATAACGGGCAAGCTTTCAAGTTCTTTTATCAAGCTAGGTTAGGGTGGGGAATCTTTTCAGCCAGACAGCTGTTGTCTCCTGGCCATTCTCCAGAGAGCCATGTGCCACTGGTAAGCAGCCCTAGCAGCAAAAGTGGGCAGAACATCAAATGTAAATTTAGCCATTGTACCATAGGCTGTTTTCTACACACCCTCCCTCTTGTCCATCTAGACAAGCAAGAGAAATTCCAATCAAGCAAAAATACTTGGGAGTTTAAAGCAGGGCCTGTAAGAGATATAGTCTGGGGAGAATTCCAAGGACCAGATAGTGCCCCCATGCCTGATGTTCCCCAATCCTGGATGGTAAACAGTAATGGGGGAGGGAGTTGGCTGACATGGATGCCATGGAATCAGCATTAGGGCACACAAGGATAAGGAAATGAGGGTGGAGGAAAACAGAAAGCTCGGGCACTGGCTACAATTCTTATAAGGACTTGCTGGAATGAAAACAGGGCAGGTAGCCTAATGCAATGGCTGTGACTAGATGGCAGTTAAAGGCCGGGCAGAAAAAAAGCTAGCCTCTCAGTAGAGTTGATGGGACTAGTCCTGCTTTTCTCTACTTCTGCTCCGCAGTTTGAAGGACTCCAACCGGCAGAATTTAAAGCAACATTTCATGCTGCAGATTTCACAGATAGGCAGAAAAGGGATTGTAAACAGACAGCTAGAAGGAAGGAAGGCAGATGGGATAGGTGCGCACATGGCTGGGTAATGGCTTGCTAAAACAAATGTAACAGGAGAGCGCTGCATGTTGAACTGATTTTAAAGAGCAGCACAAGCCTACCGTACACGTGCCTACTCAAAAGTAAGTCCATTGACTCCAATGCGGTCTCCCCTATCCCCTCGATGAGCAGAGGATTCTAGCTTACAGCGCAATCCCTATACATGTCTACTCAGAAGCAAGTCCTACATGGCAAGTACCGGTAGGTACAGGACTGCGGCCGTGAATAGCGAAATCAAACCCACGGACGAGGTCCCGCGCGACCGATGCCTGCACCAGAACTTGACACGGAGCTTTCAAGCTACGTTTACACGAGGCTGCGCCTGACGACTGATCTTGAGCGTTTGGCTCCTGCTAGCGGAACCGGCGGGGCTGCAGGCTGCAGGCCGCAGAGATGCTGCAGGTCGCTGCTCCGCCAAAGGAACAGGAAGGCTTCGCCTGTTGGATTTCAGCAACCCAAAGGGGAGCCTCGGCGAAGCGCCCGCCGCCTGCAACCGGAAACCGGAAGTTTCTCCGGAGAGCTATGAATTTCCCTTGACTCGGAGAGGAAGGAAACTTCATACCGGAAGCGGCGGTCGGAGCGCGGAGCCTGTGACCTCTGCGCCCCCTAGTGTGCCTCGGAGCCGGAGGGAGGGAAGCCGGAGCGGGTAGGTAGGTGGGCGCGGACCGGGGGTCGCCTGGGAAGGGCGGCGCTGCCTCAGGGTCGCCCGAGACTGTTAAGCAGCTGGGAACGGCCGCAGTGTTATGTTGCCTCCTTTCTCCCATTCACTCCATGTCGGACGCGGAAGGTGCTGTCTCCCTGGGCGGCCACTAAAACCGGACCCTCCTTGCCTGCCCTTCCTAGGGCACAGACCTCCCTAGAGCACAGAGAGTGGGGCTGGGGGCATCCGTGTCGTGTGGCCAGTTCTGTGTTCCAGCCTCTAGTGCTTTCGTATGAGGACACCCCCCCCCCCGAAAAAACACCCCACCATAATATTTATTTATTTATTACATTTATATGCTACTTTTATGTGGTGTACGGTACATGGTTCTCCTCTTCTCCACTTCATTCTCTCCACAACCCTGTGGTAGGTTAGGCTAATGCAGACTGGCCCAAGGATGCAGTGAGCTTCATGGCTGAGTGGGGATTCGAACTCTGCTCTCCCAGGTCCTGATCCAACACACTAACCATTACACCACATATTTCAAAGCCTCATATACTCTTCCCCACCTCTGAGCCAGGCCTTGATAGCTCTTGAATCTTAACCCGATCCATTCTCCTTTCAGTTCTCTTAACAATGGCCTGTACTATAGAGAAGATCCTGACCGATGCAAGGACCCTGCTGGAAAGGCTGAAAGAGCACGACAACGCAGCTGAGTCTCTCATTGACCAGTCCACCATGTTGCACAAGCGGGTTGTGTCCATGAAGGAGGCTGGCACGCCTCTTTCGCACAAGGTGAGTACAGACCCAGTAGCGTTGGCGTGAAAACATGAGTCGGGGTGAGTGGAATGTTGTATGGATATTATTAGACTGCTCTGGGTTCACATGGACCATCTTTTCTTTACAAGTATCAAGAGGATGCAGCTGAGCTGAAGGACATGTCTAAATACAAACCTCATATTCTGCTATCTCAGGAGAATACTCAGATCAGAGACTTGCAGCAGGAAAACAGAGGTGAGCATTGTGTTAGCGAGATAACTATGAGCCCTCAAGTGACTTGTTTGGCTGCAAGGGTTAACCAGAACATAATGCAAGCCTGCATTACTGATGGTTGTCTTGAACTGAAGGATGTAAAGAGCACCCATGCCTGTGTTGTCTAGTCACAGCTCTAAACAGGATTAGTCCTTGGATGTGGTCACTCATTTCACAAGCACCCTAATCCTAAACATACATACTTTAGGTTCCATTGATTTCTGTGGGACTCGTGGCTTAATAAGTGTGACTACTGATCTAATTTCTTCCTACAAAGTGGTGTGCGGCACCTGATGTGTATAAGGACAAATAGCTATGTTGCACAGGCTAGATGAGATAAGGCAGACACAGTGTCTACACACTGCTTAAGATTGCTCTTAATATTTCTAGCATGGTTCCCCTGTTGTATTCAACAGGGTTGTACATACCACTAAGGTGAAGCACAGGAGGAAGAGAGGAAAGAAATTCCCTTGCTGTAGCACAAAAATGTAGCTGAATACCACCCAAATATTCTTCTCAGTACCAGTTCCTTATTCAATTGCATTCTTGGTGAAAGTTGTCTTTAAAGCTTGATAATAAAATTCTACTGTGGCCTGCACATATTTCAGCTACAGTCCTTTTTCTAAAACTGGCACCCATTTCCATTCTTTAATCTGATCATTTTCCACACTGCCTCCAAAATACAGTCTGAACTTGAATAGCATGTATTGATGTTTATGATCTATTACTGTACCTTAAACTTCATGAATTGATGAGTTTTTCTTCTAAAAGTTTAGAAAACTTCAGGGTGCTGGGGCCAGTAAAAGTTCCAATATACTGATGGTTTCTGTCAAATGTAACCAATCTATAAATTTAAGTTTTGCATGTTTGGGCTGAATTAACAACTAAATTATTTGAAATGCAGTTTACAGCCTTTGTGTACTGGCCATTAATGTATGTCAGATGGATTGGTTCGTGATAGCATGATAGCAACAGTAGGAATTCCCAAGACTGCCATCCTGAACAGACACATCTTGAACAAAATGGGGCTTATGTCCAATTAGATGTGCACAGTATTGGTCTGGAAACAAAACTGAATAAGTGCTGGACATATATCCAGAGTTTGAATCATTAGGTGAAGTACTGTACAGTTAAGGCCAGACCCATAAGGAATTTCTTGAAATTACAGAAATTCTTATTATAAGAGTAAGAAATAGTGTTCATAAGGCATCAGTGGGCTAAGAAAATGTTAGGATTTGAAAATTATTGTATGTATAGAAGATGGAGAGGTAGGATGCACAGGGAAGTTGTACAGCCTTAATGTGACCATAGAACAGGCATCCCCAGACTCCGGCCCTCCAGATGTTTTGGACTACAATTCCCATCATCCTTGACCACTGGTCCTGTTAGCTAGGGATCATGGGAGTTGTAGGCCAAAACATCTGGAGGGCCACAGTTTGGGGGTGCCTGCCTTAGAATATGGAGTTTTTTCCTAGTATTTGCATGGAATTTGTGTTATATTTTTCAGAACTATGGGTTTCTTTGGAAGAACACCAGGATGCTTTGGAACTTATTATGAGCAAATATAGGAAACACATGTTACAGCTGATGATGAAAAGAAAAGATGTGGATGCTCAGCCAATTTTGAAAGTGCATCAAGCTCAGTCTGCAGTAAGGAATTATTCTATTATCTTCTTTCTGGAATAAAAAGAATAAGTTCCCAATAGGAATAAAGATGAGCGGCTTAGGTGTTGTGCTCTGTTCCAATGATGTTTTTCTCTCGCCTCTTTTACATTTTCCTCAAGAGCTTGTTCTCTGAAACATCTTCCTTCCATTAGTGCTCACAGCTCACAAGTGCCTTCTCTTTGTAAAATAAAGTGTTGCAACTCAGCCACAAGGTATCTTCTTTAGACTTCTTATAAAGAAAATTACCTGGTATCTCGTGTGTGTGTGTGTATCAGTTCTTTGTGACTTCAGTATTGTAAAATGCCATGAGATACCTTTAATTTGTTTTTGTACTGTTTGCAAAAATACAAACCCGTTATAAGATCCAAGAGATTCTCACCACCACCACTACCTTAAAGCAGCCAGTATGTTGTAATTAGTTCTGTCAGATTGCAACCTGAAGATCTGACCTTCCCTCTTAAACCTTCTGGGATGGCAGGAGAACATGCAGTTCCAGTACCTCCTGCCACATTCTGTAACTACCCCTCTCCTCTGTTTGTGACAGCAAATGAGACTTTGGTTTTACCACACAGCCAGTTAAGGGAACCAACATGGGAATATGACAGAAAGTACAGCAGAGCAAAGTTCAGGCAGAAGCTCAGAGATACAGTATGGCAGCACTAGGTCCAGTGAGGGAAGGATGAAGACATGATTCTTTGGTTCCGTGTTCTTTGACTTTTCTTTGGAAATACCTGATTTAACTTGTTTTTCTTTTTATTAGTTTATAATTTTGCTTTGAAATCTGCTTACAGGAAATTGAGAGTCAAATTGACAGGATCTGTGAGATGGGAGATGTAATAAGAAAAGCTGTTCATGTGGACAATGACCAGTATTATAAAACACAAGAAAAGCTAGCACAGTTAGAGGTAAGATGCTGAACAACTGTGGTTGGGGGTAGAAAACGGGGAGGCTTGTGCCTTACATTGTCAAAGGGTTCTTTCAGCCTCCAAGCCTAAACTAAACTTGATTGCTGCTTTGTTAAAAGCTAATGCCTGCCTTGAAGTCCTGCTATAGTCTTGGTACAGCTGATGAGATAGGAAAGCTGGCAGCTGAGCATCATGAAAGTAGACTCTGCACCTGCAGGATGCTACTCCATATCATAGCCCTTAAAACTGCAAGTTAAGAGGCCGCAACTCTTGGAGTCAGGCTTGAATTACTGAAAATTCTGTTGCTTCACTCTGATATGAGACACATGAATTTACTGGAGGGAAAAGCATAACACTGCATAGTATTAAAATACGGTTTCAAGTTAGCAATTAAGCAGGTTAATTGGGGGATACAACATTCAGTAGAACCTTACTACTAGGTATAGCAAGGAGCACCATGCAACCACTGAAGCTTTCTCACATGAATAAGAAACAGCAGTTGAGGTGGATAATGAGAATCTTAGCTTATCCCTCCCCTTTGAAAGTCGGGTAGGTAGCCATGTTGGTCTGATGCAGTAGAAATATATATAAAAAATTGTCCAGTAGCACCTTAGAGACCAACTAAGTTTGTTCTTGGTATGAGCTTTCGTATCTGAAGAAGTGTGCATGCACACGAAAGCTCATACCAAGAACAAACTTAGTTGGTCTCTAAGGTGCTACTGGATTTTTTTTTTTAATTTCTACTTTGAAAGTCAGTTGCGGAGGGAACCTGTGAGAGTAGAATGGCACTGTATGTGGACACCGAAAAGCAAATAAAATGAAACTTATGGTTCATTTTATTTTCCTTTCAATTCCCTCCTGAAGGAACTGCAATGACTCCAAACTCCTCAGGCAAGTGCCAATAGTGGTAATGTTTCAGCACCTCTTAAAAATTATTACTATTTTATGCACTTCTTTTTACATGAGTCCAAAGGCAGTTTACATACATACAATAAAAACAGCTAAAATAGTTTTAAAAGCAGGGAGGGAAACCCCATAAAGATAGGTTTTTAAATAATGCAAAATAAACATCTAAAACAGAAACATTTTCATCCAGCTGGAAAAGCTTGTTCAAACAAAACTATCCTCAGTTTCTAGAAAGTACAAATATGGTGCCTGTTATACCTCAATAGGGATGTTATTCCACAAAACAGGATCCAAACTCAGTTTATTAACCCTCATCCAGCCCATCACTGCACCCAGACTGTGGTCTGGGGCCTACACAACCACTCCCAATTCAGATGTTACAGAGAAATGGAGCTTGGTATCACCACAGTACGGATGACACCTCACTACAGTTTATTGTGGGAGGAGTGGAGTGGGGTTGGATGGTACCTTTAGATTGGCAAGGAGGAGTGTTGCCAGATGGCTCTAGGGTCACCTAGTCAGGTGGAGAGCTGCCACCAGTGGTTCTCCTGGCTAGATAGCCAACAGAAAGTTCTGAAACAGGATGTTTTTGTTTGGGGTAGCTGTGGCTTTTGATGTGCTAGACCAAAGCCCCATGAATCCCCCAAGGGGTCTAAATTCAACCGCCCCATTCCAGGGCTTCAGATGATCCATAGTGGGCTCCCCGCTCCCCTCCACCCCACAGCACCCCAGATCATTTGGATTTCTCTGCATTTATGTGTAGGAAACTTGAGCAAAGCCTCCATTATTAGCCTCCATTTTTTTTAAAAAAAGATCAAACCAGGATCAATCACTGCAGCCACTCCAAATGGCTGCTAGATATATATTTTTTCTAGCTGCCTTTAAGGGAATCTTAAATATGAAAGTACAGCATTGTTGTGAAATCTTGGTGTCAGCTCACCAAACCGGCAATATGAGGATAATAACACTGGATAACTTTTGTATTGGCACCATTTTAGTGTATGTTTAAAAACTTCATTCTCCAAACAAGTTGGCCCTTGGTTTGAAGAAGCATGCTGCTGCTAAATTAGTACAACTATTTAAGTCCTGGATTTCTCTATGAGCAGTTGTCCCTGTTTGTCACTCTTAATGCGAGATAATCATGACATCCAAACCAGGAAACCAATCTCCAAACAAAGGATCTGTCAGTCTAATAGTATAGTCTGGCCATATGCGTCCTTTTGCTGTGGGAAAACAGCTTCCACAGGAGATGGGGATTAGAGTCCTGCTCTTTAGGAAAACATTCAGGATTGGACAGAATGTGTGTGTCCCCCTCTCCTGGTAAACTGGGCCAATCTTAAGTGGCAAGTTTATAAAAAGCCACTGAGGGAGTCTTATGTTAACAGAGTTTTGATTTGGTCTGAACAGAACCAGGAATAATAAGGTGGCTACTTAGCACCCATGGGGTGATCTTGACTCTCTTGAAAAATTCTTGCAGACCATTTAAAGGACATTCAAGGTTGGTGGTCAATAAATAACTAGGCCAGGAAGCTGTGTGTGTGCTTGCTTGGTTCTTGTTGTCATGGCAACAGAGAAGAAATACATATAAGCCCCAGGCTGTGTCCAGAATAGGAGTTTGAGCGGTTCTTAAAGCTGGCAATTATCCATCAACTTGGCCAACATAGGTTTAGTACAACGCAACTTGTGAAAGTGCTGATAAAAATGTATCTGTAAATCATTAACATTTTCTCTTGCTATTTTTGTCTGATAAATGAGACCAAAATTTATTTGTTTATTTACATTTGCTAAGGGTCTGGATTTAGTACTATCTTATATTAGACATCTGAAGGCAGCCCTGTTTAGGGAGGCTTTTAATGTTTAATAGATCACTGTGTTTTATTTTTCTGTTGGAAGCCGCCCAGAGTGGCTGGGGAAACCCAGCCAGATGGGCGAGGTATAAATAATAAATTATTATTATTATTATTATTATTATTAAACTGTCACTGCTTTGCTCATATGTTTGAAACTGTTTTTATTGGTTTTATAGCTTGAAAATAAAGAGTTGAGAAAACTCTTAACAATCAGCAGAGAATCTATCGAGGTGAGGCAAGAAGGAATGCCTGATGATGCTTCTCAATCCACAAAACAGCTGCCTTTGAATAGTTGATCTCTGAAGCTGGTAAACTGCACTGCAGGAAAGAGTGTGCTTATTTTACAAGCTGTTCTTTTAATTCCCTCATGTCTCCGTTTGGGTATCATTCCAGCCTTTTGCTATATTATAGAGACTGTGCTTTGTGCATAGCTGCTGAAATGACTCCCTCTGCAGGCTAAAGTTTGCCCTGCTTAATCATGCAGAGGAGTACTCATGCAGCTGTAGTCCTAAGCAAATGCTTTCTCAGGGTTATCCTTGCTTTCAGAAATCTCAGTTGGATAGGACAATTTGATCGCTTTTGGCTTTTCCTGTGTAAGTACATTTCTTTAAAAGTCAGACTTTTATAGGAAAAATAGTCTGAGCAGACTTATTTCTTTAGAAGTTTATTTACTTTCAAGCAAATAATGCCTAAGATAAATTGTCATACAGGATATAGGCCAGGCATAGGCAAACTCCAGCCCTCCAGATGTTTGGAACTACAATTCCCATTATCCTGGACCACTGGTCCTGTTAGCTAGGGATAATGGGAACTGTAGTCCCAAACATCTGGAGGGCCAGAGTTTGCCTGTGCCTGATTTAGGCACTCCCGTTCTTAATTTGATTTAATTAATAGTCTAAGCAGTATTTTGGTTCCATTTAACTACTGTTTACCAAAATTACTTGTCTTTAATACATCAACAAATACAGAAAGTAATGCACAATTATATGTAAAAGTATTCTCTGAAACTCTACATGTGTGAGTGCAGTGGCTGCACACAGAGATATCTCATAATGTATAACAGAATCTTGCATTTAGCACCCTGTCTAGCATGCCACACCATTATGGAGGTCCTTGAATGCCATCCGTTCTTCTTTTCCCTCTTCCCTCTCCCTCCCCAACTCAGTCAAGGAATCTGAGCTCATGTTCCTTCACTGAGCGGAGGTGGCATGTACAGACCTCAAATTCCATATAATTGCTCATCTTTGCATGCATATTGAGGGTCAGGGGGCAAGATCTCTGTTAACTCCCTTGGAGACTCCTCTGTGTGCAGGCATTGCTCTTGCATGGGGAAAGAATCATGCCCCATCTATACATGTTTACATAGTACTGAAATGATCTAGAATGATGACTCTTCCAAAAGCAGCATCCTTTGGAACTTCATGCTAAGTATTTCAAAATTTACTCTGCGAGGTATTGATAGCAAAATGCTGCTGTTTCTAGATTTATTTTTTTCTTCTACTTGAGACTTCAGATGGGTGCTGCATGGAATCTGGTTTGTGTACTTTATTGAAGACCTTGTCTCCATGCTGAGTACTTAAGGAAAGCATTCACCAAACAGACTTGAAGACAAATAAATTATAAAGTGATTGTATAGGAACCTAGCCAAGTCCTGTCTTCATTTATAGTGCTCTGCAGTTTATTGTGTGTTCTTCTTAGCTACTTGCTTGCAGACTCTCACATCCTCATACCTGATAGATTCTATGACTGTCTCAACATTGTGATTGTAGGGCTAGAATTGGAGATATGTCTAGCCTCTGTGGTCACATCTGTATAAATGTATTTGTCCCCATAGCATGCTTCGATCTTGTACAGCATATTGCCTATTGCTAAAGTGTTGTAAACCATAATGAATGCGAAAGGAGATATTTCAATGTTTCTGCTTTCTCCAGGAAAGTTTCAGCGTAGGATCGATCACTCTTGTTGCTCAGAGTGCAGCACATGTCCTTTCTCCATGTTTATCATCTTTCCCCATCAGTGTGGTGGAGAGGAGAGCCGGGTTTATTCTTCAAATTCATCTTTTGGTGTTTTTAAATTCTTACCAGTCAGTTTTACTTTGAAGACTGAGCTGATAAAAGAGCTGCTGCTTTTGTGCATTATGCAAACATAACCCTAATCAGCAGGACAGATTCACCTGTATATCATCACTTTGCAGTGTTATGCCTTAAATATATGCCATCAGTGCCATCTTCAGAATCAAACAGGCTCTTGTAATGAGCAGCAACATGTGCTCAGTCCGTGCATAGATTCTGGATTATTTTGTAAATACCCTTGAGGGATGTTACAATGTACATAAGTGAGTTACAGAGCTGTTGTGCTATTTTTTGCCATCTTATCTGCCTGCTCTGATCAGTGAATTCAATCTTGTCTTTACCTCTCAGGTATTAAATATGTATATTTGTTCATTTTCCTGAAATAAATGTTTTGAGGCAATATTATCTGTTGTGGCACTTTTTGTACCACGGATAATTTATGGACTGACTTTACCATTGGCCAGCACCATTGTTCGCTGATTAACTACTTGGGCCACTGCAAGTTACATTCTGTATTTATCTGGAAATTAGGCTGAGTAAAGGGAACTGAAATTGGCATATGCTGACTATAAATAGGTGTCTAGTGGAACCATGTTTATCAAACCGATTAAACCTTTAAGAATTTCATAAATGCCTGTGTTTAACTTTGTAAAACCAAGTTTTATTTCAGTCATAGACTGAAACAAAATGTACACATTCTCCTTCATACATGAGAATGACAAAAGCGGGCCTGCTTTCAAACCTAATTAGTAATTAGCTTTTCTCTAAAATATAGTCTGGGATGCACAATATGAAATATAGTAAGTAAGAAGTACAATTCAAGCTGTTACCACTGCAACAGTACAATCCTATACATGTCTACTCCATTAGGCCTCCTCTCCCTCAACTACCAGGCAGCAGCCATTCCATCAGGCTGCACAGTGGGAGAGGTAGGAAGCAGGGCTCATTCCATCAACCAGCCAAAGGACCAGCTCCTGCCCCTGAGCTGTTTCTAGGCCAGCTGGTCGTTGTGAAAACTAATCTTTAATAATTGGCACCCGAGTTGCTTTTTGGTCTTTTCTCCCTTGCCCCTTGTGTTTTGAGATGGTAAGCCTGCAGGCAAGGACTGTCTTGTTTTCATTGATTATATTGTAAGCCACTCTGAACATTTTTAGCTGAAGAGTGGGGGTACAAATGCTCTAAATAAATGAATTGTTTTTATTTAATTTGGGTCTTTGAGTAAGTGTAGCATCCAAAGGCTAAAGCAAGGTTGGGAAACCATTTTTAGCCACATGGCATCATATTCTTTTGGGCAACATTTTGGGGCTTGTGTGCAAGTGAACGGGTCTGGAAGCAAAAGTGGATTGATAAATGGAGGTAAATGTTACAAAGGGTCACAGTCAGCTAGTTTCTAAATGCACACGTACTTATCTGGACGGAGGACAGAGGTGTAAGAATGCATTCTAGCCGGGCAGAAACCAATGTAGAGTGAAGCAGAGCCAGGGAGGAGTGTGTCTTGGGGAGAGTTTCGAGGCCCAGATAAAGGAGCTTGGCCTGAAGTTCTTCCCTGGGCTAAAGCAACATAATCAAAAGTGTAAATGTCAGTATTAGCAACAGGAGATGAAAATGCCTTCACTTGCCAGTAGGTAAGGTAAAGGTAAACAGTAAACTCTGTGTAGAGAGACTGCCAGTCAATCCTTCCTAGTCCACCAAAGAGAGATCCATGACATGGAAAATACACTGGATATTGTATCCTTTGGACAGTAAAAATATTGTCTGGTTCACACCTGATCATGACCCCTTCACCATCTGTAGTCTAATTGGAGATGTAGCCAATGGAAAACAAGGTAACCTGCACCTTTGCCCTTCAAGAAAATTACTTTTGGCCATAACGAATATGGAGATCGATCTATCTATCTATCTATCTATCTATCTATCTATCTATCTATCTATCATCAAGAGAAAGAGCAATTTGGTAAGGCATTTAATTCTAACTTGGAAACACAATAGTTTGTGATAATATTTGGCTTCCTCTAGCAGCTTTCTGCTATCCTGCTAGGCAATGACTGAAATTACAAGAGAGAGAGAACCTGACAAAGTAGAATGTACAGTATTTTTCAAACAGAAACAAGTTTCTTTCAGGTGGCCACTGAGTAAAATTATCCTTGCCTCTTATATGTACAAATGTGTTTCCTTTGTTTATCAGCCCTTTTCCCATAAACCATGTTTTGCAAATAATCTGTGGCTTCCTACCTCCCACAAATCAAGAATCAAGTTTGTCTACATTTTTCATAAGTGTGCCTCTAGCTGAAAATTGCTTTGTAGTTAACAGCCACTGCAAGAATAAAATAACACCCTCGTTTTAGAAAATACAGTAGGCATTCAGTTACCAGCCCAAGATTGCACCTAATTTTATAGTGATGCTCATAATGGTTTGGACCTAAAAGTAGAGTGAGGTTGCTTTGGCTCATAGAAGAGGGCCTTGTTTGCACTCTTCATTTCAGCAACACCATACACCCTTAAAAATTCACTACACCAGTGTGGTGTAGTGTTTAAGAGCAGTGGACTCATAATCTGGTGAACCGGGTTTGTGTCTCTGCTCCTCCACATGAAGCTGCTGGGTGACCTTGGGCTAGTCACACTTCTTTGAAGTCTCTCAGCCCCACTCACCTGCTGTGGAGGAGGAAGGGAAAGAAGAATGTTAGCCACTTTGAGACTCCTTCGGGTAGTGATAAAGCGGGATATCAAATCCAAACTCCTCCTCCTCCTCTTCTCCTGAAGGTTGGAGAACGATCCAGTGGCTTTGGAGGGTGGGGCATTATGAGAGACTGCATTTGCAGAGGGGGGAATCTGCAACCCTCTCATGAGTTTGCATTAATACCTTCTGTGTGTGCTTGTTGGGACTGGAGTCCAAGCCTCTGTTCTGTTCACTAAAAGCACTGCCTTTGAGTCAATAAGGACAGGGCATCCCAACCTGCTTCAAGGTAATTCACTGACACAATAAGAGTTATGTTAACAGCCGCTGTTGCTACCGGTAGATATGGCATGCCAATATCCTGCATTGCTGTCACAAAAAGTAATTTATGTGCGCTCCTAAAGCCAGTTAAGGAAGTTGCATACCATATTTTGCTGATACATAGTAATTACTATTATGGAGTTGCAATTATAATCCAATGAAACAGGCTAAACTAGCCTGACTAGCCTTTGTTTATTTACCCTACCTCCAAGCAAAGTGGTGTACCATGCAATGTTGCTGTTGTTTGGGAGATGACAGACGACAGATGACAGATAGATAGATAGATAGATAGATAGATAGATAGATAGATAGATAGATAGATAGATGGATAGATAGATAGATAGATGTGTGTGTGTGTGTGTGTGTGTGTGTGTGTGTGTGTGTGTGTGAGAGAGAGAGAGAGAGAGAGAGAGAGAGAGAGAGAGAGAGAGAGAGAGAGAGAGAGAGACTGAGACTACCTTGCAGAGAGGACCCAATTTGTTTGTGTTTTATAGAAAAGGGAACTGGAGGCTTCTTGGTGGTCAAAGGTGTAGGAAGCTGCAATTCCAATTTGGGGGTCAACTGTAGCTCAGATAGAGCATCTGCTTTGCATGCAGAAGGTCCCTGGTTCATTCTCCAGGTGGGACTGAGAGAGGTCCCTGCCTGAAACCCAGGAGAGTTGATGCCAGTCAAGGTAGACAGCACTGAAGTAGATGGGCTAATGGTCTGACTTAGTATAATAAGGCAGTTTCCCATGTTGCAGGTAGTTCTACAAATACTCTTATTGTAAATGGAGGCAGCCATTCAATAAGCTAGGACTAAAAAGGTGGAGCCAATATTACAGTACCATCAAATAAATGATTTGTTTTATGAAGACAAAAGAAACAATGGATTTGAAAGTGCTAAGTCCTAATTCCAAATTGAATTGGTGGAGGGGAGAAATAAATTGCTGTCAAGAATGTATAACTTCTTATTGGAGTGGAACACCAAGGATGAGGAGACAAAGGAGGTTATGATAAAATGGGCAATTGACTTTGGTTATAACATTGAATACGATCTGTGGCTTAAGTTATGGAATCAACATATGAAATTTACAGCATGTACGGTACTAAAAGAAAATGTCATGAAAATTATGTACCGCTGGTACCTGACACCAGTCAAATTGGCAAAAATTTATAGAAAGAAAAACAAAAAAGTGTTGGGAATGTAACCAAAAGGATTGAGAATTATATGTGGTGGCTATGTGAAAAAGTAAAAACATTCTGGGAGTTAATTTATAATGAGTTTAAAAAAATGTTAAAATATACTTTCCCCAAGAAACCTGAAGCCTTTTTGTTAGAGCTAATGGGAAATGAAATTAATAAGAATGACCAAAGATTATCCACGACAGCCACCAGAATGGTATTGGCTCAAAGATGGAAAACAACAGAAATTCTAACAGTTGACGAGTGGTGGGTTAAGATGATGGAATATTCAGAGTTGGCTAGGATGACTGGAAGGCTAAGGGAGCAAAAGGACCAGAAGTTCCAAAAAGAGTGGAGTAAATTTGTGGACTATTTAAAGGAGTGCTGTAAAAATGTGAAGACACTGACAGGCTTAACACAAACCTACAACAGAAACAATGGATGTTTCTGTCTATAAACGAGAAAGAACTATTTAAGAGAATGACAGAGACAATATGGGAGAAGGTGCATAACATAAGAGAAAAGACCTGAAAACCAAAAGTGGAGAAGGAAGGAAGTCGTGTTTGGCAGAACATTAGTATGTTTTGGAGGTTAGGATTAGTAGTATAGTAATAATAGCTGTATTAAATAGTAATTGAAATGTATCAGATGAATTGTTTTATTTATGACTATTTTCTTTCTGTATTTGGGAAAACAATAAAAAAGGTGGAGCCAATAGGCAGCTCCTAAAGTGCAAGGATGTTTCCAGCATGAACCTTGAGATATTTGTGGTGGTGAACAAAGGGGGATTTAAAATGTATTAGAGGAGGAAATAATAGCCCTGTGAAACATTATAAATCCTTTGTTCCCTGTCCTCTTATCTCTGTTCATATTTCTTACAGCCACTTGTTCATGTGCCTTTTGCTTCCTCTGCCATTACCCTTTTCTAGCCCCAAGTATTTTTGCAGGGGCCTTAGGGCCTGCCTAAGCAGCTATTCCTCTCTGTTAATGAGACTCTCTGCTTACATAGGTTATTACACAAGCTGCTTTGACTTCACATTAGTCTGCAGCTGAAATAGCTTAGTTTAGACTGCTCAACCTGCCCTATCAATGCTTCTTACTTCCAGGAAAAATAAGAGTAACGGAGGGATGAGAGGTGTGGAAAAGAACACACTATGCCAAACTAGGAAAGCTGACAATAGTTATGGTTGCCAATGCAAGGTAATTCCCAGTGCCTTAGGCTACAAATCTCTACACATTATTCTGAATTGGACACATCGACCCATCTTATGTGACGGAAAGGAAGTAGATGCAGGGCTGGCTGAGGGAAAGGACAAGATGATTAACAGGTGAAGCTCATTCCAGCATGGTCATAGGCATCTGGTTGGCCAATATTGGAACAGGATGTTGCGCTAGTTGGGGTGCTGGCCTGATCCAACCGGCTTTTGCGTGAGGGATGATGGGAATTGGAAGTCCAGTCCAGCAACATATGGAGGGTCACAGGTTCTCCGTCCCTGCTGTAAAACAACTGGACAGTTCACATCCTTCTGCGGAGGGTTTGCAATGTTATTGTGTCATTGTGCTGGTTTGATTTGGTGCCTTCCGTTTGAAGGGCTCATGAATTTCATGACCTTTGTTACACATACAAAATCTTTTCACATTTTGCAATAAAGATGCAATTCGTGCATCTCAATATCGCACGGCGTCCCTTTAAGTAGCAGCTGCCTTTAAAGGCGGCCAATAAGTAAACAGAGAGCAAAGGCGCGCATGCGCTTTTGCGCGGGTACTTATCCCGAAGCCTCCCTTAGAGCCTGCGCTCCCGCTTCGACCCCCCCCCCGGCCCGGCCTTGCTGCGCACGCGCGGAACCGCCCTCCTCTCTGCCCGCGAGTCTCGCGAGAAGCCGGGATTTATTCCTACGTGCTGTGCCGTGCTGCTCATGGCGGCGCTGGAGCGGGGGCGCTGAGCTGTTGGGGTAAGTGGGGTTGTCCCTGCCGGGAGGCCGGCAACCTCCTCTACCCGCCCGGCACGACCTTGACGGTGGCGGGCAGGGAGAGCCGAGGGGGCTTGGAATGTTGCCTGTCACTCTGTCCCAGGGACCAACGGTCTAGCGCGGGGGGAACCCCTCCCCCACCCGCCGTGTGCCCTGCTCGTTTGACAGACGGGTGCAAAGAGGCGGGGGGGGGGGGCGGAAGGGAAGAAGCGAGAGAAAGGGAACCTTGCTGAGCCGAGCGGGCTCCTTCACACTCTTTTCTCCCCAGCCCCCGTTTGTCTCCAGACAGGGGCCTAAAGAGAGGGAGGGAAAGGGAGCGGACTGGTGGGCCCGAACCCCGACATCACTACGGCTCCCAATGTGCACCGCGCGACTGGCCTTTCCTCGCAGGGGCCGCTGGGGCTTGGAGTTCAGGGGCGCGGTGCTCTGGGCAGCCGCGGCGATGGAAAGCACTCCAACTCCCGGCACGGCGCCTGTAAGCTGCGCGGCCACTGGGCCTTCTGGGGGGTGGAGTCCTGGCACCTCGTCTTCGGCGGAGCGGAGTGGGCGACGGGAACTACCTCTCCCAGCATGCAGCCTGCGGGTGCGGGGAGGGGAAGAGGAGGTCAATCTTCCTTTGTGTGAGGGGGAGCGGTCGCCATTTTCCTTCTCTCCCTCGCTCTACCCCCACCGCGCCCCAGCTTCGAGAGAGGGGCAGATAGTGGAAACGACCCAGGCGCCTGAGGGGAAGAACGTGCCCGTCGGTGTAACCGGCGGGAGGGGCGCCCAGGGCTGGATTCCGGCCTTGGCTCGCCCCCAGTCGCAACAGGGCTGGGGCTTTGGGTTTCCGCATCCTTTCATTTTCTGATGCGGACCCCCGCCCCGCAAGCGTTAGATCGTCCCTCAGTAGTAGGAGCCACCATCTTGCTGCCTCAGTGCCATGTGCTGTGGCTTTCTTTAATGTGATGCTGCGGCACAGGATGGAATGGCCACCCGTAGCTCCTTTCACTCATGTGGGCAGCGGTAACGAAGCTGAGGAAACACGATTGTCTGGCACCACTCTGCGGTCGTCAGAAATCTGTTTTGAGCGCTCACCCTACAACTAGGCAATTCAATTCATTTGCTGCAATATAAGACTATAAAGCCATTATAATCGCACATTCAGATCTCAGAGCAATAGTTTGAGGCTTTCTTCGATTATTATTACATACTGCCTAACCAACATATTCACCCTTTGGGTTATAAGCATTAAATACGGGTGCAATCTGATCCGTAAGCCTCCTTTAAGAATAAAGCCTTTGATTTGCTGGTGACTTTGTCTCCAAACGATGACTATTTGCTGATATATTCCATGGGAAAGGGGTATACAGTATAACAATACTGAATTCTTAAAAGCGATATTGAATTGCAGTGCAGTCCTATGTGTGTTCATATATACACACACTCTTGGGGGTAAACCCACTAAATTTGGTGGTCCTTTATCCTAAGTATATATGCATGGTTACAGCTCAAACCCATACATGTCTGTTCTATAGGATTTGCACTCAAAAATTATGTTTAGGATGGCATTCAGCCTCCTGTATAATTTTCTTTAATTACTGCTATCTCTTACTTGCATGTGGATTCTTCTGATCTTGATTACCAATATTATATTTAGCTAATACAGTACCAAACAATGTTTTCAAAGACAAAACTCTTTGGTGGATGTCTCTGGAAACATGTAGCAATGCCTTGTTAGTGTTGCAATCTAAATATGGCTGCCAAAGCTTACATCAGCTGTATAGACAATGTACAGAAAACTTGACTTGTGTCAACAAAGTACAAAAAAACAAGTCATAATACAACTGAACTTGCTTTTTACTGTGCTGAACTTGAGCTAATCCTTTGTGGATTCATGTGTTATCCCAGAGTTTGCTGCATTGGAGGCTTGGCAGCTGCACTGGGTGTTTGCCATTGGGAGGAGTATTTATAGCAGCTGAGCTGAAAAGTAAAGAATTTAAAGCACAGACATACACACTACTGATTTCACTGAACTACAGTCCAATGCTTCACAACATGGGAGGATCAACATATTTTGCCACCAAGTACAGGGAATAGTTAGGTTTAAACTGATTTAGAAGCAAGTCCATCTGAATTTGGGGGTTCTGTGTAAAATATGCATAGGAATTAAGACTACATTCAGTGGAATGGGCACTCTTCTCTTAACCATGCTTATGTTGAAGTAATAACTACAGTATTTGTTTTAGTTGAATTTAATTTCAAGGCTGTGCTTAGTAGTACAGCGTAACAGCATTCTAGATTGCACCAGCTAAGCTAACCTGGTTCTGTTCTTACAAAAATGTTCAATTGTTTTCTTATCCTGCATGCTGACCTTCCTACTTTGATTGGCTAGGAGAGATTTGGGATGTTCCTTTTTTGCCTTACTAAGTTTCTTGGTCTGTTTTTAACTATGCTAACTGTACATCAACAATAATATATGGAAACACTTACTATTCAAGAGATGTTGTCTTTCCTCCATAATATGTTGTCTTTCCCCAAAACATTGTGGGTTAGGAAAGACTACAGAAGTATAAAACCAAAGATGTGGGTTTAAAAAAAATCTATTTACTCGTGTTCTCACTCTTCCTGCTCATTTTCTTCTCAAGATCACAATCCTTATTCACTCTCCTTCCCTTTATGTTAGCTGGCTCAGCTGTTGCACAGCATCATTCTGCATTCCATGTCCAGTGAAGTTTGGATGCTGAAAAAAATTATCACTGGGGTCAGATTTATCTATCCATTACCGCATCCTGACTATCACATAGGAAAAGAAATATGTAGCCCCTTCATTAATGAGAAAATACATTATATAGATGCTGTTGATGATTTATTAATTATTAGCATGTTATAAAAGACAAAGTAATAAAAGCCATAGTTAAAATATACCAAAACATACGTCTAGTGACAATGAATGAAGCAAACACTAATAGATGTACTGCTGGATAAGTGTTTAATGGTTATTGTATTTGTTTAAAAACCACTTAAATATTTTTTTTGTGTGTGTGTTTTTAAAAAAACCTCATTAAAACCAGCAGTAAAATATAGTTTGCCATGGCAGTGGCCAAGTGGCCAGTATTGTCTGCACCTTAGTTTTCAAAGTCCTGTTTGAATAGGAAGGTCCTGGCCTGCCATGAAGCCAATCTAACTTCTCTTGGGTGGGAATCCCATAATATGGGAGCAGGCACAGAAAAGGCTCTTTTGTGTCTCCACCAACTATGTCTCTGATGTTGATGGGACCAAGGGAAGGTGTTCACCTGAGGTTCTTAGCACCCAGGCAGGTGTTTGTGTGTGTGTGTGTGTGGAATGTACTGCTTCTTCCTAGTGCATTGGGTTTGGAAACAAATTCAAATACACAACTTAAAATGCAACTTTTGCATTTGTCTTCTGCTATAACTGGCAGGCTCAGGATGAAAAACAAGAATATACTTGCATGTTTCAACTCTTAAATCTTTTAGCAGTTTTCTTTGGTATTGGCCCAGATAAACTGCAGAGATTGGCTTGGACAAGCAGCTTACAGCAAACCTTTGTGCTACCTGTGTAGTTATGCTTATTGTTCATATTATATGATAGCTTTAAATATTATAAATAGTTGTACTGTTACATTAGAGCCTGATAATATCGACATTTTTAGGTTACCATACTGCTTTCCTGGAAAGCAAGTAAAAGTTCATTTTGGAAAGAAATAGACATTTCACATATGTTTTTGCATATCTGTGGTGATTCGTGTTTGTCTCTGATCTCTGTTCCTGAAGCAACAGGAATTTATATTCCAGTTGTGAAAATGTTCATGACTCAAATACATGCCTATAAATGTATTGAAACTGGTTAAGAAAGCCTGATCAGCATATAAACATTAGAATTTACTAGTAATTTCTGAGATTCTAACCAGTGGTTATGTTCAGTGCAATTTAGGATTTGAGCTTAGTAAAAAGGTAGAAGCTTTTTTCAAGCATTAGTAAAACCTTGGGAGTTGTGAGAAAGATCTGCTCAGAAAGATGGGATCACATCAGTTAAGTGTCCAAAATGTCTAAAAGTTGTGGCATAATAGACTTCTTGTTTGTTTGTTTTCTCTCCAGTATGAAGTGTAACAGAACTGAATTTACCACCTGAAACTGCTGCTTCAAGTTCAGATCAGGAAAGGAACACATCACATCGTAACAACAAAACAAGACCAAAGAAGAGTAAAATTTACACTGAAGACACAACACTTGATCTGAAACAAGAAGTTTGTGCCTACTCAACAGCTTCAAAAGAGCACGTCCCAACACTGCTAGTAGTCTTTGTTTTCTTCAGTGCTGTGCTGAAACTGCCCAGTGCAGCACCAGTTATTCCTTATTAGCTTGATAGATCACTTGTCTCTTGCTATCTCTTTTTTTTTTAACAATAGCAATCTTCAAACTTTGAAACGTGTGCTGAAACGAAGAATTCGCGAATACTACTGAAAGTGCAATATTAGAATATCACTGCGAGGTTGGTGCATGTACTCGTTAAAACAGTAATAGATACTGGAATTAAAACTACTGTTTGACATTAGTTTAAATAATGCTTTTATTTAAATCCTGACTGCCTTCATTTGGTCAGAATATCAAAAGCAGAGCTAACATCTGGCTGTGGTGCTTACGTTTTTAAATGATTCAAGTTCATCAGTATTGCCATTTGGTTATATTTGCTGAGCTAACTGTGGAATGCAATCTTATCATTGTAGCTATTTCATTAAGCTTTCTGCTACTATTTTCCAGTTTCTCCCTTTTGAAATCAGTTTACTCTAATGCTATAAGTCTGGATCTCAAACTTTCTCCATATCCTTCTCCCAATTACTAGTATCGGTCAGTGAGTCTCCATTTCATAAGCTGGTAGGTTTAAATGTTAATTGTCTGCTATAAGGACAGCTCATAGCTGTCAAGTTCTCCCTTTTTTAAAGGAAAATTCCCTTATGCTGAATAGGCTTCCTCGTGAGAAAAGGGAAAACTTGACAGCTTTGGGACAGCTGAATTAATAGTAACCATGAGTTCAGTTAGCATCCAGCTTCTGCTCTCCATTTCAGAACCCCTCTTGAGGTAAATTAAAGCTATTAAATGCTTCCTTAACTAGCACATCAATCCCTTCTTGTCTTAATATGTTAGGAGGCTGCCAGAATGGCAGCTTTTTATGACACTGGATAAGTGGCAGATATACATTGACAAGGTTGTCTTGTTTGATTTTGTTATATGCAGCATTATAAAATTAAGTTGAAACAGGCGTAAAAATATGGCAAGCACCTGGAAAGAATTTGTTGAATTTTCCATGCCGTCTTCTCCCCCTACTGCATACGTTAGTGCCAACCTGGGCAATGCATCTCCAGTCGGACTGAATTTATCACCTTATGGCCAATCAGTAAGTTCTTTTGCCATACTAGCAATATTCTTAAGGGTAAAGCCAAGCTAGCTCAGATGGTGTGATGCAACAACCTCCTTTGAGCAAAAAAAAAAAAATGTGGCCAGTTTGCAGATTACTAGCAGAAATGTCTGCTCATTTTGGAACCTCTTATTAAACAAAGCATCTTATAACCCTGCCAGAGTGCAGTGAGCAGGCTAAAACACTCAATTTGACAGTTTCAGTTTGAAAATCATTTCACACTCACCCCTCATTCCCAACCATTCTTTTCATTGGTCATTGTACCAGACCTAGTTCCTGTTTCAGGGCAATTGGTTACCTCTCCAGCTGTTTAAAATCAAAACTACCCTAATACTTAGATAATTTTGGATTTCTTTTGTTATTTACCTGGAAAACCTTAAAACAAAGAGATCCAAATCTTCCTTCAAACGGCCAAAGGCAGCCGATTCAAATTTTGAGTCTTTTTGAAAATGAGCAGAGTATACATCTGCCAAATTTTCTTGTCTGTGACAACTCCACGTCTAGCTGGAATACGGTTGATAGCTAGTTAGTTGAAACATGTCCATCCTTGGCCTTTACTAGCATGGAAATTGTTCAGGGGTTCTCCCCAAAAGCCTGTAAGATTGGCAGTGAACTGCTAAGTTTAAAACTTTATGTCCTTGAGAGACAATGTATTTGTTCTCATGTCTATCATATTTAAATGCTGGGGAAGGGGCTCTCTTCAACCCTCTAAAGACTTGTTTATTAGTAATGAAATGGAAGAGTAGTTGTGATACCATGAAGCATAATTAGGCAAAATTCTCAAGCCTCAAGATCATATTTCAAAATAATTGAGGGCTGCTGAAATGGAATTAAAAGTGCAGCCCAGAAAAGGGCCATAGCACAGTGTTAGAGCACATACTTTCCATACACAAGGTCCCAGGCTCAATCCCTGGCATCTTCAGTTAAATAGACCTTTCAATAGGGCTATAAGAAATACCTTTGTTTTATATCACTTTCAACAGCTGCTGATCAGTAGCACTGAGCTAGATGGACTAATAATATGATTCTTTATAAGGCAAATAATAATCTTAAAATAAGAAAAAAATCCAGGAAAATAAGCCTCTAAAATCTCTTGTTCATTGCCCTAAAAACCCTGAAAATGACTGCTACTGTACACCAGTGTAGGAATTTCTTTCCTGCATTATGGATTTGACATAGTAAACAGTAAACCAGCAACTGTTCATGAATACAATACTGGTGCAACATGCTCTGTAGAATAGAGGCCGTAAATTGTTGCTAGACCAATTTCACTTCAGTTCATCTCTGTGCAGTACAGTTGATGTTTGCTTAAATTTATTAAATAAAGGTTGAGGAAAACTGAGACCAGCTGTTATCTTGCTGCCAATATTCCTGATGTCCTAAATTTAGTTAATGACCAGTTTTGAAGTGCTCCTTACTTGAAATTCAGGTACTAGTCTCTGTTCTCCAAATAATGAGAGGGAAAGAAAGACTTCTCCTGAACCCTTAGGGTTAATGAACACAGATAACATAGTGTTATCTGGGTAAAATTCCAGTTTTTGAATTGTTAACTGTGTGAATGTACTCTTTAGAACCTATGTAACAAGCAGTTTTTCTGTGTCTCATTAATAGTGCCAGTTCTTCTGCTATCCCTTTAAAATGGGAAAAGATAAAATGCTATTATAATTCTATCTGGACATACTGTTTGCTGCAGTGCAAGAACATGCAACATGTTACAACTCTTAGCTCAATCCGTTACTCAGTTATTTCCAATGACACTTCTCCCTTGTGAGTACTTTTGTGTAAGAGCTGGTCAGAGTTCTGGTAGTATGAGCAAATCAGAACATTGTTGGAGAGGAATTGACCTAGAAATAGTGCTTGCTAATACTATTTATACTGTAATCCTATTTTTAAAAAGGAAATTTGGATTGATTGCTTTCGGCTTCCAGCTCTCTTGAGAAATGGAATTTGATAATTACTTGGATGTTTTTAAAGATGTGCTAACTATTGACTAGTTATACTGTGTACTATGTTATCACAGCTGTATGAGATGGAGAACCATTATACTGTGTCATCAGATCCTCTCCCCCCTCCTGCAGCTCCCCCTCCTTCTCATCCTTTACCTTTCTCTTCATCTTCTACTTCATCCGGGTCTAAAAAACAGAAGAGGACCCCTCTTTATCAGAGATCTGTAAGTCAGGGCAACTTGACAGACATGGAATCTTAGCATGGGGATCCTTTGCAGTTAACTCATCTCTGTATATGTTCTCACTTCTAACTTCACTGATATTAAATCTCAACAGGTTAAAGGATAAAATTCCACTTAAACCAGCTGGAAATCTTGCTGGGTTCTTAAAAGGGGCTTTCCTGTATCTGTTTCAGAAACTTAATGAAAGCTTGGTCATTTGTGTGTATGTGTTGCAACTTCATTTTATTCATTCTGATAAATTGATTGAATGTATCTTGCCCACATAGATTTATTTTCCTAAATCTTCAAAAGAATGATGGCATAGATAATATAAATTCTACTTGACACACTTCTAATAGGAAACAGTTTATAGCAAGCACCTTCTCCAGATGCATTAATTTCTAAGTAGGGAGTTGTTGCATCTTAAGTTGCCAAAAAATGAGTTGCAGTATGTCTTAGTGCTTTTTGGTTGGCAAATATACAAGGGATTTCTGTTCTTGTTTCTTTGCAAGAAGAGAAATGACCACTATTCTGTATTTCATAATGTTATCTTAGTGCCTGTACCAGTTGACAAAAAAACCCAAAGCCTCTTTCAGCCCAATCCTATACTCAGAAATCCCATTGAGTTCAGTGGACCTTGCTCCTAGGTCATTGTCCATAGGAGGATTGCCCACATGCATCTCCAAAAGCTATATGTGGGCTTAGAATCTGGCATTTTCCTTAGTGGGTAGGTCAACTCTGATTAATAATAATGACAGCAAATGGCATCATTACCAGCATAATGAGTAAGAATCTGTTTGGTTATAACTGTGCTGTTAGACTATTGTGTTTAGAGCTTGTTACACTTGGAACTTTTGTACACTTAATGGCTCCTTGGAGTAGCAGGAACTTTAGGTTTGCTTTCTTAAACAGATACACAGGAAACTGAAACATATCTGTAAAATATATGGTCTCAAAATGCATGATTTTGGCAATTTCTTGCCTTGAGCCCTTTGACTTGCATGATATGCTCACTGATTCTTCTAACAGCAAAAGTTAAATGATACCCTAATACTAACTTATCTCTGGATTTGATTTAACTTAAGATAGCAAAATTGTTTTAAAGCCATATTTATATCTATGTGTTTCTAGAAGATTAATGAGAATTCAGTAGGGCAGTTTTCTCTGTTTTCTGGCATTAACCACTGCATTTGTGGACAGAGAAGGAGCATTTAAGCTGAACGAGTACAGCAAACAATTATGAAAGTTCATAAGATATTAGGCCTCCAGTTCAACAAGGGTAGAGAAGGTGCTAATGGAAATTGCCTTGAGATTAGCAAGCTTTCGTCTTTGCTTTCTTGGTGGCCTTCTTTGGCAAAGGCAAGTTTATACTAAAGACTAATTTTGAATAAAGTATTAACTTTATTCTGTATATAGTGGGAAACTATAGTGCCATATTAACCACATATAGATAAATCCTACAAGCTAAATGTGGTTTAGTTACTGATGGATTTCAGCTAGACAAATAGTGTACACAAGCTGTGCCTTAGCTGCCAGGAACTTGCTTGCTTGTCTGATGCTCTTTAATGCACAGTATGTGTTCTGTGTTCCCTTAAGTATGAAAGGCGATGGGAATTGCTTTTGGAGGATTTCACAAGTTATCTTTTGCTTTCAGATGAGCTTTGATCCAAACCTTCTCCATAACAATGGACATAACGGGTACCCCAATGGTACTTCTGCAGGACTGCGTGAAACTGGGGTTATTGAAAAACTGCTAACCTCCTATGGATTCATTCAGTGTTCAGAACGGCAAGCTAGACTGTTCTTCCACTGTTCACAGTATAATGGCAACCTACAGGAGCTTAAAGTGGGAGGTAATTCATCTGGTGGAATTCTTTGGGTTCATAACTGAGGCTCTTTACATTAGCACTTCTTAACACTAGAGATGTGTCTGCCTAGTCAATAGTAGTTAAACCAACCATTAGTTGAGAGAGCCATTCCCATTATCTGTGGATTGTTTTTATGTACACTGCTTAGAAATGTAAATAATTAAGTAATATAGAAATGTCATAAATAAATAAATGATAGATAGATAGGCTTAACTATATGGATACTTCTATGATATAGATATATTGAGTAGAGTACAGTATCGTAGAAACTGGTTTCCCATAATGTGTTCTGGGAAGCTTTTCCTTTTTCTTCAGTAGAATGGCTGATAAGTTTGCTCGCCACTACAGACTGCTATCAGGGTGGGATGTAGGGCTCATGTTAATTAATCCCCTTATTTACTAACTACATGGCCAGACTATTTGTTTACAGTTAGGTGCTGTTTTTAACTTCTAAAGCCCTAAATGGTTTGGAGCCAGGCTATATAATGAAGACCACTATCTTCTGTATAATCCTACCCAAGAACTGAGGTCTTTCACAGAGGCCCTTCTCACTGACCCGTCAACAATTTCAAAAAGTGATAGTGCTTGAGGGCCATTTCTGGGATGGCCACCACCTCTAAAATTCTGTCTCTCAGGCAATTATGGCTGAGATTAGGGCAATGATTATGGCCCTAAAAATACAAGAGCCCTTCTGGATCAGACCAAAGGCATATTTAATCAGTTATTCTTCTCTCACAGTGGCCATCTAGATGCCTTTGGGGACCCTAGAATTTGCTTTAGCTTTTTTTATAACACTTACAGTTGTTTTGGTAGATGAAGAAATGTGGTGGAAAATACCTCTGGTGTCATAAAGTTGTGAAACCAGTGGACTAGAAGAATGGGCTGTGAATGCTGTTCAGAAAGAGCCTCGCATTTTGCCTACTCTGAGTTCATGAGCCAGATTCAGTGACTGAGGAGAATGCAGTCATGTTTTAAATTGTTATTTTGATATTAGCATGCATGTGCAAGATAAATGCCACTGACTAAGATCCAGGGGAACCATTTACATGCAAGCAACTCATTGGCCTTTTTTGTAGTTCTCGAGAGTTCTATCCTCAGGCATTCGTCCCTGTCTCCAATACTACACAGCCTCAAAAGCAGTCTTAAATTTGCATGCTTAATGCAAATTTAAGACTGCTTTTGAGGCTGTGTAGTATTGGAGACAGGGAGGATTGCCTGAGGAAAAGTAAAGCTGTGCTTGCGAATTATTCCTGTTTAGTGTTACTAGACCTGTCTTGTGTCATTGATAAAACTTCAATTGCTTTACAGATGATGTTGAATTTGAAGTATCTTCTGACCGGCGAACTGGAAAACCGATTGCTATTAAATTGGTGAAGATTAAAACAGAAACATTACCTGAAGAGCGAATAAATGGACAAGTTAGTGGCTATGATAAGCTTTTTTCCATGCATGCCATTTGCATCTGCTGTGGTCAGACAAACAAGGGCAGAGTTGAGTGTAGCATGCCTCTCCTTGGTTGCATAGAAATATTTTTCTCAAATTTAATTTTTTCCGCTTGTTTTGGCAAGCACGTAAAAATTGTGGTTTTACCTAACCAAGAACAATTCTTACAGTTAACAAAAGTACTGTAAGATATAAGCTTTGCAGCATGGCATACTGTTGTGGGTTACCTGTAAAGTGCATCCCCAAGTGTATTATAGAAAACTAACAGTCTGATGCATAATGCTGCCTCTGGAAATAATTAGCAATGGATTTTTTTTTGACTGGTAGGTTGTGTGTGCTGTTCCTCACAACTTAGAGAGTAAGTCTCCAGCTGCCCCGGGTCAGAGTCCAACAGGGAGTGTATGCTACGAACGTAATGGGGTAAAACTTATGTATTTACTTAAACTTTTTGACTGATCCTCCAATATGATTTAAACTAAAATACTTGCCAGAGTAGACAGTGAAAAAACTGTACTTGCTTTAAAAAGTTAAAATTTAAATTGCTAAAAACTTATTTATTGAAATAGAAAAACATCTGACTTCATGTTTTGACTGTAAATCTGAAATATTTTCACAACTTCAGTCTAGAATTATATGGCTAGTTAAAATGAAGCAGAAAAGTTAACTGTTTACTAATGTCTTCACTGTGACTATTTTTTAGTTTCATAAAATGCTAATAAACCGTCAAATATTCTGCACACTTCCCAAGTTCTGAAACTCAGAAGTTTAAACTAACCAGGACTTTATAAATTTCTCTAGTCGTAGCAAAATATTAATGATATCAAATTTTAATTCACAGGAAGTATTCTACTTAACTTATACCCCAGAAGATGTTGAAGGAAATGTACAGCTGGAAACCGGAGATAAAATTAACTTCATTATTGATACAAATAAACAGTAAGTAGATACCTTGTAATGACTCAATCCATGTTAGCTCTAAGGTAGTAAAGATCTCCAGAAACTAGTGTTACTACTTTGAGTTGAAGTATACTTATTGGGACGCGGGTGAGTGCCGCAACCCCACAGTCGGTCACGACTGGACCTAATGGTCAGGGGTACCTTTACCTGTATACTTAGCAAACTTTGTAAAGGCCATTCAGATCAAGTTTCTGAAGATGCTTTGTTTTTGAGTGGTTATTAAAATTGCTAGTCAGTTTACCTTTTTCTTTCACTGACAAAAGGATAATCTGCATGACAGGAAACTTGCTACTTTTTTTTTTAAGACCTAAATGTGAATGTGTACTTAAGTAGAGATTGTAGTAGTGTGATGTTTTCATCTTAAAATATCCTGGTCATAACGAAAGGAGACTTATGCCTTTCCAGTTTGTAGAATAGAATTTAGCACATTAAACATATAAGGTGACCCAGTTTTGCACCAACTCATGCAACTCATCCCTCCTAGTCCGTCCCCCCCAATCTGCTCTGGTGGGATAAACTAGGGTTTCCATATGTCTGGGAATTCCTGGACATGTCCTTTTGGGGGGGGGTCCTACATGTCCATCTGGGGGGGGGATTCTACATTTTGAAGCAGATGTCCTGCATTCGGGGTTTAATTTTGTGTGTAACCTGGGCTTGGCAGCAGAGGAGCTATCAGGCGATAGCCCTAAAACAATTTTTGGTGTCTGAATTTGTACCTCTTGAAATATGGCAACCCTAGAGAAACACAACTGGAGTCACTCATAGAATTTAAGAATCATTCTCTAGTTGGCTGTATTGTGATAAGTCATTGAATTATATTTTCCTTGTGTGACCTTCATCTACTTTGTCCCGTAGTACTGGTGCTGTAAGTGCTCGTAACATTATGCTTTTGAAAAAGAAACAAGCTCGGTGTCAAGGAGTAGTTTGTGCCATGAAGGTAAATTAACACTTAACTACTTTCTGAAATTTACTTGTACAGTTATGGAACCATGTGGGTGTGGAGGAGAAGGTGTATAGACTTATTCTAGGACTTTTGAGACAGAACTTCCATGTAAGGTTGCTTGGGAGTAAGTCTAATTGAACATTATATCTTGCATCTGAGAGAGCAGGCATTAGATTGGGCTTTATATAATTCACTCATTCCTCCTTTAAAAAGTTTTTATATATGCACCTTTTTTAGCTGTAAATCTTTCTAATGACTATTAGTCACCAAAAAATGTCTTCTTCCAGCTAGGTGGATATAGATCAAGATAGTATCTCTTTGCTTAACGATCCTATTTTCTTCTTAGGAAGCCTTTGGATTCATTGAAAGAGGTGATGTTGTAAAGGAGATATTCTTTCACTATAGTGAATTTAAAGGTGACCTAGAAGCCTTACAGCCTGGTGATGATGTGGAGTTCACAATCAAAGACAGAAATGTAAGACCAAATTTCTTAATTCCAACTTAAATTGTAAATGCATGACATTGCAGGAACTTCCTTAAATGTCTCTATTAGATTTGTATGTTGTGTGACCTATTGTTGGTCCTTGTAACTACTTAACCAGTTGACTATTTGGCTTAATTTTCTGCTTATAGGGTAAAGAAGTTGCAACTGATGTAAGACTTTTGCCTCAAGGAACTGTTATTTTTGAAGATATCAGCATTGAACACTTTGAGGGAACAGTAACCAAAGTAATTCCAAAAGTACCCAACAAAAATCAGGTAGCAAATATCTTGCATTACTGTGTACAGAAATTTATTTGTAAATGTTTTTTAAAGTACTTTGATAGTCTATGACACTGAGCAAATTCTGTAAAGGGAAACAAATTGGGGAAATCATTAATGAAAGAGGCATCCTTGGGTGCTACAATGAAAGATGGAACTTGTGCAGCTCTCAGTTGATGTTTTAAAACTGTGCAATCCATGAAAGCTCTAATGTGGCCTTTTTTGTACTCTGATCAGAATGACCCATTACCTGGGCGTATAAAAGTAGACTTTGTGATTCCTAAAGAACTTCCATTTGGAGACAAAGATACAAAATCAAAAGTGACGCTGTTGGAAGGTGACCACGTTAGATTCAACATTTCAACAGATCGGCGTGACAAATTGGAACGAGCCACTAATATTGAAGTTCTTCCCAATTCTTTCCAACTCACTAATGAGGCTAGAGAAATGGTAAGTAATTAAAACTGCATGCCATGTCTACTTTCATAGGAGTATGCTCCATTGAACTCAGTGAGAATTACAGCACAATCTTATAGAGATCTACTCAGATGTAAGTGTTCTACACAGAGAAATAGGATATAATTACTGTTGCCTCACTTAACATTGCTGGTACTGTAGAATGATGCTAGATTTATGTAGCAATGAACACTGAAATAGTCCTGAGAAGTTGTCTGAATCTTCAGCACGTTGCATTTCTCCTGGCTACGTGAGGAATTATTTTCCAATGAGGCCTTTGATAGAAGATGCAGCAAGCTGCAGTTTTACAGTTTTAACTTCTATATGTCTGTATACATATTATAAATATTTTGGGCACCTGACTGATAATATCCAGTACCACATTTCTGCATAATCAGAGGTTGTTTCTTGTGCCTCAGTCTGAACTCTTCAGAAACTTGGAAGTTGATCAAGTGGGGGTTGGTTCCTATGCGGGGAATGGGTTGTATCCGGTATTGCAGGTTTGCTTACAGAACAAATTTCCATGCGCACAACAGAACATCCTCATTTTCATCCCCTCCAGCCCTTGTGCACCCTCATATTCCCAACTTCTGGGTGGTTGGGAAACCCTCTGGAGCAGATTTTTTTTGGGGGGGGGAGGTCATGGTGGTGGAGAGGAAATGGAAGTCATTTATTTTTTAGATAAGTGACCAAGAAATATAATAATAAGCATGACAATGGGAGGGCATTCCAGTGCTGGATTGCTCCCATGGAGAAGGGAGTACATGAAACTTGCATTTGTAAAAGAGAAAATTTTCTGATTTACATATCCCGTTTTAAAGGAAATGTGTATCAGGAATTGCATTGAAATCCTTTTGTTACCTCTTTCCACCTCCCTTTATCTCAGTTTTCAGAAAGAGTTTTGCATCTTAAAAACTGATGTTAGATTTCAGAGAGCAATTTGAGCTTACCTCAAAGACTTGCAAGTTCAGAGCCATGTTGGGACTTGTACAGCTAGTTGCACAATGTTTTGAATCCTCCATCTGAGAATACAGTTATTTTAAATGAATAATGCCTCACAGTTTTTGTTCACTCAGGAATTAAGAGTGAGAAAAGGAAGAAAAAACTTTGTGGGAAGGAAACAGTTCACTGAGATATTGTCTGCTTGCTCTGGATTTGACTAAGTCTTAGTGTTTTCCTAAAAAACTACCATTTATCTGAGTCAATGAGCTTTTTATGCTCTTCCATTGTAGGGTTTTTCTAGGAGTTGGGGAAGATGCTGGGCACAAATTACTGCCATAGACGTGTCATTATTTCATAACATTTATTTTCCGCTTGGTTCACATGTGGCTTGAGTTCTCTCATTGACTTATTAGGCTGATGACTGTTTTTTTAAGGCAAGGAGAGAATGCCTAGAACATTGTGGACTAGATTGTATTCTGTTGTATCTGACAGATAATCCTCTAAGGCAGGATTTCCCAAACTTGGGTCTCCAGCTGTGTTTGGACTACAGTTCCTATCATCCCTGACCACTGGTCCTGCTAGCTACAGATGATGGGAGTTGTAGTCTGAAAACAGCTGGAGACCCAAGTTTGGGAGTCCCTGCTCTGAGGATTCTTCATCAGCTATAGTTACTGACCTATGTGTTGCGTCCACAGGGTGTGATTGCTGCAATGAGGGATGGCTTTGGTTTCATTAAATGTGTTGACAGAGATGCCCGCATGTTCTTTCACTTCAGTGAAATTCTAGATGGGAACCAGCTCCACATTTCAGATGAAGTAGAATTTACTGTGGTTCCTGTAAGTACAATTTTGTTCAATTTAAGTTTACCAACTTCATGTTGCTTCAGGTCATTTATTTACCGTATATTTGCTGACGTACTATGCTTTGTTACTATCTTTCATCTAATAAGATCTCAAGATTGCTTACTGTACTAATTAAGGCAGAGATAAAACTAATAATGAAAACAGCCAAATAAAATAAAACAATACAGTATCAGCTGCAGAATTCAGTCACTTTTTATCATTTTATTAATTTCATGACCTTCCTCTTCCAGGATATGCTGTCTGCTCAAAGAAATCATGCTATAAGGATTAAGAAACTTCCAAAAGGCACTGTTTCATTCCACACCCAGTCAGATAATCGCTTTGTGGGCACTATAGAAAAGGAAGCTACTTCTGCCAAACCCTCTAGTCCAAATAAAGGCAAAGAGAAGGTAATACCGCCTGGGGTTTTTCTTCAGTTTCTCTGTAGAATAATAACTGAAAATGTCTATAATGATTAGACAAGGAATATATTTATAAACATTCTCTGGCTGAAGATAACAGTTTCCGTACTTTTATTTTTCATGTGTCCTTTGATAGGGATAAACACATATATTCCAACAAGATAATGGAAGTACAAAAGCTGGTATTGCAAGTGTGTCTAAACTTGATTTACTTAGTGTGGTTGCAAGGTTTGGGTTTTCTATCAGCACAGTGTAGATACTTTTTGGTTGTAGAAATAAACATAGGTGCTGAATCTTAGGAGCATCTCTCGGCTGTAAACTTATTCTTATACTAAGTATCCAGTTAAAACATACCGGTTGCATTATTCTTCCTCATTGCTAAAATAGTTTAGGGTTTTTAATTAGATCCTGATTACACTAATGCTACCAATATCTCTGTTCAGTGGAAACTTGGTAATATATATTTCAGAAACTGGTCATGAGTTACCTAATTAATACTACTTTCGTGTATAATCCTAAGTAGAAAAAGATAGGATAGGCTTTCTTGAAGTTCCAACAGTGATTGGTTATACATCATTTTTAAAAATGAGGTGTTTCCCTGTATAAATACATTGATGTCAAAACTAGTGAATTTCATGAATGATGACAAAGCTTAGTATATTTTCTGACACTGTTCACACTAGCATTTCACATTTGTATTGACTGTCAGACTGAGGTCTATTGGAAAAAGTTAAATTCCTTCAGTTTTGACCTTCTTATATTTTATTTCCTCTCTCCCTGCCCCACTTTTAGGAAGCTGAAGAGGGAATAATTGCTTATGATGATTGTGGGGAGAAGCTGACCATTCCCTATCAGGCTAAGGATGTGGAAGGATCTACTTCTCCTCAGATAGGAGATAAGGTAATATGCATACTATTTTTAAAAACGTAAGAATGCCCATGATTGGGTAAAATACTTCTAGAGATCCTTCTGGTTTTTCAGTTTTCACTGTGTTTATTTGTCATTACTACCTCATTACCTTCTTAATATTAAAATTCCTTCACTAGCACCTTAAAGACCAACTAAGTTTTTATTTTGGTATGAGCTTTCGTGTGCATGCACACATCAGATTTCGTGCATGCACACGAAAGCTCATACCAAAATAAAAACTTAGTTGGTCTTTAAGGTGCTACTGAAGGAATTTTTTTATTTTGTTTCGACTCAGACCAACACGGCTACCTACCTATAACTTCTTAATATTTTTAGAGTATACTGAGAACTGGTGCATATTTGTCGACTCTCTTCAGAAGCTGAGAACCATTCAGGCTATGAACCTTACACCAACATCTTGTGTCCCTGGATTAAGATTTGTTTAAAGCTGCTTTTGTGTAATATATTTTTTTTAAAAATAAGATCTCAACAAAAACAATGGTGTCACTGTGAAAAACAGTTGTGAATTAGTATGTGAATCCCTCCTCTTGTTTGACTACAAATGAGACTGATGACGTTCAACTTCAAATGGCATAATAAGAGAGTACTGACTTCAACCCTTGAGAACTGAATAGCCTCAGTGAGGGGATTTTCAAAAGAGAGCTAATACTACCATAAATTGTTTTCACTTCTGAGAAAAAGCAAAATGTCTCATTAGATTGCATGTGATCTTCCCAATCCTTCTGGAAGGCATTTTATTTTGTCTAACAGATATCTTTTCCCAAACAGGTTGAGTTTACAGTCTGTGAAGTGAAGAGAACTGGGTTGCAAACAGCTACATCTGTAAGAATGCTTGGTAGAAACTACAGTTCAAAAAGGCTTTTAGGATATGTGGCAACTCTAAAGGATAACTTTGGATTTATTGAAACAGCCAATCACGATAAGGAGATTTTCTTCCATTACAGGCAAGTTGATTAGTCTAAGAGTTTGTTGGTCATTAAATCAGGCATGGTACAGGCCAGATGAAGCAGCTTCTGCATGATCCATACAGCAGCACACAGGAGTCCACATCACCACTGACTGTTCCTTGAGATTACTAACAGTAATGTGGATATATTGGAAGGGGGTCCATGTGGTCAGCTCTTGCATCATGATGTCATGTGCTGCAGTCCTTATATGGAAACCGTTACCATCTCATTTAAGTGTGCCCCAGTGGTTTTGAAAAGTGGGAACCTCCTTTGGTGTACATAGAACATCTGGAAGGAGGATGAAAATTTCCAGTGAGGGCACAGAATTCTGAGATAGGTGGAGTCACCTGCTAGCAGAAGATACTCATTGACTCATAATTGGATTTGTGACTGTGACTACTGCTCCCCAAACAGGTTTAGGATGATGCGGCAGAAGCTGCTGCTTTGTTCCACTTGTCTAATGCCAGTGCCGGATTAGTGTCTGGATCCTCAGATCTTTGCACACAGTAGCAAGCAAGAGTCCCTGTGCATCCTGCTGTGGAACAGATGGTTAATACTGAGTTGGTTGGTTTGCAAGGTAGAATAGCATGCTTTGTCTGCTCCCCGCAGACTGCATGTTAACCTTAATGTGAAAAAATCTTCCTATAATCCTAAAAAAAGTGGAACATGAGTGCTCTATGCAGCAGGGATGGAGAATCTCAGGCCTGGGTGCCCTGCAAGCCTCTCTCTGGCTCTTACAAGGTTTTTCACTCATGCTATACAGCAGGGACGTCCAACTCCCAAGAAACAGCAATCTACTCCTAGAAAAAACAACTGGCAGTGTTCTACCCATGGGGGGGGGGAGTTCAGAGTTGTTGAGTGTGGATAATTGAAATGAATCTCTCACCAACAACACAGCCGCTAACAGAAGAACACACACTAAATGCAACGCAGGGAAAGACTATGGGGAGAGGGACGGAGAATGATTCTAAACACGAGTGATGAGGATCCCACAATCGACCACGATCATCCGGGGATCAACTGGTCGATCACGATTGACCTGTTGGACACCCCTGCTATACAGCAACAGACATACCCATTGGTATTCCGCTGCACCAGAAGCGGTTTAGTTATGCTGGCCACATGATGCAAGATGAGCACCACACCCCATAGTTGCCTTTGACTGGACTTAACTGCCCAGAGGTCCTTTATGCTTTACCTTTACAAAGCTTATCAAAAGTATTATTCCAGTGTATATGTGTAACAAGTTAAAGACCTTTCAGTCACTTGGAATAGCAAAATAGATAAACAGTGGTACCTCAAGTTACAAACACCTCAGGTTACAAACGCTTCAGGTTACAAACTCCGCTAACCTGGAAGAGTTACCTCGAGTTGAGAACTTTGCCCCAGGATGAGAATGGAAATTGTGTGCTAGTGGCGCAGCGGCAGCAGGAGGCCCCATTAGTGAAAGCATGCCTCTAGTTAAGAACAGTTTCAGGTTAAGAACGGACCTCCAGAACAAATTAAGTTCGTAACTAGAGGTACCACTGTAGCTTTGATTTATTGCTCTCTAAAGCATGCTTTGATAGGCTCTTAACGTTCTGCCCTGTAAACTTCAAAAGCTCCTTATGGATGTTCTACATGAGAACACTAGTGCAGAAGTGTGGAACTTTGTGGTCCTCCATATGTTGCTGGACTACAACTCGCATTGTCTCTGACTATTGGTTGTGTTGAGTTAGGCTAATGTGAGTTGTACAGCATCTGCTGAGGGCATAGGTTTTTTGCTCCTATACTAGTGACATAAACATCCCCACTTTATATATGCTGCATATTCACATTGTATACGCTCATTTTGATGTACACAAATAATGGCTGATGTAAAAATACTCATGGAAGATCCATTTGTAATGTTGTTGATAGTGGCATGCTATGGGTGTTGCATAGGGCTCTTACATTTGCCCTCTGATTAATAAACGAGGTCTTCTACATGATATGCAGCCTGCTGCACTGTGAATGCTTGAAAAGTAATTAGATTCTCAAGATCATCCCATTTGTATTGGTTTGCTAAAAATGTAAAATTTGTTGGGATGGCATTCTTTGTCACATTTATGCATACTCAAGATTTCTTTATAATTGTTTGCAGTGAATTCTGTGGTGATATCGATAGCCTGGAACTTGGTGATATGGTTGAATACAGCTTATCAAAAGGCAAAGGAAACAAAGTCAGTGCAGAGAAAGTGAACAAGACACATGCAGGTAAAGCTGTTTTTAAATTTCTTTTAAAGCCAAATATTGGTCCTCAAAGGGTATGTACTTGGTGCTGACAGTTTTGTGGGTGCCTGCTTGTTGCATTTATCCCAGGTTTGAAAAACAGGAACTTAATTCCAGCCTCAGTGTTCCACTGTAATGATTGATTATCCAAAACTAGAAGTGAGAATTAGATCTGTCTTCGTTGCCTGAGGGCAATTCTTGCTTAGAAACAAGGCTAATTACAAACTTGTTCTATTAGTGTTTTGGATTAGATAAAACAAACACATATATGACATGAAAAGCAGGACAAAGGGGACAAATAAGTTGGCAGCAGCTGCTGCAACTACAACTGCTGCTGTGAAAACAGTAAAACGCTTGCATTTTAAAAAATAGCCTTCTCACTTGGAAAACCCCACAAAGGATTTTGTCAAGTGTGGAGTATAAATCAATCAATCATGATATCATAATGATGTGTGATTGGCATATAGCTGGTTCCACGCACCTGTCATATTTGGTCTGTGAGGCTGATCCTGATCAGGATCTAGCCCATGGAGCCCAAAAGGTTCCTCACCCTTGCTATAAAGTGTTGTTGTTTGACTCTGTATTCCTATACAGTATTTTGACTGAAGGGTGGGAACCTTGCTGTCTTCATATGGGTTGCAGATTCTGATAGAAAATATTTTGGAACACTGTATTGGAAACTGAATAGCAAGGATATAGAACTGAACAACTTTACCCTATAATAGCCACAAATTGGAGAATTGCACTACTCAATATTGGGAAACACTGCAGTAGAAAAATTGACAGTAAACTTATTTAAACTTTCATGCTGGAGATGTAGTGTTACATCTTAGAACAGACTTCCTCAACCTCGGCCCTCCAGATGTTTTTGGCCTACAACTCCCATGATCCCCAGCTAGCAGGACCAGTGGTCAGAGATGAAGGGAATTGTAGTCTCAAAACATCTGGAGGGCTGAGGTTGAGGAAGCCTGTCTTAGAATGTACGTGGGGAGTTGCACATTAGAATGTGATGCCATCAGGTTCCATATACAAGGAAAACGTGAAGTGCATAGTTAGGTGTACTTTGTGCCCTTCCCAAACATGAAGAAAAGCCAGTACTGACAGTATGTGGATGAATTGCTGTTTTCATCTAGTGATGTACTACTGTGTTTCCAGATAGCAAATATTAGAAAAAAAAGTATTAAGGGCTAACTTTCTACCTAGATTCCATCCCCCCCCCCCCCCTGCATTTTGCAAACCTGAGCCACTTTTAGATTTCCATACCTTTAGCCTTGGTAGGACAGGTTTTACTTGATACAGGGTGACTCTGCTATGCTCCATAAAGTTCTTTGGGAAAGATTGCCACTTGTAATGCGGATTACCTTGTTTTATAGTGAATGGCATCACAGATGAGGCTGATCCAGCTGTTTACACGGGTAAAGTAATTCGTCCTCTCAGGAGTGTAGATCCCACCCAGACTGAATACCAGGGAATGATTGAAGTCATGGAAGATGGTGAGTAGTGTCCCTTTCCAGTAGTACACTGATCTAATTCCATAGTTGGTTTGGTACCTTAATGAATCTTTCTAGGAAAGTTGGTTGAAGTGAGACTTGCATGTTACAATGTGATGTCTAAATGACATGGAAGCTGCTACTTCAGAATTCTTAGCCATTACATGTATTTGTGTTATGCTTGCTTCTCCAGGAGAAATGAAAGGTGAAGTCTATCCTTTTGGAATTGTTGGTATGGCAAACAAGGGGGACTGTCTGCAAAAAGGAGAAACCGTAAAGTTCCAGCTTTGTGTCCTTGGTCAAAATGGACAAACAATGGCTTGTAACATTACACCTTTCCGCAGAGCCACCGTGGAATGTGTGAAAGATCAGGTGAGAGGACTTCTTGAGATGCAAGCCACGTCTTTGCTGTTTGTGTGATTTTTCTGCATTTGAGTGTAAAAAACAAGATTACAGTTCTTGAATCTTGATAGAAGCCAGGAAGTATGAAAATATTATTGATCATGGAGAGACCTGTTACAAATGTTTTCTCTTTTAGTATCTTTTTTAAAAAATATATATTTATTAGAGATTTTTTCAAACAACCAAAAACATACAAAAATACAAGACACAAAAAGACAAAAAATATACAAAAATACAAAAAGAGCAAGAAAAAAGAAAAAAAAGGAAAAACAAAAAGGAAAAACAAAAATTCCCGACTTCCCCGCCCTCCCCTTCCCGAATCTACTCTACACCCCATTCAGACAGCTTTCATAATATGCAAAACAAAACAAAACAGAATCTTACATATCCATATCTTAAGTTCCAAAATACTTATTACTAGAGAAATAAAAATCATACATACACATATCTATCTCTAATTAAACCCCTTTTAGCCTCTAAATTCCCCCCATAAGTACCCCACAATTTTCCAGTTCTAATACTCTAGAAAAAAAAATTGAAATAAACAAAATCCCATCTAGACCCCCCCTCCCTTCCCCAGAAAACATTTCCCTAGGAGTCCCGACCAGTCCCTTACACCAATCCAGATCAGACCTTTTTAATCCGTCCATCAATTAAAATCCCTAAGTCTTTCAGCCTACACCAACTCTTGTCCACTCCATTCCCTGCTGTTCTCCCACCCTCCCATTCTGTTTCTGCTGCACACAGTCTTTTACACTTTCCCCATGCCAATTTTCATTTTTTACATTTTCAAATCCCACCATTTGCCCACTGTATGGATTGTGCTCCCCTTCGTTTTCTCTTTTAGTATCTTATCGGGCAGGGCTAAAATGTTTTTCTAAAAATGAGATCCGCTTTCCCTTTTGTCAAGAAACATTTAAGATGATAGTAGAATCCATTTATTTCAGTGGGTCTACGGTACTTTGAGTATGACTATCACTGGATATCACCCTAAATAGTTTAAATTATGTGCTGTTGGTAAATAAATTTCAGTCCTACTTGTAAACAATTTGATTGCTCAGGTTGTGCAATTGATAAGACAATTTCCATTCCTTTTTCAGTTTGGTTTCATAAACTATGAAGTGGGTGACAGCAAAAAGCTCTTTTTTCACGTGAAAGAAGTTCAGGATGGTGTGGAACTGCAGGCTGGTGACGAAGTAGAGTTTTCAGTCATCCTCAATCAACGCACAGGGAAATGCAGTGCCTGTAATGTGTGGCGTGTTAGGTAAGCAAAAGATACTAATTTACCTTACTCTCTTGCAGAGGGGAAACCAAGCAATACTGATCTGATTTCTTCATAGGGAATTGGCAGGCATCCTTGAGCTGCCTCAAGTTGGAATCTTGAAAGTAGCTGCTGGTGAACAAATTATTGAAAATCTATTAAGCTTTGTGTATAGGGGCCTTTCAGTGGCCCTTCTTTCCTTATGGCTTTGTACCACATGGGATGAGTTAATGTTGAGGGTGTTGGTTTAAAAGGGAAAATTGGGAAAGAAGAGGGGGAAATTGGCCTACCTTGCACCATAATGTTATACATACTCCATTCATTGATTCTCTTCATTTATAGCAGCCTTCCCCAACTCTGTGCGCTTCAGATGTTTTGGACTAGATAGCTGTCATCAGCCTCTGCCAGCACATCCATTATAGCCCAGTAGTGCCACATCAAATATGTCTTTCATGAGCTGCTTTCTTTAGCATTCAACATACATCTGTTTGGGTTTCCCCCTCTGTTTGCTAATAAACTTTTAATGTTCTGTTTCTTCACCTGTTCCTTTCAGGAACTCATTTTACACATTTGTAAGCTTGAAATACTACTGTGCCACTCATTTCCAAAACCTTAAAAAAAAATCGGTACTCCAGATACTGTGCAAGGACCATTTCCTAAATGTATGAATTCCTTGAGTAGTTACTCTCTCTCTATATATTGTTCTATCAGCTCTTTAACTTCCTATTCTCCCTTGTTTTTGGATCTGCAAAACATAATGGGTTGCAATCCTAATGTTTTGTGAACAAATGATCACTCATGCAACATGGCTTACCTGTCCTCTTTTTTGTATTTCAGCCTCTTTCATTCTCCCCCCTTCCCCAAAAGGTGCAGGAGATTGGGATTCTCAGGAGAGGTCTTGGGGGGAGGGCACATAAGGGCAGCAGTGGGAAAACCAGAAACATCTTGTGACAGCAAAGCTCCCTATATGCTGTAATCATGGGGAGGGTTGGGAAAGCCAGGTTTTGTGAGCAGTCTTCTACGGGCAACTCACAGTTTACATGGTGGTTATGTTCCAAGGCACTGTGTGTTTTAAGTTAAATTGTGTGCATTTGAAACCTTTTTTAAAAAACCCACCCCATTCCACCTTTTTTGTGACTTTTGGGGTCACTTCTGGGTTCAGCGCAATGTGTGCGTGCACAGTCAGCCATATGTCGGGCACGCCTTAAGTGGTCCGTGCCTGTACTTGCATTTGGACACAAACCATTGTGTGTACAAAAATCACTATAGTTTCATTACTGTTTTCCTTCTCGGATCTTTCTTACCCCATAATTCAGTTATCATTGGTGGAGGGTTTTTTTTAAAAACTTTAAGGCTGAAGCACAGTTATACTTGCCTAAATACTTGTAGTATTAGTATCAGTGGAACCACTTCAAAACATTTTGATCTTATTCTACCATTCCAATTGTCATTCTTAGCACAAAATTGCGCTGCAGTATTTCTTTCATTGTGCCTTTCTTGGCACTTTCCTGTCTCCAATTTATGTTGTGGGTTTCTTGTGCTTTTTGTTGTACTTCATGTTTTTATAATCCTGTTTTTCCTCATATTTTATTGCTTCCTGCATTCCCATTACTGTCAGCTTTATTTTGCATGTGTGCAGAAACAGAAGATAGGCACTTCAAATTCTCACATTTCCACTTTGTAATCATCGTATATAAAAGGTTTTCAGCTGGTACCCTGAATCACATGGTTTATGACTTCTGGGGGTTGGCTCAGTAGAAAACTCACTTGTATTCCAAACAGCTTATCACCTCTTTCACTTTGTGTGTATGCTCACTCCCCTCCTTTTGCCTCTTGGAATCATACAGATGGCACATACAGTCTGAGATGTTATCTAGATTTGGAGAGATGTGGGTCTTTGGGTGGGAGAAACATTCTCAGGGATTCCCTTTACCTACTTTGAAGCCCCCTGCATTGGTCCACAACTTACTTAGTGAGGGGACAGTTCAGTACTGGTGTCTAATGAGAAATGTGCAAATACAGATGAATAATAGTTGAGCATTGTCTACATGCCAGAGTGCTACAGATACTGGCAGTCCAGATGCACACTTATTAAAGCTGCTGTCTTAACGCAGTGACTTTCACGCATGCCATGATTACTACCATGAGCGTAATATTACTGCAGATTATGAATGCATCTACCTGTTGAGATGCATTTAGATAATGGAACTTTATCCAACATCAAAACTACATTTGTCATTGTAGGATGTCCATATATCTTGCACTGAATCCCCCTTCAAAATTAAACAGTTATTCCAGGGCAGTGTGGAAAAGGATATTAATAACCAGCATGAATGCTGTTATAGTAGAATGTTGGCTTTTTCTCGCTTTGAAAAAAAATAACAAAACATTAAAATACACATCTATGTGTTTCCCCCAATGATTTAGTTTGTTTCTATTAACAGTGAAGGTGCTAAGGCCATAGCTGCTCCACGTCCTGATAGACTTGTTAATCGCTTAAAGAGCATTACTTTGGATGATGCCAGCGCTCCTCGTCTAACTGTTCTTCGTCAGCCAAGGGGACCGGATAATTCAAAGGTATGTTATAGGACATTTGCCTGATGTGTCGTCATAACACTGGGATTTCCGCTTCTGGGACATACTGGATAAGAAGCCAGGCAACTTCCTTTTAATTGTTAGGAATTCTAGTAAATGTTAATCATCAGCAAAAGATGGAAGGACATAAAATACTTTAGGAACTCAATTTTTCCCAAAGGCAGTTGAGACAGGATGCTGGATTTCTTAGGTTGCTGAAACTGAGTTGAACATGGAAGTACAAAGGACTTAAACGATAAACTGGAACACAGTGCAAGATTTTAGAGTGCCTCTTCTCTAGTGAGTGTAATTCCAAAATAAACAGGGGGGGGTAGAAAATGGTGGGAGTACATGAATGTGTGAGAAGATTGAAGGTAATGGGTCAGTCAAAAACCCTTTGAAAAAGAGGGATTTGATGGGAGAGAAGAGGTACTAAATGTTTAAGGAACATGTGTGGAGTTATCTTATAAGACCGAGAGAGAGAGAGACTGTCAGATTGCAGAGGATTCTATAAGAGAGTGCTGTCATTAGCAGGGATGTAACTGGCAGACTAAGGGCTAAAAAGACATGGTAAAACTGGAGATTTTTAAACGGTATAGATGTGGAGCCTCTGCTTATTATTTTTTAAAGGGTGCCAGTGAAGAGATTTGGGGAATATTGTGTAGAGTAGTCTTCAAGGTTGGTGAGGGGGGGACAAAGTGTTGTGTAAATTGCGGAAAAACTCATCTGTGCTAAAGGGAGCTAGTTGGAGAGGGCAAGGGCACCTCAGAGAGCTTTAGGTTTTGTAGCAAAATATGATGTGTTATTTCTAACAAAAGCAGTCAGTGGAGTCAAGAATAGAACTGGAAGGAAGGAAGGCAAGATTGCACGAATAAGCAATGCCCATGAGTTTGGAGCAAAGGGGGAAAGGAGCAAGCAGCTGGCAGTTAGAAGTTGAGGTTGAGTCAATGGAGCTTTTTATTTTTAGAAATTTGGATGTTTAAACATGGTAGAGACAGTGAGAGAGAGACAGGTTAATAAGTAGTGATAGCACAAGAGATGGAATAGCATCAAGGGGCCATGTGGAATGATTGGGTGTGGACAGATGGCAGTGAAGGAGAGCATGTTATGAAAATGAATAAAGCATTCCCTTCTAATATGCTCAGTAGCAATATTGATTATATGTGACTGCTTGCAGCTCTCTTTACTTTCCTTATTCATGATTTCAAGTTCCAGTTTAAACTCATTCAGTTACTTCACTATTTACAGGGATTTGGTGCAGAGAGAAAGATTCGTCAAGCTGGTGTTATCGACTAACTGGTCTCAAAGCAAATAACTATGTTGGAGCAAATGGTGGGGTCTGGTGAAGGGTACTGAATATCCCAATATTCATCCCTTCCAAATTCTAAAGAGCTATTACACCAGTTTTAACACCTTCCTCATGTTATGTTTAAAAATAAATTTATGAAACAGTTTTAAAATATGCACAGTTGCATCCTGGAGAACCTAAGGTGGCGCCTTATAGTATCACGTGTTAGAAGCTTTTTGAATGGTGCATTTAACGCAACTGGTAACTGCAAATCTACTTTGCCTCTTTAAGTAAACATTATAGACAGTTCTACTCTGGTAGACCTTATGAAATTCTGCACTGAAAGGATATACATATATCTATCTATATATATATATTTCCTTAATTCACATCTTGCCAAGGTGTTAAAATGCCTTAGCTTTCAGTTGCTTTACTCTCTCTCAAGACAGGAGAGGTTAAGTTCCTGTTCATTCTGCTCTAGTTTTGAGGACCATATGAGGATGACTATACCAACTGTTTATATAGAATCCTGTATGAGCACTCAAACAAGTTCCTTAAGTTGATGGCCAAATGTTAAAATGTTTTGTATGTCTCATTTAAACTAAAGTCCATATAGCAAGCAACGTTATCTCCTAGATCACATTGAAAGTATCTTCCAGAGTAGACTTGATAGTTTTTGTAATTCTCTTCAATTAGCATGCACAGTGCAGAATTTCATAAGGATGAGGTGTGCCATCAGTGTGATAACTTAAAGATATTTAAAACAATGCACAAATTTGCTGCTGCTTAGAACACTGCAGCTTCTAAACCCAGTTTATTTTACTGAATAAAAAATTTAAAAAGTTGTGCCTGAAGTGAAGACATTTTTTTTTTGCAGCCAGCACCCAGTGTACTGTAAAAGAATACTTAGGCTTTCCATAGCTGTATTGAGACTTTCATCAAGGTGAAATAGTTGATGTCTGTGTGCTTTTTTTTTCCCTCCCTCCAGGCCCCTTCTCTCCCCTCCCTCCCCTCCCTCAGCCACACTTTATCAAGCGAGCAAACTAAATGATTGGTCTAAGTATTACTTTAACCAAAAAGATCAGGAGTTATTTTCTTTGAATAGAGGGCAGTACTGTGTTTTTTTCCCATGTTACCTCTATTCTCAATTTAGGGTTTTTCTTCTCTGGGAGATGCATTATCTTTGTAAAACAAACATTGCTTTCTCCAATTTTTCTGTTAATGGCGAAGAATGGAAATAGAATAAAGTTTTACTGATTTTGAAAAACTGCCTCAATCTTGTAACTCCTTCATTAAGACTATTCCTGGTCGCAAAATATACTCCATGTGGTATAGATCAGAGTTGACTAACTTCTGTATTCTCAGGCCATTCTAGACACTTTTTCCAGCTGGCTCAATGAAGTGTTGTAACCTACTGGTAAGGGTTTCACTGGTACAAAGCACATGTCCTTGGATGGTATGAGATCAGATGCTGAGCACAGGTTGGCAAGGAACGGTGGTTTTTTTCTCCCAGGTGGAGGGTCTCTTCCACACATACCACAGTGAAATGGATGTCATACCAGTCACACTGGGTAGCTGGAGTTGAAATTGGCATTTCTAAGTAGAATTAGAATAATTTCAAGGAAAGCTTTGGGTTTTTAAAAGATAGCACTTAAAACTACACTGATTGCACTTTTTCTTTTAGTATCAAAAATTTCAGTTCAAACATTTTGGACTATGAGACAGAATCTTGAGATTTATGCAACATGTAAAATTAAATATGTTATTCATACATGCATACACACACCTCACTCACTCTATTCAAACATCTCAGATTTGTTGTCAATTGGGGCACATATTCCAATTAAAATTTGCCAGGAAACCTTTCTCACTGGTATGCTGAAATCAAACTTTGACTATATTCACCCCACATCCACCTACACCAGTAGTTCCCAATTGGAGGTCCGGAGACCCCTGGGAGTCCACAGAATGCAACCAGAAGTCTGTGGCCCTTGCCTCCCCCCCGAAACTAAATTTTGTCATTTTTGCATGGTAATATCACAAATGCTATGGTCTGTTTTAGCGCTGTGTGATTTTTCAATAGTATATTGGTCAAAATCAGTTTTGAAATCACACTACAATGATTTTGACCCAGCAATATGCAGCAATATATCACTCCTTGCACAAGGGAGAGCAGGGCAGCCGATTTCAAGGCACCACAAATATCGCACAATTATTGCGTGCTGCCGCCCCACCGCTGCTCGTGCGATTTCTGTTCTCATCCTGGAGCAAAGTTATTAACCCGAGGTACTATTTTTTGGTTAGCGGAGTCTGTAACCTGAATCATCTGTAACCCAAGGTACCACTGTAGTGTATTTGCATTCCTCACCCCAATAATTTGCATTGCTAAACAGACAAGCTGATCTTAAGCTTGCTATGCAATTGCATTAGAAACTACACACCACCTCAATGCAGTCATTTCTTGTGCATGTGTACTAGGGCTGGGCTGAGCGTACTCCTGGTCTGCCACTAGGCCCCAACTAGATCTGGCCTGCAAATGGATTTGGGGACCAGCCCTCATGTATAATCAGGATTTTAACCTCTATTATATGTGCTCAGGAGTGGGAAGACAAGGAAATACAGCATTTCCTTTCCCCTGCTCTTATGACCACACTAGAGCAGGACTGAACCTTCCACTCAGCAGCAGGTCAAGAGAGAGTTAATTACTGCAGCGTGCTTCGCTAACACCACCTCTGCAGGGAATGCAAAACAAATGCCTGCAGCCAGTAGGATTGCACTCTGTTCCTCAGTTGGTAAGGTTGTGCTGGGAACTGGCAGGTTCAATTCAAAGTGCAATCTGGCAACAGTTTGAAAGCCCTTCTGCAAATTGTGTCACGCGGCTCTTCAATCTTGCAGAGGCTGCTTGCCTTCTTTCCTCTTCCCCCACCCACCTGACCACTCCACTTTCTGAGATATCCCCAATTCTCTATGGGTGGGCTGACTAGACCATGGCAGTCTCAGCCAAATAGTTAAAGCCCAGATCTGCCCAATTCAGTTTGTGATCTGGGTTTCCGTCAGATTTGGTGCACAACATTAATATGTACATATCATCGTTGTGCTATAAAGCAGGGGTGGAAGGATTAGGTTTGTACACTTAGAACACACAGGGGATGTGAGTCTACAGTAGCTCTCCACAATGGTGCTTTAAAACATTTCTTCCCTGCAGTACATTAGGGTTGAGAGAGTTCAGTTCTTGTCAGCCAAAATTTGGGAGTAGCTTGAGAAGTTTGTTGCTGGGGAATAAATCTGACTTCAGATTTCTCTGTATTTAAACAAAAACACATTATTTTCCAATAAAAGTAGACTACTTCCAATTCTGTTCACATTTTCTGTCATTTAAGCAAAACATTGCAAATGGTATAGAAAAAGGGTGCCTTTTTAAATGACTTGATATCAACTACACTTGCTAAACATTAGCAGGTACCAATATTCCACTGGGAACAATGCAACATGTCTATTAGATAAACGAAAATGTCACAAAGATACTAGCATGCCATCAACTTCAGAACTATCTTTAAATAAGCTAAAGGCATTGTCTGAAAGCTTACTTTATTTGGGGGGTAGGGTAGGCAGGAACTCTCCTAGGAAAAGCATGATATATCTTCAAATAATGGTACCAAGTGATTAGTTACTTCCATAGTTGCTACATCCTCATCATGGGTGGTATTCAACTAAATTTTACACACAGCAGATGTGCTGAAATTAATGTACCTAACTTAATCTCATGTTTGTTAATTTCAATGGGTCTACTCTTGATTAAAACTGAATTTTCTACTACCCATAAATCCTTTCTACAATGAAATTATGACTGAAAAATTGAGTTCATACGCAGATTCTGACAACAGTTATTCTTTTTTTTAAAAAAAAATATATTTTTATTAATTTTCCAATTAAAACCAATTATATCACATTCGTTATTTCAAATTATACACATATATATCAATCAAACCGAATATTATGCCAAATCATCTAAAAAAAATTTTTTTGGGGTTCCCATGCTTCAAGAAATTGGGGATTCCTCGCAACCGTCCACTGCCGTCTTTTTTCTAAAGTTCAAATCGTCTCTCCAAGTTCATAATAATCCGAATCTTTCCCTTATAATCACATAGATGTTTTCCACTTTCAACCGATTGTTTCCCAGCTGCTGAGATAAATATCAAACAAGGTTTCACAAATGTTCTTTCTCCTGTGTGGGTTAATCAGTCCAGCCTCCCCATAAATCTTCTTGGTCTGGAGCTCCCTGTTGCGTCAACACGAAGCAGCGCCATCTTAAAAAAACTCAAAACACTTTCGTTTTCTCTCATAACCGGGTAGATTAACGATCTTATAAAATTTACAGCTTTTCCAGGCAGAAGACCCAAACATCAAACCATAAACTCTTGGTAAATTGATGGATCTCCTTGCCCTATAGCTGAACTTAGCTTCAGGTCGCTGCTCCAATTCAAAGTGCGTCACAGCTCATAAATCCTCCGAACGCGTCCAGGACTCCTTCCGTCCAACTAGAGGAGGGCTTTTCTCGTCGGCAACTCCACATCTTTAAAAAATATGCTCAGTAACAACAGTTTATAAAGTTCAACTCACACAGTCTTTTGCTTCTCTTTCACTCCAAACAAACCAGGACATCGCGTCTGGGAAGGTACGAAGTAACTCATATGAAGAAAAATTAAAAAGGACTCACTTCCCTTATCGCTCCGTCCCCATCAATCCTTCTTTCAGATGAAATACAGCCTTTGACTCCTCTCCCTCAGCAGCATAAATTTCTCAGCAGTAAACAGCGCTTCTTCCCCTCCTTCTGAAGTATGTCCATAGATTTAAGCCTAATTATCTTCTTTAACCATGGAAATCCCCGCCATGCAGATTAGCGTCCGGGAGTCCTGGCCCTCGTAAGTGCTCAGCCCAAGCTCCCCCCACTCCAAAAACAGTCGGAGTGGGTCTGGGGGCATCGCGGGCCAGCGGCCCCTCTCCCTAACCCCCGGAGAGGGTAGGGGGTTGCCATTTACTCCCCTAGCAACCGCCAAATTCCTTACGAAGGTCAGAGAGATGGAAAACAGGTCCGCCATTCCTGCCGGCGGAAACCGGAACCTGACAACAGTTATTCTCAGTGCGTTGTATATGTGCAGCTATTTGTTTATACAAAGTATAAGTGCTTTGGTAAAAACTGATCACTGTCTAAGGTTGGTCAACATGTCTAGCATGTTGCCAACTAGATGTTTCCAGAAGGCACAAGAACAATAAATCAATAAAAGTATCCTACTGTTTGTATGTGTGTTTGTATGTGTGTATACATGCAACTGGTATTACTTTGAACAGTTTTGATTTGATATTTTATTTAATAAAATTTATACACCGCTTGATTGAAAAAAACAAATAACCCTCAAAGTAGTTTACACAGGATCTTGTTAATTATATTGTAAGAAAGCAACTTTATTTTGGCTATCCTGAATCTAATGAATTTCAGCATCATTATGTAACTGATTTCAAGTGTTTCTGGATAAAGATAAAGGTTCTCTTTATTCACTATCTCTACACATGATTTCATAAAACACTTATGTTAGGCATATATACTATTTTTGCTATAATGGTGATCATTGGGTGCCCACTGTGATTTTACAAGTGTCATGAAGTACCTATTGGCTGTTATGGGGTGGGTGTTGGGTGTAAAATATCTGTTTTCAGTATATTATCTCCCCCTCTCCTCCTATCTTAAGAGGCTTGACTAGAAGCCGAGCCTAGCTGGATTCAGAGGTGACAGGAAAAGAACTGTAGCAGTGGTCCATTCACATAGTGAGAAAAGGGAAGAAGAGTGAGGGTGGGACACCATGCAAAGAGCACTTTTTCACAAAAGCACACTATCTTCTAGTGAGAAGGGGTTTTGAAAAGTTCAATTCGTTTCATTTACACTCCAGTGGAACCTGTGCTCTAAGTGATAACATGTGCAAGGTCCTGCGTTCAATCCCCTGCCATCAACACTTTAAAAGGGGTGCATGAGATCATTGCAAGAGTATGTAGCAGCTTCTACAATGGACACACAGGTGTGCCTGATGGGCAGGGATGATGATGTTCCTGCTTGGCAGGGGGTTGGACTGGATGGCCCTTGTGGTCTCTTCCAACTCATATGATTCTATGTTGGTCTCCATCTGCCTCGAGTGGAGTGCGCCTCAGGGGTGAAGTCCAACTGCTGCAAAGTGACCTCCCCAGGGCGCAAGCTTGGGCATTGTGTATGGAGGTCTTGGGCTGCACAGATGACAAGGCCTCACTCCCAGTTTTGCCCAAAAGAGGAGGATGATGATACCCATCCATTTGGCTGGGTTTCCCTAGGAAAGCAGAGAATATGCTTGGTACCAGCTTGGCTGTAGGAGCTGCAGCTAAGCTGGTGCAGGAGGTGGTGGCATACAAGGCGCCATCCAACCATCTTAGGGACCCCACTCCGGATCCATGTATTCCAGGCACCCCCAAATTCGGCCCTCCAGATGTTTTGGGACTACAACGCCCATCATCCCTAGCTAACAGAACCAGTGGTCTATCTCTTTCCTTAGGTACTGATTGTTCATCTGTGTGCAGATAAATTTTTATAATAATTTATTATTTATACCCCGCCCATCTGGCTGGGTTTCCCCAGCCACTCTGGGCGGCTTCCAACCAAATACTGTATTAAAAACAGTACAGCATCAAACATTAAAAACTTCCCTAAACAGGGCCGCCTTCAGTTGCCTTCTAAAAGTAAAATAGTTGCTTATTGCCTTGACATCTGCTGGGAGGGCGTTCCACAGGGCGGGTGCCACTACCGAGAAGGCCCTCTGTCTGGTTCCCTGTAACCTCACTTCTCACAATGAGGGAGCCACCAGAAGGCCCTCGGTGCTGGATCTCAGTGTCCGGGCTGAATGATGGGGGTGGAGACGCTCCTTCAGGTATTTTTACAACAGGTGAGTCAAATTACTTAGCTACTGGCTGCTTCACAAGCAAGCCGAATGGGGCCTTACAGGCAGTGGAGTGGGGATAAATAGACAAAAGAAGCCAAGGACCAAATGCACATTGGAGACCCATGTTCTGATCTGCTGACTCTTTGTTTAAGCTTAAAAGCAACGGAACAAATTAGATTGAGACTGCATAGCTGGGGGAAGTCGGGGATTAATCTGTTCCTATTTGCTATTTACCTTATTTTAATCTGTTTCTATTTTGCTATTTACCTCCAGATGTTTTGGCCTACAACTCCCATGACCCCTAGCTAACAGGACTAGTGGTTGGGGAAGATGGGAATTGTACTCCAAAACATCTGGAGGGCCGAGTTTGGGGATGCCTGGTGTAGTCCAACAACAGACGAATGGCTACAGTTCACCACCACCTGGCTCTATAAACCACTGCTGTGGCCCTGAAGAAAGCGACTTCCATCGACTCCCGGTGCCTGGAGCGGACATTGCGTTTGGCTTCGGAGTCCTGCCGGGCGCTGTCCTTCATCCGGCGCTGTTCTTCCTTCCTACTTGCCGCAACTGGGATGGGAAGCGCCGTTCCGCGAGCCCACCCACCCACCCACCCGCGATCTCGCTAGGCAGCAGGACAACAACAACCAGCCGCCCAGCCATCCCCGCGGAGCCCTTGCTTTCAGTTAGCCCCGCCCAAGCGAGCAATGTCTCCGAATGCTTCCGGCGCCGGGTGATGACGTCAACCGTACGGCGGGTCGGAAGGGCCGGTCTTGGGAAGGGCGTTCTGGTGGCTGCGGATTCTTGAAGTGAGGTGAGAGGCGACTCGTAACGAGGAAAGGGGGAGACAGGACAGCCCCGTATCCCCTTCGGGCTGAGGTGCTGGTCGGGAAGATGCGGCGCTGTCTTTCTCCGCCTGGTGCCGGGAGACGCTGCCTTGGGCGGCTCTTCGTTCGCTGCCCGGGTTGGGTGTGCCCGTCCCTTCCGCTGGAACCGCTTCTCCCCTGGACCTCCATGCGGGCTGCTGGGGGCTCTATCTCAGCGACTCTGTCTGCTTGGGGGCCGGCAGCCTGAGGGCTTGGTGGGTGCTTGGTGGGCGACCCCCTTTCGCTGCCCTGCTCGTATGGGGAAAGGTCCTCCGGGGGCTGCCCGGCTGCCCTTGGTGGTCTCAAGGCGTGCAGAGAGATGGGGTGTTGGGGCTGCCAAGCGGGGCTCACCTTTGCTTTGTCCCTCTCTGGACATCAGATGTTGGCAGTCACAGGCTAGACGCGAGTGAACGTAAGGAGAGCCCTGATGATGGATCAGGCCAGTCTAACATCCTGTACCCACAGTGGCGGGACAGGTGCCTGTGGGAAGCCCGAAAGCAGGACACGGGCGCAACAGCACTCTGCTCACCTGCGATTCCCAGCCCCTCGTATTTGGAGGCGCACCGAATGCTGTCAGTGGAAGTGGAAGATAGCCATTGTGGCTTGATAGCTTTCTCTGCCACAAGTTTGTGTCCTGAAATGTTTACATTTTGACATGAGGCACAGCCTAAATCTATTCACTGCATGCTCTGTATTAAAACAACATTTCTATTTATAAAATCATTTGTATGCTAGCCTGTGCAAAGCCATTCAGTGCAGATTGAAACACCATAAAACAGTACATATACAAAATATAACAGCAGCAGTATTTACAGTCATTTAAAAACCTATGCTAGTTAAAAACAGTTTAAAAACATCAGTATAAATTGCTAATAGACAGAACTCTCTGCACCAAAATTACCAATTCTAAATGAGCAACCTTTAAGAGAAATTGGACCAAAAGAGAAGTTTTTAAGGACAGCATAATGTTGAGGCCATACAAATCTAACCACAGGTGTCAGCTGCACTTCAAACTACAAATTTTGATGTCACCCTTCAGGAAATGCAATACAATCTGAGGCCAGTTGTACCTCTCTATCCAGATCAGCCAGATTCCCCGTTCAGAGCAGCTCTCTTATCTGAATTGAGTTTCAGCTGGGTTATCTTCATCCATCTTAAAATTGTCTCCAGTTACCTATTCAAAAATCATTTACATATTTTTTCATCTTATTCTCACATCAGTTTAGGTTGAGCAGTTGCTTGCCCAGCAGCACCCAGTAACTTTCTCTCCTTAGTGGCCTTGTGCAAGCTACTGTACTGCTCAACCTAAACTGCTTCACAGTATTGTGAGAATAAGGGGACCCTCAGGTCCAGGGGCCATATGTGTCTCTCCAGGCCTCTCCACCTGGCCCTCGAGACTCTTCCCTAGGCCACACACACACCCGAGCCACATCCCTCCTTAAATATTTTTGCCTGTCTGGAATGTGCCTTTGACTTCTGATAACGTTTCTTGTTTGCCTGGCTGGAGTTTAGAGAGGGATGTGTAACTTATAGTACAAACATATTTCTACAGTTGCTCCCCCCACTAATGTTTTGGCCATGCTCACTACTGGCATGTGGCCCCTGGCAGATTGCCACGAAGGGAATGTGGCCAGAGGCTGACTAAGATCCTCCACTCCTGTGGTAGAGAATGGATTTGAGCCAGTGGCTACCTAGGCTAATAGTGCAATCCTGTGCATGCCTACTCAAAAGTAAACTCCATTGAGTTCAACATAACTTTCTGGTAAATGTGTATAATTTTGCAGCCCATGTCTAGGATCTGACTTATTATTTTACACTGCTGAGCTTGTATTGGGGGGGATTTGGGTCCAGATCAATCATCCATGAATTCTCAGACTGGGTTTGGCCTTGTTTTGTTTAATTTATCATCTGCCTTTCAGCCTGTGGTAAAGCCCTCTAGCTGGCTGCTACAGTACCAAACATGTTGGGTGTTCAGAATTTTTATTCTGTCTCTGCATGTGCTGTGTGTTCCTGAAAGACACTCTTTTGGAGCTCTTGGCTCTGCTAATGTATCTGTCCTACCAACAGGTCCCTGAGGAGGGCGATGACTGAATACAAGCTGGTAGTGGTAGGAGCTGGTGGTGTTGGGAAAAGTGCCCTAACCATCCAGCTCATCCAGAATCACTTTGTAGATGAATATGATCCCACTATAGAGGTGAGCTCCTGCAGGCATTTTCGGCCTCAGCACCATATTGACTGTGTGTGTGTGTGATATCAACCTATATTTCTTGTGTTTGCTTTACTACTGGCATACAAGAGGTGCAGCATACTGTCCTCTGGTATTAGAAACCCAAAGTCTCACGCTCATTAAACTGATCCCATCTTTAGAGAAGGGGCCAGAAAATATGGATTCATTTATCCTTATAATACCAGAAAATGTAGAACTGTTTTGCAAAAGTATTAATATTTTTTTCAGATCCACTTAACTGTTAATCAGTGGTATCTGTTTAAGTCATACTCAGAGTAAACCATTGAAATCAGTGGGATTAAATTAGTCATGCTAGCATAAAACCATTGGTTCCAGTGGATCTACTCTGATGATGAGGGACAGAGCTTTCCCAGAACTGGGACACAGATTCCTCCCTTGTTCTAAGTTTGGTTTCTGGAACTTTACCAGAAACTCCCATGTTTTTAAAGTTTTGTTGTTGTTTTTTTAAAAAAAATCTCAACTGGTGTCTTTCCTTGTTTGAGAAGAGATCATGAGGTTCTTCAGTCGAATGAACAAATAGCCTGTAAACAGTCATGTCTGGAGTCCCCGTCCCCCCCAACAACTCATGCTGCTGGAAGCACGTCATCTTTTAAATCACCAAATACAGTAAAGATTGGAGAGGGTGCTGATTTCGAAACAGTGGATCCTCACAGTGTGTTGAAGTGTGTGGCAAACAGGATTTGGCGGATCAGATCGTGCTTAGTCCTGAAACTATACTTCTTTCCCACAGGACTCTTACCGCAAACAGGTAGTTATTGATGGAGAGACCTGTTTGTTAGATATCCTGGACACAGCAGGGCAAGAAGAGTATAGTGCCATGAGAGATCAGTACATGAGAACTGGGGAAGGCTTTCTATGTGTGTTCGCCATCAACAACAGCAAATCATTTGCAGATATCAATCTTTACAGGTAAGCTCTGCTTGCAGGAAGGAGGTGCATGCTAGTGCTGAGTCAAAATCCACTGTGGCCTTTGAACAGACTTTATTGCTAAAGCAGTTGGTAGTCATGTCTAGAACAGAGGTGGTAACTGGATCCTGCCAGCAGGTTGGATCCTGGCCTCCCCCTACCCCCATAGACTGTTTTGACAATTAGGTGAGGGCTGCCCACCTGTCAGTCAGCTGCTATCTGGTAAAGCATTTTCATTTGTCTGTGTGGTTTGAAATCAAACTGCACAATCAAAAGCTCAGGGGTTTATGTACAGCTGAATATGCTGTTCAACAGGTGTTTGCTCATAAATCAATCAAATACCGTTACCTGATCAAAATATTCAAAATAGTTCTGGAGAAATAGGGGACAATTGTGATAGCTGCCCTGGCATAAGAAGGGATGGAGAGGATCATACTCGGGTGAATAAAAGGATGGTTGGAGCACCTTTCTGTTCCCATTACCTGGTTCATATAGTTAATGTTATGCTGATTTGATTTCTATCCCACTTTCAATTCAGAAGGACAGCTTATATAAAATTATGCAATCATGTGATATCATAAGGCCACCTTATGGCATTCCTCTGAACTGCAGGATTTTTCATTATCTGAAGTCAGAAGAGAAGCAGCCAGGTGCAGCTGCTGTGTTTTGGGAGCAATGGCAATTTGAACAACATGTAAAATTGAAACATAGAGGCTGTGATCTCTTCCCACCCGTTTCTTCAGAGAGCAGATTAAAAGAGTGAAAGATTCAGAAGACGTACCAATGGTGTTAGTGGGAAACAAATGTGACCTGCCAACACGAACAGTAGATACCAAACAAGCTCATGAAGTAGCCAAGAGCTATGGGATTCCCTTCATTGAGACATCTGCCAAAACGAGACAGGTAATGGATTCTTGTGCTTCTGCTTTGCTCTCTTGAGAACTGCCAGCACTGTTCTGGTACACTGATTGAGAAGCCAGCACTAGGCAAGCAGAGGGTTGGAGCTTGTTGGTAGGAGTACTATCCTATAGGCTGCATAAACTTGGAACCTTAAAAAAAGAAGCAAGCACACTTCCTGCTTGTGAGGAGTAAGGTTCCATTGATGAAAGTGGAAGTTTTTTTTTAAAAAAACCCTATTTGTCATGTTGGGATGACCCTTTCTGGGGGGAATCACAGCTGGGGTTAACCCTTTTCTCCCCTCTCCACTGCCCCAAATGCCATGCATGCAGCAATCAGGCCTGAAAATTTCTAATTAATATCAGTAGGAGGCTTTTTTTCAAGCGTACCTGATTGATGTCTTGTGGGCATGTTTGTGGCTTGGAAGGAAAGGGTTAGACTTCCATGGCACGTGTGGCACACCACCACCCCTTTCGGGTGTGGCAATTAGGTTTCAAAAACAACAACAGCACCCTCATGTTGGCTCAAAATATGAGGCTCTTTTTAAGCCTATTTGCCACACAGGTAGGGGTGTGGAATCTTCATGGTAATTGCAGTTTGGGAGGGAAGGATTAACCCTCCTCTCATGTGCTGTAATACCCACAAAAACCACCTTCTCAATCTCAGCTTCAGTGCTTTATTTTCCAAGTCCAATGGCTGTTGTTGTTCATGAGTGAATGTGAATGAATGAATGAATGAATGAATGAATGATGGGGGTTGAGGTTTATGTATGTTTTTATGTGTGAATGGTGGTGGGTGTATATAAGGGAGAGTGGGGGGGGGAGGGTTCCCCTATTCCTTTCATTGATTCTGCCTACTACTGTAATGCAGTCCCCTGCTGTAGAATGAGGGACTCCAACTCAGTAAATTTGACATGAAACCTTTCAAGAGGGATGTGTGGAGAAGAGGCAACAAGGAAAACATCTCCTAGGCCCAGAAGCACTTGTTTCTGACCAGAGTTTCTTTCCCGCTCAGGGTGTTGAAGATGCCTTTTACACATTGGTGAGGGAGATCCGCCAATATCGGATGAAAAGGCTCAACAGCAGTGAAGATGGGAATCAAGGCTGCATGGGAGTCTCGTGCCTTGTGATGTGATCAGGTGGGGGCAGTTTCTGCTAAACAAATGATTGAGAAATATGAGGGTACAGTGTTTTTGAAGAAATCTCTTATTTTGAAGGACAGTGATAAAAACAAGTTTTGCAGAGTAGGTGTAGGAGACTGCGAGAGTCAGAAAGCTTGAATGGCAAACTGGAGAAAATGCAGGTGGGTGCCTCGTAAGAAGGACTTGTTTGCTTGCATCTTCAAAGAAGGCTCCTACAAAGCTCAAATAGACAAAAAGGGCTTGGCAAAAATCTTTGGAAACCTCTGACATAGGGGCTGTAGCTTCCTAATGCTAAAGTTCATGTAATAGGTGTCAGGTCTCTATAGCATCTCTTTTAAAAATAGATGTTTAAATAACATAAAAATTACCAGTTGGACTACAGTCTTTCTGATAGGGATAAAATGTCTACAGCCTGTTTCCTCTGCTCTAGCATCATTATCCTGGGCAAACTCTACTGCTTTCTTGGTTTTAGTGGGTTTGATTCACTGGAAATTAATGTTGCATGTGGAGTTCTCCTGGGACTCTGCTTTGGCAGTCTTAAACTTTGCCCTGTTTCTGTTATAGCACATGTAGTGGAGCAAAACTAACACGATGTATCTCTTTGTTTCAGCTGTCAAAAACATCTGGCCAAAGTTCAGCTAGAGGGTGAATCTTAAGTCCACTGTTGCATTTCACCCGTACCCTGGTGCCAGTTCTAATTCTTTTCTGTCGGCACCTGAAGAGAATGTCTCTGAACATCTACCTCTTTGCTCAGCTGAGCAAGCAAAGAAAGTCTCCTCTGTTGGTGGTGGGATTTCCCCACCCCCACCCTCTCTTTCTCGGATAGGTTCAAACTGAGGAACTGGTGTGTGAAACTGTAGAGGCCAAATCCTTTGAAAGGACCATGTACCTGTTTCTGGAAGGAAAGCTGGAGAAAATTGCGATCACACTGTACTGAAAAGCCTGACTCTCTCTCTCTCCACCATTTTTGGACAGAGAAATGCTACGTAGCAGCATCCCCCTATACTGTGTATCTAAAATATTTCTATAGCACATCAACTTATTGCACTTTTTTGGCCTCTAGCCCTCGGCTTTCTTTCTAGTAAGAGATCTTGAATAACCAAGTGCCTATTTGTAATGGCAGGACAGGCCTTAAACTTACCCTGCAAAGTTCCTAGCTGTCCCGTCTTGAGCACCTTGGTCTGCCTGCTCTTGACCTATAGTGGCTCCAGTGTCCTCCTTCCCTGCTCTGTTCACTGATGCTTCTTAATAGGACTTTCAGGGGATTGAAAGTGGAACCTTCTACATGCAGAGCATGTGTTCTGCCATTGAGCTATATCACCTCCCCAGTAGTGCACAAGGACGTCTCTGCACCATTGGCTGAAATACACATTGATCTTTAAGACCTGTGGGGAACTCCAGCTGTCAGTCGCCATCCTCCAGTGTTAAATACATTTCATTTAACTCTTCCTGACAATGCTGGAAGCCATTGGTGCTTCTCACCAGGCCCAGTTAACAGCCGTGGATATTAAAACTAACAGTTACTCCAATGCCGGTCATAAATCATGGCTCTGTGAGGACTATGTAGAGAAGATTGAACTGCCCCAGCTTTCTATGCACTTCTCTCTTTTAATTCGTTCCACATCTTTGTCAGGCACAGACTCTTTATTTTTGATCTGTGAAAAATGAACCGGGGGGGAACACACTTCATCAAGATTATATACTTTGAAAGCTCTTTCCAGGTGACTGCTGTGCAGTTAAGCTACAGGTAAAGAGCTAGGGGAACAAAAGGGGATTTAGCCACACAGTGATGCTGCTTGGATAAAGAAGTAAATTGCTGTTGTGTATTCAGCCTTACGAACTTTGGAACTGGATTTTTCATGAGCCCCATAATTCTCTGTTCAAATGAATATTTGCTGGGAAATAGCTGATTGAATAGATAACCACTATTTATTTGAAAGCCGTAATATTTGATCCTGGTTCTCATGTCTTGTTACCGTTTTGCAACTGAATGCGTGAACTGCCTTGATTCCAAAGTGTTCTTGCTTGATATGATGGAAATTCGAACAAAAGCGCTGTCTGTGGTAGTTGTTTGATACATACATGTCATTGCTAGATGTTGTGGTTATTGCATTTACAAATTCTTCCTAAGCGGGGGCCAGACTGCAGTAGAAATGAAATACAGGATCATAAGTCCTTTATTGGTGGTTTTATTACGTTGCCATTTTACTGTACAAGCTCCCAAGTTGGAGAAATCACTGTGCAATCACACATAGCGAGATGGTGGACACCTATTTCCTAAAATATCTTTTCTCTTGCCTAATATGATGATGATGTATCATTTCAGATACGTGCAGTTTTCTGAGAGGGTGTTAATATGTCTTGCATCTAGGTCAGGCATCCCCAAACTTCAGCCCTCCAGATGTTTTGGACTACAATTCCAATCTTCCCCAACCACTGGTCCTGTTAGCTAGGGCAGTGTTTCCCAACCTTGTGCCTCCAGCTGTTTTCGGACTACAATTCCCATCATTCCTGACCACTGGTCTTGCTAGCTAGGGATGATGGGAGTTGTAGTCCAAAAACAGCTGGAGGCACAAGGTTGGGAAACACTGAGCTAGGGATCATGGGAGTTGTAGGCCAAAACATCTGGAGGGCCGCAGTTTGGGAATGCCTGATCTAGGTAAACTCCCTTTGTTAAGGGAGAACTCCCTTTGTTAAGGGGCTGGTATCACTTAAGCAATAAAGTGGTATATTGTTTAAATGCCTTTCCTTTGTTTTTACAGCCAAAGTTCCTATATCCCTTTCTATTTTCATGGCATGTATAAATGTAACAGATACATGGATGGAGGGGGCAGTATTGAATTTCTGCTCATCTTGTAGCTGTTCAGGATGTTGAACCTAGGAGTACTGCCAGATAAAAGTGGCAGTCCTTGTACCACTTTAGGAAGTCTCCCTCCACTTGCATTTACCATGTAAAGGTTGTGTCTGCAGAAGCCTGAAGATTAAATGTCATGTCTGGCTGAGTTTTCTGCATATTAGCCAGCAAAAAAGCAGCAGAGAAGAAGATTTCACCGCTGCTTGGCCAGTTTCACACCCGTTGTAAATCTGAGTCCAGTTGCTGCAGATGATATTCCTTCACTAGACTAACTTTGCATTCTCTAGAGATAAAGCATTCTTCCACCTTCAGAATTATTATTATTTGCCCTGATGAACACCTGATTAACTGAAACTAATGGTCAGTATTTTTTAAAGTATTTGCAGTATTGTTTTTAAAAATACTATTTGAATTCTTCTGGGCCGGGGGCAGGGGTGGTACCCTGCAGATGCTACATCTTCCCATCTTCCCTGACTAGTAGGCTGACAATTGGGATCCAGCAGCATCTGGAGGCACCACATTGCCTGCCTCTGCTCTGTACCTCTGTATGTGCCCATTTTTGCCCCATGTGACTGAATGAATGGTTAGAGAAAGCACAGCTATGGAGTTGAAAAGAGTAGAAAGTGCCTATTTGCTGCCTGATGAATTTGAGTTCTGGGGTGTTTAAATATAATTTTAAAATGCTCACAATGGTGCTTGCCTCTTCAGATTCTCCAGCATAATACAGGATGGTCATAAGCTACGGGAAATAATAGTAATATACATGAGCAAATGGCAAGGTGTGCATTAATAAGATCTATACTGATTTTACAGCTAATTGAAGAAAAGCTCCCTTGTATGTTCTTGAGTTATGGAAGTGACACTCTGCCAATTTCCTTCCGTTTGGATAGTAGAAAAGGTGTCTTGCCTTAATTGGTCTCTAACGCAACTGATTCTGCCACTGTTTTGCTCTTGCTGACAGGCAATCTCATTTCCCACAGCAGAATACCACAATTAATATGGGGTAGTAGATTCTCTGTGTGTGTGGGTAGGAAGCAATGCATGCTTCAGTTGTGATTGCACAACACTGGATGGACTTTCTTTTTAATGAAGTATCCGAACCCAGCATTTAAACATGGCATGTCACCAAAGGACTAATGTCAACTCCATTACGTACTATGTAATCCATTTCTCACTCATTTTGTGTTTTAATCAAATAATGTTTGTAAAAAAGAATTCTAAAATACATCAATATTATTCCTTGGTGTGTGTGTGCGATTCTTATTATCCATTTCATTTCTATACTGCTTTATATTTTTAAGGGGAAAACAAAGCGGATTGCAACCTTGGGATACTAATAGTAACTTCTAAGTGGCAAAGAAGTATGAGCCTGCTTAAAAGTCAGTGTAAATCTATAAGTAATGACTGGTCTGAACCCTATATTACTCAATCAAGCCACAGCAAGCCTGCTGCTGTGTCATAGACTCTGTCTGACAGTAAGGAAATTGATTTACACTTATCTGTCTTTATCTTCACCTCCCACTTGCTTTAGATAAGTCTCGGTGGGAGAAGTCTCTACCGGTAGTTCTGCCCAACGTTTCCTGTTCTCTCTTCAGCTTAGAGGGTTTCCCCCTTCCTAAATCATACTTTACGTTGTAGCTGGACTAGAGATTCTCCATTAGTTACACATGGGTGATGGTGGAAAGTTCCTGAGTAAAGGCTGATATGAAAGCTAGCATGGTGTAGTGGTTAGAATGTTAGACTGGAGGAGATCTGGGTTCAAATCCCCAGTCAGCCATTATGCCTACTTGGGCCAATTACTCAGCATATACTTCACAGGCTTGTGAGGCTAAGCCAGAGGTCCTTGAGGAGAGCAACTTGGGGAAAGGCTGGGATGTAATAAATGAATGATTTCTCTTTTACCTTAAGGGGCATACCTTTTCCTAAGGGAGCACAAAGCTACAATTTCTCCTATGTCCACAGACTACAGTCTGATTAGTGGGATAAGCCCATCTGGGCAAACAAGACTTCTATTGTTGGGAATTTAGAGTCTATAATCCTACCTCTGCCAATCACTCGCACTTCCTGCTTTTGAAAGGGCCACAGTGGATCCAGTTTATCTTCAATGTGAATTCAAAACTTCTTGTGGGTTAGTTGTCATGGATGACAAACCCTAGCCTGCTTCTGCCCTGAAGTCACCATTTTCCACATGGGTCAGCAGTTACTCAGAAATGTGGACTATCTGTTCCTAGGTGAGTAATACCGATATGGTGCTTAGTCTTCAGAGTTTAGTGATGTTTGCCACCTCTTTTCTAGGTGCCCAGGACATTGAGACCTTTAATTCCTAGACTCGCTTGACATGTTGACATGTTTTCTGGGATTTGCAGGCTCCTCTCCCAGGAGCCCAAGAGGAAAGCATAAATGCACTTAGGTGGGTACTGCAAAATAATAAGCAACAAAGCCAGAAAGGTTTTCATGAGAACATTGTTGTTATACCTCTCTGTTGGAGAAGTTTGGTTCTGTAGAAGCAGTGTGAAGAAGCTCATTTGAAGGAGAAACACTAACCAGGAAAAAGTTGTGCAGGATGTGTCCTACCAGCTTTCTTTGAATCATAGAGGCTGGGTAGAACAGTTACAGAACTGTACTGTTGAATTGGTACACTAAATGGGCAGAGGTGTTTTTTTGATAACTATAAGAGCTCATCCCTTTCCTCTAAAGTAGGAATGGGAAACCTGTGGCACTCCAGATGTTGTTGAACCAATGCTCAGGTATGACATACTGTACAAAAACAACCCATGAAAAGCCGTTCTCATTCCTGCTTTCAAGCTACTCTGGTATAAATTATCAGAATGGAGTAAGCAGAATCTACTGTACATATGATTACTTCTCCCTAAATGCTGGAGCTGGCTGGTGGCTTTCAATGCTTGCCACGCAGAGGAAATTCAATCCCTTAGTTATCTGATATGACCACATGCAAGTGTGACTTGGACGAGGGCTGTTGCTCCAAGAAAGTGTAGTAAGAGCTAGTCTGTGATGTGTGGACTATTTGTACAAGTGTACAAACAGAAACAGCCTTTCCCATACTTCTGATAGAGGTCACAATTTGTTTTTATGAATGAAAATCAGAGGCACAGCACTCATGGCAATACCTGAATTAAAATGTAGTTTTACTGCTAAGAGTGAGACCTTACATTTGAACCCTGGCTGTAGAGTTGGAAGTGACACTGAGCATCATCTTGTCCAACCCCTTGCAATGCAGGAATTACTATTGCACTGGGGAAATGTCTGTGCAGCGCCCTTCTCCCATTCCTTTGCTGCCTGCTTTCTTTTTCCTAGTGTAAAGTATGAAGCCTTTCCCTAGATGTACCTGAGCTGACGTCGTCCTCAGCTTCCACCTTGTTTCAGCACAGGACGCAGGTGGCGCTGTGGTCTAAACCACTGAGCTTCTTGGGCTTGCTGATTAGAAAGTCGGCAGTTTGGATCACCGCGACAGGGTGAGCTCCCATTGCTCTTTCCCAGCTCCTGCCAACATAGCAGTTCAAAAGCATGCTAGTGCAAGTAGATAAATAGGCACCATTGTGGCGGGAAGGTAAACGGCGTTTCCATGCACTCTGTTTTCCGTCATGGTGTCCCGTTGCACCAGAAGTGGTTTAGTCATGCTGGCCACATGACCCAGAAAGCTGTTCAACACCGGCTCCCTTGGCCTGAAGCGAGATGAGTGCCACAGCCCCATAGTCGCCTTTGACTGGACTTAACCGTCCGGGGTCCTTTACCTTTTACCTTTTACCTTACCTTGTTTCAGCATGGAATATAAACATTGGTCTCAGCAGCACCCTAGTTCTGTGCATCAACAGCAGCTTCAGCCTGAATGTCTTAATGTCAAAAAGCCTGCCACATTTTGGTGTCATACATGAAAAGAGCAGACACCTAAACTGATTGGGTTAAGAATCTTGGTCTTGAAACTATTGGATTTTTGCATACACATGTATGCATGCCATGAGAAGTTAGGCAGTGAAACTTCCCAGCCAAGGAGGAAAATGTACTGATAATAAAGCCGTGCCAATGGGACACAGCCATCACAGAGCACAAGGATCTGCTCTGCTCATATCCTCACATTCTCTGTTCACCCTTTTCCTTCTGACCCCAAGGAAGGTTAGCTAGTTAATTTGATATTCTGGATAAAAGAAGGCGCAAGAACTCAAAAGAGAATTAACAAGACTGTAGAGCCTGAAGGTCATTCTTGGTTTCAGATGCAAATTTAACGCCTTTGACATTCAGTGCAGAAAGATTAGAAGCAAATGCAGTCTTTATAGATAGCCATAGAGGGCAGATAGTTTGTTTATTCAGAAGAGTGAGCCATTGGGTTTGACTGGAAGGTTTGGTTATGTTGATGGGGGATAAGGAGTTTGGAGTGCTTGGTCAGAAGACATTGGTGACTGGAAATAGTTTTCATAGTTGTGCATCAGAAGCAAAGCAGCGTTTTAGGAAGGCCGCTCAAATACTTGGCCTTGTTTCAGTAGTCATAATATTGATTGCTTGTGCTATCCTTGCTTTAAAATTTGATTTTATATCCCACCAATCTAGCCCTTAGGATGATTAACACCAATTGAAGTTGGTTATAAAATACAATAACATTAAATAATGTAGCATAATAAAACAGGCAGGTTCAGTAGGGGTTAGATGAAACAAATGTACACCTGGCTACCACAGAAACCTGAGCATCCATTCTCAGGAAGGAATGGAGCCACTATAAATCCAAACAATAACATTTCAAAAAAGCACTAAACATATTTGGTATATATTGGTGGATTCAATATTGCTTAGTTTTGCCATGCAATCTAGGTCTAATGGAGCAGAGTACCCACGGCTAGCCTGGGTTGATACAGATTTTGAAGAGGCAAAAAAAAAAACTGCTTGAAAGGATGCTGCAGATAAGTTCTAGTGTTGAACATACCCCAAAGGATTGTGGCGCAAAGTCAGTGCTTTTTTATTCAGTACAAATAGTTGTGCTAATCTGGTCTCCATTCAAGAGTCAGTGATAGGTGCCACCTGTGACCAACTCAAAAGCACCCAGTCCTGGCCATGATCCTGGCAACATTCTCTCATTTGTGGTGAGTGGGTGGAACAGAGCTCCCAAATTTACTGCCCATGCATCCCGGGACAAACAGAGTTAACCCCCAAGCAAGCAGCTTCACCTTTTAACAACTGAGACTTTGCCTGGCTGCAGCTTTAAATAGTCTGCTGTGTATTCCTTCACTCCTTTTAGATGAGGAGAGTTGGGTTACAAGAGCAGAGATAAATACGTAGTAAAATGAGTCTTGGGTGGTTGTGCAGCTTCGTTCTTCCACTCGTCCACACCACACTTGGTTTCTCAGGACTCTCCTGAGGTAGTAGGGGAAATGCCGAAGGTGAAAGTTCCAGGTAGGTCTAAATTCCCACATAGCCTTGGGCAAGTTGGGAGGAAGCCTTCTTTTATGATGAGGCCAGTGCCAATAGCCAGACTCTCAAGAATGGATTCACAAAGCAGGTCTGATTGCTTTTTTTTAAAGTTGTGCAGGGCACAGTACAGGAGGTAGAAAGTGTGAGAGCTTGAGCCATTAGCTTTCCCAAAATGAGTAGTTTGGATAGACGGTCAGGCAAGTGGCTTTTAGGCCACAAAAGTGAAATTGGACGAGACCAGTTGATTCAGCAGACCCTAGTTTTGCTGTGTTAAAAATTTATCAGAGGTTGGATAAACTTATATAAGAGCACCCCTAGACATTGGTGTTTGCCAGATAAAAGAGAAATGGAAGGGTTTTCGATAACCTTTAATGGCTTATCAATCATTAGCAGCAAGGTAATTAAGACATGCACCAGGCTATTAGCCAAAGGGGAGCTGGATTTGGCTTCTCTTTGTCGGCTCGTAAAAGACCTGAATAAACCCTACTCGGTACATGTTGCCTTCCAACTCTGTGGTTCTGTGCTGTTACTGGTACTAGCAGAATAGCAACATGGTCCAAGGAATCTAGAATAAAACTGATTAGATTTATTGCATTTTTTGAAGCAGCAGCAGCAACTATCCACATATTAAATCTAAGCCTTTGATAAGCTTAAAAATTACATAAATAATCCTTACAACTTGCTCTTATTTTGTTATGCTCATAAAGGAACATTTATTACAGCAAACAAAATGGGTTTTAAAATTGTTTTGTCGCTTTTCTCTTTAACAAACAGACCTTGGTTCCAGTTTGTACTTTTGCATGGTTTTGGTTTTTTTAAAGGTGAAGTATAGGAAGTTTTGCTGCTGTATCCTTTTACTTCTTTTGAGCTAAGTGAGCTAAGAAGACATGCTAATAAATTGTCAGGGAAGAATGAAGAACATTGATGGACCTGTGCTTTGTAATGTTATAAATGCTGAATAATGCCCATAGGTGCCTACTAAGAAGACCTGGACCACATTTTTGTGTTGCAGTTTCAACTGATTTATCACACTAACCTTTTTTTTTTAAAAAAAAAACTGTCAGTCTGCACCCCCTTCAGATACAGTGGTATCTTTCATGCTTGGAAATACTCCAGCTAAGGGCTCATACACACTTCTGCTTGACCCGTGATTTGTAGGCATGGACCTGAGCAGTTTTCCTCTTGCCTCACTCTAGCCCCAGAGAAAACGCACTATCTAGTGCTAAATTGGAGCAAATGTCAATCTGGAGAAAACCTGAATTGCTGCTTGCTCTAATTGAGCGCTAATGAGTGGGGGGAAGCAGTGGAACAAAAGGAAGTGGGGTTAGACCAGGGGTCCCCAAACTAAGGCCCGGGGGCCAGATGCGGCCCAATCACCTTCTCAATCTGGCCCACGGATAGTCCAGGAATCAGCATGTTTTTACATGAGTACAATGTGTCTTTTTATTTAAAATGCATCTCTGGGTTATTTGTGGGGCCTGCCTGGTTTTTTAAATGAGTAGAATGTGTCCTTTTATTTAAAATGCATATCTGGGTTTTTTGTGGGGCATAGGAATTCGTTCATTTTTTTTTCAAAATATAGTCCGGCCCCCCACAAGGTCTGAGGGACAGTGGACCGGCCCCCTGCTGAAAAAGTTTGCTGACCCCTGGGTTAGACCCTCAATCTAGTCTAGGCTGATTTTCTCCTTACCAAACAACTGTTCTAAGAAATACTACATACTAGGTTTTAGATTTTAGAATATTTGTGTGTGGAAACTGCTTGACTGAAGGATTATCTTTTCATATTATTACTTTGGCATATATGGAAGGTGGTAATCAGAGTCATGCCCCCAGACCACCATATGTTCACAGTTCACAGTTACCAGCTGCAAAGAGAGTATTGCCATACATTTGTAGGCAAATGTTCCAAATCATGCATACAAGAAGCTATAAACCTTCAGGTGTACAAGCACAGAGTCTATGAAAACAGTATATGCTCACCTGTATCCAAATCAATGCATGGAAAGGGATATTGATGGTGCCAATCCCAGGTTCTGAGGTAGAATATAAAAGACTGCATCCGTCATATCAGGATGTCTGGGCAAGTTGTCCCAAATTGCCCTCTTAACTGTTTTTCTTTCCCATTGTAGAGCTGTTCAACTTCTATGGTACCGTATGTAGGGTATATATTTCTGCAAACATTTGCTCAATAAAAATGTCAATTTCTGTATATAAATGTGGACAACGGGTTTTTTTAAAAAAACTTTAGGTGCTACACCCTGTGATCTGATTACATTTATTTTGTTTCACTCTCAAACAGCAGAGGAGAAACGTGAGTATAACTAGGCCTTCCTTGTGCCGCCTGCTGCTTTGTTAAGCAGTTGATCATATCCAAAAGACAAATGATCACAGCAACTCAGCGACTGTCCATTTCTCAGCAGTCATTGCCAGGAGCTATTGATGCATCTGGGGTGGGGAAGAAAGCTTGTATGGGGCTTGGAGGAGGGGAGGGTGTCATAAGGGGACCTGCATGGGGTGTGCTGTCCTCGTGAGTCTGGATGATTCAGCCCTTCATCAAAGCTGCCTTTTCAAGGAGCTCAGATACCTTCCTTTGAGTTGCAATACTAGGAAGGAATGCTGGAGCCCAGTTCTCGCCACCAAGTCTTTTACCTGGGCACCAACTAAAGACACCTAAGCTGGACCCTCAAAAGCACCCTGCTTGCTGGGAAAAGAGGAACACGAGTGGATGGTTGAAGTTACTTGGTAGTGGGCCCACTTTGACTCTTGGGTTATATACCTGGACTCTAAGGTTCTCTGCTCATTAAGCTCCTGGTATATGACTGCATTTCAACCTAAAAGCTGGGCATTGGCACAGATTGCCCTGCTGAGAAATGGCTGTCTTTCTAGGCTGCCTGGCTACCGCTGGGTGCAGAGCTGAGCATGAGCCACATTGCCCAGCAACCTCTGTGCGCAAGGGCACTTGCTGGGAACAATGTTGCTTCCCTATTCTTGTGGAATTGAGATGCGGATCACTGGCTGCTTTGACAACACAAGAGGTCTCTAGGCAGGACTTAGGAGCTCGGAATAGGACAACAACCCCTTACGTCCAACCTTCTAGTCTGGTGTGAGTGTGGACTTCATTCCCTGCTCAATCCCCATGCACATTGTCTGTCTGGAAAGTGGCATTGCATGAACTTGCCATTTGCATGGTCTCCGGCAGTCCCATCCCTTTGTCATGATGCCCTATGCCCTTCCTGCTTATTTCACTTGTATATCTCCTGCTGAACCAGATTACTTCTCTGCTTCCTCAATGTCCACCATTAAAGCAGTGCTTGCACACACATGCCCTTCTGATAGCCTATGTGTGTGGATGTATTACAGTGATTGAGATATTAAATTCTTATAGAATTTATTTCCCGGCAGCAAAATAGTCACTGGTCACAAAACATTTTACTATATGAATTTAATGTATCCAATAAACTAATTCCATTAGTGCAAGGATTTCCATTTGGGCAATGGAATTCTCCCTCCTCCTCCTCCCCACCCCCCATTTCTTCCCGAAATCTGCTCCAAAGAGTTGGAGAAAACTTCAGAACAGATTTAGGGGAAGCTCAAGAAAGCAAGAGAGGGGAGGTTCTATTCCACAGTCCAAAGTCCTTGCACTAAGAGAACCACTTCTCTGGATACCACTCAATATCTCTGTTTTGTTAGTCCCTGTAATAAATATATGCTTTAAATAATGAATTGCATCCTTCCAAGATCCAGAGAAATACACACACTCACACACACACACACACACACACACACACACACACATGCGGCCTTTTGTATTATACTAAGGCTGCAGTTCTGGGCACACTTACTTGGGCAATGGTGACTTTTATTTGTGAGTAAAATGCATAGAATTGGACAATAAAATTGTACGTCGTAGCCAATGCTGGATTCTCAACAGAAGTGACTGTCCTGCGAAACACCATAGCTTGAAAGGCCTCACACCAACCATACTCAGAGGGACCTGTACAGATCTGTATAACATATCCTTTCACGGGACTGCACCCGCATACATCATCATTGCTGGCTACAACAAGAAACATCATGCAGTAGTCTCAGGCTGTTTGAAAGATCAGAGCCTGCCTTTTGGAGCTCTGACATCACAGTTATATGTGAGCACTCCTTATTATGCACCTTGAGATCTCTAAGCAGAAACATCTGTGACTGTCGCCCTTTACTGTACACATTGCTCAGTGGCAGAAGGGTGATATCCAGGCTCTGGTTTCCACAAAAACGGGCTAAGACTACAATGAGGAAGCCCAAAACAAGGTAAGAAACTTCTTTTCTAAGTCACCTGCTTTCACATTAGCTTTGAATTTAGTTTAGATCCAGTACACAGTCCAAAGCAGCTTGCACCCACTATGGTGATGCCATCTACACTTACTGGCTGGGAAAGCCAAACCTATCAGTCCCAATTCAGCTTCATTCTTATTCTCATTGTCATGACATCATACTCGGTGTAGAGAGGCACGAACATTTCCAGACTATGGAGAAACGCAGACTCCAGCCATCCAGAATCTAGAGCCATGAGTGGATACCAAGAGAAGCTTCACCTCCATGAAGCATTTATGCACCCCAACACACCCATGGTTCGTCACTGGTGTTTCACCTTTCCTCACTGAAGCCCTGGAATCTCGCTGTAGAAGGTTATCGGTAGAAGTACGTACTAAGAATACTATCTGCTTAAAACCCTGCAGCGACGTTGAGTCAAAGTAGACTATGTTGAGGTTGATGGATCAATTGCGTGACACATGATCAGTAAGCTTTTTAAATACTCTGCAGCCCTGTAGCTGCATACTCCCCTACAACTATCAAGCTGCACCCAAGAATATGGTGCGGGTAAGTCTTCAGTTTCAAAGCACATGGGACATATTGTTTTAGCCTGTCAGTTCCCTGCCATGCGTACAAAGAGAATGTGGGCATGAAGTGGCCTCTGCTTGCACACAGGGCTGGTGTGCTGAGTCACACAATCGATCCATCCTCCTCCTGCAATGACCAAGAGCTGGCTTAGTGACCTTCCGCTTTCTCCCGACAGAAACCGATGATGCCATGCGCTCCTTCGCAGAGAAGGTCTTTGCCTCAGAGGTGAAGGATGAAGGGGGCCGGCACGAAATCTCTCCCTTTGATGTGGAAGATGTCTGCCCCATATCACATCACGAAATGCAACAGCATATGATCAAGGAGGAGGAGAGTTCAAGTGACACTGGGAAAAAGTGAGAGTTGTGTGTATGTGTGCATGCACTGGTGGGATATGGGAAATTTGGGCTGAGGAATGAGGAGCCATGGAAGATTGGATGGGTAACCTAGTAAGGTGTGGCTCAGATAGATCCTGTGCCAGGTGTGTGCTGATCACAGTACCTCTGAAGCATCATAATGCATGCGCCAGATACACGTACTCACACTAAGGAAAGGTGGCAACGAATGTGAAAAGAGCTAGTTCCTGAACCTTGGAAGACTTGCATTTATGGGAGTTCCTGAACCTTGGAAGACTTGCACCCCTTAATCATCAGAGCAGACCAAGTGATTAAGTATTTTGAAGATTAGCTTAAAGTGGAACCATTTGCTCACGTAGATTTTCAAAACTGATGTGGATATAAAACATTCCCCAAGCCACTTAGCTGGAATTGTCGGAAGAGTAGCATTTGCCCTATGTTTTTAGGCATTGAACATTTTTGAGCAGATATACTGTATTCTCAAACACATTGCTTTCCTGTGGAAGAATGGAATATTTCCATGTGTTAATAAGGACGGCAGATAGGTAGCTTTTCACAACAAGCAAGTGTGAAAGCCATGGTCTTATTTGTCCTTTTGATTTCCATAACTCTGACTATTGTCAATACTACCTGAGCAGTAGCACTTTGCTCCTATTCCTCAGCGGCTTACTCTGACCCCATAATTTGTATGCTCTGCTTCCTTGTGGAAATGTCTTTAGATGCAGATAACAAATTTGCTGAAGCAGCTGGTCAATTCAGAGAAGGTGCAAAACGACACCAGAAAGATGCTAGTTCCGAATATATTTATTTATAGAATGTATAGTTCAGCTTCATCACAAGTGATTCTTGGGCAGATCACAACAACAAAAGACAATAAAATGCAATTAAAACATACCACTAACACTTCCTCTCTCCTTTTTCAAAAACCAATTCAAAGGGTTTTTGAATTGGAAGAAGAGATAGATTTTCAGTCCGTGCCACAAAATAGGCCTGGTAGGTGCCTGCCAGTCTTCAGGGTGCCATTACTGACAATGCCTTCCTCAATATATAAAGACATTTGTATATTCCTTTGCCATCCCCCTCCAGGATCATGAAATATTAGCCAAACTTTCAATGTAGCCAGAGCTATGGGAGTGTATGGTGAACTGACCATGGAATACAGATGATTGCTGCCAAAGCATAGACAAAACTATATGAAATGAGTTTCCATTTGTGTTGCTTTCCTTTTCTTCATCCCTCCTAGGAAGAAGAGGCTCTTGCGGCTGAAGACCATTGCGCTGCTTGTTCCAACTGCGGGAAAGTCTTCGACCAAACTGTCCACCTTAGATGAGGTCATGTCCAGCAGCGCTCTGTATCAAGCCGTTCCCAGATTCCAGCGTGTTCAGATCACGGGCGACTATGCTGCAGGGGTCAGTAGCTGGAGGTGCCAAACCATCTCCTATCATGGATGAGTCTATTCTGCTGCCCCTTCTTCCATTTTGTTAGATGTGGTACTCCCATTACTGACTTTTCAGTTGCAACAATGCAACATGGCGGAGCGGGGGGAGGGAACCCTCCTGCTTTTCAGGGCTTCCCCAATACATTTTCTCCCCCATTCCATATATAAAACGCTGAGGTGCAGTGGTTTTCAACCAGTGTGCCATGGCACCCTGGGGCACCTTGAACGATAGTCAGGGGTGCCGTGGGCAACACTGGTCTCTGTCCCTCTTTCCTTCTCTCTCTCTCTCCTCCGATGCCCTCTCGCATCCCTGCCTTCCAAAGGCTTGCACAGCTACCTATTTCAGCAACCCAGGCTATAAGCTCCGCAGGTGAATGGTGCCTTTGGGAGGCACCTTTCTTTGGGGTGGGATGTGAGAAGCTCAGAGACCAGGAACAGCGGCAGCAGCTGCCCGGAGGACTCCCAAGGAGAGGAGAGAGGAGGCTGAGGGAACACTCCCCAAGGGAGGGTGTATGAAAAGGGGTCAGATGCTGCCAATTCTGCAGGCAAGGGGTGACATAACTGGGCTCCTGAGCCACAGAAAGAATGTAGTTGGGTAAGGGAGCTGTGGACCCCAAAAGGTTGAAAACCTCTGCTCTAGTGTGATGGGACAGAGTCTTTCACCACACCTGAGCGCAGCAGGCTAGTTTAGTAGGGCCCCAAGGCAGTCCATGTGGCTCGTATAGCACGATCTGCTCTCTGCCCCTCAGCATCTATCTCATGAGGCAAATGCCTCATTCTCCTTAATGGTAGAACCAACCTTCCTTCAACAACAACAACAACAACAACAACAACATATTATAAAGTCTGTTCAGGGCTGGTACACACCATATATTTAAAGCAGCCCTCACCTGTAGTATGTTAAGGGTGCTGGGTTTGGGGTTAACTACAGTTCCCAGGTTTCTTTGGGGGTGCTTTAAATGTGTGTGTGCTAACTGCACATGGAATCGGCAGGGGAAGTAAAATAAAGTGCGTTCGGAGAATTTAAAAAATAGCCCTCTAAAACAAAAATGGCAGGAAGTGGATATAATCAAGCATTGTGCTTACAGAGCACTTGGAAAATGTGGTCCACTCCCCTCCTCCAGCACCGCCTTGAGAAAGAATATCTTCTGGCTTTATGCAGTAGATGGACAACAAAGGCGCATTTATTGGGCACAAACCCTGATCATGTAGAAAGGGCTTGCTGCTCTTTCCTGATCTCCATTCCACACCCCCACCCCACCCCAATTTCAAATTGCAAGAGACACAGCCCCAAAATGGAATGGGAGGAGACGGAATTCAATGGCACTTCTACAACTAACCTTAGCTGTGTCCTTAGGCGAGCTGTGTCTGTGTTTTGAGTGGCCTAACTTGAACCTGTTGAGAAATAAATCAAATATGGGGGGATTTGCTGGGTCAAGGGATATTGATGAAATTGAAGTGGGAGCATCCTGGTGCTCAAAATAGCTCCAACAGCTGGATCCTGCCATGTCCCTGATCACCTTTCATTGCCAGCCTTGGTGGGTTATTGCAGACATGGCTGCTGTTGGAATATACTCTGTAGTCTCTCCTTCACTCGAGCAACCATACTGGGGTCTATCCCATAGACGGCTCCAGGTTTAAGCAGAATTCTTGCTGTGGCCTCCCTCCTGGGTGGGCTTCCTTTGCAACATTGCAAAACAGTGGTTCTTTCTTTCTTTCTTTCTTTCTTTCTTTCTTTCTTTCTTTCTTTCTTTCTTTCTTTCTTTCTTATTGTAAGGAGCAGAAAGGTTCCTATGAGTGACAATCTCCCAGTGTCAGCCATTTTGTTTTTCTTATCATAGCCCAGGAGTTGTGATCACCCAGAGCATTGTGGGAAAAATAAAATGGCAGGTGCCAGCTGAATAGTACCCACCAGAGCTCAACAAGGAAAGGCAGTTGTCAGTGCAGTCGGCCCTGCCAGGGACATGGGGGCTGCAATAGCTGCCATGTGCTGATGCTGGGCCTGCTTCATTCTCATAGCTATGTTCACCACCACCTCCAACCGGGCATGCTGGGAGGAGAGCACTCTCACAGTGCAATAGTAGGGAACTTTAGGCCCGGGGGCCAAATGTGTCCCACTGCCTCTCCATCTGGTCCTTGGGATTCTCCCCAGGCCACTCCCTCCCCCTACCAGCCACACTCTCTGTCCTCAGGCTACAGCCTTTGCCAGTCTTGCCTCACACCTTCCATGAGCGTTTTGGTTTTTGCATGACTTGAACTCCGATATTCCCCTTTCCTTGCCTGCTGTATTATTTGTATCTTTTATTATTCCTATGACAGACCCGCCAAGTGTCCCTATTTTCCAGGGAGAGTCCCAGATTTACAGAAGCCATTCTGGTTTCTGATTTGATCCTACAATGTCCTGCTTTTCCTTAGCCTGTCCCTATTTTCATTGGAGAAATGTTGAGGGGAAGTCTCTATTTCCATCAGAGAAATGTTGGAGGGTATGGTAGGATGTCCCTATTTTCCTCAGAGAAATGTCAGAGGGTATGGAATAGCACACCCCCATTTTCATTGGAGAAATGTTGAAGGCGAAGTCTCTATTTTCATCAGAGGAATGTTGGAAGGTATGGAATAGGGCTAAAGTGCCCTCTTGTATCTGAAGAAGTGAGCATGCACACGAAAGCTCATACCAATGACAAACTTAGTTGGTCTCTAAGGTGCTACTGGAAGGATTTTATTTTTTTTGTTTCGACTATGTCAGACCAACACGGCTACCTACCTGTAACTAGTGCCCTCTTGTGGTTTTCAGCACACCTGGGTTCCAACCCCCCCCCACACTTTTGTTTTGCAATTTCTGTCCTTTTTATCAGTGCCAGAAGTTTTAACAAATATTTCCACAGGTGACAGTGGAGGATTTTGAAGTGGTCTGCGGAGGCCTGTACCGTGCCCTGTGTATCCGGGAGAAGTACATGCACAAGTCTTTCCAGCGTTTCCCCAAGACTCCCTCCCAGTTCTTGCGCACTATTGAAAGTGAGGTGTGGAAGCCAAATGACGACCTGCTTCCAGGTAAGTACTCAGGCAGGCTGTGCAGGCTACACTGGGTGACTGGGCTTGTGGGTGTGTCCCAGAGCAAGACAGCAGGTGTCGGGGTGGGTGGGTGGATCTGGAGGGCACTGCAGAGAATTGCATTAGCTGCTTTAATCTTTTAAAAAAGAAAAGACCACACTCCTGTCTGTGCAGAGATGGTGTGCTGAGCATGCAGAACACTTACAAACATAGGGAGCTGCCTTAGACTGTTGGTCCATCTGGTTCAGTATTGTTTACACTGATTGGCAGCAGCAATCCAGGGTTTCAGGCAGGTGTCTCCTCCAGCCCTGCCTGGAGATGCCAGGGATTGAACCTGGGGTCCACTGCCATCCATTCAGATGCTCTACCACTGAACTATAGGCCTTCCTTACCTAGAAGTAAGAGCACTGTGAGAGCAGATTTCTGCCGGGGCCACTGAGAGCCAGCCCTTTGCAAAGACTTGAGGAGAGGAGCTTCCCAGATGGAGTTCTAGAGGTTTGGCATTCCCCCCTCCACCTTGGCTCACATTCTGATCTGAGCAAGTATCTTTTTGGATTTACTATGACTACTGTCAGGTAGTTCATTGAATCTGAATGACATGTAGCCTTGGCCTTAGGGCTGTATTTCCTGTGCTGGACCTCTTTCCAGTGTGCAATATCATGCCATATTTTGACTTAGCTTTGTCTACCATTTTCAATCTCACGCCCCTGTTTTCCCATGTTAAAAAGAACAGCCTTCCCCAAGTGGAGTTCTCACGCTTCTATCACACAGGCTTGTTCATAGCAGGTAGGAATATAGGAAACTTCTTTTGCCACTTCATCTAGCCTGCTGTCATCTACTGTGACTGGCAGAGGCTTTCCAAAAGACATCTTAGCTAGGGTTCCTTCATATCATCCTCCATCTGATCCTTTCTTTTAACTGGAGAGGGCTAGAATTGAGCAAGAAACCTATTGCACGAAAAACATGTGCAATGGGGGTGTTTTTCTTCGTCTGCCCCTGAATCAGACTTTAATTCTCTGGTCTAGACTACCATTATATCAGATCCATCTACGTACAAGATGAAAAGGGACCTGTGAATCAATTGAGGATATGATGTAAAGCAGGGATAGCCGACATGGTACCCTTGGGATGCTGTTAGACTTCAACTCCCATCAGCCCTAGCTAGCATGGCCAGTGGTCAGGGGTGGTGGGAGCTGTAGTCCAGCAATAAATGAAAGGCGCTGTGTTGGCTAGCCCTGGTGTCAGGTATGAAAAGCCTAGGCACCCATTATCTTAGGGATGGAGCACTGTCCTTCTCCCTTTCTGGACTGCCACAGCAATAGGCTGCACCTTTGAGGAGGAGGCACGACTTTCACATTTCTGAGAATGCTTTTCACTACACACTCAGAACAAAAGATATGTGCAATTACTAAACTTGTTATTAGTCACTAAGAATAAATTGGATTTTAGGATTATGCTACAAGAGGCAGCATCTTGTTAAAGGATACTCATGCAGTCGGGAGCCAAAATTAGCTAAAAACAAAGACAGAAATTGTAGCAAAAGCATCTGCATGCAGGGGATGGATAATGGTGGCATTCTCTCCTTGGGGTTTCAGCCACCCTCAGTCCTGGCAGCCATGTGGTTTCCTTAGCGGTGTAGAATTTAATTCTCGTAGGTCGATAGCTGTAAGAGAAGCATGCTAAAGACTCCCAAGCCTTTTCCTTTGTCCTCCCCTTGCCCAACGTTAGCGCACTTTCCTCTTGATTCTAGTGTTCTCTCCCCCTGTGAAGAAAGATGAAGATCCCTTCCAGTCTGACAACTTGCCCGAGAATCTGGGCTACCATGTGGAAATGAAAGAAGGTGTGGTCTACATCTATGCTGACAAAGCTGCTGCTGCCAGGGGTGAGCCCAAGGACCTGCCCTACCCAAACCTGGATGTCTTCATTGATGACATGAACTTCCTGCTGGCCCTTATAGCTCAGGGACCTGTGTAAGTGTCTTGGAGGTATGGCCCCTTTGCGCATAAGCAGGGCCCAGCCCAAGAGATTTTTGAAGCCTCAGGCAGAAAATCCAAAGGGCGCCCAGCCTGCAATGAAAAATGTAACAGTGAGCTAACTACCAATGTGCTTCCTTTTAAAGATGCCCAGGCTTTGCTGCCTAAGGTGGCTGCTGCTGTCCTGGGTTTGCCCTGCATGGGAAAAGGGCAAAAGTCGAGCCACCCCAAGGCAGCGCACATATATCCCTGTTGCAATGACTTCTGCTGCCTCGGGTCACTTGCTCTGGAATGTGACCTTTATCAAGCTGTCGTGTGACAGCAGCAGGATTACTTCTGGCTGGCAAATGTCGGTTGCGTTGGCAAGCTGGTGAACCTGGGCTTGGTCACTTATTCTGCGAGTGGTTTTTTTTTTGAGATGACGCTCTTTCCTCTTGCAGCAAAACCTACACACACCGACGCCTTCGGTTCCTCTCCTCCAAGTTCAGTGTGCATGAGATGCTGAATGAGATGGAAGAGATGAAGGAGCTGAAGAACAACCCCCACCGGGACTTCTATAATTGCCGTAAGGTGAGGGATCTGTCCAAGGTGTTTGTTGCCTCCTCAAGCAGGAGCAGCTGATCTTCGTCACCTTCTGGGGCTGCAGATAAAAGTGGGTGTGGCCAAAGTGTAGGTGTGGGTGTGGCCAATATTTTTTAAAGGGCAAATTTTGCAGGATCATAAAAATTACGGCAAAGGGTGTTTATTTTATTATGTGAACTGCCCTGAGGCCTCTGGGTATAGGGTGGTATATAAATTCAATCAATAACAATAACAATAATAATATGCGAAAATGGTCAGTATCTTTTTTAATTTAAATTTTTTTTATAAAAAAATGTTTATTCGTAATGGATGGAAATGGGGGTTTGGGGGATTAACAAAACCTTTTGGACCCAGTGCTACCACAGGAGAAGTAGTCAGTAAACATATTTTTAAACATTATTATTTTAATTTACAATATTTAGGGGACCTTGGATGTCCACAAAAAAACCCCACACATGTGGCACCGTAATATTACCATAATACTGTATAACGTTCTGCCCCCCCCCCCCCGCAAAACTAGGAGTGCATTAAGAGTTACAAAAAACCTGGCATCACAGTGGAAGGCCAATAGGGGCAGTAGATAAAATAAAATAAAATAAAATACAGCATTTAACTATAATTTTTAACGGCAAATGGAAGAGGGTTGTGGGGGATGAATGAGACCTGCAAGTTGTGGGTTAGGTGCCCTGGCCTTAAGGTACAATGACGTACCTCATCAGTGCCTCCTCCAATATCATTGCTGTGGTGGGTTCCGTGGGAGGGAGGCATCTGCAGTCACCATCACCTCCTAGGCTGACCTTTCTCTTCTCTTAACAGATCGACACGCACATCCATGCTGCAGCTTGCATGAACCAGAAGCACTTGCTGCGATTCATTAAGAAGTCTTTCCGGGAAAATGCTGAAAGGGTTGTGTACAAATCCAAGGACAAGACCTTGACGCTCAAGCAGCTCTTTGAGCAGCTCAACCTTGACCCTTATGACCTGACTGTGGACTCCCTTGATGTCCACGCAGTGAGTCCTGCTTTTCCTTTCCAATACAGGAGATCTCTCACCCTTTCCCATGGTCTCTGTCACATGACTGCTGGCTGTGGCTAATTACTCCACCCCCCCCCAGCTGTTGCTGCCCCGCAATCTTGACCTCCAACAAGTATTCTTTGCTCTGTGCATCTAGCCAATGACTACTCCTCCTCCCTCCTCCTCCTCCTCCTCCTCCTCCTCCTCCTCCTCCTCCTCCTCCTCCTCCATGTCACAGGGCCGGCAGACCTTCCAGCGCTTTGACAAGTTCAACGCCAAGTATAACCCGGTGGGTGCCAGTGAGCTGCGTGATCTCTACCTCAAGTCTGAAAATGCCATCAATGGTGAATACTTTGCCACCATCATCAAGGTTAGAGACTATGGTATGCAAGGGTTTGTATCTGTGCGGCTGGTAGACTGAAGATAAGGCCAGTTCCTGGAAGCAGATCAGGTAATCCCTTTCCCTTTTTATTTCGCAGGAGGTTGGCTCTGACCTGGAAGATGCCAAGTACCAGTACGCAGAGCCACGGCTCTCCATCTATGGGCGTTCACCGGAAGAGTGGCCAAAATTAGCCAACTGGTTCAACACACACCGTGTTTATTCACCCAATATGAAGTGGATGATCCAAGTGCCCAGAATCTAGTAAGTACTGGAGGGGGCAAAGTTTGATCAGGTCAGAATGGCCAAATTCCATGTATAGATCTGATTAACCCAGATTCCTCCTCTTTCACTAATTATGGGCCCCTCCATGCAGCCTACCCCTTCAGTACTTCACCTCTCTCCCCTATCTCCTGGCCTGAAAGTGAAGGTTTCTCTTCCTTTCTATGCCTGTTTCCTAGTGTGTTGCCTATGGTCTTGGGCAGGTGCAGTGGAGTGGGAGAATATTGGATCCTTCAAGGGGACTGGACTTAGGGGAAGCCATCTACAAGGATTCTGGCTCAAGTCTGCAGACTTATGACCACTCGCCTCAGGTTCAGTAGCAGGAGCTTGGCTCAGTTCCTTACCTGGTAGTATCATAGCCCTGAGTTTGGCTGGCTCTTCTTCCTCTGACTCTGATTGAGTTCAAGGCCAGGGCAATGGATATTCTTTGGTTTCCTTTGGGTTCTATGGGGCAAAGCAAAATGAGCAGGAAGCTGGGACACAGCTGGGACAAAGCATGTGCTTCAGCACTGAGTTCACTTGCTTCATTTCAGTTGCTTCTGCTATTTGCAGCCCGCTTACATTTTCTTTCTCCCAAACATCCCACGTAAATGATATGGAAATGAGCAGAGGTGTTTCTGTCTCCTCTCAGTGATGTGTTCAGGTCAAAGAACTTTTTGCCGCACTTTGGGAAGATGCTGGAGAACATTTTTGTGCCGATATTTCAGGCGACAATCAACCCACAGGACAACAAGGAGCTGAGTGTGTTTCTGCGCCATGTGAGTACTATTGCCCAGAGGCACCCTGGGCCCAATCCTAGTGTAGTGACAGGCTTTGCTCTTTGAAAGTAGGTGATAGAGAGAGTGGCCAATACAGCACCAGAAACCCGAGGGTGTATCTAAGTCAGCATATCGTCAACCTGGTAGATACCACATAAGAAATGACAACACCTAACCATTACTGGATTCCAGTCTTCCAGCTCCAACAAGGTAGCACCTTGGACAAAGGTGGCCACTCTGTCCCCCTGCAGCAGAGGGTGACTGTTGGGTGATGGGAATTAGGGATTATCAGCTTCATGTTATTTGGTGAAGGTGGGCTTGCTTTTGAAGTTGGTCCCTTCCTCAGAACCAATTGTACAATTTGCAGATTACTGGTTTTGACAGTGTGGATGATGAGTCCAAGCACAGTGGACATATGTTTTGCACCAAGAGCCCCAAGCCGGAGGAGTGGTCCCATGAGAAGAACCCCTCCTACACATACTACTTGTACTACATGTATGCCAACATCATGGTCCTCAATCATCTCCGACGGTGAGTCCCAGCCTGGGCAGAAGGATTATTGCCAGGTGAAAGGCTTCGATTACAAATAACCTGCACCAACATTTAGTACAGTGTTTCTCAAACTTGGGTCCCCAACTGTTGTTGGATGACAGCTCCCACCATCCTTAACTACTGGTCCTGCTAGCCAGGGATGATGGGTGTTATAGTACAACAACAAGTTTGAGGAAACACTGCTTTAGCAGGAGTAACATTCCTAGTTCTGCTGGTTCTGATAAGACCACCCACTAACCCTGACTAAAGCATATTGCATTTCAAGAGCTTGACTGCATCAATCCTTTGTCTTCATTGATCCAAAGCCCTAAGAGGCACAGTTCCAGGCTCTGCTAGACTTAAATGCTTGGATTCTAACCTGCCTTCTGTAAATGAAACAGAATTCACATTTGCATAAAAGAGGTTTGCCTCCTCTTCTCTCCCTCTGCAGCCTCCTGCATTTCCCCAAAATCTCCTGGGGATTGGGGGGCCCTTAGGAATGGTGCAGTAGGGAGCTCAAGATGAACGGGGGAGTTGGTGAAAGCCACTCCTCCTTTACGTAAACTGAGGACTAAGTAAGGATCCAATCCAGTGTTGGCAAAAGTAATGCCTTCATATAATAAGACCAGGACTGCTGAAATAATCTCTCTCAAATGTTTATATATTTTTTCCTTTGCTAGTTTGAGAATGGGTTTTATACACCATAATAATATTGTCTAAGCCTTCTATTAAAAGAGCTAATGAGACTCTGGGGCCTAACTAAATATTATCTGCAGACAACTGCGATGAAACAAGACAGGTGCTTTTATAAAGAAGAGAAAAATGCTTTAAGAAAGGTCAATTTAATACAGAGAAACAGTGAAGGGTTGCTTAATCCTTTCTGTGCTTGCTGGTTCTCTTAACCAAATTGCTCCCCCAATTTACCCCCCGCCCCCGCCCCACCCTGCACAAGTTTCAAACGTGTATTAACTTTGTGGGCAGAAAAGCAACTGGATTTGAATGGCTGTGGAGCAGAGAAGTTACACTCATCCGCATGTTAACATGGATTTTTATCATTCACCAATGCACAAAAGGGACGTCCCTGTTGCTTGCTAATCCCAGCATTACACCAGCATGTTTGGTCCCTTCAAGTAGGAAGCTGTCTGGGGCCATCTGATGGTTGCTTCCTAAATAATGCTAGATGTGTCCCGTGATCTGGGTTTTGCCACCCACAGGGAACGCGGAATGAACACTTTTCTGTTTCGTCCTCACTGTGGAGAAGCTGGTGCTATCACCCACCTGCTGGCTGCCTTCATGACTGCAGATAATATCTCCCATGGTCTGAACCTCAAGAAGGTGAGTTGCAAGATGTGCTAGGCTGTGGAGAGAAGATCTCCAGGTGTCCTTTCATGCTCATGTTACAACAGCGGAGTCATCACTGATCCATCCAACCCATTCTTGGAGCATCCCTTTTCAAGGGAGCCTTGTGACCTGGCAGGATTTGATGGGACTCCTCCATGAGCTGCTGATGTCTCCTAAGTGTTAAGATCCTGCCATGGATGTTTGGTGGGCCCAAAACTGGGAAAGCCAGGATTTTGTACTTTGCATGTGGTGCTAAGAAGTAACTAAGGAACAGTGCAAGCAATTCTGCACTGCATCTAGAGCACAGAGACAAAATGACTCCCATTTAGAAAGAACCTGGAAGCCCATTCTCATGATGTTTGTCGGGAGGGAATAGAGGTCCTGCTGCCTGCCTCGACTTGATCTTATCCTTGCCATGTCTCTTTGCAGAGTCCTGTGCTGCAGTATCTGTACTTCCTGGCCCAGATCCCCATTGCCATGTCCCCACTCAGCAACAACAGCCTCTTCCTAGAATATGCCAAGAACCCACTTCTTGATTTCCACCAGAAGGGCTTGATGGTGTCTCTATCCACCGATGACCCTATGCAGTTCCACTACACCAAGGTAGGCAGCTGGATCCTTTCCTAGGATTGCTGTTTGCTCTCAGAAGTGTGAGGGGGGATACATTGCAGCTTCTGCGATAACCTTTGCAATGGCTACACTTTGTATTTCACTTTCTATTCCCTAGGAGCCTCTCATGGAAGAATATGCCATTGCTGCCCAGGTCTTCAAGCTCAGCACCTGTGACATGTGTGAGATTGCACGCTACAGTGTTCTGCAATCTGGCTTGTCTCATGAGGTATGGTGTTCAATGGAAATCTCAAAGGGGTATAGAGTGCTCCCTGATGTGGGTGATTTAGCAGCACCAAATCACTGCTGTTCTGCTTTAAGCTCCAAGTGGAATAACAATTCTGGTTCTAGACTTCTAACAATCTGTAGCCAAATGATCAGTACCCCTTTCAAAGCTGCCATTTTGGGAAGGGAGGTTCATTTGGATTTTTACTTTTTTGGGGGGGGAATAGTGTTAAATACTGCCTACTCACTGCATCCATTATTATGGTTCCTCATTGCAATGGTCTCCCCACTGCAATCTAGGGGGTGGGGGAAAGGAAAAAAGAAAGAAAAACAATGTTATTTGGAAAAGGAAGTGTTGAAGTAATATAGCCAATTCCTAGAGATGGAAATAGCTCAGGGGTGGCCAACTTCCAAGAGACTGCGATCTACTCACAGAGTTAAAAACTGGGAGTGATCTACCCCCTTTTGGTCAGGTTCATGTCAAAGTTGTTGTGGTTTTTTTTTTTAGGAAAGAGGAAGGCCCATGTTGGGGGGGGGTTCATGTAAAAGTTGTTGAGCTTCTTTAGGAAAGAAACATTTAACTTTCTTTTAGAAAGGAAAGCCCTGTTTTTGGTTGTTCAGGTCATTTTAGGGGTGCAGGGCAAAGATGTTGTGCTTTTTTAGGGGAGCCAAAGTTTTTTTAGCTTCTTTGGGGGGAGCCACTGATCTACCGGTGATCTACCACAGACGTCCAGTGATCTACTGTTGGACATGCCTGATCTAGGCCATCTACACCAGGGAAGACTGTGGAGATTTTTCACTGAATTTTCTGACTCTGGGGAGAGGAAAAAAGGTGAAAGAGTAGAACATGACAAATCGATGTTTTATCAGCAACATTGTACGGATGCTTTGTCAAAACTGAACGAACTAAGTGTGGCTTAGTAAGTGCCCTGTGGCTGTGTGGAAGTAGATCTCTGCCTCAGGGTTTAGTGGCTGGGAATATAACAAAGGTTGAGCAAACAAAAGAGGGTACAGTACAAGAAAGCAATGGAAGCAATAGGATATGGGAAAGGTGATGTGAATGGGAGTCTGAGTGAGGGGGTGTCTCATTTACTGTATCATTTCCACAGGAAAAGCTCCATATTCTGGGAAAGAACTACCAAGAAGAGGGGCCTCAGGGCAATGACATCCGCAAGACCAACGTGGCTCAGATCCGCATGGCCTACCGCTATGAGACGTGGTGCTATGAGCTCGATCTTATAGCCGAAGGGCTGAAAAGTATTGAATAGAACCATATAGCAGGCTTGAGTAGTGAAATCAGCAGTGCCATTCAACGCCAGGCAACTGTAGAGGTTGGAGAGTGAGGGATTATTGGCCCCAACACTGTTGTTTCAGATTACATACGGTCTAAAAGAAAATACGTGCAGTGTGTTTACTAAACTCTTTGCGCTCCTTCATTCTGCGAGCAAGGTGCAGTTTGCCCTGCATTCTGGGTATCTCCTGCCATGAATACCACAAAGATATTTATGTGAAAAGGAATCCAGGAGCCCCTGTTTCCTTGTGTGAACTGTTGTCTTTTATTTCAGTGTTTTCTAAAAAAAAAAAAAGTAGGAACATAGGGTTAAAGTGATCCACACAGCCCCTTGACAAAGATGCAGGCAGGTAACACTGCAAGGAGGGACACAGGTGGTGCTGTGGTCTAAACCACTGAGCCTCGGGCTTGCTGATCAGAAGGTTGGGGGTTCGAATCCCCACGATGGGGTGAGCTCCCGTTGTTCGGTCCCAGCTCCTGCCCACCTAGCAGTTCGAAAGTACGTCAAAGTGCAAGTAGATAAATAGGTACTGCTCCAGCGGGAAGGTAAACAGTGTTTCCGTGCGCTGCTCTGTTTCTCCAGAAGCAGCTTAGTCATGCTGGGCACATGACCCGGAAGCTGTCTGCGGATGAATGCCAGCTCCCTCGGCCTATAGAGCGAGATGAACGCTGCAACCCCAGAGTTGTCCACGACTGGACCTAATGGTCAGGGGTACCTTTACATTTACCACGCAGGGATATTAAACAAGTCATTGTCTCACTGCCACAAGCCATTTAAAGGGCAAAGGGAGGCCATGTCCACAAAGAAAATGACTGGATTTTGTAGTGCAGCAGGCACACTCTGGTCTGTATGAGGGACCCCCAAAGGCTTGATAAGGGCCTAAACTTTGATGCCTCTGATGAGGTGAAAATCCACTGGTGTTGACCCATGCAATAGCACAGACTGTCTCATACTCCATCTGGACTACAGAGCACCCCATACTTTGTATAGTATAGTACAGCAGATACGCTTACATGTTCCACCAACCTCTGTCTCCCTTCCTGGGGCAGAATGCTTATTAAATGATTTCAGGATGATCAGCTGATCCCCGCAGATCAGCTGGGTGGATGGGGTTTATCAGTTCTCAGCAGATAGGTGACTGAGTAGAGATTTGCATCCCTATTGTGTTACTGAGCTGGGAAGAGAGGTTTAAAGTTTTTAGCCTGGCCCAGCACCCTGATGAGGATGCAAATCTTTTCCTCCCTGCTCATCAGATTAGTTATCTGGTGTGTGATTTGTAGCTCAGCTGTGCCATGGAGAGGCACACTGCATTTTTTCTACTCTTGTAGCAGAGTCAGTTTCTGTTTCACTCTATCCCACCAGATTTTCCCTTTCCCCTCCTGGCTGGCACTCAACATTATGTGGCTTCTAGACAGGGGCAGCCCACTCACAAGGAGGGGTGAAGCATCTGCCTCAGGCAGTGGAAGTGTAAGAGGTAGTGTTCTGCCTGCCACACTGCTTCCGCTGCTAAGAGGGGGGCATTACAGCATGCCATCGGGGAGAAGCTGAGTGGCAAGGCCTGAGGAGTGTTTCGACTCCCGCCAGGTTCGGTGGGAGCCGGGATGGTGGTAGGAGACATTGGGGTGGAACACAGTGGGAGGAAGAACAATTCCTGTTTCCCTTCATGTGCCGAAATGGGATGGGCCACCCCAGCCTCTGAGCACCCTCTGTCCTCACCAAGCTATCTTGTTTTTTGTTTTTAAATGTTTTGCACTTTTCATTATCCTCATCCGTTTATTTATTTGTATGCCACTTCCCCATAAGATTGCGCTCAGATTGCCTCACAACGTCGAATGTACAGTATAACAATTCAAAACATTAGAAACAATTATAATCATAATATTGATAAGTACAGAAAAGCAATCCGTACGTCATGTAAAACAATACGAATGATCTATAACCTAATTCAACAGTTTAAACTAAGCAGCGTTGCATAGGACAAATTCATTTAACAACTGAAACAGAAGAGAAAATGAAAACAATACAAAAATAGCGTGGCATAGTGATTAGAGTGTCCGACTAGGATCTGGGAGAGCAGAGTTCGAATCCCAACTCAGGCATGAAGTTTGCTGGGTGACCTTGAGCCAGTCACTGCCTCTGAGCCTAACCTACCTCACAAGGTTTTTGTGAGGCTTGAATGAGGACGGGAAGAACCATGTACACTACCTTGAGCTTCATAGAGGAAAAGGTGAGAGATAAATGCAAATAATAATAATAACAATAACATATTTCTGTTTTGTACTTCTGAACACCCGAGCATGCGGTTTCGCAGGGCCTCCATTTTGGCTGCAGTCCTCTTAGCACTCAACCACCTGAGCTCAGTATTAGTAGGGAATATACGAAGTATTACATTTTCCCAGGTACCAAGCAGTCTGTAACCTTGACTGGAAATGTATAACAAAGTGCTTTTTTGCACTGGTAAAACTAATTGTGAATGTGCAGAAAAGCCCATGGTATGTTTCAGCTGTGATCAGATTGTAAAATCATTTCTGACAGCTGCTCTAGTCTCTCTGAACTGTCATCACCACACAAAGTACCTGTTGCCCCAGATTCCTTTGTCTATATTCAGAGCTCTCATAATAGAAAGTTGCTCTCATAATATAAAAGTTGAAGGAAAATGGGAGGGAAACTTGAAACATCAGTTATATAATTTATAGTCGTCTTAGGTTTCTGAATTGACGTGGGAAATAAGTGAGGACTAGTGTGGTGGCATGATTCAAGTGTCTGCCTGGAATCTGGGAGACCAGGGTTCAAATCCCCGCTCAGCTACAAAGTTCCCTGAGTGATCCTGAGCCAGTCACTGCCTTTCAGCCTAGCCTACCTCACAGCGTTATTGTGAGGATAAAATGGGGAGGGGAAAATTCTGAAAACACAAACAGGATGTGAGGCCAAATGGCAGTGAAATCCTTGGAGTACACATAGAGTTAGCACAGATTCTGTCTCTTTCATTCCATGGCTATGTTGCTTTACAGTTTTGAATTTTCTCTATACCTGGGTGTGCATACATGCGTGTGTCTGCAAACACACATATTCATCATGCCACTGATGAAGTGAGATCTAATCCATGAAAGATTTTGTTGCTGTTGCAGCTGTCAGCTACCTTACTGGCTGATATTTCATAGTTGCACATTGCCACCTGCTGACTGCTGCTGCTGCAGTAACACACAGAAGACTGAGTTCACTTTTTTGCTCAGAAGGTTGGATGGTACTGAGGGCCCAAAAGGGGCCAAAATTAACACTAATGTCTCAACAAATCAAACTGATCTGTAGAAAATGTAACTTGAAAAAAGAGACACTGCACATACTTTTGTAAACCAGGAAATCTTTAATAAAAATAATTTTTTTTAAAAAAAAGGGGGCCAAAATTCAAGACCATTCCACATATTGTGGGTGATTAGTGCTAATGAGTGGCAAAACAGGAAAACCTCAGAAGTTTTTTGTTTACTTGTAGTGCTTGAAAAGATAAGTGTCCTACCTTCTGGACATCAGCGTTTAGCTTTTGTTTTTGAAGCATGGTCATAATAAGCTGCCCTGTATAATTAAACAAAATCCTGTTTGGGCCTCCCAAACCAAAGCCAAGGAATTCTACTACTAAGGAGATCAAAGGCAGAGGCTTCAAAATAGTCCCCTGGTAGCCCTACAAGTTCTTGAAGACAGCAGAGATCCACAACGAGGGACCCACCAAATGCACCTCCCCAGATATGCAATATGACCCATTAAGGACTTGACTCCCCCTTCATTTTTGTACAAACAGCCCAGGCCTGCTTTACGTTCTGTTGGGAGTTGGAACCCTGGGAACCAGAGTGGCACCAAAACTAGGAGGTTGCAGTCCTGGCACTAGTCAAGTCGACTGTAATTTGTTTTAATTGATTTTAATGTTGCATTTTTAAATGGTGGTGACTCACCCTGGGTCCTTATGGTGAAGGGCAGGTGAGAAATCAAACAAATCACCACCACCACCACCACTTCAAGTCTCAGTCACACATCCAATTCACACTTCACTGTTTGGATAGTGACAAATTAGCAGGCCACCTCCCAGCTCAATGAAAAGAAACCAAAACTGCTCTAGAAATCACAACGCTGGCAGAACATCTGCACTGAGACCGCAGAAGCAAGAAGTCCAAAACCACAGAGTATCTCATAGTATATTTTGGTGTGTCCCCCCCCCCCCCGGTAGGTGAAAACCTAATTTGTCTGATAAAAGAGGAGTCTGACAACATAGGCTGTTGCTTAAGAAAACTCATGCCACACAAACAAGCAACACCCCCAAATAGTTTCTAAAGTGTACCCCACTTTTCTTCCTCAAATTTAGTCAGGTCAGGGTAATAGACCTTTCCTGGTGCTGGAGCTGCCTCAACAGGCCAGCCTTTGTGAGTCATGGTTTTGCAAAACAATGTTTGAGACTAGGCCATGGCTCCAGGGAACCCTGCTAGCTAGTCATGTGTTTTGCATTACACTGTGACATCTCACACCATCGCTCTAAACCAGTGGTTCCCAATTAGCTAATTACCGAGGACCCCCTATTTTGCAAAAGCCAAGCCACAGGCTCCCTACTTTTGAAAATTTAGATACAGTGGTACCTCTACTTACGAATAACTCTACTTACGAATGTTTCTACTTACGAACGGAGCTCCACCCGCCATCTTGGATGCAGTTTAGATAAGATTTTTTCTACTTACGATTTTTTAGATAGGGTTGCGAATTTTTTTCTCCCAATGCATTCCTATGGGATTTGACTTACAAATTTTTTTTGACTTACGAATGTGCGTTCGGAACGCATTAAATTCGTAAGTAGAGGTACCACTGTAACTCTATGGTAAGTTACCTGTGCAAAGCAATTTTTTGAAGAAAATGTGAGGTAGCCCCTAATAAGCAATTTTTTTTAGGTATAATCTAAAAAACAGACCATAAAATCTGTGATATTACCACAAATTGCCTATTCCCAGACAGTAGGAAACACTTGTCTCCATTGCTCCATTACAACTGAATAAAAGAAAAGCAATTGTGTCCCTAACTTGCAAGTGTTGTGCTGGAGGAGATTATTGAGAGTCCCATGGACTGCAAGAAGATCAAACCTATCCATTCTGAAGGAAATCAGCCCTGAGTGCTCACTGGAAGTACAGATCCTGAAGCTGAGGCTCCAATACTTTGCCCACCTCATGAGAAGAGAAGATTCCGTGGAAAAGACCCTGATGCTGGGAAAGATTGAGGGCACAAGGAGAAGGAGACAACAGAGGACGAGATGGTTGGACAGTGTTCTTGAAGCTACGAACATGAGTTTGACCAAACTGCGGGAGGCAGTGCAAGACAGGAGTGCCTGGCGTGCTATGGTCCATGGGGTCACAAAGAGTCGGACACGACTAAACGACTAAACAACAACAACAACAATTTATTATTTATACCCCACCCATCTTGGTGGGTTTCCTCAGCCACTCTGGGGATTCAATAGTATTCAAACATGCTATTCCTTACTTGTAATCTGAGATGGAAAAGCATATGGTAACTGAGGGATCTTGCACCTTCAAGACATAGGTGAAGGCTTGGTCAGGGCTTGATAAAGTATTGGTGAAGACTGAGTTGAAAACAGCTAGAATTTAGTAATGTTGGTAATAGTAGTAGTAGTAGTAGTAGTAGTAATAATAATAATAATAATAAATGTTATTTATTTATTTGGTCCTCCTGTGCCCAAGTTTCATCCCTGGCTTAAAGATATTAATTAGTTAAATACACTACTGTACATATCTGGAGTGAGGTTTTTATTCTTGCTGATTACCCAATAGGAACAACCAACTTTTTAATTTATTAGGATTCTGCCGTACATCTGTTTCCTTCCACCCCCAAATGTAGCCACATAGCTTCCCACAAAAAAACAAAACAAAAACAAAAACCAAGAAAACTGGTATTTAGCTGCTGGTATATCATGGTGTTGACAAGAAAGTATCGCCCAGCCCTAGCACTAAAACATCAGAGGGTGAGCTGTTGTGCTAATCATAGTGGCAATTTGCTAAACTAATTCCTGTGTTGGACTTCCAAGATGAGACATGAATCCCAAACTCATGAGGCAAGATTCACTGAAAACCCTGCTTACAAGCAGTGAGAGGGTCCTCAAAACTTGATAGCCGTTGAAAGCAATTAGAAGTTATTTTCAGTTAAAAAGAAGAGAGCAAGGGGAAGGAAGCCCTTACATTTTTAAAAATGACAAGTTTGCACTCTTTCCCCCCTCTCCCCTCCACTCACAACAGCCTTAAGAAACTGTCGGAGGTTTGTGCCCAATCCCAGTTCACTTGCCATCCAGGCCCAGCAACTCTTCCACAAGTTTTTCCCCTGCCAGCAAGCAGGTGCTGGTTGTCAGCAGAGGCTGGATGATCTGTGGAAAGCTTTCATGGCGCAGTTAACAAGATAAGTGAGTCCCTGTCAGGGGATGGTGCCACAGACCCCCTGGGTGTGTTCCACGGACCCCTAATTGGGAACCACTACTTTAAACAATAACCGTATGTTATTACAACGGCTTGCTGCCATTTGCTTCTAATTGGTTTTCCCATTTGCTTACTTGACACTGGGTGAAAGGGGCCTCTCTGCCTTGCCTGGGCCCTCTATCCTGCCTGATGGGTTCTCCCATGGGAAGAAGAGGGAGCATGGAAAGGTATTTGCTAGGCCTAGCAGAGCCTACCTATCTCACAGCTACACATCCAAGGGTGGGTCACGTGAGCCTAACTGGCTGGTGCCTGTCGGTGGGCATAGTGCCACTACAGCACCTGAGGATGAGTCTGCAGGGCGTTTCACTCGTGGGTGTGTGGAACAAGATTCCAGGTGGTGTCAGTGGAAGCGTTGCTCAGATAATTTCAGCTTTGGCAACAAACGAAAAAATTCTTCCTGGAAGTACAGACATTGCTTAAGTGCATCCTTTCTAGGGAGCCATCATAACCTACATATTTTACCGGTAATTGTTTTATATCCATATTATTTATTGTGCTCTAACGTAATAGTTTTTAAATTTAACCCATATATATATATTTGCATATTCTCTATTGCTGTTTATGTCCGCATTTCTGGTCTGTGAGCGTAATAAATCGATTTATTCGTTCATCATAATTATCTGTAGGGTTCATATTCCCCCCCCCCCCATGAATTATGACAGTGGTTGAAAAGCCCAGTTTTTTAAAACAAGACTGGAATATAGCCTGAGGGTTTAAAAAATGCTTTATCTGCCACCTCATGGATGAAAAATGTTCATCATAACCTTGAGCCTTCGAGTGTTTTTCTGAAGACTTTTATAGCACCAGCACTCCCATTCCATGATGCAGAGAAACTGCACTGTGCACGTGTTGAATGTGGACTGTGTGAAGCGCTCCCGTCAAGGAAACCCAAGCGAGCGGCTGCGTGACGATCGGGCTCGGACATCCCAATGCCGAGAAGCCTGTAAAGCTTCAGACGTTTCCTACCCGCGACGGAGCTGCTCGCCTTTCTGTTGCCTGAGACTCATCCTTATTCACCAGCCCCGGGGGAGACGAGGGCGGGCGCGGCGCGAGGCTGGCGGCAACAAGGGGTGCAGCGCGCCAGAATGACCCGAGTCTCCAGCTCTGCAGCGCAGCAGGGCCAGCGGCGCCCACGTGTACCGCGGGGTGGGAGGGGGGGGGAGAGAGAAGTAGAGTAAGCGGGAGTCCATATTAGGCGAGGCGAGGGCGGGGCTTGACGGCGGAGCGACGCAGGCGCTAGCCAATGGGGGCTTGGCCAAATGTGCCAGCTCCGGAGAGCGCGTCTGGTCGCTGCTTGCAAAGTTGCGAGCGAGCCGAGGAGCACGGAGTGGAGTTGGCCGGTCGGGAGCGCGGGTGCCTCCGCTGCCGTCATGGGAGCTGGTGAGTGGGTGACGTGGGCGGCTGTCTGCCTCGGGGCCCCTTGGAGGAATCGCCTGCCTTGGCTCAGAGCTGGTTGGTGGGGGCGCCCTCCGGGTTATTGCCCCCTTGGAGACCCGTTTTGGGCGCTGCTGCCTCCCTATCTCCCCTCCGGGACGCCGAGGCCTCGGGAGGATGATAGGACCTGACCTGCCTGAGGAAAGATTGGGGCCGGCACCCCTCCGGGTCCCAAGGGATCTCCCCCCCCCCGCCGTGGGGCAAGACCGTGAGGACTAGACACTCTGGAAACAGAGGCTTTTTGTTATCTCTGTGGGTTTGGTTTGTTTGGTAGGGCTTAAGCTGAACCCTTCCTCTCAACCGGAATCTCTCGTGAGTGTTAAGGAGCCATGGGAAGAAATAAATGGAGGGCGCCCGAGCGTGTGCAGAGTGCCTTCCGAGAAGGAGAGAGAGTGGTAGCGATTTGCAGGGTTCGTAAACATGCCCAGATAAAATGCTGGTGGCTGCTTGGCAGATACTTGGGATGCCTTTATAAGCTGGTTTGCCTTGCTCTTAAATAATCTGTGTAATAGGGTGCGTAACTGGTGTTTTATACATAATAACAGTACTTGTTAATGATAGTACCAAAAGGAAGTTCTAATTTGCACAGCGCATAAACTATGGAATTTGACGTAGTGAGGGCTACCAGCCTGAGTGCTTTCTGAGGGGATTCGACAAATAAATGAAAGATAAGACTAGCAATGGCCACTTGACATGAATGCTGTATATCTCCAGGACTGGAAACCCTGTGACTTTGAATATCACTTGCTGGAGAATATTGGCCAGAAAAGGCTACTGCGTCGTGTTGTGTGGGCTTCACATGGGCATATTTTTGGGCACTGTAAGAAACAGGATGCTGGACTGATCCTTCTTCATATTAGCTTAATTGTAATTGCTCATTTTTGAAGTATTACCAGTTCAGGCAGCCAAATAGGGTGTTATAAAGGAAAATGTTTTGCTATGAGTCTTTTGACTACGGTATTTTTAAACAATCAGGGCACACATATGCCTTGCTAATTTGGGAATTTGTATGTGCTTGTGGTGTTTGAGCTCTGACAGTTCACATGCGTCTTACACCCATGCACACCTCTCCCAAAGATAGTAGTGAGCTCTGCTGTCAGTGCAGGTTGATGGTGAGTTGACTGATTTCTCCAGGAATGCCTTCTGTACTTCCAATATAGTTGGGATCTTGGAATTTTGCTTGTGCATCTAGCCCCAAATTAATAAGAATTCACTGACCACCACAGTGTTGTTGTCAAAGGAATTTTTTGCTAATTCTTCTTACTAGGGTTGCCAAAATGGAAAATGTATCCCAAGTCTACCCTGATATTGAACCCCAGTTCTACAGCATTTTAGGATGCCATATATGCTAATATTCTTGTGGTTCAAGATTGCCATGTGGTCTACTGAACAAATTTTTAAAGTGGGGATTTTCAGATTCTCCAGAATCCTTTCTGAAATACAAGTGCTAGTGTCCTCTGAGGAATATTTGTCACTCTGGATTAAATGGAGGCAGGTGACAGCTTTCTGAGTGAAGGTGAAGCCAACACTCTTTGCTCTAACATCTGTGCAAACTCAAAAGGTTTGGGTTGGAGGAGAGTCAAAGTGTCTAAACAGTGGATCCCACCCCCACCCCCACCCAGCACTGTTTTGAAGCCGTTTCACAGCAAAACCAGGAAATGGAGTAATGGTGTCCTGTGACCTTTTATTATATTTAGGAGAGAATGACAATGGTTCTTTTCCTAATAGAGAAACAAAGGGAAAATGTTGGATCAGGAGTTTTGAATAATGCCGCAACAGCCTGGTTGAGGGGTCAAAAAGGACAGGACTTTTATTGAGTTGTCAGATTCTTCAGCCTGCTGAGGGGGTATCTGTGAGCCTGGACACTAGGTTGCAGTTATGAATGTGAAGGGCAGACAAATGCAAGCAACTGCAACTCTCAATATCGTGGTGGTAGAAAAGATATATTGTTTTGCTGTGTGGAACTTTCAAATAACAGAGGAAGTACTGAGGTTTTTCCTTGCTTTGGGAGATTTTTACAGGAAAAGATGTGAGAGTTTTCTGTCCTTTCAAAAATGCAGAAATATTTTTTCTTTCTTTTCATATGTACACCTGCCAGTTAAAAGAAATATGGGGGAGATGGAGGGAACTCCCTGTTTTGTTGGCACTGGATTGGCTTGGAAAGTCAGATCCCTCTCTCTCTCTCTCTCCTTCCATTTTTGACCCATTTCAAGGTTTGAGGTGATGTTGTAGTACCATAGATCTTCTTGAAGATTACCGATGTCAGAAACAGGTAAGGTTATTTGCTATCTAAATTGCAGACCTGTACGCATGTCCTTGGGAATAAGTCAGCATTTATTCCCGTATCAACTTCCCATTCTTTAAGATCTGTTGTTTACTTTTTCCATGTTCCTCTTCCATCAGAGGTGCAAATACCATGTATAAGGGAGAGGGCTTTCTTGGCAGTGACAACCTAGTTGTGGAATACCCTCTTCAAAGAGGATCACTTGGCACTAACACGGCTATCGTTTTGGCAGCCAGACTTGTAAATAAGCCCACAAAAGTTGCGAGCCCGCAAAACCTTTTTTTAAAATAAAATTACCACCGTGCTGCAGACTAGCAAAGGGGATGGAGATAGTGCTGTCCCTCATGCAGTAACCCACTACATTTTTGTGCTAGGTACACAGGAGGGAGAGACAAAGCACTTTGTGCCTCCTCCACCAGCCTGCACACCCATCTGCAAGCAATTCCATGCATATTCCTGCATCCAGTTCCTTCTAACCTCACCTCTGGCTACCAGGCTAGTGTTTAAATGCAAAGCACTCCCTAATTAAAAATAAATATCAGATGTTTTATTATATTTTATTGACTTAATTGTGCAAGCTGTAGTCTCTTTTAAATTTTATCTGCTGTTTAATTGTATTTTTATGCTGCAAATACTGCCTAGAAGTTAGGTATGATGGAAGGGTGGTATTAAATCATTTGAATTTAATGAATAAAGTCCCATTTGATTACTGGGAAAGAAGTCTGTAAATGTACAATGGATCAAAATATAATTGGACAAAGTAGTTTATCATTTTTAACAATTATCTCCTTGCTGAGAGGTAGAGCAGAATTATTGGTACTTTTGCATTTGGAAACTGAGACTGAAGAGAGAGTCTATGAGTTCATAGTAGAGTCTATGAGTTCATAGTACAGTGAAGATTCAAAGCTAATTTTCCTGGGTCAAGTCTGGCTGGCTTTTGTGTGCCCTTTTGAAATAGCCTGTGAAACATCCTTCATAACCACCATTTGTTTGTAGCTTTAGCAATATTGTGTTTCTGTTGTGGGTGATGCCTGCATTGTTGCTTTATCTCTTTCATTGGAAAACTGGTTTGTTCATCTGCGGAGAACACTTAAAATGGCAAGGCTGCTTATCCTGAAAAATGTATTTGCACAGCCACTTGATCTCACCTTCCATTCATGAGCAATTTTCCAGTTGAGTGGCTGTAGTTGAGGTTTGCAGCAACTGTGCTGGGATGACTGGTTTAAAGAACACGCCATTTCTATGGATCGTGGAGGTTCTTCTTCCATCATTAGCTGGAGGTATCAGTCTCACAAAACTGTTAAATTTCGAATTCCGTAAGGATTTGGCAGTCCAGACACAGATTGCTTTGATCTGCCACATCATGGATTGGCAAGATTAACCCCTGCTTAAACATACAGATGTGTTTTACTGGGAATTAGATGCTGTGATGGCTTTAAGTGACTCATGATGGTGTTATGATCGCATTTGACTCTGATATCTATTTTTTAAAAGGTTTGATATTCCAGTGTGATATGAGAAATCAGCATTCAGAATCAGTGACCTTTTATGTGTGCATGTGAAAGGAGACCTGCAAGCAGTGGCTATCTCCAATTTTTGTGTTAGTGTTGAGTGTTTGGATTGTTGGAAGATGAGCTGAAGAAGCCTCTTGTTCTTTTACACCTGAAGCATTGTTTTGGGAGAATGCAGCAACCCTGCATCCTTCATTCAAAATAAGGGTTTCATTCTCACCCACTGTCAAGTCCTCTTTAGAAGTTTGCACGCCTTCAGGGCTGGCCCCAACAATAGGCAGATCGAGGCAATTGCCTCAGGTTGCAGATGCTGGAGGTAGCATGATGGCGGCAGCCTTCCCTGGCCATTTCTTCTCAGAATCCTCTCGGCTGCGTCTCTTGGCCATTTCCATCCTCCACATTTAGGGTACTTGAAGCAGCAATGCTTGCTGGTTGCTGTCCTGGGCTCTCTTTCTGTCTGGCCTCATCAGCTTCTCCCAATACATCACAGAAAGTGCCATTGGGAAGGCCTGTGATTGAGCTTGTAGGAAGAGAGGCAGCCAGGCCAGGCCATGCTCTCCAGGAGGTTTCCTGTGTGTAGATGCATTGCTTTGCTCCTGCTGGGTATGCTGGCACTGCTGCTGCATTGTAAAATCTGTTTGCGTGAGAAGCATCAGGCGTCAGATGGAGCAGTGACCAAGCCATAGTGAAGTGTTGGAGGACAGAGCTGCGCATGTTGTGTATGAACTGTCGTACACCACTCCCTAAGCTAACCTGCTGCTTTCAAGTATGATTAATGATGCTGTCCCATCACCAGTATTGAGGCAAGATTTAATTGTCAGCCCAGGTAGCTGCTGTACATGGAACTGTGGTTTGTATGTGCATTATCTTGTCCTTCATCTTCAGCAGCAAAGTGTCCTGGGCTTTTATACACATTCTTCTATCTTTACCACATTTGCAAGGTTAGGATGATAAGGTTGTTGGATCTGGCCACAGGGCTGGCCCAGGACATTTGGCAGCCCTAGACAAAACTGAAAATGCTGCATGCCGAATCACACACACACACACTCTGTGGTGGGCAAGGGACTAAAAAGAGGTGTGCGGCAGTCAGGCATGCATTTGTGTGGGTGTGCGGGCAGATCCACCGTCCTAGGCAACCGCCTCACCCCACCTCTTGAATACCAGTTTTAGGATACTATTTCCCTTCTCCCATCTTTCACCACATGTCCATCTTCTTGCCTGTAGAGTTAAGCACTCCACCACATCTGTTTAGGGGGATTGATGACCAAAGTCTGACAAAATCGCTTTTGCTCTGTGACCTTCCTTGCTGGTGCAGAGCAGCTGTCGTCTTGTGCTGAACTGTGAGAAACAGTCACTCCAGTATGAGTTCACATTTGCCATTAGCGTGATTTCCTTAGAGGGAAAAGCAGAAAGATCTCCTTAGACTCCATAAACCAGAGCCAGGGAACCTGAGGCCCTCCAGATGAAGTTCTGTTGCATGGACAGTGTTCTGCCCATTAACTACCAACGCTTTCTTGTGAAAGTGCTGTGCACTTTTATCTCTTGATCCCGTAACTACGCTTCAGAAATAAGTGGGTCTTACTCGGATATAAGTGTGCAGAACATTGCAGACAGGTAGTCTTCAAGTGCATGATCTTGCCTTGTGTCCTTGCATGTGTGCACAGAGAGCTAAACAAAAATCTACTCATCTAACTGTAGCTCCTTTCTCTCCTAGCAGGAATAGTTTCGTAGTGATGGCTGTGGGATGAAAGGTTTTGTATTTTGCTCTTAGTATAAAGTGTGTGTTTATTTGCACAGTGAGATGTTTTAAATGATATAGTAGCAACCAAACAGCGTGCATATTTGTACGGAGGGAGAGTACATGGATTACAGAATGGGAAATGTGATTTAAATCAGTTTGATCTTTTCTGAAAAGTTCGTTGCAGCTTGTCTTGGGAGGAGACATTAACCCTAGAATGTGAGGGCAAGGATGATGCTCAGAAGCTGTGCAGGATGACTTTTGTAACATGCTTTCACAGTACCATAAGACCCTATTGTGTTGTGTGTTCCCCTGGGAGAGCCCAGCCCTACACGTTTGTATCGATATAGATTCCAAGGGGTTGTGTTGTCTCAATGAAGTGCTTCCTTTCTGCTGTTTTGTGTCAACTGTAAATCTCTAGGCTCTTTGCCAAAGTATTAGCCTGAATCTGCCCTGGCCTACTGACAGGAGGGAAAGGGTGTTAGCTAGCTAGCTAGCCGGATTGCTTTATATTCCTGTTCATATCACAGCTTGGAGCAGCAGAGAGCCAGCTTTCTCTCTGTGTGGTAGGATTTTCCCTCTTCCAAGAGGCTCATAGCAGAGTGAACTGGGAAATGATACCTCTGTTAGATCCTTTGCTGCTGTTAGAAATAACATATTTTCTGTTTGCATTTTGTTTTCTAATTCATTTTAAATAGTCAAACTTTACACTTCTGGGGAGCAGGATAAGAGAAATTTAGTAGAATTTTCCTTCTCTGGAACACAGTTTTAAACTGGTTCCTCAATTAGCTTTTTTCCTGTATCCTAGAATTGACATTTCTGTCTTGGGGCCAAACTACACATGACATTAATCACTTGGTTTTACACTGAGTGCAGGATTTTTCTTGTAGAAATGTCTAGTGTGGCATTCTGCTGGGGATCCTGCAGTGGGCTGTGGGTGGGGCAGGGTTTTAGCTTTGTCTCTAATGGGATTTTTTTCCTCTGTGCAAATTGCACTTGTGGGGCTCCAGATGTGATCTGTGACTCCAGGGTGTGACAGAGGGTGAAGAGCCTGCTCCCAAGTCCTGCTCAGAATTAGGTCCTCCATTAGGTCCTGGCTGTTTCTGCAGGAAAACCCTCCACTCGAAAGGGAAATAATTTGACTGGCATCACATATCTGTTTAAAACTGTTTTGTTTTTTAAAAATTGTATTTTGCATTACTGTGACCTGCCCTGTATGTATATTTTTGGTGAAAGGCAGGTGAAAGTAGTAGTAATAATAGTTGTTATCATTTACCATAGATTATTATTATTCTGGTTGTTGTTGTTATATTTATATCCCACCTTTCTCCCTGATGGGACTCAAGGAGGCTTACATATAAAAATGAAAACTGCTAAAAACATAGAAAAAACAATTTAACATTGTTAGAAGTAAAACTATATACGTATATAAAATCTATTTAAAACCATACAAATAATCACAATAAAACCAATAAAAGTTTAGTCCTTATTGTGCTACTTCCTGACTGCTATGGGATCAAAGTGGGAACTAAGCACGTTTTTATTTTCTTTGGGTAGTGCCTGAATAACTTAGGTTCATGGGAACATAGGAAACCGCCTTAGTCAGACCATTTGATCATCTAAGTCTACACTGACTGGCCATAATTCTCCAGGGTTTCAAGCACTGAGTCTCTCTCTGCTTTACGTGGAAATGCTTGGGATCGAATAGGGGATCTTCTGCATGCAAAACAGATACTCTACCATTGAGCTTTGGCCTTTCTCCAGTACCCATGGCTTGGCTCGATTCTTTTCACTGCTTGTCACTCCTGTGAAACTGCCTCACAGTTGGGGCTCCTTGGTTACCTGTGAGACGCACGGCCTTTCGACAAAGAGAACTAGAGCTTTGTCCTCAAGCTAAGGAAGTGCTGGAATTCCATGTGCAAGCCAAGGCTGAGGATGCACTGGTTTCTTTTCCTCTGCAAGCAGGTGCCCCTCCAGCCCCAAGCCTAGCTAGGCAAAGGTCAGGCTTGCTGTTCCTGCCTCTGAGCCAGTGACCTACTTTGCAGATGGGAGAGCTGTATATGCTTGTGTATCTGTGTGTTCTGCTCCCTCCTGAGTGAGAGGAAAGCCAGACATGTAGGACCCACCCCTCATTATTAATGTCTGCAATCCAAGCTGTTGGTTTCTCAGTTTTCTGCTTAAGATTAAGAACTCTTTTGCAAGAATGTTCACCAAGACTTCCTCGACTAGGGACCAGAAGCTGCCCCCGGATAAGCACAGAAATTTCCACACAGACTAGGGTAGCCAGGTGCCACAGAGGAAAGGGCTCAGATAACCTTAGATATAATTGTGTAGGAGAGAGCTTTGAAAAAAGCAGCATTCCTCATCTTGGAAGTACTGTGACCTTGCAAGAAGCATCTGCTGAAATCCAGAGAGAAAGAGAATGCAGTTTCTCAGTACAAAGAGGCAGGGACTGGTGGTTACTAGTAGGAAACAGAAAACATTGCATAATAAAGCGCTCTTGCTTTTGGGACACTGAAAATTATTCTGTGGTTACATTGGGGCCAGTTGTTTTTAGCATTTTATCATCTATGGTTGTCAATTTGTTTTTGTTTTTGTTTTCTTTAATCTGACAAGTTTCTTGCCAACCAGAAGGAGCTCAACAGGTGTCACTTTCCTGGATCTCAAAATATCTGTGCAGCAAAAAAACCCTACCCCTTTCGTGGTGGTGGTCACAGAACATTTTGTCAGTGACAGTGGAGAAGGCCATCAACCGTATTTGCAGTTTCACTGAGAGGTGATCCAGTTATGGACTCATATTTTCCACTTTTAGGACACATGTGCAAACTTTCAAATTGAATCAGACCTAGGCGCAATAAGTTCTTCCTATTTCTTTCTAGAGAAACCAGATGTATGGCAGAGCACTGATTAGGTGGCTCTTGTGACAATCAATCACTTCCCTTCCATTTCCTCATGAAGCTGTGCAGTTTACTAATTAGCTGGTCCTTATATGACGCTTCTAAACTGTCATTATGTTTAGGTGGAATTCAACCACATACCAGTAAATTTGGATTAAAGATGACTTGGAACTCTTGCACAACAAGCCTACTTCCCCCAAAAGATCAGAGTGTTTGTGATAAGGAAAGTAACAGTAAAGTCCACTGGAAAGTGTGAGATAAGACAATGTCATTTTTCCTCCCCAGAAATAAGTCAGAATGAATGCTCATTACATAGCCAAGGTTGTCTATTCCCCTTGTAAACATATCAGGGTGAATACTCAATAAATAGATCATTCAAAAACACCAACAGAACCACAGAGTTGAAAGAGGTCTTGTAGTCCCTCTAGGCTTAACACAGGAAATCCAGAGATGGAGCATCCTTAACAGATGTTCATCTTGGGCTTGAAGACCTCCAGTAAAGAACAGTTCACCATCCCTCTAAGTAACTGTCAAGATCCTGTAACCTTCAATAAGTTTCTTCTGATGTCAAATCAAAATTTACTTGTAACTTAAGGTGATTGGAACAAATCCTGTTCTCTGGGCAGCAGAGTACAAGTCGTTGCCCTCTTTTGTCTGTCAGTTCTTCAAGTGTTTGAAGAGTACTATTATGAGTCTCCCTCCTCTCATGTCTTCTCTCTTCCAGGCTAAAGGTACCCAGTCCCTTCATAGGATTTCTTTTCCATACCACTGGCCATCTTTGTTGCTGCCCTCTGGTCCTGTTCCCATTTGTTTATACCATTCTTAAAGTGCAGCACCCAAGACTAGACACAGTTCCAGATGGAGTCTGACTAGTGCAGAATAAAATGGACCTGTTACTTCCTGTGACTTGTAATTTGTGGTACAAGGTCACTCTTCACTGTTACCCAGAACATGCTTCCATCAAAAAATAAAATAGGTTTTTATTAAGGCATCAAATAAACATTTAAATACAGGTGCTTTAATAATGACTAAAACCTTCAGGGAGATGTGAAAATCCACACCGGATTTATAACCAGATACCTGTGTCAGTAGAGGAACAAAGGCAGGGAGAAGCACAAAGCAGGAAAACCCACAGTGACTGTTGGAGGGAGGGTTTATCTTAGTTCTTAATGGGTGTTGCAGGAAATGGAGAGAGTTGCAGGCACTCCTTTCCACCCCCTTGGTCTGGTGGTCTCTCCTTCTCCTGCCCAGCACTCCACGCCCACTGAGCATGCTCAGTTCTCATTGGGCTATCTTTCCTCCTTCCCCCTCTTTCTTGCTTTCCCCCATTTGGGTTTTTGTGGGGTGGGGTGGGGTGGATGCCCCTGTACCCAATCTCAACTACATGAAAAGTTTAAATTTCTCACTGGATGTCTCTGGGCAACGCTCCCTATGTATTTAAAAATAGCTTTTCATTGTGAACCTGGGAGTGACCTTTCCAGACAGTTGGATGGTTCTTATATTCTCTTGTTCCAGCCACTTCCCCCCCTCTCTTTTAAATCCTGCTTTTCAGTCATTCTCTTCTCTCCTCCATTTGCCATTTTTCTGTGTAAGTGTAAATAAGTATACAGCAAACTGTTACAGCTAAATCCAGTCACATACTGCATAGTGTCCTGTATTTACTGTATAGAGGCACAGTGATTTAACCATCCACTGCCTCCTTAAGAACAATCCAGGGTCCCAAGTCAGCCTCCCTCCTTTTCCTTGACCAAGGAGAAACCTTGCTGCAGGCCTGCATTAAGAACCTTGCCAGGGAGCTGCATCAAACCCTGCTAAAAGTTACTGACACCTGTGAGGAGCCTGCATTTAGTTAACAAGGATTCAACAGACACTGCATTGTGGAATTTTGGAATACTTTCCAAAGAGCAGTGAGCTGATGGACAAAGTGGAGGAAGCAAGAGCCCAGAGGGAGAGAACTGGGGCCCTGCGGTAAAAACGTTGGATGCTGCCCAGAGAACGTTAAAATCTGCCTTTTGAAATCAGTGAAAACTGAAGAGCACAGTTAAGTGCTCACGCTTCACTGATTTCCACAGGGCAAGTTCAGCAGGAAAAAGTCAAGCCGTAGATTTGCTTTCTCTTTCCTGCATGGGAAGTTCTGTGGCATTTTCTGCTGTCATGATGTGACGGGGGAGGTTCTGTGGTTGTTGAATCTACTGCGGTCTCTGGCTGTGGGTCTAAGGGCAGAGCGTGTCAGGCGTGTGACGGAACGGGGAGGGGGAATTGATGGGTAATGAATTCTGGGGGAGGAACGTTGGGATTAGAGCCGAAACCAGTTCTGTCCCTACTTAGTGCCCCAGATGAGTCACTCTTCCTGTGCCCACACCTTTGCTGGGGATGAGTGAAACAGGGTGTTTCTTCTGGGCTGTCTATTTACAAACAGTGAACGATATTTTTAGATAAAGTTAAACTTTTATTCCCTCCGGTGGATCAACCATGAGGACGAGGCGTCATTGAGCTCTCCTGGCGCCTTTCGTTGGTTTGGCTTATGATGAAGGCTTGGAGTGCTATTGAAATGGCTCCTGTTTTCTTTGAGACTATTAGTTAGTATAGATTAATGAACCCTTAACATGCTTAGCTTGTTCCCCACGGACCAAGAGGTGAAAGCGTTATTAAAGTTTAAGTACAGCTTCCCTTTTATAGTGCAATGCCTTTCCCCCACTGCTCCTGTGAGTGAATTACCCTGGTACAGTGTCAAGATTCTTTTCGCCATTTGCGTATTTATTAAGTCTCCATTTCAACTCTTATGTATTTTGTATGAATGAGGAAAAGAGAGAGTACTGTACTGCATTTTAACCAGGTGCTATTCCTAAGTGACGTTTTGAATTCCCTTAAACAAGTTGCATCAGGAAAATTATTAGTCTCTTGAAGAAGGTGTGGGTCTAACATGTGTTTAGAGCTGTGTGTGGATAAAAGTGCTAGTGGTGGGAAAATGAGCTGGCAGGGAAAGGATTAAGCATCCTTGTGTAGCTGCCCCTCCTCCGCCAAGCTGGTTTTCCTTTCCTGATCATTCTTCACCAAGCTGTTTTTTTATTTTATTAAAAATAATATTGGGGTGTAATGTATATCCACATGCAATATCTTTGTTGGCTCTAAAGTTCTTCTAACTTTGGTCTTGGTGACTGGGGTCATCTGATCCCCAGTACAGTGGTACCTCTGGTTAAGAACTTAATTCGTTCCGGAGGTCTGTTCTTAACCTGAAGCACCGCTTTAGCTAATGGGGCCTCCTGCTGCTGCTGCGCCGCCGGAGCATGAATTCTGTTCTCATCCTAAAGCAAAGTTCTTAACCTGAGGTACTATTTCTGGGTTAGCGGAGTTTGTAACCTGAAGCGTTTGTAACCTGAAGCGTTTGTAACCCGAGGTACCACTGTATTGGAAGGAAGCCCTTGCAAAATTAGGACTCATGGGTCTTTCAGGTGGGGGTCCTTCAGGAAGGGCAGCTTCTAGAGATGTTTATAAGTTAACAATGATGTTTTGCATTGCCCACCATCCTTTGTGTTGTCCTAGAAGAGGAAACAACTCAACATAGCCCAGTAGGAGAAATATTCCTGAAAGAATTGGGAGGGGAGGAAGAAAATATGTTACTGTATGCAGTGCATCCCACCCCAGATTACTGGAGATAGATGGCTGATGGAGAAAGAAAATGTTGCGCTCTTTCACTGAGAATCTGCAGTTATTATACAGTCTATACTTCCCCTGCCCCACCGCTGTCATTTTTCCTGTTAGTGACAGTTAATGAATGCCAGTATGTTCTCCGTAACAGGACAGATAGTTGGTTGGGGCTTGGTTTACATTTAGAAAATGTAATGTGGGGGAAAAGGTTAACCTCCCCCTGCATGGTCCATATCCCTACCCCCACCCTGACTATCTTTAAAATATATGTAATGACATGGGAGATTTGTGATCAGATCTCCAACATTTCATCTAGTTTAACCCTACTGTATGTTTCTTTTGGCCAAAAGTATTGTACTGTACCTATCTATAGGAGCTTCCAGACTGTTACTGTTTTGGGTGGGTTTGAATTGCATACTGGCAAATTTAGGTCTTGCAATTATAGTTGATTGGGAGGTCTTGCACAATAAACTTGCTTCCCCAAAAGATTGGACTTTTTTCAAGAAGGATTGTGTGAGAAAGTTTTAAGACAATAGCAGTGTGGCTGGACTTTGGTATGTAGTGCTGCAGAATACGTTTGACTGCTTCCTCTTCTCTCTAATCTTGGCTAATTCACCTAATTCCTTGTTCTGGAAAAATGTTAGGTTCCTATATAAATAGTGTGAATCCATCTGAGTCTTTGTTTCACAGGTTTTGGTTTCCAAGGCTATTGAATATTTATTTTGGGTGGACAGTCTTCTCCACTTTGGACACGGATACATTGTGTGTGTGTGTTATGTATGGATCTGTTTAATAAGGCTTCAAGTGGGGAACTGACACATTTGTGAGGTTTTGAAGTCGGGGGTGGTATTCAACTAAATTTTATTCAGCATGGACCCACTGAAATTAATGAAGGTGGCTAAGTTAGGTCCATTCATTTGTATTTAGTAGGTCTTAACTGAGTAAATCTTAGTTGAATACCACCCTGCATTTTCCAAATGATGAACCTTGGTTGAAATTAGACAAAGCAGTTCTATAACATTACCTCCTTGCATTTCTGAGAGGAACCTGCTGCAAAAGAACTTGGCCTTTACCCAGATAACTCTGTTCCTGTGACTGCCTCAGCCCACATCCCACTGATTGATGGGATGGAAGAGTTGTCTCAAGTCGGCACTCATGTAGTAATCGGTGCATCCCTGGCCACATTGGTGCACTTTCATCAGGCATGAGTGATAGATACTGTCATTTCACTATGGCTGTGTGATGCAAGCCTCTTGTTTACAGTATTTAGCAATTCTTGATACTTGCAACTTGAAGATGCATCACAGGAAGTGCTGTTCAGCTCATTCCCTTGCCTGGGCTGGCAGAGGTGAATTACGTGCTTCAGAGCCAGCATTTCTCTTCCTTGATTCATCCATAACCAGTCATCTTCAGCATTTGATTTCACTCTTTCCCTACCCACATGGGGCAACAAATGTTCCACTGAGAGGTTGTCTTGGATTGATACCAGCTTAGCTGAGGACTTTTTCTTTTTTTTCTTTTTGGTTGGATTTGATGGTCACTAAAAGAAACTGGGACCTTTGTTCCTTGAAAAGGCAAGTTGGGATGACTCAGATATTAGCAATGGTAGGAAGTCAGTGTTGGCTTTTAAAGTGCTGAGGGTTCTTCTGATGCTGTACTTATGCAAGGTCAATGTAAAGCATTACAAGATCCATGCTACATGCCCTGATTGGTTAATGTTGTGGGCACATTCATTGCTATATACAGTTGCTAAAGTGAAGAAGATATGAACCAAGTCTCAGTGCCTGGGATGGGCGATCATTAACAACTTCAGGTAAAGTAAGGGTAGCCAACATTTGTGGACCAAGGGCTGTCCTTACCCTTGGCCAATCCTCTGGGGGCCGCATGCCAATGATGGGTGGGGCCACTTTCACTTGCATATACAGTGGTGCCTCGCTAGACGAAATTAATTTGTTCCACGGGTCTTTTCTTATAGCGAAAAATTCGTCTAGCGAATCCCATAGGAATGCATTGAATGTTTTTGATTTTTTTTTTGCCCATAGGAACACATTAATTGAATTTCAATGCATTCCTATGGGAAACCGTGATTCGCTAGACGAATTTTTCGTAAAATGCATTCGTCCAGTGAGGCAACCTCCGCTCGAAAAATCCTTTCGTTAAGCAGAAATTTCGTTAAGCAGGGCATTCATTAAGCGAGGCACCACTGTAGCTTGGGACCGATGAGCAGGGGCAATATTATTACTCCATCTCCACTGATCAAATGATCAGTCTTAATGACTTAATGAGGAGTGATTTGCATCCGTGTCAGGATGCTGGGTTTCACCCACCCCAGTGCTGTATCTCCTCTATTTTTTCCACCTTATTGCTGCCACTGCCAAACTCGGTGAGGTCTTGAGAGGATCAGAAAAAATGTGCTTTTTTGGGGTGTGTGTGTGTGTCAGATTAGGTTCCTGAATTGTGAATTAGCCACTCCTGACATAAACCATTAATTGTTGAAGTTAAGTGGGTATGGATCAGTGAGTGCACTGAGAGCCTTGTATAAACTGCTCAGAGTTTTCTAAAGGAAGAGTGGGTTATAAGAATAATAAATAGAGGAAATGCATTCTGCTTTGTGTAGAACAGGAGTGGGGTGAAGAATCTGTAGGTGTCCAGCTCTTGTTGAACTCTAACTCCCACTGCCCCCTCCAGCACTGCTAATGTTCAGGGATCATGGAACTTGTACTCTAGTAACATCTGGAAGGCTGTCGGTTCCCCATCTCTGACGAAGAAGCTAATCCTGGAGCTATCATTCTGAATGGTAAAATAAAAAAATTCCTTCAGTAGCACCTTAAAGACCAACTAAGTTTTTATTTTGGTATGAGCTTTCGTGTGCATGCACACTTCTTCAGATGTGTATCTGAAGAAGTGTGCATGCACACGAAAGCTCATACCAAAATAAAAACTTAGTTGGTCTTTAAGGTGCTACTGAAGGAATTTTTTTATTTTACTTCGATCCAGACCAACACGGCTACCTACCTGTATTCTGAATGGTGATTCAGCCATTTTTCTCACTGTATTTCACTGGAGCAGGGTTGAGAGATCTTTGATTAAGCAAATAACGTGATCAATCCTTGCATATATGAAATACTCTGTTGCATTTTGCAGTGGGCAAGGGCAGTGTTTACAGCCAGGAAGAAAGCTCCAGGATCTTAAACTGCTGGGTGGGATGGGTGCTGTGCAGTCAGATAAAAGCTTAGCTGACCTCTTGCTCCCATGGGAGACAATGTCCTCACAGAAGGCCACTGTGCACAACTGCGTCTGTGTGGCTTGTGTAGGCTGCTCAGCATGCCTGTGGTTTGGCCAGAGAACATTGGCCTTCTTGCAGCTGGCAGGCTCATCTCATTTGTTTTATTCTCATTGAGACAGAATCTCTTATATTAGGCTATGGGCTGGTGTGCAGGTACCCCAGGATACAAAGCAGCAGCTGCCGCTTTAAGCTTCCCCAGCCTCTCATGGCAATACAAGTAGCTTTGCGCAGAGATGGTGTGGTGCAGCCACAGTTGTCTAAATGTGGATTTATGGTCAGGGCCAGCCCAAGATATTTTGCCACCTCAAGTATAGGACAAGATAGGTACATACAGAAGCTAACTGGACTTGCAGTTGAATTTTACTTCAGCAGTGTAGATTGGACAGCATCACCCATTGCGTCTGAGAAAAGGGCTCTCTATCTTAGGGGGCACGGAGTGGGCTAAGTGGCACACCCACTGCTGCCTATCATCTCCACCATTCCTTGTGTCCCAGCACCTGCTTTTTGAGGCAACAACTTCCCTCTTCCAAATGTTAGGGTCAGCCCTGCTTCTGGTATTGCACAAAACAGATTCCACGTTTGTATCCTGCTCATACACAGTCCACTCACCAACACTTGCCTTGGTGTAAACACTGCTGTAGGCAGCCGGTCACATAGGTTGCCCAAGTTACAAGCCCTGGTAGGATTGGTGGGATAGGAGACAGTTGATTTCTGGGGCATATTCCTAGACTGGCCTGTCCAGAAGAAGAGACCAGTGCCAGCCAGGAGCTGGTGGAATAAGGATGCAGGAAAGCAGAAACAAAGAAGGAACTCCTTGATCGAGACTAGGGAGCAACATAAACAAGGCCAGAGTTTGGCTGTGTCCCAGGCAATGAAGGAACCAATGGCTTCCTGAGGAGGAAAGAGTTATGGAACTTGCATTATTGCATGGAGAGCAGGAAGATTCCCGGAATCTGATGATCTCTCATAATATGGAGGTAAGTACTCTGGCACTGAGAGAATTGCTGGTAAATGCCTCCAGTTAGGTAGGGAATGTGTGGGGAATCTGTGGCCTTCTGGATTTTGCTGGACCCCAGCTTCCATCAGTTGCTGCAAACATAGCCAATGGTCATGAGTGATGGGAATTGTAGTCCAGCAGCGTCTGGAAGATCACAGGTTCCTTTCTCCTCAGCTAGAGCAAAATCTTCTTCTTTGGCGATCACTCGTAGCCGAGTAAGATAGTCTTCCATAAACACAGTCTTAACAGTGAGTCCATAAGTGATTGTGGAGGCCAGGTCTGGATCCACACGTCTTTCCACAGTGGGGACATAGGTTTCTGGGTGGGAGTGGATTATGGTGAGGGTTTGCCAAATGTGCCTTCCTCTTAGCACGATTCTCCCTTTCGTCCTGTCTGTGGACTTCTCTGAGCAGTGATGAAACACGAAGAGACTAGCTTAAGGTTGGTGGTGATAAGAAATGAAAGGGGAAGATTAAAAGTTCAGTTTCCACTCTGGTTGCCCTCAAATACTGTAAATGGAATCATAGGTTCAACTCACATGATACTTTTCTCCTGCACACAAGCAAACTCTTCTGTCCCTGGGATCATACTCATTTGGTGGGATTTTGTGTGTGCAAATCCTAAGCAATCTACGTGCATGGTTGTATAGATTAACCTCAACATAAACTGAGCGGTATATAAATAAGCATCTCCAGCCGTTTCCTTAGTTGCGGTGGTTGAATAGGGCCTACCACTATTGTACAAATTATTGCCAGTTGTCCCTATCCATTCCTGCTTAATGGCAGCTGCAGATTGTTCACATGTAGGAGCAACATCCTGCAAGCAGGGAGATAAAGGGAGTAACAGGGCAATTGTTTTTCTGCTGGGATAAGTCTCTTGTGAATATGCGTTTCCTGACCACTGGTCTCAAATGAAGCTGAGCTTTGATCTTAATGCTTCTCTTTCCTCTGCCACTTTGTTGAGTGATCCTGCAGACAGCATCCCCTGGGGCTAATGGCTTGGCTTTGAAGGATGGGTTGGTTGTGTTTCACACCTTGTCTCTGAACCTCCACGTTGGAGGATTGGCAATCCAGCTCCTTTGTGGATATAACTAAGCACAACTAAAGGAAAATTGATTTGAGCTGTGTTATTATCTCTAACCCCCATTTCTCTCCTCCTTCCCCTCTTCCCCCTTCTTTTCTGTCATCTTAGTGCAAGTGTTGGGAATTAGAAGGCTGCTAAATATGTTGTTGTTGTTGTTGTTGTTGTTGTTGTTGTTAATTACATTTGCATACTGCCCTATACCTGTAGATCTCAGGGCAGTTCACAAGTTGAAATAGTTCACTGCAGAGGTAGGGAACCTGTGCTGCTGGATTACAGCTCCCATCATCCCTGAGCATTGGCGATGATGGGGCTGATGAGTCCAGCAACACCTGGCAGGCCACAAATCCCCCACCTTTAGTATAGTGCCATGTGTTCAGTTGGAGACAAAAATGGCAGAGAGCAGCATGTCTGAGAAGGGCTTCATGTTTACTCAATCTGATTTGTTTTATTTATAAACTAGCTGGCCCAGCCACAAATTGCTGTGGCTCATCCCTGTGATTGGCCCAACCCTGTCCAGAGTCATGACCTTTCCCACCCCCTCCCCCCTCCCCCACCCAGGAGAGCCCCCACCTCTACTCGGCCTATGCAAAGCCGAGCCGAGATGTTGTGGAGAGGGAAGATTTCCTACTTGCAGTACTAGTGCAGCTGCCGCTAGAGGCCGCTGTTGTGCAACCTCTCCTGTGCTCCCAGCATCCCCGGCTGTCTGAGTTTTTGTGTCCGGAAACAGTGGGTTTTACCTGCTTTACCTGCTGTAGGTGCAACATCTGTCTACGAAAACGGTATTCAAACCCTCGGATATTTGTGTCCAAATTTCAATGCAATCAGTCAAGCGGTATATATATATATATAGCTTTCAGTACATGGCATACCTGTGCTCAGGGAAAATATACAAGGTTTTGTTGCAAGCCTATGTAATACTTCTAGGAGGCCAATTCCAATTGATATGATTAGTCCCCTGGAATAGGATTCCTCAAAGTAGGGCTTTGGATGCCATATTAGTGATGGTGGGAAGCACAGTGGATGAGAACAGGTTGTGTTGGATAGGCTTTAGTCACTGCACAGCAGGGTAGGGTGGAGGAATTTGGGAACATTTAGCTGCTTTTGTTCGTTCTTCTACAGTTAGACACATTTATTAGAGGCAGGCAAACTTTCCTTCTCTCAAACAGTTAAGCACCACAACCAAATTTGAAAAGGGAATCTCAAAAAGTGACTTGGAAAGCTAACGTGGTCACAAGGAATCAATTTGTGCACGTTCTGCTGGCTTTTGCAATTGCAGCCTGGTAATATGAGATGGTGTGTACGTGTGTTAATGCTTTGTTCTGCCATTCTGCTGTGATAGCAGGATTGCTGCAAGGGAGGGTCATGCAGACGCAGAAGTGCCTTCATTGGGTGGGCTTGACCTCAACAATGAGGAAAGCAGCGATAGCCAATGATGCTGGCAGCAGTCTCGTTTTGGAACTCATGGCTTCAGGAAATTGAATCCTGTTGGGAATTTTCTCATGGAAAACATTTGAAGTGTGTTCTGGCTTTCAGCGCTGGAAAGATATTAAAACTGCCTGTCATGTGGCAAGACCACTTCTCAGCTGCTTTCTTTCGGGCAAAGATGTCAGGAAGGGCACTCTGTTTTTGAGACCCCACACAGCTGCAGGTGGGTTGGTTGTTGTTGTTTTAATGCATTGCTGATTCATCTCCAGATTTGGGTCATCATTGTTGATGGAAGGCATCACCCATTACTCATTACTGCTGCTCAAAAACCAGCAATGTGTGGCGAACCTCAAAAAGTGTTGGGAAGCTTGTTTGTTGAAGCATTTGAGAATGAATTTATTGTGCTGTACCTGATACATTTTGAGTATGATATAACTCAGAATTGAAGACTATGGTCATTTAAACTCTCCTGCACATGATATGTCATTAACTTGAGAGAGACTTTGCTGCCCTTCCTCATGAAGACTCCGCAGGACTGCATTCCAATTAACGAAATTTCAGTTGATTTAATTACTGGTATATGAGTTGATTTGTTGAATGATCTATAGACCAGGGATGGAGAACCAGATAGTGTTCTGGTTACAGCTCCTTTCATCTGTCACTATTGTCCATGCTGTATGGGATTGATGGGCCTTGGAGTTGAAGGGCCACTGGTTAAATTTGCATATGGTTAAAAATAGCATGTTTGAAATTAGATGCAGAACTTCCTTTGGGCTATATCCAATGAAGCTGTACCATTAGCTTAAGAATTTCCACCTGTGCAATGGTATTTTGTATCCTCACCCCAGTTTGCTCCAAAGGGTGGGGTATCTTTAGAACAGACGAGGTGGGGAGGTGAGGAGAGGAAGTTTGCCTGCACAAAGGAGAAGTCTTTATGCTAATGCCATAACTTTGTTGGATATATCCCCCCCTTTTAAAGTAGTGCATAGATGTGCCTTGGGAGAGGCATTATCTAATGTGAAGGATAAGGGGGGTGCCTCATTTAAGATGTAACATTTGTGATGGATATACTATTATTTAAACATCTGTAGATGGTTTAAGCTGGGGGTTCCTTTTTAGCCAAATAAATGCTTCATAAATGATTAATTAGATGAACTGATTGGCTCTACTGCTCCAGCAAAGGAAGGTGACAAAACCAGCCCTCATTTGGCATCATTCCCCCCCCCCTGCTTTTAGGACAGGAAGGCCTAACTTTTCATACCAACTGGGCTGCAAAAGTGCTTGGACATTGAACCCACCCCAAAATTCACACCTCCCCCTGCCCTCCCCCTGCCATGCTAGGTAAGTGAGGCCCTGGACTTTGGGAAGGATGCTCTGGCATGTCCTAGAGCCCTCTCACCTCCTTCCCAAAGCCAAGAAAGCACTGACTAGGCTTTGGGAAGCAGGAGGGAGGACTCTGACCCTGTCAGATCCCTCACAGCTCCTCCCCCAAAGCCAGCACCTCACTTACCTGACTATCAGAAGGCAGTGTGAAGGATTGGAGGAGGCATCAAGTGTTGCTGTGGGCCACCCAAAAAGGTTTTGAGGGCCACATGCGGCCCTTGGGCCATGTGTTGGACCACCCTGCTTTAGGGCAAAACCAGCTCTCCAGCTTTCCAAACATCAATAATTTCCCATATGTTGATTTTAAATGTTTGTTATTTTTTGTTATTTTTGAATTGCTTCCAGTGAGGCATTCTGAAGCAATTTACAATACGATAAAAACATAAACAGAACAACTGCATACAGTATACAGAAATAGCTAAAACAACACACACACACACACACACACACACACACACACACACACACCCCAATTAAAAACAACACCCCATATAGAAAATCAGTTGAAAGCTAAAACAAATACCAACTGGGATAAGACTCTCCGCTTAGAAAGCTTATTGAAAAAAGAACATTCATTTGTAATGTGTTGTAGTTGCTTTGGATCATGCTGTCATTTGTTAGCTGCTCTGGTTCTGCTGCTGGAGAGGCAAAAATAATCAATTATCCAGAGATTATGCATGGTATTCTACTAAATTCTACACACAGTTGACCCATTGAAATTAATGGATTTAACTTAATCATGTTCATTAATTCCAGTGGATCTACTCTGAGTAAAACTTACTTGAATACCACCCTAGATCTTTGTGCATATCATAGGAGCCTGAGTGCTGGCTAGCATTTCACAGCCTATTCACACACCTTTGAAAGTGGGCTGAAACTGTAGGTTGAGTAGCTGCAGTGTGAGTGCATAGTACTGTAAGTTGTTGTGTGAGTTCTTCAGTGTGCATCCATGCTCCATTATTTTTAATATGAATCAACCCTGGGCATCAGCTTGTATCCTGCAACCATTCATGTGCAAATACAATCAAGATTGACCTATATTCCATATTTATTGTTCAGTCGATGTGTATGTGAGAGAGAGAGAGGAAAAAAAAGAGAAAGTGAGTGAGTGGCAGAATAAATATTTGTGTGAATGATTTGTGTGGGGTTTGCAAAGTCCCCACCGGAACCCCTATATTCAAAGCAGTGATGTTCCCTGCAGGTGCTGCGTTATGAAATAAAAGACATAGAATCATGCCAGTCAGGGCTATAACTTTCTTAATTAAGTTATACAGTACTGTCATATGAATACTGTCATAAATGAGGGACGCAGGTGGCGCTGTGGGTTAAACCACAGAGCCTAGGGCTTGCTGATCAGAAGGTCTGCGGTTCGAATCCCCGCGGCGGGGTGACCTCCCGTTGCTCGGTCCCAGCTCCTGCCAACCTAGCAGTTTGAAAGCACGTCAAAGTGCAAGTAGATAAATAGGTACCGCTACAGCGGGAAGGTAAATGGTGTTTCCATGTGTTGCTCTGGTTCGCCAGAAGCGGCTTTGTCATGCTGGCCACATGACCTGGAAGCTGTACGCCGGCTCCCTCGGCCAATAACGCGAGATGAGCGCCACAACCCCAGAGTTGGTCACCACTGGACCTAATGGTCAGGGGTCCCTTTACCTTTACCTTACTGTCATAAACTAGATGATTGGCTGTTGTAATTTCTCCATGGTATTTCAGGAAGCCTATGTGTTTAAGAGCACAACTTCAGAAAAAACGACCTATGCCACAAAACATTGTAAATCAAAAAGAACAGTGTTGTGGAATCAAAGCTGAACAAGAAGCACTAGGTTCTGTCTGACTGAATAGAACCTGAACATCATAGCTGCCAAGTTTTCCCTTTTCTCGCGAGGAAGCCTATTCAGCATAAGGGAATTTCCCTTAAAAAGGAGAACTTGGCAGCTATGCTGAACATTGTAGTCTTTCTCTCTCTCTCTCTCTCTCTCTCTCTGCCAGCCCACCTTTATAAAATAATGAATTTACAGCATTTATTGGTATGTATCAGATTAATCTGGATTACTTTGTCTCCAGTGGCTGAAGAAGCCTGTTCTGAACCAGCAGGACTTGCCACAAGTTTCTCATCTGCAGCCTTCAGCGAGAAGGTCTGAATCTGATGCTTTCCTTGGTGCACTTACACTGGTCTTCAAGCTGGATGAGCCATTGAGAAACATAAGCAGCCAGTTGATCCTTCTTGCTCATACAGTCTGTCTGGCAATGGTGCTTCAGAAAGGAATCTTTCACAACCTTATCTGGATGTGTCTGGGATTGAACCTGGCCCCGTAAACTTTTGCGTGCTAAGCTTGTGCCCTACCTCTGCGCTACACCCCTTTAAAAATTGCAATGCCATTACAATAGAAGGAACTTTATTATTACAGCTGGGGTTTTCCCACATGGAAGCTAACATAGGAAATATATGACGGGGTGGGGGGAATCCCTGCATTATTTAGTAAAGAGACAGAATGCTGATATAGCTGTATCAGCTCTTGTTCTTGGATTCTGATGTATCTGTTATATTAGCAACTCTGGTTCAGCCTCACCTCAATCTGGAAGGGTCTTGCCAGTTGTTAGAATAAAACGTTGTAGGTCAAATGTATGTGGTGGGGAACCTGTGACTTTCCATATTGGACTCCAGCTTCTATCAGCCCCAGCCTGCATGGTGAATGGTCAGGAATGAGGGGAGCTGTAGGCCAGCAATATCTGTAGTCCAGCCTTCAGATTCATAAGGTTGTGGAGTTTCGAGTGGCTCCAAAAAAACATTTGTATGGTCACTGCTGCTCAGGGTGTCCTATCGAAGGAAATATTTGTGAGCTGCATTGCTCGGAAAGCATTTGGGAGAGACTGCATTAAATTCTTTTGGAGCGGTTGTCTGCCAGTGTGTCTGACTGCATGTTATAACAGCAGCGCTCCTTTAAAATGAAAGACTGGGTCAGCTGCTCTCTGCTAAGCACATTACCAGAAGAGAAAAGTAGACAAAAGTCACTTGCCTTGATGGCAACCACAACTACTTAGTCTGCAAGCCTGTGCAAGTCGAGACATTAGAGTTCTATTCTTCGCATTGGGTGTGGTTTAATAGACGCCCATGCAGGGCTGTGCCTCGAGCAAGAAGAATAGCCAGCTATTTTAGTTAGTTAATTCTCAGAGATAGATGGGAATGTGAGGTATTTGGGAACCTTATCAGCTTCCAAGAGTAATACACTAAATATGAGTTGAGAAGCCTGCTTTGAGAAAGAAGTTTTTCCTAAAGTTGTGAACAGCCAGGCAGTCAAGGACACGTCATAATCTGGAAAATGTCCTTGAAGAGGGCACAGAGGACAGCTGAGGAAGAGTTCAAGGGCCAGATAGAGTCAGGGAGGTGCCAGAGGTTCCTCATCCCTGCTGTAGACTTTGGGTGCAACAAAGAGTGGTGGGTTTTGTTACTTAAAAAAAGAAAACAGCCTGTTCTTTTTTTCTTTTTTAAGCTGCTAGAGTCAGGGGCGATGGGATTGAACATGTATCGTGTGCCCAGGTTTCCTACAGCAATTACTGTAGGCTAGTTCCATCTTGGAAATGATTGGTGCCTGCTGTTTTAAGTGAGCTGCTTTGGGAATGCATATGCCAGGAGCAATCCTGGAAGTTCTCCCCCACCACTGCCAGAGAAAGAGGGTGGAAGACTTATGTGCAAGGAGTTGGGTAGAGAAGGGAAGCACCAGTTGGGGGTCAGTGGTGGCTTGCTTTTGCCTTGAGTAGCTGAGACTGGCTCTATATCTAGGGCTTCATTTCTGCCAGGGTTTAGCCCAGTGCCAGAGCTGGCTTTTGGAAAGTGTTTGAAGTAATGCTTAGTAGTGGCTGTGAGCAGTTTTCCCTCACTAGTGAGTAAGCACAGCCCACCCACCCCACTCTCCACCCACCTACATGGTGCAGCAATCTTCATGTATCTTTCCTTTCAAAAGACGATTCAAGGACGCTGGCTGCCTGCAGTTGGAGGAATGGGAGGAACTTGCTTATTAAAGCTAAACTCCCCCTCATTCTGCACATTTGCTGCCAAGGAGCTGGACTTCCACCACAGATGGTCAGGTCTTCAGCCAGTACAAAGCTCTGGCAGCTCTCTTTTTAGAAGTTGGCTACACTGTTAACATAGACTGTGAGCATCTTGGTAGAGCAGCCTTCATCTTTCTAGTAACTTCCAGATATTATTGGATTACAACACCCAGCAGCCCCAGCAAGCATGGTCGGTGGTCAGGGATGATGGCCAACAGGTTATCCATCCCCACTGCACTGATTCCTTACTGAATTGATTCCTTGCTGGTATTCTCCATGCATGAGGAGGAAGAGGGAGTACTGGGTGAGTAAATGATAGAGGGAGGCGAGAGACAAGATGGAGAACTAGCATTTGATTTGCTGGTGTGCCCATCTGACAGTTCAGCTGTGATGATGGGCTTGCTGTGCTGTGCATCTTCTTTTTGAATTAGCACTTGCTTTTGCCATATTGGAGAACTCTTTGAGGACTCTCATAAAAGCAACAGATCCCAGGATGTATTAAGAAAATATAGTGCCGTTAAACTGATATAGTTAGTTGGGATGGGGAAAAACCATCGTAGCTGGCTAATTCAGTGGAATTACTGTATGTGTATGAATGTTGCTGGGCCATTCCGTGAAAAATGAGCCTGATAAGAAAAAAATTATTTTTAAAATATACTTATTTTACTTATAGTTTCATTAACTAAACATATTAAAGTTCAATATTCCAAAGGAAAAAAGAATTTGAAATTATTTTTTTCATGAGAAATTTGAGCTTGAAGTTTCAGTATCACTTTTCTGATTGTGTAGCTTAATTTTGTTCATTTAGGTTGGCATTATTTTTTAAAGATAAACAAAAATTGTGGTTGTCATTGTTAGTATATTATTAAAGTGAAGAACTTTGTCTACACATTGGACTTGAAAAATTTTAAATAGGTAAGTTATTTCTATTTTATTTTTATTATTGAATGGGATGCTGTTTCAGTGTCCCACCCGTGACAGCAAAAGGTACAAAAGTTTATTTTGTGATAAAACTAATTTATAGGTTATGTTTGTTTTATTGTGGGAGTATGTATTAGAGTATAACACACCTATCAATAATAAAAATGCAGTTAATTAATGTAAACACCATGAAATTTTAATAATTCTTTTTCTGTCCCACCCGTGACAGTTTTCAATGTTGTAGCTTGAGTTAGTGATTTCAGCAAGTGATTTCAGCTCTCTGCAGACAGGAGACAGATTCCTCATGTAACAATTCTTTATTCTGGCAAACAAGACTGAGGGACTGAGGAGAGGGGAACTAGCTAGAAAGGGATACATTTTGGAGGGAACAATCTCAAGCAATCACAAAGCTGCCTTTTGGTGGAAACCAATAAGACTAAGGAGCCAAATGCAGCTGCTTGAATGAACCAATAGTAGCTGTTCCCTCTGGAACATAAAGGCAGTTACCATTACTTTACCCTAATGCGAATACATACAGTAATACAGATAATATAACCTTTGAATCAATACACAAAATGGGAAAGACTACATCTGCAGAACGTATGAGAAAGCTGCGTGAAAAACTAAAACAAGATAAAAACAAATGTGAAAGCTTCAAAGAAAAGGAGAGGGTCAGAGATAAGAAGAGGCGAGAAAAGATGAAGTTGGTAAAGAATTTGTCTGCAAAATCACTTATGGAATACAGACGGAAAGAAACTGAGTGCAAAAGAAAGTACAGACAAAAGATAAAAGAAAAAGAATCTAGGCCAATTGGCGACACTACTATTCCAGAGATTGGGTCATTTAAATGCCCACAATCTCTTGGAAAGGCTGTTACCAAAGTTAAAAGAGTGTTGCCATTAAGTCCACGGAAAAGAATAGCCGTGTTACGAAAGCTTGTGTATGAGAGTTCACCTCAAGTGCCAAAAACACTATTTGATAAAAGCCCTAAACAGAACACCAAAAGTTCTATTATTTCACAAGATAATATCTCAAAGGTCCATGAGTTTTATAATTCAGATGAGATTAACAGGCAGGCACCAGGAATTAAGGATGTCAAATCTATTAAAGATCCAACAAGTGGAAAAAGAATCAAAATCCAAAAGCGGCATATGAATATGACAGTCCAAGAGGCCTATGCCTTATTTAAGATTGATAACCCAACAGTTGAAATCAGCAAATCAAAATTTTATGAACTGAGGCCTAAAAATATTGACTTTGCTTCTCAAATGCCACACAATGTTTGCGTTTGCAAATACCACGCTAATTTCAATTTCCTAATTGAAGCCATAAGTAGGAAAGACATTTTTTCCCTTCCACACATTCTGATCTTTTGAGCCTTACTTGTTGTGATTTGGAAAATGAAAAGTGCATGAATGGTGAATGCAAAAAGTGTGTACTTAATTTGCACACCCTAATTGATGAAGACTTAAACATGTCGTCTGAGATTTTCTGGAAGCAATGGAAAGATGACTGTTCTAGCCGGCCTAAGGTTTTTGAAGCAAAAGGAACCATAGAAGAAGCTGTCAATGAGCTACAAAATCAATTTAGTAAATTTAAGAAGCACTTCTTTGTAAAGCAATTACAAGCTAAAGCTTTCAAAAATATGAAGGACACAGTAGCTGATGATGAGGTGATTCTTCAAGTGGATTTTGCTGAAAACTATTTGGCAACATCGCAAGATGAAATCCAAAGTGCACACTGGACCCACAACCAAATCACAGTATTTACTGGTTGCGCTTGGACTCAAGGCAAAGTACGTTCTTTTGCCGTGGTTTCGGATCACTTAACCCACGACAAATACTCAGTATATGCATGCCTAAAAGCCATAATTGAAGAACTTAAGAAAGAATTTAACAGACTGACAAAGGTCAAAATCTTTTCTGATGGGTGTGCTGGTCAGTTCAAAAATAAGTACACACTGTCCAATCTGTGTTTTATGCCTGAAGACTTTGGTGTTGATGGGGAATGGGTTTTTTTTTTTTGCTACATCCCACGGCAAGGGTGCCGTGGATGGGATTGGTGGATTAACTAAGCAAGCAGTTTGGAATGCAGTGAAACAAAGGAGAGTAGTAATCAATTCAGCCTCAGATTTTGTTAAATGTGCTGAAAAAGCAGTACCGAGAGTGAAGTTTGTCCTTTTAATGCCTACTGATATCAGTGCAAATATGGCGATGCTAGATGAGCGCTGGACTTTGGTGAGGAAGATTCCAAATGTGCAGTCCAACCATTTTTTTAAAGCTAAAGACAAAAGAAGTTTAGTTTATGGACCTTCTTTTCAAAAGTCCACCCACGTAGTCTTCACAGAACTGTTCAAGTTAAAAGTTTCTGATGTTTACAGAGATTCTGATAGTGACACAGAAAAACAAGATGGTGTAGCAAGTTGTACAAATGAAACAGATGTGCCGGTGGTTGGAGTGAAGCCGTTCGTTGATGGAGTGACTATTGGGACATATGTTTTAGTTGAATTTGAAACAACTACAAAAAGACAAAGAACCAGGCCTACTAAATATAGATATGCTGCAATATGCCAAAGTAATGTTGAAGATGATGGAGAAGTCAAGGTGATGTGTATGCGAGCAGTTAACAATTCTGGAAAGCTGTTTCAAGTTGATGAAAAAGACATATCATATGTGCAGTTTGAACATATTCTTAGTATCTTACCCCAACCTAATGTTAAACGAGTCAGAAGGAGCATTTTTTATGAATTTACTGAAAATGTAGATGTGTTTGAAAGTGGTTGATTGGCCCAGAGATGGACTAGAAGAAAATATTTTTTAAATAGATTTTAATTTTAGTAAATACAACATTATACTTTGTAGGCTATAGTAGATAGTAAGTATAGTAATAGCAAAAGGTTTTTTTGTAATTATTCCATTTTTAACAACCTTAATTGTATGTTAAATCAAGTGTATGCCAGACGCGTCCCACCCGTGACATTTCATTGTCCCACCCGTGACAGCATTTTTTCCTTAATTTTGTATCATTAAATTTCTTAACCTAAATTTCTGATTGCATAGTTGTAACCAATAAACATTGATTTAAACAGATATGCTGAGTTTATAATTGATTCACCTCCCAACTCACAGAGTTTTTCCATAAATCAAACTTATCTCAAGCTCCATGTCCTTTTTTTGTCCCACCCGTGACAATACTTTAACATTTAATAAAATTGTCAAAAATATCCATAAAAATAATAAAAAATTAGTAAAATGTTCAGTATCTTATTAAGAACATAGTTCAAATTTTGGTTGTTAATTTTTATGTATATTTACATTCTTACACATGTGTGAATACCAAAAAACATGGTCCAAGTGTCCCACCCGTGACAATGGAATGGCCCTGCTGCTGTTTTGCCTTTGACAACATTATTGAACAAGGAAGACCCTCAGTTTTCTTGGTGAAACTGAAGTAACATATTTTGGTGGCAAGTAGGAGAGGATCAAGGTCTAAATATATTTCAGTGAGAAGAAAGGCTCCCCTTTCTTGCCGAGTTCTTTGAGGGTGTGGTGCAGTCCACTTGCACTGGATCAAGGCCCATGCAAAGCTAAGCTTTGAAACTGTAAGGCTCATATGAGACACAGATGTGGCAGCTCTTGTTTTTGCACAAGATCTATGAGGCTATATCACGTTATTTAATTTTTTTTGATGTCCTGTGTTGTTACCTGTGTGATGTGCTGCAACCTGTAGGAGCTGAACCTGCTTTACATGGTATTACTACTTGACTCAGTTTCTCACGCTCTCAGCTCCAATCAGAAGATAACTTAACAAAGATCCACGTTGGTGTTTAAGCCATAGTAATTACCACCACTCTACTGCATTTATATCACTGTAGGTACACAGGGAGAGCTCATTATTGCACATGGAGAGCACTGTCCCTGTAATGTAGCATATGTTTTCCTTTGTTTCACATGGCTTTTCAACCTTTGATGATGATGCTCATAAAAATATTTAATATTTACTTTAGGACAAGGGTGGGGAATGTGTGGCTCTCTAGATATTGTTGGACTCCCAACTGCTTCAGCCAGCATGGCTGATGGTCAAGGATGATGTGAGCGGTAGCCCAACAACACCTGGAAGAGCACAGCCTCCCCCAGCCCCCCCCTGCTTTCAAGTGCTTGAGCTGTTTCATGTACATTAGCTTACCGTAGTAATCCTTACAAGAGCATTGTAAAGTAGGCCAGTGTAATTATTCCCATTTTGCAGATGTGGGTGGATGGAACTGAGACTCGGACTACATATTATCTTGACAAATACTTATTTCCAAGGTCATGTTTGCTGAGGTAATGTGGGGGGGGGGGTAGAGATAGCATTTGCATGGGGTGTTTTGGTAGGAGAGAGAGTGCTGCTTCCCTGATTAAGTCTTAAAGGATTCCCCGCCCCCTCAATCAGGTTTGTTTCTGGTTTTGGACCCTGGGCAACTGCCTAATAGGGACTGATGAATTATTATCAGGTAGCATCTATAGTGGGAGGTCTGACTAACAGCAGATTCAAATGCTTACGGAACCTTCTTTGACTCTGCTGAAGATGTCAGCATGGCAGAATCACCTCCATGATAGTAATAGTTTGAAATTGCTGTAGGGTGCCTTGCTTGCTTCCATCTTTTAGATCCTGCTCCCCTTCAGAGGAGGACAATTGGGAAGGGAGGCAACAGAATGGGATGGGGTGAGAGAGCAGAACTTACATGTTCAGCAAAACAACAACAACATATGATAAAATTCTTTCTCTGCTGTAAGCACTTCAAGCTCAAGCAGCATGACCGAATGTTCCCACATGTAAAAACAAAAACATATTCTACACAGAAAGATATATCATCACATTTCCTGATGCCAATATGCATGGAGTATCCTGAAGCTGAGGCTCCAATACTTTGACCACCTCATGAGAAGAGAAGACTCCCTGGAAAAGATCCTGATGTTGGGAAAGATTGAGGGCACTAGGAGAAGGGGACGACAGAGGACAAGATGGTTGGACAGTGTTCTCGAAGCTACGAACATGAGTTTGACCAAACTGCGGGAGGCAGTGCAAGACAGGAGTGCCTGGCATGCTATGGTCCATGGGGTCACAAAGAGTCGGACACGACTAAACGACTAAACAACAACAACAACAACACCCCTCTTTTTAAAAGTGGAGGAGTATTTTTACGTGAGGAAACCATAACACATATTGATAGGTGTTCCCCCAGTATGAAATGGCACAGTCTCTGAAAGATCACCTGGTTTTGCTGAGTGTATAGGTTAGCCAGTCTTTATTTTGTGCCACGTTTCTAGGCACAGGTATGGGCTTTAAAGCTTGTGTCTGAGTGTTTGATGGTTTTTTGTGTGCAGGCGCTTTCTCTGGGGAAAACCCATGTTTTACCACTGGATCAGAACAATTGGCAATCTTGTTTTCTGCAGATTGTCTTTTGCTACGATTCAGCAGTAAAATGCGGGTTTCCCCAGGGAAAGTGCCAGGACGGGAAGAAAAACCTACTTGGACACACAGCTTTAAAGTGCAGGTGTGTGTTTGGAAAGCATGGCACAAAATGAAGTCCGGATGAGCCCTATGTCTGGCTCTGAATGAAAAGAACAGGATGGGGAGGATTTCTGCCATATTACCGGGGAAGGAAATGGCTGGGCAATAAGTTGAAGGCTGTTCTTGCTATTTGGGTTCCTATTTGTAGTCTCTCTCCCACCGCCACCCCAGCTAGCTAGACCCCCTTGCTTCTCTTGGGCTCCATGACTTCCAGAGATGTCAGCAGCTGTTCCTTGGGGGGGGGGGAATTATCACTCAGTGCCAGCCTGTTACTTTGGGGAGTGGCTACATTGTTGCTGCTGCTAATAAAGGGTGTGTGGAAGAGGCCGACTCCCAGATGCTCAGGATGCTTTGAGGCAGGCCTATTTATAGTAATTTTCTGCGTAGGACTGGAAAGGAACCTCCTGAAACCCTGAAGGAAGGGAGCCCCAGCTGCTTTGCGAAACAGCACAGCCTGGTGGAGGAGGGGAAGGGCTTTCTTTGCCTGTCAGGGTGGGTCTTGCAAATCGGTGGGCATTTCCATGTGGGTCAAAGCACCGGGCAGCAATGTAGGCAGCAATATGGGTGGGTGTGGGATGCCTGTTGAAAATCACAGCTAAAATTCAATGCAAGGAGTTCTCCACAGACTGGATAGCTTCCACTGTCTCTAATGCCCTTGTCCTAATCAGGACGAAATTAACCATGGCTCATCCTAAGGAAAATGCTGAGGGTCTTTGCCATTTTAGAACCCCCATTGTCAGCATTCATCTATACAAGTTTCTAGAGCTCCCAGTTAAAGAGGGAAGCTTGGAAACGTGATCTGTGACCCCCGAAGTCTCTGAAAGTAGAAACCTTTCTGCACCTGAGGCTTTGCCCAGTTCTCCCGCCAGGCCTTGAGTGTTGATAACAACCTGATACCTCTGTGAGCAGAGAAAGGGCTGCTGGCTTGAAGACCTCTGCTGCTGGTTTATGCCACTTCTGGATGGTGGTGCAGTTGTTGTTGGTTGCTTATTTGCTGGTGTCAGAGAACACTTGCACTTCCCTATGGAGATGGGAAAATATTATGGGTGTTTTGTTCCTGCAGTGTTGTGCAACTGCCCTGGAGAGTGCAACCACAAAGATATTAGTACCGGTAAGTACGCTGTAGCAAACCCCAGAACATCTTGTGCTCTTTTTTCAGTTTCTTTACCTTAAGGGCTTAAAAGAGCATCTTGGGCAGCCTTCAGAGGATCTTTACTGGCATCTGAAGCAATACTGGGCCTGGGAGGATTCTTGCAGCCACCTGTGCAAATGATGGGAAAACACAGCAATTGCCCTGTCATCACCATGCAGGGTGTGGGGCAGACAGAAGCCTTTGAACCAGCTCTGTTGGGTCCAAGACTCGACTCTGCCACCTCCGCCTGCAGTGGCGGTGGGTAGGTTGCATCACTGTCTCGCCTTGTTTTCCTGTTTGTGAAATACAGACAGCACCAGCCTCCAGCTGTGCCTTGGGACTCAGGAGGCCTTGTTAATCTTTTCAGTAAGTGTGCCGAGTGTTGCTGAGCAAAAGAAGACTGTGGTTGTGGTGGGTTTTCACACTGAGGGAAACCCTGGTCTCCACCTGGCCTCCAGTCCAAGCAAGCAAAGCACTTGGCGCAAATTCTAGGGCTGCAGCTCGTTCTGTTGTAACTTAGTTGCCTTTCAACCATTGGTAGTTCAGAGCCCCAAAATCTGGTGGTGGCAGAGGTGCTGCTTTCCCACTGCGCCAGGGGTGGGGAACCTTCCCCCCCCTTCCTGGTGAGGGTCAGTGGTGGACAGAGCTGGAGTGAGCATGGGTGGGGCAGAGCCAAAAAGGAGTGAGTGGGGCCACCCCCCCTCTCTCTTTCTGACTCCACCTTCTCTCTGTGTGTCTTTTTCCTTCTATCTCCTGCCTTGTTGGAGGCAGTGTGCCCTTGAATGCTAATTGCTGAGAATTACAAGTGGGGAAGTGATGTTGCACTCAGGTGCTGCTTACAGACTTCCCATAGGCATCTGCTCGGCCAATGTGAGAACAGGATACTGGACTAGACAGGCCACTGGTCTTTTCCAGCAGTCTCTCCTTATGTTGCCCTTAGTTCTGCAGCCACCCAATAATATGCAGTGAACTATCCAGAAGATATCCAGAGGACGAGATGGTTGGACAGTGTTCTCGAAGCTATGAACATGAGTTTGACCAATCTGCGGGAGGCAGTGCAAGACAGGAGTGCCTGGCGTGCTATGGTCCATGGGGTCACGAAGAGTCGGACACGACTAAACGACTAAACAACAACATCCAGAAGATTCTTTTTTTCTTTCTTTGCCCCCTCCCTTTTCACATTCTATTCTCTTTACTTCCTGGATTGAAAGATGAAGGCTTTTGCATAAATAACTTCACAGTAAGAGCACCCGATAGGTCATAACAGCAAAAGGAACATAGAAATATTCTGTAAAATGAGAATAATAATGATGTTTCAAAATGCTAAGTACTGTGTTCATTAAAAGGGTTGAATATATGCTGTATTGTTTTTAATATTCGGTTGGAAGCCGCCCAGAGTGGCTAGGGAAACCCAGCCAGATGGGCGGGGTATAAAGAATAAATTATTATTATTATTATTATTATTATTATTATTATTATTATTATATATAGTCAGTCGTTACAAAAGGTGGCTGGGTGCAGAATTTCACCTGGCTGCTTAGTTTCTAGATCTGAGGGAAGTTGAAGTGGGTGAGTTATTCAAAGCCAATCCCTGACACAGCTTGGGAATGACACAGTTTGGGAAGCTTAGACTTCCATTTATTGCTCATGCTCAGGAAGTTGTTACCTTATGTGCAGAGGCGCACATTTGGTTTGGTTATTTAGGTATATGCCTAAGCTTTTAAGGTACAGTATACCTAAAAAGATAAAATATGTGAACAAGGCAAACATGTGGATTGTACACTTGTCAGAGAGCTGGGACAGGCTGGAATTCCAGGTCAGGTGTACATTCAGTTGGAAATCTGGGCTTCCTGCAATGTACAGAAAGACCCTTGGAGTAATTTAAACAAACCAACAAACCAAGAGTGTCTTGTGACACCTGAAAGATGGACTGGTTGATTGTGTCCAAAGCATATGTTTTGCACCCCTTCTGATGGATGTCCCGTTTCTCTCTTTTTCTTCAGGGTGCCATAAGAATATGTTTCCCCTTTCACCACAGTTGTTGGATTACTTTCCAAACTGGATTTGACTGGAAACCCCCAGCATCTTGACTCTGGAATTACAAATCTCACTTACTGCAACTGGAAGGCAACGTGCTGGGATGTGAACTTACATTGCCTGCCATGCACCCCACGGGCAGCACAGATTCCGGCTTTTCCCGCACTGCTGTGCAAACCCTGTCTCGTAGCCACTGCCGGAACATAAAACAAAAGATTTCTCAGTGGGAGGGTCGGACTCAAGGGGGTTGCCAGGAGGAAAGACAGAAGCCCCAGGACTTTGGGGTCAAGTATGGTCAAGAGAACAGGAGACAGACGGTGGGACTTGGGCACAGCAGGCATTCAGAAGGACTAGCAAATATTCAGAGCCTTGGCTTAGATTTCCGGGAAAACTCTCGCCTCTGCTGTGTGACTGAGGAGGAAGAGGAGAGGCTCCAAGAGGCTCCAGAGAGCCCCTTGGTTGAGCAGCTCCCCAATGGTGTTATATCTGAAGGAGAGGATGAGGCAGACTGGCAGGGGGAGAGGCTCCCTCCAGGGAACTTCTATACCTCACGGGAGCTGTGGAAACAGATAGAAGCCCTTCCTCCTGACCAAGTCCTCTCTCTGGCTTTGGACCTGAAAAGAAAGCGGGAAAGCTGTGGCTCAACAGAGAAGGAACTGAACCTGGCTCCGACAAAGAGCTTGGAGAACATCTACTGTGACGTTGAAGGCCAGGAGGGGCGGCCAGCCATCAATCCAGTACCCAAACCACGAAGGACTTTCCGATACCTGTCTGAGAAGGACCACACAGATTGCCCTAATGGAGGCTATGCCGAGAGGAAGGTGCCAGAACGTCAGTGTAATGGTGGCTGTCCTGCCTCAACTTCCCATGACTCTAGGGAGAGAGTCGTCAGCAGAGGAATCCGAAGCAGATCCAAGAGGTGGGTGCCAGGTTGATCTCTTTGGTTCTTTTTATGCAAGTAGGTAAAGGTAAAGGACCCCTGGGTGGTTAAGTCCAGTCAAAGGCAATTATGGGGTTGCAGCGCTCATCTCGCTTTCAGGCTGAGGGAGCTGGCATTTGTCCACAGACAGGCTTCCGGGTCATGTGGCCAGCATGACTAAACCGCTTCTGGTACAACGTAACACCGTGACGGAAGCCAGAGCACACGGAAATGCTGTTTACCTTCCTACCAGAGCGGTACCTATTTATCTGCTTGCACTGGCGTGCTTTTGAACGGCTAGGTTGGCAGAAGCTGGGACAGAGCAACAGGAGCTCATCCTGTCACGCGGATTTAAATTGCCGACCTTTCAATTAGCAAGCCCAAGAAGCCCAGTGGTTTATACCACAGCACCACCTGCTCCATGATGGATATTGCTCATTGTAGCAAGTCCTGTTCCTAATCATTGCTGTTTCCCCCATCTTAGGGAACAGCTAAGCATACTCTTCTCTCAGTTCCCCCCATTCATTCTTCCATCATCAGGAAATCAGAAAGGTTCTCCCCCACCCCACCTTTCAATATTTCTATTTGCAATTGCAACAGAAAAAATGGGGGGGGGAGAATAGATAAAAAACAAAAATAAATTTCCAGCTGACCTTTTACAGGAAGAGTATTTCATAATTCCTGTTTTAGTATATATTAATATAATCAGTCTAAATAGTTGTCCAAACGAAATTGACTATTACAACCCATATGTTCAAATGTAGATGTGTGTTGGACTACAGCTCCCATCATGCCTGCCCACTGGTCATGCTGGCTGGGGCTGATGGGAGTCCATCAACTCCTGGGGCAGGAACAGGTTTCCCCATCACTGCCTTAAGGCATGAAAAATAATTTCTGAGAGAAATTATGTTAAAAATGATCTCACCCCTTTCTATTGTCTTCATACGTTCTGAATGGAGAAGAACTGAAGACAGCTTTCCCGAAAACATGCATAATACTACTTTATCTAAAAGAGCAGTTTTATGCTGAAAATTCTCCAAAAGGAAAATAAACATTTCAGACAGCTCTAGACAGGGGCAGAAGCCCTTTAACAAAACATAGGAGTTGGGCATGTTATTGCTTGTGAGGATTGTGTGATGATAAGGCAACTCTATGCTTTGTTTGCAGAAAGTCCTTTGAATTTGAGGACATCCAAGGTTACCGAAACCGGCTAGCAGCCATGGAGTACCAAAAGCTCCATGAAGAATTGAATGGCAGCACAAGTGTCCGCCTCTATTGCACGCAATCGGAGGACAACCTCTATGAGGACATTATTGGTATGTTTCAAAGTTCACTTGGAGGAAATGAATTGTACTAGTTTGGAGCTGACCTGTTGAACATGTTTATAGATACCTGTTTATTGAGTGATATCAAATACCACTTCTCTGCTGCAAAACAGCAAATTGAAGAGAAGTGGGTGTGGGGATTTGCAGAGCATGCTGCTGCTTTGTGCTTTCTTCCTCCCCATTTCCTTTCTATTAGTTCACAAGTAGGCACCCTATGGGCCCTAATGTCGTTTTATGCAGCCCCCAAACCTGCTCAAGCTGCCCCATTCTTCCATCGTATCAGAGTTCCTTCAGTCCTGTTCGTTTCCTCCTTATTTTTCCTGTTTTCTTTTTAAGTGTCTCTTCTCCCCCACCCCCTTTCTGTGTAGTTTCAGAACAATTTGAAGAGCCACATTTTATTTGATAGAAATAATTGATGTATTCTCAGGAGACTTTTCCTGGTTGTACAGCTTTGGGAAAAGGATGTTTTTCTCTCAGCTCTCTGAGAACAAATTGATAGATTTCTGGTGTGTGTGTGTGTGTGTGTGTGTGTGTGTGTAGCACACCAAAGCCAGAGAGTAATTTTCAAAACAGTAGCTGTATTGGTCTGTTGTACCAAGAAAATCCTGCGCATGACCTTTGACATCTTAATGACAGGTGGGTTGTCCCTCCCACCAGCCAAGTTTTGCATGTGTGGTTGGGCTTCAGCTCCACAGCAGGACTGAACCTGCCCCCCATCAAGCAGTAGGTGGTGAGCTGAAACCTACTATCTGCAGCAACTGGCTCTGTGCATGAGTTCCCTTTGGTGAACTTGCTTGTGTAGCAGAACAAGGTAGAATTCACCCCCTGCCCATCAGCTGGTTGACAGGTGGCTGTGGTTTTGAAAAATGGTCCTTGTGGGATCAATTTGAACCTCTGGTAGGCCAGGATTGGCTTTTGGGCCAGAAGTTGCACTGCCCTGCTGTAGACATGGTCCCAGTTTGTGCCTTTTGTTGTTGCAAGCATGTTGGTATTCTGCCTCTCTCCTTCACGATACTCCTTTTTCCTAGATCCTGCTAAGGAGAACCTGTATGAAGACATCAAAGTGAAGCCTCTATGGAGGATCCCCTCTGCTTGGAAGCTGCCTCCTGCCCGGAACACCATCAAGACTCCCAAGGTGAAGGCCCATTTCTCAATGTCTGTTCTCTGCATCCCCACCTAAGGTTGGATTTTGCCTCTGCACTTCACAGGAATTCAGTTGACTTAAGATGGAATAAGTTCAGACACGCACAGACTCAGTGGCATTGAGCTAAGTGTTTGATCTGCTACCATTGAAATGTTTTGTGTGTTTGAGGTGACTGCAAACCTGAGACAATCTGGCTTTCACCATTGTTGGCAGTTATCGACTGAAGATTGCACATGTGTGTGAATTCACCATTAGAGAGTGAAATGCTGCTTCACTGTGCGGTGTTAGCATTAGCTTGATCTCTGTTTGTCTGAAGACAATACTCTGCACTCCTCATGCAGAGAACAAAAGAGGAAGGGGGAAATTTGTCCATGCATGCTGAAGGGCATTCGCAATCTGTGGGTTAGGAGCATACCTCCACACACATGCACTAGGGTACTCTTTTGGGGAGGGGCGCTTGTGCTGCCTGGGGATTAAGCCATATGCCCAGTATCTACAGCACCACAGGGGTCTTTGTAGCAGTGCAGGGGAGGCACTTGTGCACCTGTGTATGCTTCCCTTTTCAGACCCCCTACTCACTGTGCTTTTATAAAATAGGGAAGTGCATTTGTTCAAGACTGAAAGCTGAAGCTTCCTCTCCATCCCTCCCACTTGTGAAGGAATGAGCCTGAGGCGCATTCGCAATGCTAGCCTTTCCCATCCTGTGGCCCTCCAGCCCTGAACCATTGGTCTTGCTGGCTGGGGCTGATTGGAGTTCCAACAACTTTTGAGGAGCCAAGAAAAGGTGTTGGCAGGCACTTAAAGCCTGTGTCCATGGTTCCCATTATAACTGACTTGAAATGACACCCATCCCCTGCTTCTCTAGTGACAAATCAGGGAGATTGTGTTAGCTGCTATTTTGCCCCCAAATGTTTTTAGGGGAAGAGGACAGTCACCAAGCTAAACAATTGCTAAATGCACAGGTGTGTAAATCGGGAGAATTGGGCAGGCGGTGGGAGAGCAGGCAGGCCTAATTAGATTTCTCCACTGCTCAACTAAGGGGACTTTCGGCCTGTGCTCTTCTCCAAACCAGGGATTGTTCCATACCTGTTAGACACTTCTACTTCATTGCCACTACCATAAAAAGCAGGCAGCCTGTTTGCAGAATTTTTGTTCATTATTGGTGCCTACCCACATTCAGCTTACTGGGAATCCCTTTCCTAGTGAAACCTTCTCACTCTCAACCATGTTTTTATTTGTCCTCTTTTTTTGGTTTTGTGCAGCTGCCCCCGAAGCCACACTTCCTTCACCGCAAAACCTTGGAGCTAAAGACCACAAGGATCTGCCTGCGTGGGAGGCTGCCAAAGGACACAACTCTACCTGTTACGCTGACGGAGTGGAAGTTCTTCAAAGCAGGCGAGGCTGGAAGCAGGAAGAGGAAGAATCTACCTCGGGTGAGGAAGGACGATTCCAAACTTTGAGGGTTTTTTCCCCAGGGGGAATGCAGCAAGAGGAGCAAGAGTCCTTTTTTTCTTTCTTTCTTTCCCTGAGCTCGAGGAGATCTTCACCCTTCCTCTGCAGCAATGCTAAGCAGCGATTTGAACCTAGTTCAAACCTAGGTGCAAGACTCAGCTAGCTAGTCCTCCTTGTGGAAGCCCGTGCCTGAATTAATTTCACTCCTTTGTTTATTTGGATGCTGTTGTCCTGCTGTGCATAGACAGCTATTCAGACTGATTAGCAAGTGGGCAAAGGCAGTATGTGGCTAATACACAGCTAACCCCCATTCACTTTGGAAGTTTAATTCTGATTTTAAACAAGTGATCAATGATGCTTGTAAAGGCTCAATGTGACCCTGAGTTCATTTTATTCTGCCTAGACTCATGTAGCTTCTTCCTCTGGAGCGGCTTACTCCGGATTTAACATTTTAACCTCCAAAGTGTTTTGCGGCTTGAAGCTGCTGAGCAGTTTATTAGGAATGAGACAGTTCCATAGAACTTGAATATCATTTTTCTGATGTGTTTCCTGCCGCTCCCTCCTGTGGGTGAGTGAATAACAGAGATGCATGACTGGTGTAGTCGGCAAACCAAGATTCGCTTCTGGCGCTGCCTACGCACTGGAGAAATTGGGCTCCTGTCCAGCTGGGGGTCTTTTTATATCACCTCGCATACATCTGTATTTTTTAAAAAACCAGTGCACAACACACACCAGTTCTCTTGGCAACCCTACAGTAAGAAAGCATTGCAAAAAAAAAAGATGTGATTCAGATATTGTTGTCTAGCTAGGGACCTGAGCAATAAAAGCTCCCAATTCTGGCATCTACTTTAGGCTAAAGGACTGAGCCAGCCCACACAGCCTAGTAGAAATCTCTTTCTTCTGTGGCAGAGCGAATTGGGGGTAGGAGGAGGGAAGGCTAGCATATTCCCCAGGCCAGACTTGTTGCCTTTTCCAAGTGTTACACATCAGCATTTTTTGGAGTGTGCAAAGATGATTATAAATATTGTGCCAAGAGGAATGATGAGTGCCCTTTGTCAGACAAAGACCCCTAAACAGCCTCCAAAAGTAAAGGAGTAATTTACCGACAGGGAAAATGCATGTTGTTCTCTCACTCTGAACTCACAAGATTGCTGGAGTGATGCCCAAACACACTGGCAAAGAATCTTGGTCAACCCCACCAGGGGAAGGATGTGCTACGTTCCAGCATCCTGATGCCATATCTGCAGCTCTCAACCACTTTTCCTGGGTTCTTGAAGCTGCTGACAAATATGACAGCCCTGTGACCGCCAGAGTTTGTGGCAGCTGGCTTAGAAAGTGTGTGGTGGGGAAACACGTTTCCAAATCACAGTGCTTCCGTGGCAAGAAGCTGTGGAAAGTCTCAGCTATCTGGCATGCACACCCTCCCCCCCCCTTTGCATTTTGCACATTTTGTCTCAACAAACACCAGTGTAACAGGGCTACCATTTCAAAGTGCGAAGTAGCTCTCAGATTAAGATCAAGGCTGGGAAAACTGCAGGAGCGGAAGAGAGGCAGGAGGAAATGGATGGAGGAAGTGCAGTGCTTCCTGCAAAAGGGCAGCCGTGCCCTCGGGTTGTGCTGCACGCCATTGTGTACCGCCTTGGCCCAGGGGCAGCTGAGCAGATTGCTGCTGCGGTTCCTTCTTCCTCTGCCCGCCTGACCCTGCTTGGGTTGCCGAGGTCAGGGAAAGGGTTGGGACTGTGAGCGGCTTTACCTGGCTATTGCCTCTTGCATTTGTGCATTGCTGGTGGTGATGGGAACGACTGGTCCCCACCCTGTGGCCTGTGCTTGGAATGTCGAATGCATTCTTAAAGCCGGGCAAGAGGGAACTTGGCCTGCATGCCGCGCCTTTCAGGCAGCAAAGCAGTTCCGCAGGAGACGAGAGCGCCAGCAGGTTATGACTTGATATGCTGAGCCAAAGAGCTTTCTGTCTGCCTGTGGCTTAAGACGCCTGATACTACACATGGAACTGGATGGGCTTGGCTGCTGCCGCCACTACCACTCAGCTCTTAGTGCATGGTGTGTTTTTTAGAACAACATAAAGTAGGTAACTCAAAAAAGGGGCACCCTGCCTGCCTGTCTGCCTCCAGATATGGAACTATGTTCCCCTCTCTTTTATTCGAAGGGTCAGTCCTTCCCTTCATTTCCAGGCCCAAACTGTTCCTCAGTCCCGGCAAGGGAGGTCCCTTGCTGCCATTTCCTTGAGAATCTGTGGCCCTCCAGACATTGTTGGATCGCGGCCAGCAGTGATGCATGAGGGGGCCAGAAAATCAGTGGTTCCCTCTCAGCAGTAGCAAATGAGCAATCAGATTCTAGAATGGTGAACATGGTTGTAATGGAGCATGAATATAGATTTTCATGTTCCTGATCCTCTAAATAGGCACACCTTTGGAAAGCCAAGCCAACCTATGTTATGAATCTTGGGTCTGTGTGCATGGAGTTGAATGTGCCTTTGCGCAAGACTGTAGATGTAACAAACACTTCATGCTACAGAGTACTGTGGGAAGTTCTCTAGTCGCTCACAGGTTTCACTTCTCCCTGTGACCTGGTCCCAAGATCAGGCCCATGTCAGGACTCCTAGTGGCATGTATATCCAGTGTCCATATGCATCCCTTGTTATCCTTTTCAATTACACTTTTGCGTGTTTCTTCCGGAGGCCAGATGATTTAGTTTGCCCTCTAGATGGATCAGATCATCCCTGACATGGGTTTGGTAGCTGCCCACCTCAAAATTTTCCAACATGGCTCTGTGAATGGCCAGCTTTTATGGTCCTTGTCTGGATACTTGGTAGACATGTGGCCCCTCTTGATTTCCACTTTGTTTTTTGGGTTTCAGCTTGTGTTGAAGATTCAGGAAATCTTTGACTCCAAACGAGGGAAGAAGAGGGTGAAGTTGGTGGCCCAGACAGGAAAAGAAGTTTCTCCAGCCAGAGGTATAGATTTTAAGTTATGTACAGTTCTACTAGTCAGATATCAAAACATTGGTGGGGATAAGCATGTACTTGCCAACTCTTGAGTATTGATTATGTTTAATATTTGCTTACTCCTTTTTTTTTATCCTGCCCTTCTTCTAATGACCTTAGGATAATGTAGAAGGTTCTGTACTAAAATTGCAGAAGAATACAGTAGTCCCTGATTTTTTTAAAAAACTGTGCTACTACATTTTTCTATGCGGCTTTCCTTCCTGGCATGTGCTGAACTGCCTAGTAAAGAGCCATGTGTTCTTTGTGTGACCTGCATTTTGCAAATCAGCATTGTCAAGTTGCCTAGTAGTGCTAAACAATTTATGGTGATGCTTCCTTACATTGCACAACATGGAAGATGCCTCCTCGAAACCGTATGATGAGTTTTATTTGCTGTGTTTAGCACTTGGAGTGTGTGTGGCAGCATATGCTTTTGCCAGATGTTGCACCTGTGCCTAGCTTTTGGTGCCCTTAGGCCCATGATGGGTCATCAGCACGTCAATTGCCTTCCAGCATTTCCTATTCCCACCCAGCTGGCAAATTCTGATGGAAATTCTCTATCGTTTCAGGTGAAACCAATGGGTATGACAGTGAACCGGAGAATCTGCCAAAAAGTGAGTGAGTCACAAGGGCTGAGCTAGCTCATGGGGCATAATTATAGCTGCTGGATCACCTGCTGGTATATTTACTAGAAATGGCCAGGCTGCGTATAGCTTCTGTGAACCATTTGAGTATTTGGAATATTGACCATTTGTTTGTGGCAAAGTGGGCTCACTATGAATGCTTAGAGCAGGGATGGGAAGCTGTGGCCCTCTGGATGTTGTTGGCCTCCAGCTCATGTTACCTCCAGCCAGGTTGGACAGTGATCAGGGATGGTGGCAGATGTAGACCATTAACAACTGGAGATCCACCGGTTCCCCATTCCTGGCTGCTTGTGGAGCTCAGGGGATGCATATTTCTTCCAGCACCTGGGAGAGCATAGCTTGCTTGGGAGCTATGTCTACTAAAACTTTGGCATGAGGACTTCATGCCTAGGATCCCAATAAAGAGAATAAAGGATTGGGGTGACCGATAGGAAAAAAATATCTGCAGGAAGTGGGCATGTTTAGAGCTCAGGTGGTGGCTTTCAAACTGTGTCCCCTTGAACTCTGGAGTTCCAGTTGCTTGATGGGAAAATCATCAAGCTTTACTATTTTCTTGCATTGTTTGACATGTTCTAGGGCACATTTGATTTTTACAGGGCAACAGAAAAGCCCAACAAACTTAGCTGTTGCTCCGCATAAACCTTGAAAGTGGGCCAGAATCCTCTGAGAAACCTGGTAATCACATGGCAGGCATGAATGGGTGTTGCTGCACATAAGCCAGTATGGAACGAGTTCCCTCAAAGGAGGGAGGTTTCCCCTCAAAAACCCCAACTCTTTTAGGGAATAGATTCCATCCAAAGCAGTTGTGTCCTTTTCCAAAAGTGAAGAGAAAACATCCGAAAAGAAAAAGGTTAGAGTTAGGGCATCTAGATGCTGCAGAAGCTGCTTCTCTCCAGTTCCATGGTGCTACAAAGTAATCACTGAGCTTCTTGTGGTAAAATATATCAAGAGGCTAGTCACACGCCCCTCCCAAAGGCATCTCCAGTGTTGCCTCTTTAGCCCATTCATTTCTGTACTCTGTATGGTCCTGCAAGATTGTGAAACACCCTTTCCTGGGAAAAAAAGGAGTAACTGGAGTGAGATTATACATAATGAGTTTGGCCCTTTATCCCAGGCTTGCATATAAGCACTGGAGGAAGAACAACTAGAGCAACAGGCTCCAAACTGGATCTGTGTCATGACTCATCTGCTCTAGCTGGCACCAGTGGCTCTGGACACACCAGCATTTCCTGCTCTCCATGCCTGCAAAGCTTTGCCTGTAGCCTAGCACAGACACACTTCAGTAGTGCCCACCCATGTCAAGTCATTTCTCCATCCATCCTGCAAACTGTCTTGTGTGGGCACTCAGATAAGCACCCTCTCTTAGGTGCTAGAGGTGGGAAGGGAAGACATTGCAGTCAGGTTTGGAATAAAGGAAGTGCGACTTTTAAATGCAGGCTGCATGAAGCCTAAGTCACTGCAGTTGGTGCAGTTTTGAATACTGCTCAAATCTCATTCAGAATGGGATGCTTTGTGATAGCTCACTGTGGTGGAGAGGAGGAAACCAGCTCTGTTCTTGTGCTATAGCTTTCAGATGTTAGTATGTTTTGCCTCAGATTGGGCAGCGTAGCTAATTTGCTACCAAGCAAGTAAGTCTCTTGCTTACTGCTCCTCCAACCTTTACTGGTTTGCGGGAGAACAGAGATTGCCTTGTTCCCAACTTTATCACTGAACATCTGCATGACCTTGAGTAAATTCCCTAATCCAGGCCAGGTCAATGTATTGCCCTCCAAATGTGTGTCCAACTGCAGCTCCCATAATCCTTGAGTTTTGGCCATGCTGCGTGGGACTGATGGGAGGTGGAGTTCGACAAGAACTGAAGGGCACCATGTTGGCTAATCTGCCCCTAACCCCTCAACCTTCTTCCTCTCTGTTGCTGCCTCCCCTTCCTTCACTTAGGATAAAAGGCTTTAGCAGTTAAAGGGTCATTTGTCTCTCTTAGGTCGCCATAAGCGCCTGCTGCAGGTACAGGCTCAGTCCAAGAGAAATCCACACTACCAGACTCTGGAGCGGGACCTCATTGAGTTCCAGGAGCAGCAGCTCTTTGAGCTCTTTGTGGTGGTGTCACTACAGAAGAAGCCATCAGATGCAACATACACCCCACAGATTATACAGCAATTTCCTAGCAAGGTGAGTGGCATAGCAATGCAGACGTCTGTCTCCATTGTCCAGAGCTTAATGTTATTGTGAATATGCATTGTGAGTCCCGTTGCTCTTGTCATAGCAGTATAATACACATTGAGATGAATAGAAGCACAAGTATACTATCTGGTCTGTGAGTCCTTGGTTGACGTTTTTGTATCTCTTAAAATAATTCCACTGTGCCGTTTCAGTGACTTGTAAGGGAATGAGACTTATCAAAGGCCCATCACAGTGGGTGACTGAGATTGATTTTGTGGCAGTCATCGGGATTCGTCCTAGGCCCCTCAGGAACTGGAGCATCCTTGGAGCCTAATTGCATGCTATATGCAAAATATGTGCCAAAAGAGTCCGACAGCTGTTTCCCTTAAAAAATGCAGCTTCAGGAGGGAGATGCAAACTACACCATCCTATATAATAAAGTGCAAGTGTCTCTGCGTCCAGATTCCCTGTGTCCCGTTTTCCGTGCTACTGAGCATGTGCCCCAGGGACACAGGGATTGGACGCAGAGACTGCACGCACACACACACACACACACACACACACGCTCTCCCCACCCCCCCACCCCTCTGCCCTGCACTGGCTCAATAAGCAGTTAAAACAGAGGCCACCAGGTGGAAGGCAGGAGCAGGCAGCAAGGCCCCTAAGCAGGGCAGGCCCTCTCTCAACGTGCCCAAGGGCCTGAGGAGGAAGCTGGGACGACCAAAAAATCGAGGCCCCGGCTTCTCCTCAGTAACAGGCCCGAAATTGAGGCCCAAACAGCGCAAGCAACCGGGAGACCCCCGCTGGGCCGGAACGGCCAGGAAAGGCGCGGGGAGGCCACCGAATGCTCAGCGCCAACCGCGGGACCCTCAGAAAGCGCCGGGGTGGGCGCAAGCCCCCCGACGGCAAAGCTCCCTCCTGGACGCAGCAGGCGACTGAAAAACAGCCGCGGAGGCCAACAAAAGTAGCGGGAGCCACCCCCACCCCACCCCCGAAAACCTGGGCGTACACCCCGGAGCAGCCGCCCGGGCCGTCCAGGAGCCAGAATTCGGCCACTGGGCCCTGGCAGCAGCAGCACTATTGAGGGGGAAAAATTAGGAACCAAACGGCAGGCGCAAAAAACGCACGAAAACAGGGTGGGGAGGGATCCGCACTCCAAACACAAGCTTCGGAGGGGGTAAAGGAAGAAATATCCCCCGCACCCCCCAGCCGAGCCCGGGCTGTAAAGGTTAAGGGGGGGACTTTGGCTTGGGGTTTGGGAACGGGGGGGGGGGAATTAGGGATAAATTAAGGATCAAAGGGAGGGGGGAGGAACAATAAATTAGACAAGGAATAAAAGCCCCCCACGCGCCGCTGCCACTGAAAAAGGCCGAATGTTCTAGCGCCCGTTTATTAAACGGGCTGAATGGCACTAGTTTCCCTATAAACCTCTATAAATCTCTAGTCTATCTGTCTGTAAGTGATGTTTTAACCCCACCTTTCTGTTTTATTTCTAAAACACTCAAAGATGGCCTACGTCACCTGAAATAAATTGCACCTCCAAAATACATATCCTGTGGGGTTTAAAATGCATGCTTGCTTCCTCAAAAGTATATCTGGAATCTGACGGAGGTGTTGTGATGCAAGTGGCTTGGATGGAGAATTGATTTGGGGGCAGAGAAAGGGTTAAATGCTCCCTCTCCAGTTCCACCCCCCCAGTCCAAAACTCCCTCCTAAGAAAAGCAACCATTGGGCTTTACATGTTACATGCATTAGGGAGCAACATGTATTTCCGTCCTCAGGCTGAAACATTGCCTGCTGGACTGTGGTCAAGTGGAAATGCCCAAGTGCTGACCTAGCTGGCTGTGCCCAAGCCCCTGTGCAAAATCTGGGCTTGAACGATTGCTCAGCTCTTTGCCAGAGAGCCAGAAAAGAAGCTCAGCTTTGTTTTGGCAAAACATGCACCAGTTTCTAGTGCTGCGCTGCTGGCGTCGGCTCACAGACAGAGAGAGGAAGTGCAGCAGAGTTTTAATGGTAATCCCAGAACAGCGCTGACTTCATCCTGGTTTTTGTTGATAACAAAAACAGGGAGGGGGAATGTGTTGGCCTACATTGCTCAGGAGGCACAGTGAGCAACATCCCACCGCCTCTCTTTGTACCACTGCTGACAAAGTGGGTGGCGCCCTGCCAGTCTGCTAGCCTTCCCTCTGCCTGGGAGATATTTGGTAGGATGTTAACAAGATTTGCACGGGAGGGTCTTTGAGGCTGGGATCCAGCAGGAAACATTGCCCTAGTAATTACAAGGCAATGATTATAACATGAGCACAGTGATTACAGGCTATCACCAGCTCCGAAAATAGTGCTGTTTCCAAACAATGTGCCAGTCACTCCCTTGCATGGGAGTCTGCAGTGAAGCAAAGCTCCTGGAAAGCCTTTACTAGTCTCAACAGTAAAGCAAGCTAGACTGGAGTGGGCAGGGGTGTTTTTTTTTACAACGAAGGCCATGCTGTAAATTAATCAGGAAATAGCAAGGCATGTATATACTTTATTCATACTGTATGCCTATTTTTTCTTATTATATACTCTGTTTTCTGATATTTTTATTGAGCACTGCTTTGGAAACATTTGTTGGAAATTGGTTAATGAATTCTTAAGGAAATCAATAACCTGCATACTCTTACTGCAGAATTGATCTGATCATACCTGGAAACTGTTCCTCTGCCTTTGAAAAATTGTAACTTATTTTTATTTGGGGGGAGTGGGGTACCTTTTTCAAGGTATTCATGTCAAAAGCAGCTCTTGGAGGGAGAGGATGAAAATTGATGGGGGGGGGGGCTGGTGTTTGGTATACTTGGAGGATAGTCTCCCATGTCTGCACCCAGAGAGGAAACTCTTTGCTTGCCTGGCTGTGTTCAGTGATGTGGTGTGTGTTCCCTCTGCAGCCTGACCACCCCTTTCGGCAATCTAAGGACACGGAAGAGAGGCTAAAGGTCATCCCCAAATTCTGTTTTCCTGACCCCAAAGACTGGTGCCCAACATCAGAGTCAAAGAGGTGAGAGACTGTAAAATGGATTATTTTTATTTAGTGAGGATCTAGGCTAAGAATTGGATTACTTGGGAGCAGCAGTGGGGAACTGGACCTAGCCAATGGGCCTGGGTCAGACCTCCTCCAACCCCTGTGTGGCATTTTGATAGATCGGTATGGCTACCAACCTGTCAATTACCCAATGTCACCATGACATCAGGCATAACATTTTCATTGCCAGCGTGGCCAAAGCTCAGGGGTAAACAGGCTGTTTGTTGGTGTCTTCACACCCCACTTCCTTTGCCCAGGCGGTTTGAAATCAGTTTGCAAAGGCACAGGGGTTTAGAGGCACCTATGATCAGTAGGTCAGTGGCACCTTACAATCCAGGATACCACCCCACACCCGATGTCACTTCCTCTTGAACTTCCAGTGCTCAATGAAGCCTTTTTTCTTTCATTTCCAGCAGGCTTCTAAACTGAATTCTGATATTACAAATTTAACACATTTTTAGTCTTGTTGCATTGGGTCTTGGAGATGACTGATTAAGTGGTATACAAATTGTTCAAATACATAAACAAATGATGACAACAGGTGTTGGGCCTGACTTATGGGAAATGGTCTTGCATGCCCGAGGTCCCTTGCTGCTGGTTTTCCATCTCTTGGAGTATCTCTTGTTGAGCACCGAGGGGTAGGGTTGGTTGCCCTTGGTAAGGGCAACATGTCTCCCCTTTCATGTGGTTTTGCTGCTCTCAGACTGAGATGCATTAGGAAGCGTGTCCTTTTGGCTAGTTGAAGAAATTGATTTGATTATTTTTTAAAAATACCCTTCCTTGAAATGAGTGTTTAAAAGCACAAATAAAACTACAACCCTGTAGCAATCTTTTTATCTGCTTGTTACTTTCTGCCCACCCTTCCCCCAATTCACTGCAGTGTCACAGTGACCTAGATATTGCTGACCATGAACTGCTTACCTACCCCAGTGGGACCCTTGCAAACAAGGGTGGGGTAAGGAGGTAATCTCTTGGCGGCCAGTTCTAGTCATTTCTGGGTGGGTGGAGATCTTGGAAGGCAGCACACTGATGAAATATCTGCTGTAAACAGATTTAGGAACTGGACAAGCTCTGTGTCATTTGTGCCCAGCAGTGAAATTCACATTGTGAAGATGGGGCCCTCTGCAGGGTAGGCTAACTCCTGCTGTGCTCGCTCAGTCAGCATGGCACTTTTTTTCTCTCTTTCCCAGCGAAACGTTTTCCTTTGTGCTGACTGGTGAGGATGGCAGCCGCTGGTTCGGATATTGCAAGAAGCTCCTGGTAAGTAGCTCCCTGTCTTGGATGCTAGCATGAAAGCTCTGCAGCTGCAGGTTAAGGATGAGTGCATGTCCACAGTCCTGTGGATGGATTGGCTAGCAGCCTAGATGCCTGAGCAGCTTCAAATAATTCTTAAGGCTGGCATATTGAAGGAAAAAGAGGGTGGAGGGAAGACGCACTATTAGAAGCTGAAACCAGGGGTGCTCAGGTGACGGTAGGGTGAGAGATCCTTAGCAGTCTGGCCTTCTTGCACGTTCCACTGCTTTGCACCTAAAGGTCTGCTCTTGTCTCCTTTTTAGCCAGAAGGGAAAGGCAAACGACTACCTGAGGTATATTGCATGGTGAGTCGCCTCGGCTGCTTCAACCTTTTCTCTAAGGTGAGTGGGTTGCCCTGAACCTCATAGAGAAAGTGGTAAAATGCCTTTCTAGGGTTGCTGTTGGTTGTTGGGATGGCACACATCTTTTCACAGCACCTGCCAAACATTAGAGGAACCAAGGTGGGGAGCCTGTGGGTCTACAGCAGTTAGTTGCACTCCCATCTGCTCCAGCCAGCAGGGCCAGGCCAGGGATGATGGGAGTTGTAGTCCAGCAGCATCTGCAGGGCTACAGGCTCCCCAGCCCTGTAGTAAAGGAAATGAGGGGAAGGGTTGTACCTTAAATGCACCTTTAGTGAGGTGGAAGCAAAATCAGCACCAGTAAAGGTTAATCCAAAGCCAACCCCTTTCCCCAGCCCCCAGAGTTATGGCTGGAAAGGATGTGGTCTCCTGATTTAAAGAAGCTCTTAAGAAACAAGCTTTCAGTTCCCTTCTTACTGGAAGAGAAGGGCAATGCTTTGAGGAAGACTGCAGAGAAAACTGCCTTGCTGGCTGTAGACTGGCAAAATGACAATAATTTGTTCAATGTGGTTTGTAACGTATTCTGAAGAGACTTCATCACATAACAGCTGTCCACTCCCTAGAATGCTTGTTGCTTGCCATTCATTTCATTGTCAGTTATTAAATTTGTATACTGCCCTTCATCTGAAGATTGCAACATAAAAGTACAACATGAGAAGACAAAATACATAATAAAACAAAACACAACAAATTTTAAATGACACGTTTTAAAGGACATAGAATGTTATGGGCCTGGTTATAGAGAAACGTTTGTGCCTGGTGCCTAAATATACATAATGAAGGCTCCAGTTAACACCCCCCCCCCCCCGGAAAGAGCATTCCATATGGGGAGCCACTGCAAAAAAGTACTGTTCTTGTGCTGCCACCCTCTGGACCTCTTGTGGAGAAAGTGCACAAAGAAGGCTCTCAGATGGTGATCTCAGGGTCTGGGTCAGTTCATATGGGGACAGACGGTCCTCAAGGCACTGCAGCCCTGAGCCGTTTAAGACTTTATAGGTCAAAACCAGAACTCGGATTCACATCCTTCATTATACATAGTCGTTGTGGCATTGCCAAACTTATCTGAGATTTGCACAAAGCATCCTGATTGTTTGCCTGCAATGTTTTGGACATCCCATAGGCAACTGGCTTGCAACTAACCATGATGGCTATGTTTTGCCTCCAGTGTCAGAGGCAGTATATCTCTGAATGCCAGTTCCTGGGAATCAAAGGTGGGGAAAGTGCTGTTGTGCTCATGTTTTGTTTGTGGGCTTCTCAAGGCATCTGGTTGACCCCCGTGAGAGAAAGATGGGCCATTGGTCTCATCCAGCAGGGCAGTTCTTATGTTCGCTTTGAAAAACTGTTACCTGTGAAGTGCTGTTAACTGCTCTCTGCAATATTACCAGTCATATAAAGGAAATCTATAATAGAACATTAGCATTTCAATTTTAAGCATATTTTGGCCTTCTCTTTGAACCATTTACAACCTCCATGTGCCATATTGATGGATTTTAGGCATGAATTCATGAACAATGAGGAAATGCGCACTCATTGCTTTTCGTAGGATTAGGGGGTTGAACTGAATTGCCTTCTGCTTTGGCCCCAGGGTAAAACTGCCGCCTCCTCATTTGTCTTGAGATGCACAGTGTAACATACAGTAAGATCTCAGATCTCATTACACGATCAGTATTACTCCAAGCACACTAGCGGCCACTTAGAAAAGTGAAAGAGACAGCAATGGAAAACAAATGGGATGTGTGTGCATTTAAATACGCAATTACGCGACTTAATAAAGTATTGTGAAGGAAGCGTAGGCGGCTCTGGAGTCTGGAAGAATGCTGACAAACTTTGAAAGTGGCTCACACTGAGCTAGAGGAGGTGAAGGAATGATGAATTGAATGTGAGGAAGGTAGAATTGGGGGGGGGATGCACTTAGGGGTGTGTCCTGGGTGGGTGGGGAATGCCCACACTTGGTGACACGGTGACTTACTCACTTACTTACTTTTCTGGTGAATTAACTTGGAAAACTGGTTTCTCTGGATGGTTGTGCCATTACAATGAAGGGCACATCTGTGCTGGGGGAGGGAAATGAACATGCCTTCATATCATGTGCCAATAACACAGCACATCTTACACATTGAAAGTGAGAGGACATCAGCTGAAGTGCTGAAGTGTCAATCCTCTCTGCTTTCATAGAATCATAGAGTTGGAAGGGATTCTGAGAATAATCTAGTCCAACCCCCTGCAATGCAGGAATATTCAACTGTCCCTTGCGGGGATAAAACCTGCAATCTTGGTGCTATAAGCACTACGCTATAACCAGCAGAGCTATCCAGCTGTTTCTCACTTGTGTTGTGGCCAGGAAGAACCAGTCTTGTAACAGTAAATTCTTCACATGCAGATATTGGATGAAGTGGAGAAGAGGCGTGAGATGTCCCCAGCCCTGGTGCACCCATTCATGCGCAGCGTCATGGAGGCACCATTCCCTGCTCCTGGGCGCACCATCACTGTGAAGAGTTTCCTGCCGGGAGCAGGAAATGAGGTAACGGCAAAAGGCATTGTTGCCTAGCGTGAGGAATGATCACCATGATTGCAGTAGGAAACTGGGGGAATGCTTGCTTCACTGCCCAGAATGTGCAAGCCATAAAGCAATTTCCAGAGGGTTGCTGGGTTGCTGGCATCCTTTATCTGTCCTTTTCATAGCTGCCAAGTTATCCCTTTTTTAAAGGGATTTTCCCTTATGCTGAATAGGCTTCCTCGCGAGAAAAGGGAAAACTTGGCAGCTATGGTCCTTTTGGGACACAATTCAGAGCTTGCCAAGTCTTTGAGCACACACCTAAATAAATGTATGAGTGGAACGACTTCCATTTGCACAGTGGGACTTCCCTTCCCCTATCTGCACCCCTTCTGTTCTGTTCTGGGTTTTCCCCCAACCCTTGTAGCAGATTTGGGGATGGCATAGTGCATGTGTGGAGGGGGGAGAGGAAGCCATTCTGCTCCTATAATTATTTAAGTGAATACAGTCATACCTTGGTTGTCAAACGCCTTGGTACTCGGATGTTTTGGCTCCCAAACGCCGCAAACCGGGAAGTGAGTGTTCCGGTTTGTGTACGTCTTTGGGAAGCTGAACGTCTGACGCGGCTTCCGAGGCTTCCGATTGAGTGCAGGAACCTCCTGCAGCCAATCGGAAGCCATGCCTTGGTTTTCGAACGGTTCCGGGAGTTGAACGGACTCCTGGAACGGGTTAAGTTCGACAACCAAGGTACCACCTCAACATTTTGGGTTTCAGGAGAGAACACAACAACAAAATGGCTCAGTTCTTGTCCATAACTCATTTACAATTGTCTGCTCTCAGGTAATTGAGCTTTGCCGTCCCCTGGATTCGCGTCTGGAACATGTTGACTTTGAATGCCTGTTTAAGTGCCTCAGCATCTCTCACTTGATCCAAGTCTGCGCTTCTCTCCTGCTGGAAAGGAGGGTGATCTTCGTTGCTGACAATTTGAGGTGAGACTGAAACGACAAGTCCCCTGCCTGGCTTGGCAAGATCTTTGTGTGTGTGTGTGTGTGTGTGTGTGTGTGTTTCCCACCGCCCTTTTGGAACCTTTCATGCCACAAAATAATTGCAACTTTTCTTGTTAATGCATATATAGACTATCATCATCATCATCATTGAAATTCAGCCACCATAAAATGCAAACTCTGGAAACATGAAACAGATATTCATGAATTACTGGAAAAAATACTATTGGTCTACATAAGTTTGCACATATGGTGTAGCTTGCATGGAACCTGACACCAAAATCTGGAATGGCAGGGCTAGCTGGGGAAGGGCTGTAGATCAGCGGTAGAGCATTGCTTTGCATGCAGAAGGTCCCAGGTTCAATCCCTGGCATCTCAAATCTTGTCTGAAATGCTTGTCTGAAATGCTGAAAAGCCACTGCCAGTCAGTGCAGGCAATGCTTAGCTAGATGGACCAATTGTCTGCCTTGGTATAAGGCAGCTTCCTATATTCCTATGCCCTTCGTATTCGGGAAAAGTGCATTACACAGTCATCTTGGAACTGTACAACTTCATAATTGTGGTGGGAGATAGCATGTGTGAATTTTCCTCCATAAAAAACACAAATTGCACTTAGAAGACTTTCATGCCATGGAAAAGCCTGTATTCTTTCCTGCTAATTTTCTGGCTTTCCAGAACCAGGGAGTATTTATTATGGGACGGCATTCATTCTTTCCGTTAACTACCTCTATTTTGCAGTGGTGCCATTCCAAAAGTAGTACATATTTCCTCTTGCATGGGACCATGGCATACATCACATTTTAGCCTTTACCTGATCTAAATTAATTTCTCTAAATTAGGGGTGCTTTTCGTCAGCCAGGGACTTTATATACTGACTATACTGGCTTAGGGAGCTGGGTATGTTTAGCCTGGAGAAGAGAAGGTTAAGGGGTGATATGATAGGCATGTTCAAATATATAAAAGGATGTCATATAGAGGAGGGTGAAAGGTTTTTTTCTGCTGCTCCAGAGAAGCGGACACGGAGCAATGGATTCAAACTAGAGGAAAGAAGCTTCCACCTAAACATTAGGAAGAACTTCCTGACAGTAAAAGCTGCAACAGTGGAATTTGCTGCCAAGAAGTGTGGTGGAGTCTCCTTCTTTGGAGGTCTTTAAGCGGAGGCTTGACAGGCATATGTCAAGAATGCTTTGATGGTGTTTCCTGCTTGGCAGGGGGTTGGACTGGATGGCCCTTGTGGTCTCTTCCAACTCTATGATTCTAATGCTTTTGTGTTTTATTTTCCTCACTTAGCACCTTGTCCAAATGTGGTCATGCTGTGGTTGCAGCACTCTACCCGTTCACCTGGCAACACACTTATATCCCTGTCCTGCCAGATTCTATGATAGACATTGTCTGCTCACCTACCCCTTTCCTTATTGGCATCCTCTCCTGCTCCTTAACTCAGCTCCAGGACCTGCCCATTGAAGAGGTGAGATCTGAGAAAACCTCAGGAGGAAATGTAAGGGATGGTGGTGCCCCAGTTATTACACCATATTAGTGAGGAAGCGGTGAAAGCTTTAGTCGTGTGTTCTGGGATGACCTATTCATTTAAGACAATATGCTTAATTCTTACACTTGCACAAACCTTGAGTCCATCAGTGTATCCAGTGTGGTGCTACATGAATGTTCATCAGCCCAAGGATTTCTGCTTGTGCAGTAGAATGTTCTGTCCCCCTCCTCCCACCCACCCCTAAATCTGATCTAGGCTGAGACCCTACCTGCCTGCAGACTGTCTCGCCAGAGTGGTGCATGCTCTGGTTATCTCCCGCTTGGACTACTGCAATGCGCTCTATGTGGGGCTACCTTTGAAGGTGACCCGGAAACTACAACTAATCCAGAATGCGGCAGCTAGAGTGGTGACTGGGAGCGGCCGCCGAGACCACATAACACCGGTCTTGAAAGATCTACATTGGCTCCCAGTACGTTTCCGAGCACAATTCAAAGTGTTGGTGCTGACCTTTAAAGCCCTAAACGGCCTCGGTCCAGTATACCTAAAGGAGCGTCTCCACCCCCATCGTTCTGCCCGGACACTGAGGTCCAGCTCTGAGGGCCTTCTGGCGGTTCCCTCATTGCAAGAAGCCAAGTTGCAGGGAACCAGGCAGAGGGCCTTCTCGGTCGTGGCGCCTGCCCTGTGGAACGCCCTCCCATCAGATGTCAAAAAGGAAAACAGCTACCAGATTTTTAGAAGACATCTGAAGGCAGCCCTGTTTAGGGAGGCTTTTAATGTTTAAGAAATTAGTATATTTTAATGTTTCTGTTGGAAGCCGCCCAGAGTGGCTGGGGAAACCCAGCCAGATGGGCGGGGTATAAATAATTTATTTATTTATTTATTTATTTATTTATTTATTTATTATTATTATTATTATTATTATTATTATTATTATTATTATTATTATTCCCCCAACCCCTCCAGAGCAATTCTTGTCCTGACGGGACATGTTAGTTGAATGCTCTCCATTGGTACCAACACAACTGTTTGCTCAATGGCCCATTTCACAGAAGAACTTTTTTAAAGATGGAGCCGGGGATCTGAATTTTCATTTGTAGACACCGCTCCCCCTTCCTTCTCTTCTCAGTTGGAATGTGCTGCCATTGTAGATGTGGCCCCCTTCATGCGCAATAGCTTCCACCAAAGTGCTTGAATTGAAGTCAGAGCTATGAAGTGATAACTTTGTCCTATCCTGGATTGCCAATGATTGATGGACACCGCGGTCACTTGATAAGAAGGGTTGTGCTTATGTTATCTGATCTGTGTTATCTGTTCTGTGCAGCCAGACAATAGCTTGTTGTCAGTGTCATATGAATCAGCATAGGAGGACTGTGGGTTGCACAAGGGGTTTGTGGATTATATGGAGTAACCGTCTATCTCTTTCCTTAGGTACTGATTGTTGATCTGTGCGCAGATACATTTTTACAACAGGTGAGTCAAATTACTTAGCTACTGGATGCTTCACAAGCAATCCGAATGGGGATAAATACACAAAAGAAGCTAAGGACCAAAATGCATATTGGAGATCCATGTTCAGATCTGCTGACTCTTTGTTTAAGCTTAAAAGCAACAGGGAACAAATTGGATTGAGACTGCAGAGCTGGGAGAAGTCAGGGTTTAATCTGTTCCCATTTGCTATTTACCTGATTTCCTCTGCCCAAAACTGTCTACACTGACGAGGAAAAAGGACATCAAGGATGGTTAGTCTTGTCATTTTGTGGTTCTGAGGACTGGGAAGAGGGACTGCAGAATGCTGGGCTTCTGGGGAGATAAGATTGCCCAAGGGAGTTTTTCTTTGTGCATTTGAGTGGCTTAGGTAACAACAAGTGTTTTCTATGGGGAAGTGGTATTTCCTAAGACAGCTGAAATTTAGTAGGGGGTTGTGGCCAAAATTTCCAGTTGGCCCACTTCTCACATGATGAGATAGCATTGTTTCAAACTATGTGCGTGAGCAGGAAGTAGTCACCATGACTCCCAGACTTTAGTCAGTTTCTAAACAAACTTAACTTCAAATAATCAATTGCAAAGCTGGCTTGCTTAGTTAACCAGAGGGTTTTTTAAACCACAATATTTGGTTTGCACCTAACAAGCCAGGTTTTATGGAAAGTGAAACTAAACACTTTCCTAGACACGCTTGGGAAGAAGGCGGATGAGCATATGAGTCTTAAGTTCAATGGGGCTTCTTACTGCTTGAGCCCATGGTCATCATGGTTTAGCATGATAAGAAAGAGCCTAGCTCCCCTTGGACTTCTGTGCTCTCCATTGCTCTCCCACTCCCAGCATGGCTCCAATGAGACTGGAAGCTTCTGCTTTAAATTAACCTCAGTTTACTGTGTTGTCCAATCCATAAACTGTGGTTATTCTTGGAAGATAGGAAGCTGCCTTATATCAAGACAGATGATTGCCTGTCTAGATCAGGTTTGTGGCAGAGTTCTTTCCCAGCCCTATCTGGAGATGCTGGGAATTGCATGGAACATGGAACATAACAACAACAACAACAACAACAACAAAACAACAACAACAACAACAACAATCCCTTAAATCCCACAGATTTAGGAGATCTGATAGTTGTTGTTTAGTCGTTTAGTCGTGTCCGACTCTTCATGACCCCATGGACCATAGCACGCCAGGCACTCCTGTCTTGCACTGCCTCCCGCAGTTTGGTCAAACTCATGTTCGTAGCTTCGAGAACACTGTCCAACCATCTCGTCCTCTGTCGTCCCCTTCTCCTAGTGCCCTCAATCTTTCCCAACATCAGGGTCTTTTCCAGGGAGTCTTCTCTTCTCATGAGATGACCAAAGTATTGGAGCCAAAGTATTGGAGAATTGCATGGGTGGAGATTTTTTAAACCTTTTCTTCCCATGCATAGTTCTGCTGAAAATCCCCCCTCCCCTTGAGTTTCTGTTTGCATCAGAAAGAAGCTTTTGCTGGGACCAATGACAGCTTTGCTTTTCACACAAATAGCTTTAAGGGGATGGGTGCTAAAGATTTAAGTTCCTTCCTCCACTTTCTTCAGTCCTAGTCCTGATAGTTGCCGCCTGCCCCATGATTGCTGTTCTGAAGCAAAAATGCACAAGGAAAAACTATACTTGTAATGTGACTTGAATTTTGGTCTTTAGAAAGCTATTGTCTCTCTAGCATCTTGCTGCTTCTATTTTCTGTGTTTCCTCTCCACAAGAGTTCTTCTCCTCATTGTCTAGGGTCTAGACAGTCAAGAGTTTCCTGTAGTCAGCTGTTATTAAAATAATCTAGTGTTGTCATTCTCTGCTGGCTTCCCTTTTCCCCTGTTGCCCGAAGGTGCTCCCCCAGGCAAAGCAAGGGGAGGCTGACAAACTGTTCAATGCAACATTCCACCAAGCAAAATTAAGTGTCATTGGTCTTTTTAGTTCTAGTGCACAATTCCTGGTTAAGGAGTAGTCAGAAGTAATTGGGTCATTACATTTGCCCAGTATCTAGTGCAGTGGTACCTTGGTTTATGAACTTAATCCGTTTCGGAAGTCCGTTTTTAAAGCATGTTATGCTTCCGAGGCAAAGTTCACAAACCAAAACACCTACTTCCGGGTTTGCAGTGTTCTTAATGCAACTAAGCTGTTCTTAAACCAAGGTACCACTGTTCTTCAGTACAGTAGAATGTTTTTTAAGACATTGCTAATCTCAGGCCGTTGTTTGTGTAATGGTATCTCTGTCCATGGCAAAAGACAGGATCTTTTCCCAGAGGAATTTACAGTTTTAAACTTCAGCAGTGGCCAAGGTGGGTGGAGAGGCAGCAGGCAGAGAGGGAAGGAAGGATGGGTGGCTTGTATGAGAGCAAAAGCAGGCAGCTATCTAGATTTTGATCCAACTGAGGACAAGAATTAAGGAGTTCAGGCCAAAGGGTTAAATAGGCCCAAAGGGTTAAATAGAAGCAATTTGCTAAGATTTGTTTCGGTTTCAATTATTGAAAGCTATAAATATCTTCAGGAGTACATCAGTTTCTCTTATCCTGTGTCTGTTTATCTGATTCTCTGTTCATGGTAGTGGCCATTGCCACATTTTATGGTAACAAATTGCAGACTGTAGTTCATGCGATGTGTGAAGAAGCATGTCCTTTTTCCTTTTCCTGAATCTTCCACCAGTCAGCTACTTTAGATGACCTCAGTTTCTAATATAACAATATAGGAAGAATAACTTCTCCCTATTCACACTCTTCATTCACACCAAGCAGTTCTCCTTTTTTCTCTCCACTGGTGTGTTCTGCATTGGAGCCAATGCATGGGAGTTGGTTATTCAAAGGATCTTAAGATGTGACCTTATGATATTTATTAGATTTTTGTTTAGTTTTTGAATTCTGCTTCTAGAGGCTAGAATCTGTAGTGGTTGTATCAACATCTGCAATGCTTTTCTAAAAATATTTTTGATAATGGGTGGTATACAACTAGGTTATACCCAGAGTAGATCCCCTGAAATAAATGGATTTCACTTACTTAAGTCCATTGATTTCAGTGGGTCTGCTCTGTGTATGATGAACATTGGAAACCACCCCACCTGCTTTAAACATAAAATTTAATTGGTTCCACACTTTAATTATGTATAGCCATGAGGTGTGCCCTCTTAAACTGCATGTTGAAATAATTTCATGTGGTAGCTGACATAATTACTTCATGAAACATTTTAGTGGCATCACATGGCCCTGTTTTGGAATACGTGTTAACTACCACCATTCTGCTTCCTCCCCTTTTATTTTAAAGGTTTCAGATGAAGATGAAATCCTACCTCACAAGCTCCAGGCTGCACTCGTACAGATCTTAGAAGAGAGAAATGAAATCTTGTCTCGGGAGCGGAATTACACACAAGGTGACTTGGATCAGAAAGATGGTGTACAATGAGTTAAAGAAAACCTTCAAATTTACTTACCCCAATAAACCAGAAGCGTTTCTTCTAGGTGTTCTTGGGAATGAGTTACCAAAGAAAGCCCACAACCTATTTTTATATGCAACAATAGCAGCAATGATAGTAGATGCAAGATACTGGAAACAAAGAGAGACCCCAGGGAAAGAACAATGGCTATACAAACTAATTGAATATGCAGAGGATACCAGTATGACATTTAAAATAAGAAATCAAGATGATAAACAGACAATGAGTGAGTGGGAGTATCTAGGGGAATATTTACCAAAAAAAAAAATGACCTCAGATATAGATTCCAGATGAAGGGATACTTTGTGACCAACAGTTGATAATATGAGAGATATGAGAGTGTGGGAAATAAGGTGAAGGAATTAATGTATATGCAGCTAAGCAAGATGTAAAAAGAACTGTCATGGAATGCTGAGTGGGAAGTCAAGCAGTTATTGTATAAGAATAGGAAAAAGGTGTAATTGTAAAACTGGAAAACTTAAAAAATAAAATAATCATAACAATGAAAAAGGAAATTAGACATCCATGAGAATATGGTGGTGTGGAAATCTCCAGACATCTCCACTGCAAAGTGGCAAAGTGGGGTGGGGGTGGGGAATTTGGTTGGCAGAGGAAAAAGTGTCAGGAAGGGGCTTTAACCCCCAGGGCTGATGGGGAGGAGAGGAGGTTGCAGTGAGGAAACGGTGACTGGGAAAAGCATGTGCACAGTGCTTCCCACTTCCAGCAAACTACACACGCATCCTACTGCTTGGCAACAGAGAAGTGGTTGTTTGGATTCCCAGACCCACCCTTGCTTCTGCGCATCCATGTTGATGGTTGCCTAGCTCCCCATTGAGAGTGCAGTTATTGTACCTACTGAAGCTGTTGACATCCTGAGCTATGTTCCACGTTTCGTTATCTCTGTTTAAACAGAGATATGTAGGTAGCGATTTAGGCTCTGACCCACCCAGCAGGATGCGCAGTCCCTCCATAGCCTTTGGGAACGAAGCCGAGGTCGATCTCTCCAAAGGTTGAGATGTGACTGCTTTCTGTGCCTTTTGGTAGGTGATGTGACTCTGGACTTGTTGGTATCGGAGGCTTTTGTGCGCTTCTTCGTGGAGATTGTGGGGCACTACTCCCTGCACATGCATGTCACTGAGAAAGGGGAGCGGGTGTTCCAGCGAGATCCCTTCCGGAAGTCCCACACCTCCCGCAACGTGCGCCATTTCCTAGACATCTTCATGGAGACGCAAATGTTCGCTGGTTTCATACAGGATCGAGAGCTACGGAAGAGCGGGGTTAAAGGTGATGCTTGCCAAATCCAGTCCTTATTACTGTTTTATGTAGAACAATTGTGGTATTTGCACAGGAATTTAAAACAGCCAAAGAGGAATCAAAGTTGGATTGTTTTTCAATATCTGGTACCTTCTAAAATGTTTTGCTACTGGAGGTAACCAGGACCATTTACCACCTGCTTTCTCCTCATTTTGGAGGGACTCATTTATTTTGGATGGCCATTTGTTTTCTTGGCCATATTGTGTATGGTGATTTTTTTATTATTATTATTTTTTACAACCCTGTGCTTTGTTAGGTTTTGGGAATTTTCAATGAAAATTGATTAAAATAAACCAAGTGAAAATGGTAGAAATGCAGAGCTACTTTGTGCCTGCAGAATGTTCTGTGCTCTTCTTCTGGGATTGGGAAGGTGCTGCTGCCTTCAGTTGTGAGCCCCTCCATGTTCTGAGCTTGGAAACAGTGACAGTCCTTTGCTGACTTCCCCAAATGCATTCTTTATTTAGTTCTAGGAAAGTGGGGTGAGGGCTTATCCACACTTGCAAGGAATTGTAGATAAACTGTTTAACTTTTAAACGAGATTGTAATGAAATTCAAATGCCTGCTTGGCTTTACTTTATTAAAGAAGAAGAAGAAGAGTTTGGATTTGATATCCCACTTTATCACTACCCGAAGGAGTCTCAAAGCGGCTAACATTCTCCTTTCCCTTCCTCCCCCACAACAAACACTCTGTGAGGGGAGTGGGGCTGAGAGACTTCAAAGAAGTATGACTAGCCCAAGGTCACCCAGCAGCTGCATGTGGAGGAGCGGAGATGCGAACCCGGTTCCCCAGATTACGAGTCTACCGCTCTTAACCACTACACCACACTGGCTCCCCAGAATTAGACAGGTAGCTGTCAGCATGATGGACAGGAGAGGAGGCCCCTTTCCTTCACTTAAGTTAATACAGTGGTACCTCTAGTTATGAACTTAATTTGTTCCGGAGGTCTGTTCTTAACCTGAAACTGTTCTTAACTAGAGGTGTGCTTTTGCTAATGGGGCCTCTTGCTGCCGCTGCTCCGCCGGCACATGATTTCCATTCCATCGTAGGGCAAAGTTCTCAACTCAAGGTAACTTCCAGGTTAGCGGAGTTTGTAACCTGAAGCATTTGTAAACTGAGGCATTTGTAACTCGAGGTACCACTGTACCAGAATTGGAGGTGATGGAAAACCTTCAGACTCTCTTCCAGCTCTTGTACTAACTGCCTGGGTAGTGCACTGGGAAATATTTAAGAAACTCCTCCTTGCCATGGAGGAGGTAAAGGCTGGAGAACGTGAGAGCATCTCCAACCCAGAATAAGAGGCTATGAACAGGATGCCTGGCTGCATCCATGCACTCATCCCTTCTTTTAGGCAATGTACAGGTATTTCCCTTCTTTGGGGCACATGTGGGCTTTCTCATGTGTAATCTTGTTTGAAACTTCACCCCAAGAGAGAGAGAGAGAGAGAGAGAAATGCATGTCTAAGTGATGCTTTCCTTTTTTTTCTAGGCTTGTTTGAAGTCCGTGCCTTGGAGTATTTGGAGACCATTCCAGAGTCTGAGCCAAGCGGGATGAACAAAATCCTCCGTAGTCTGGGTAAATAATGCTCAGTCTTGCTCTTGCCTGCCTTGGTCGCTTGTAATTTGTGTAACTATGAACTACCAAGAAAACCTTTCAGCCTTGATAATAAGCCTCCTTCTCTTCCTCCATTGCACCTGCAGTGGAGCTTTTCCAAATGGTGAATGGGCTGGTGAGATGTAGCCCTGGACAGGATGCAACCAACTGCTTGGAAGCTTAGAGTTTTACAAAATACTTTCGCGTCAAAATCACCCGTATCCACACCACAGCTGATGTAGACCCTGTAGAAGTGTTTAGAGCACCCTCTGGTTAAAGTTTGTGCAGATACCATCTCATCCTGAGGTTCATTCTGTACAATGTAGAAATCTGGCTTTTGGTGTGATGGAATCTCCCCTTTGGAACTTCCTCCAGACAAGTGTAATTAATGTTATCTCTTTGGCACTAGCTGAAGGCCTTCATTTCCCAACAAGCTTTTAAAGTGGAGATTCTTATCCCAGCCTGTTTATGTATTGGATTTAAATTATTTCTATGTACGTTTTCATTGCTGACGTTTTTATGGTTGACTGCTTCGGGGTGTTTCGTGGGAAGCGATTAATGAACTCAGTGAAATAGCCATGCCCAGGCATGCCTCAACCTTACAATTTTTTCTTTATGCTTTTCCTTTTAGGTAGCAAAATGAAATTTTTGCAAAAGAAGTGAGAAGAAGCCGAGTACAAAATTGCTGCTAAGAGTGGTTTCAAGTTCTCACTTGGCTGTCAGAAGGGGGCACCACGTTGCCTGTTGCTGCAGCGTCAGATGGGATGGCTTGAATTCAAGCTCAGATACCCTTCAAATGATTGGAAGAAAGGGCGTAAGATCTGAGTGGAATTCTCAAATCTTTGCTGTGCCTAGTCCAACGGGACTTTTACTGGGAGAAACTAGGCTTCTGTGTCTTTGTAGAATTGGTCTACAAAGGAGAATCCAATTAGCTGTGTGAACTATCCCTGTTTATGCTGCTTGGCCTGAAGAGACTTCCTATGCCCTCTTGTTTTTATAAATGACTCCTGCTCAAATTAGCCCTGAGGGCTAAGCTGATACCTTTTAATAAGAGGAATGAACCTGAAATTAAAAAGAAAATGAATTCAGAAACTGACCTATGGCAATACTGCACTGCAGAGATTCTCTGCACCTGGAAACTTCCTCTAAAACTGGAAAGGCAAACCTGTACTCTTAGGGCCTGTTCACCCGTCTTCCTGTTAGGTCCTCTGTTACTAGCCCAGGTTTAGCCACATTCTCTTATTAACTATTGGCTTTACTTATGTCTTTCAAAGCTTTCTGTTTTTCAAATATTGAAAGCAAGACAAGAACACCCACTCCTTTGTTTGCTCTATTGGTTTTTATACTGCAAACTTCAACCTGCTGCAAATATACAACTTCTGTGCCTTTTTGCAGACCTGCTTCTGCTACGTATGGGGATATACCTCAGTCAAGACTGGTGTTTACTGGCCAAGAAAATGCCGTTTAAACGCAATTTGGGAATATGAAGACTTTTTTAAAAAGAAAAAGAAAACCGAACAGTGGAATTTAAAATGAGTTGGTTTTGGTTTGATACAGAGCTATTGTAAAAGAAAAGTGAGTTTCTTACCATTGCATTTTGTTGTGAAATGGGTGGGATAGAAATGGGTTCTTCTCTGTAAAGCATCGCTCTAATTTACCGCAGCTGAACATTCATCAAAAACATTTTCTTCTTCATCTACACCAAGGTCTGTTGTTATCTGCTTTTAGGGAACCCTTATTCCTCCTGGTAGCTTGCACACTATTTCCAATAGCTGTTTAGAATGTAAAGGCAAATACCTGTGTCACTTAACTATCAACTATGACACAGCATGTCATTTTCTTATTGGACCAGTTTTGTATTTAAGGACTTTGCAGGCACAGGTGAGCAGGCTGGCAGAGCAGGAACTGAGCACCCTGTCCCTTCTTTGAGCCCAGCATAGAAACCAAGAGGAGGGAAAGTCCCTTAGAAATGCAGCTCCCCATCCTTTTGCCAGCCCCCAGTAGACTATTAACTGTGGGGGGGGGGGCTGGTAACTTTTGAGGGCTTATTTACAAGGCAGTATTAGACTACTCCAATTACTCTTGCCTCTGTGGACCTGTTGGATGTAGCCAGAGAATACACTCCAGTGGCGCTTTACCATGTTTACATGTAGGAAATAGACTCAGGATTAATGCATGGGACTGTTGTACAGCCTTGGAATCATAACAAATGACCACACAAGGAATTCCTTTGACGTACAGAGCGCTGATGTACCAAATTGCCTTTTCTCTTCCTTACAGTCTGATTGACCTCTGGATTTGAGTGAAACATGAATTGCAGGTCTTCATGGGTTTTTTTTAAAAAAATATTATTGCTTGTATCTGAAAGGTGCTGCTTTCACTGGGGAGAGTTCCTGATTTTTCTTTTTCTTTTTGCTGTGCCAAAAAACATGAAGACAAAACATCAAATGTATATATGAGGATAACATCAGAGAACTTTCGACATTTAAATTTGAGTTGGTCATACAAGGCCAACAGCCCATCCCATATGTTTACTCAGAAGTAAGTCCCTTGGCCTTCAGTGGGATTTTCTCCTTAGAAAGCATTTGGGATTTCAGCCTAAGGCTAAAATCCTTTGTGCACCAATTGGGGAGCAAGTAAATCTCAGGGATGTGCATACTTTTGAGTCTTCTTCTTTGATGATCACTCATAGCCGAGTAAGATTGTCTTCCACAATGGGTCCGTAAGTGACTGTGGAGGCCAATTCTGGATCCACACGTCCTTCCACAGTGGGGACATTGGTTTCTGGGTGGGAGTGATCACGGTGTGGATTTCCCAAGCGTGTCTTCCTCTTAGCACATTTCTCCCTTGCATCCTGGGTTTGAGTGTCTTCAAAGCCCATGACACCTTTGGTAAAGGCTGTTCTCCAACTGGAGCGCTCGAAGGCCAGTGTTTCCCAGTTGTCAATGTTTATACTATATTTTTTAAAGATTTGCCTTGAGACAGTCTTTAAACCTATTTTGTTGACCACCAGCATACTTCTGAGTAATTATGCACAGGACCACGTTTTAACAAGTGGGTCCCAAACACAAAGGAAGTGATTTTGTTCAGTTTCTGTTCTCGCATGTTTTAGAACCATTGCTGCGATTCTGTTTCGAATCTCTCATGCTTCCACCCTTACAGAACTAGATTCTTGATGAGAAGATCTGGTCATTGATTTTGTGGGAGCTTTTCAGCACTTAAGACTATTGCACTTGATCAGAAGACGAGGAAGAAGAGTTCACCTGCGATTCTGTTATTCATATCCACATTTGGGAAATGTCTGGGTTACTTTAGCCCTCAAAGTGTGAAAACCACTTTAATAATTCCTGTTGCACAATCCTAGATGGGAAACATGCATCTTTCCCTTATCTCCATAAAAAAACTTTCCTCCAGACCTTGCGTACTTCTTCTCAGTGGTTGTCTTTCTCCTGTGTAGCACCTTTGTGTGTGTTTTGCAGCCTGTTTGCTCATTCTGGATAAAGCCATATTTTGTGGTGTTTAGATGAAACCAAAACTATATGTACAGTTACAGATCTGTAATAAACCAAGTTCTTTAAGGAACTGGTTCAAATAAAATATGCTGTGTTTTTGTGTATCGGATCATCTCTTTTTCCTCTGTCTGTCAATGATAATGACACCATCAGTGCGTTTTTCCAGAAAGACTGAGCTCTTAATGTTAGAGGAATGAGTCGTGCCCTTGCCAGAAGTAGAACTTGTAACATTGTAAACGGAAGGGCCTGGATGCATGTCTGGAAGGGCAGCTTGTGCAGAATATTGTGGTGTGTTTATCTGTTAAGTACTGGTTACCAGAAGTGCATCACCCCAATATGACATCACTGAACCTGCTGCCTTGTATAGCTATATAGACAACAATTTTAGGAGCAGAGAAAGACTGCAGCTCAGTGGAACGTAAGAAGCTATCTTATACAGAGTCAGATCACTGCTCTGTCTAGCTCGGTATTGTCTACACTGACAAGCACTGGCTCTCCAGGGTTTTAGACCGTGGACATTTCCAGTCCTATTGTGAGATACTGGGGATGAACCTGGGCCTTTCTGTAAGACGGATACTCTTATCACTGAGCTACGATGGTAAACAACATGCTTTGCAAGCAGCAGATCCCAGTTTCAATCATTTCCTCTCCAGATACAGCTGGGAAAGACCCTCTCTGAAATCCTGGGGAGCTTTCGTTAGGACTGTTGAGCTTGATGGGTCAGTGGCAGTGGTATAGCATGGGCTTCCAGTACCCAGGGGCCACACAATGGAACGGGAGGAGGGGAAACAGAGATAACAAAATAAGAGTCATTCCATTGTCTGGAGTGGTCACTTCCTGGTTTATATGGAGCTGTTTTCAACGGAGCTCAGCAACAATAATACATTTATTGTCAATGTACAACCTGTGTACAGTGAAATTAACAGAGCCTCTCCCCCACCCCACAAACATTCAAATAAGCGGTTTTCCATACTCATCTGTAAGCAGAGATCATGTAGCACAGAACCCTTTGCAGAAAGTGAATGAACTGCAGACCAGTTCTCGGAACCACTTGTGGCTCTAGCAGTGCTGGGTGCCCACTAGTTTCCTCACAACAGCAGCAGCAGCAGCAGCAGCAGCAGCAGCAGCTTGCTCCTATTATTTCTTAACTCCAGCCTATGACTGCTTCGCTCCTTCCCTCATGGGTTGTAATGGAATAAGGAAATGGACTGCAGGCTATGACCTTGGTCAGTGGAGAATTGGTAATGAACAGTGTGAAGTAGAAAAAACACAGTTAACATGTAATAAATTTTGCTTAAAGGGGACACCATTTTTGGAAAAAGTTACAGGTTTCTGCAGTGAAAAATATGTCTGTCGTTAAAACAATAATACCATATAGAGAGCTTGTGCAAAGTCCACTGCACTGTGGCAACAGATTAAACCGGATTGGTGTGTGCGCTGGGGAAGTGGGCCTGAAAGGAGAGAAAAATAAAAATCCCAGCCGCTGGGGAAACCATTTATGCTGTGGGCACGTGTAAGAGGGAAAATTATCCATTAACCAGAGGCCTTGGAAAGGAGAACGTGTGTATGTATGGTATGTAGTGTTACTCTCCAGGCAGCATTGAAAAAAATACACCGCTTGAATCACTGTTGTTGTTTGCATTAATCTATAACTCTATTTGTTATTTCGGCGCCGCTGTTCCTTACGCCGCCCTGCAGGGGGAGCAGCAGCAGCATGACTTGCTGGGCCGTGTAGTCGAGCAGGCGCAGGCGCCGGGAGCCGCGGCGGTTCCTTTCGCGCCAGAGAGCTAAATTTGCGCAGCCGCAGTGACACCAGTGGATGTCGGGGAGACGGCGGCTGCGCAATCTTAACGCGACGGAAGTTTGAGGCGCGCGGGCGGGCGGTGGGAGCTGCGGCATGTCTGGTCCGGGCTTGGTGGCCGGCGAAGTCGCCGTGGACGCCCTGCCCTATTTCGACCAAGGCTACGAGGCTCCGGGCGTGCGAGAGGCGGTGAGTGGGGCGGGGGACAGGGGGACAGGGGGCGAGAACGCCGGGTCTTCCCTGCGTCCCTCTGACCGAGTGTCTTCCGCTTCGCTCGTTTGTCTCCCCTCAGGCCGCGGCGCTGGTGGAGGAGGAGACGCGGCGCTACCGGCCCACCAAGAACTACCTGAGCTACCTGACGGCGCCCGACTACATCGCTTTCGAGGTGAGGAAGGCGCCCGCCAGGCTCAAGTGTCCTCCGCAGTGCCGGATTTACGTATAAGCTAAACAAGCTAAAGCTTAGGGCCCCACTCTCTTTGGGATCCCCCCAAAAATTAAAGGAAAAACACAGCTGGTTGTACACTTCCAAAATATAAGATAAAAAATTAAATGAAATAAAACCTACATACAGCAACAGTGTTTTGTGTTGTGTAGCCTCTTATGATGTAAGTAATTGTCAACAACAAATTGTCACAGTTTTTGTGTTGAATATATGCTATATGGTAATTTATGGAGCTAAAGCCATTTGCACATAACAAAATATGTATTTTATCAAAGTAACTGGAGCAGAAATACAAAGGACAGCTGGACATATAAAGGGCCCCATTACCTTCTGTAGCTTAGGGCCTCATCAAACCGAAATCTAACCCTGGTCCTTGGGTTCAGAGCTGGGACTTGCCGGTACCTGGACTGCAGCTCCCAGCATCCATGGCAGCTGGCTGGGGCTGATGGGAATGATAGTTGTAACTATCTCTGGCGGGCAATAATTTCCCCATCCCTGTCAAGGAACTACGAGAAGTGGCCGTGCGGGTATTTGCAGATGCCCACAAAGACAATGAAACAGACTTTTAGCTGGTCATGATGGAATAATTGAACTGTAGGGTAGGCAGCGACCCTCAAGGGTCATCTAGTCCAACCCCCTGCAATCTCAGCTGAAGCATCCATGTCAGGTGGCCATCCAACGTCTGCTTCACAACCTCCAAGGAAGGTCTAATGGGCTTAATGGGGCACAAGCCTTGGTGGGCCAAAATAGCAGATTCAATGCTTCCCACATATGGTAGTCCTTGAGAAGTTACCTTGCTGGGGCGTGCTTGTTTTTGCAGTGTAGCGAGATTCCCCGAAATCCACCGCCCGGCATACAGCTAGGGGGAGGGACCTATCACCCCCCCCATTTTTTTAAATCTTAAAGTCAGGGTTGAGTCTTGAAGTTGCAGGGAACTAGGCAGAGGGCCTTCTCAGTGGTGGCGCCTGCCCTGTGGAACGCCCTCCCAACAGATGTCAAAAAGGAAAACAACTACCAGACTTTTAGAAGACATATGAAGGCAGCCCTGTTCAGGGAGGCTTTTAATGTTTAATAGATTGCTGTGTTTTATTCTTCTGTTGGAAGCCACCCAGAGTGGCTGGGGAGACCTGGCCAGATGGGCGGGGTATAAATAATAAATTATTATTATTATTATTAAAGACGCACCTCTTGGTTTTTGGAATTGTCTCAGTAGGCAAAAGTTTGAAGTGCTTGTTGTTTTTGTTTTACATGGGTAGCCAGTTTATAAAATATCCAAGGTTGTTTACAGTAATTAAAAATACACAATAAAAAGCAGTTTAAGGATGTTAATCTAGAAAAGTTATTTAAAGTATTTATTTAAGAAATTTCTAGGCTGCCTTTTAGGGTCAAGACATTGCAAACTTCTTCTATTGTATATAGCATTATTTCATTGAAAGAAAAACACACACACCATATATTTAAAAATACCATAAGAAACCAGTTAACTGTACTCTGACAGCAATAAAGGTACGGATAAAAATAAGCCAATGCTCAACTTCAGAAGTAGTTAGCTGTATTTCCAACAAATGTAAAACAGTTTTTCCTGTGTGTCTCAAAGTGAGCAATGAATAATATTTTAATAGAAATCAAGCCACTAGAGGGCACTGCTATAACTATTTTGTATTGCATAGCAAAAACTTCTAAAGTAACAGCTTAATCTGAGTTACCAGTTTTAAGTATAAACATGAAACCACCTCTGGTTTCTGTTAACTTGCTTAATACATTTTAAGTAGCAGTACCCAGGTGGCGCTGTGGTTAAACCACTGAGCCTAGGGCTTGCTGATCAGAAGGTTGGCGGTTCGAATCCCTGTGATGGGGTGAGCTCCCGTTGCTTGGTCCCAGCTCCTGCCAACCTAGCAGTTCGAAAGCACATCAAAATGCAAGTAGATAAATAGGAACCGCTACAGCGGGAAGGTAAACGGCGTTTCCATGTGCTGCTCTGGTTTGCCAGAAGCGGCTTTGTCATGCTGGCCACATGACCTGGAAGCTATACGCCGGCTCCCTCGGCCAATAATGCGAGATGAGCGCGCAACCCCAGAGTCGGTCACGACTGGACCTAATGGTCAGGGGTCCCTTTACCTTTACCTTTACTTTATTGGATACTTAAAATAAAAGTAGAACACTAATTGTGAGGTCTGATTTTATGGACTGATATAAGTTTCATCTTAAAAAATGTGCAGGCAGGGATAAGTATATTTCGCTTGAAAAGAAATTGAAGTATAAGTGTTGTTTTCCTCAAAACATATAAGGAAAGATGCAAAAATAGAAAAAGATTCTGAGTGTTAAGGGGGAAGTGAATGGAGAATATCTCATATATTACATATAATATATGTAACTAGCTGACCCTGCCACACGTTGCTGTGGCTCAGTCTGTTAAATGGAGCCTCAGAGTCCCCCTTCAAACTCCCCTCACCTTCAGAGTCCTCCTTCATTTTGTTGAAATGTTTTACACGTGTTCTGTTTACACAGGCTCATCCCTGTGTCTCCCCCCACCCTGTTTCGACACATTACCTATCCCGGCCCCTCCCCCCACCCCCAGCTCATCCCTATGATTGGGCCCATCCTGTCCCAACCCATGACCTATTCGCCCCCCATCCCCCACCCAGGCAAGTCCCTACCTCCACTCGGCCTAGTCTGCAAAGGCGAAGATACTGTGGATAGGAAAGCTTTCCTAGGTGCAGTACCAGTGTAGCCGTCGCTAGAGGGTCCTGTGTTGCAATCTCTTTTGTACTCCCAACAGGCACTTTCGTATGATTTGTGAGTTCTGAAACACGGGGTTTGGGGGGTTTCACCTGCAGAGGTGTGACATCTGTCTACGCAACCTGTATAGGAACCTCTGCACAGTGGAATGGAACGTTGTGTCCAAATTTGAGCAGAATCGGTCAAGCGGTTTCTGAGAAAGGTGCTGTGTCACCTCCATGTACCTTTTACATTTTTATATAGATATATGGGAGCCAGTGGTGTAGTGGTTGAGTGGTAGACTCGTAATCTGGTGAACCAGTTAAAAAAAAAGGAATATGGCTATAAATTGGCCGTCATTTAAACAGTTATTGCAAGAAGTTGATGGGGAATTGAAATTAAAGAAGTATGAAGAGGTAAAACTTCAGTATTTTCAAATAAATCATAGATTTCAAATTGATAAAAAATGGCTTCAATAAAGAAATTTCAGAATTAGATAAAATATTATTAAAGAGTAAAAATAAATATATAAAAAAGTTGTATGATTTGCTATTGGATTGGGAAACTAAGGAGGAAATAACAAAAGGGACAATGATACGGTGGGGACAAGATTTGGAAAAAACAATTATGCTAGAGTAATGGGAGAATTTATGGCAGTGGGATATGAATTTTACCCCTAATTACAATCTAAAAGAAAACCTACTAAAAATGCAATACAGATGGCATTTAACGCCAGAAATGATTGCAAAAATGTATAAGGGAAGTAATGATTCATGTTGGAGATGCCATAATGAAATCGGTACATACATCCATATCTGGTGGAAATGCAAAGAAATAAAGCCTTACTGGGAAATGATCTATAAGGAATTTAAAAAGATATTAAAATAACCATTTAAGAAAAAAACAGAATTATTTTTACGGGATATGTTAGACAATGAGATTCTACCAAATGACAGGTGTATCTTAATGTATGCAACGACAGCAGTGAGATTGTTAATAGGGAAAAATTGGAAGAGCAAAACGGTATCAACGAAAGAGGATTGGCAATTGAAAATGATTTCATATTATAACCTGGCAACAAAAGAAGCAGAAATTAAAGGGATAAAGGAAGGGGGGGGGGAAATAAAGATTGGGAAAAAATTAAACGTTATATAGCAAATTTTATAGAAAATGCCAACCTCTCAAAAGAATTATGAAGGCTCACAAAAATATATATCAAGATAAAATCAGAAATTAGGTATATACATGCACACAAAAAAAGGTGCAATATGAGATTGGCTGGAAGCACTAAAGGGTGTGGGGAGGGTTGGTGGTGGTAGGGAGAATATAAGTTTGTATCTAAGTCAATTTTGTATTTTAGTTAAGTTTGTATTTCAGTTAACCTTAATTAAGTTCTGAATATTTTATTTTAATGTTTTGTTTATTAATTGGTTATTGATTGCAAATTGCAAATTTTGCAATAATTTGCTTTATAATTTCTGTAAATTTTTGTGAATTGCTAATAAAGATTTAAAAAATTGTTTAAAAAAATCTGGTGAACCAGGTTCGATTTTCTGCTCCTCCACATGCAGCTGCTGGGTGACCTTGGGCTAGACACTTCTCTGAAGTCACTCAGCCTCACTCACCTCACAGAGTGTTTTTTGTGGAGGAGGAAGGGAAAGGAGATTGTTAGCCGCTTTGAGACTCCTTAAGGGGAGTGAAAGGTAGGATATCAAGTCCAAACTCTTCTTCATAGATTTGTGCAATGTTTACTTGGAAATCTTTGTCTTTTCAGCTGTTCTGTAAGGTAGGATAGTATATTATCTCTTTATTGTAAATGGTAGAGACTGAGAGAAAAGTAGCTTGCCTAAAGTCACATTGTGACTTTCTGGACTAGGTAAAACTTGAACTGAGAGCTCCCTGATTTTTAAGTCCTAGCAGTGCTTTGAAAAATACTATTTGTTTCCAAAACCTGGGCTGAGCCCTAGAATACATGAAGAGCCCAGAATTTGTTCAGGAGTTCCAGGGACACACGGAACATCTCTTAGGACAAGGTTATTTCTTTGGTGTAGGGTTGAGGTCTAGACCTTTGTTTCTTACGTGTGATCATATTTAGAATTTTCAGGTTATTGTCTTCCAGACTGCAAGTAATTCTTGACTTGTGTTTCATAGACTGAAATAATGCGGAATGAATTTGAACGCCTAGCAGCGCGACAGCCCATAGAACTGTTGAGCATGAAAAGGTAACTCAGGGACCTTCTGTGGGGCGTACCATCTATGTGAAGTCAAAATCTAGGAAGAACTAAGGTTTGGATGCATGATTCTGAAAAGTATTAAAATGTGATGTTCTAGTTCTTGCCTCAGGGTGGCAGTCTACTCTGTTGGAACAATAGTCAGGGATTTGTTATGCCTTAAAGGAACTTGTAGGTCTGTTTATGGAGTTATAATTCAGCACTTTAGCAAAAGAGATTAAATTTCTTCGTGCTGATTGATAGCATTGGAGAAAGCAGACATTGGGTCATACTTCTACAAATAGGACTACATGTGCTGAAACCAGTCAAATGAACCAAAATTGTTGTGCTCTCCAGGTATTTTAAATAACCTTTAGCATTTATTGAGCTATTGAACGCTGTTGATACACATCTATTTCACTGATAAAAATTAGTCATGGACATGATCAGTGCAATGATTCTCTTAAACTTCAAACCACCTAATGTTCCTGAACAATATTTCTCTTGTTTTCTCCACAGATATGAGCTGCCTGCACCATCCTCTGGGCAGAAGAATGACATCACAGCATGGCAAGAATGTGTTAATAACTCAATGGCTCAGCTGGAGCACCAGGCAGTCCGAATTGAGAATTTGGAGTTGATGTCTCAGTATGGCTGCAATGCCTGGAAAATGTATAATGAGTAAGATATTGTGTCTCCCTCAAGTCATTTCTTAAAAAGGGCTAGCTGGAAGGTTTTATGACTTTTTTTAGTTGTGAAATGCTTCCAAAGTGATAACTGAAAACCTTTTTAAAAAACCAATCTTGAAGTCAATGGAATGCTGTCTTTCCTGCTACTGAGAACTGAACCTATCTCTCCTTCCTTAGCACTTTCACATACTCCAACTTTTTTCTAACTTTTCTTCTTTTATGCCTTTAGCCCTCCCCACTCCAATCGTTAAATTTTGATAGCTTATCCATTTTTCGACCCAATCCTCCATTTTTGGTAGCATTTCACTCTTCCAATTTCTCGCGATGAGCATTCTGCCAGCTGCCGTCGCATGCATCATTAGTACTCTATCTTTTGCCTTTATTTCTTCATTTAATAGGAATATCTCCGGCTCTTTTTTGAAAGAATATTTTTTAAAAAAATTCAATTCATTATATATATCGTCCCAATATTTATTAATTTTTCTACAATTCCACCAAATGTGCATATAGGTTCCCCGCTCCTCCTGGCATCTCCAACATACATTTTTTGACCCTTTATACATTTTCGCTATTTTTGTGGGTGTCATATACCACCTGTCCTGCATTTTTAGAAAATTTTCTTGCAAATCGTAATTTATTACATACTTCAAATCTCGCCTCCATAAATTTTCCCATCTTTCAATTGTAATTGTTTTCCCAAGGTCTTGAGCCCATTTTATCATCATTTCTTTTGTCATTTCGTCTTTTGTCTCCCGTTCCAAAATTAATTCATATAGTTTTTTATGTATTTTCCTTTCCCTTCCAGCATAATTTTTCCAAATTTTGACATTTCTTTCTCAAATCCAATTCTATTATCCAATTGAAACCTTTGCCTGATTTGGAAGTATTGCAACGAAACACTGCACATATTCTTAATTTTTTCAAATTCCTTTAATTTCCAATTTCCATTAGATTCTTCTACTACCTCCTTATAAGTTGGCCACCTTGTTCCCATATTTACTCTTTTTACTGCTATCATTTCAAATGGTGACACCCACCACAGTGTTTTTGGTTCTAATATTTTCTGATTTTTTTCCAAATTTTGTATAGGGATTTCCTTATTATATTATTTAAAAAGATGTTTTGATTTTCCATTTTTTCTTTCATCATATAGAGATGCCACCCAAAACCCAATCCTGCTCCTTCCAAATCCAATATCCGATCATTTTTGAGCTCCATCCAATCTTTAATCCAAACTAAACCCGCCGCATCGTGATAAATTTCCAAATTTGGTAAGCCAAAGCCTCCTCTTTCCCTCGTATCTACCAATATTTTATATTTTATTCTCGGTTTCTTCCCTTTCCAAACAAATTTTGATATTTCTTTTCGCCATTTTACAAAATGTATCAAAGTGGTATACAACAACGGAAAGCATTTCATAAAACTACATGAGACATACACATCATAGACCAGGAATGCCACACAGCAGCCCCATAAAGCATGCTTAACTGTGAATCCTACCATATTTATTTCTCTCAGTAAAATATTGAATTTTCATGACTTAAAAGTATCTGCTGGTAATCTAGAAAAAATGTTTCATGTCAGCTTGATTTACTAGAGTTTGGATTGGATTTGATCTCCCGCTTTATCACTACCCGAAGGAGTCTCAAAGCGGCTAACATTCTCCTTTCCCTTCCTCCCCCACAACAAACACTCTGTGAGGGGAGTGGGGCTGAGAGACTTCAAAGAAGTGTGACTAGCCCAAGGTCACCCAGCAGCTGCATGTGGAGGAGCAGAGACACAAACCTGGTTCCCCAGATTACGAGTCTACCGCTCTTAACCACTACACCACACTGGTTCTCTAATTAACTAGTAATTAATTAAACAAGAACTGACACCAATTACCATATTAGCATTAAAGGGAATATGGGATGGGCCAATTAATGTGATTTGGGTAAATAATTGATTTCCTTTAAACTACTATTAAGTTGGTATCTGAAGTTCAAACATAGTGCCCTGTGTGCCAAATTTTATTCTTATGTTTCAGGGATCAATAGTGTTACAATACTGTATAGAGGCATGTGAACAGAGTTAAGCTAAAGGCCCCCAGTTAGCTTAAGTTATGCTTAAGATAAAATATAGATCAGTACATTGCATTACTTGAACTCTCTACTGGAATCATTTTTTGAACTAGTATTTTTCTTTGCTGATAGGCATTTGGTTCATATGATTGAACAGGCACAAAAGGAGCTGCAGAGTTTGAGGTGAGTCCTGTTTTTCAGTTGCCTTTTGGAATAAAAATGGAATTATAATTTATGGGGCACTGATAGTGTATAAGACTTTAGTCTTTGTTACAGATTGTAAAATATGCATTCTTGTACAGTGTGCATTTTGAGTTCTTCATGTACATATGGGATTTTTGCAAGAAATAAACATTTAAATATAATGTTTTTCTTTCATTTTGGAATTTGGGGTTACTGCTGCTGTTTTCAGACATTCTCTTGGTTATTAGGAAGGTCTCACTAGTTCATCGTTTCCAAATACAGTCATACCTCATGACAGTCTGCTTCATGTTGCGTCTTTTCAGGTTACGGATGTGCCAGAACGGGAAGTCACGGAACGGGTTACTTCTGGGTTTGGGGCGTCCGCAGAAGCACTAAATCACGCAGAAGCGCCACATTGCATCACATGTATGTGCAGATGCGGCGCTTCATGTTGCGGCCTTTTTATGTTGCAAACGGGCTGCCGGAACGGATCCCGTTTGCAATATGAGGTACCACTGTAATAGATACAAAAAGGTCAGATTGTTCTATTCCCCTTAGATAATTTTCTGGATACTACTCCTTGAGAAGCAGCATACCAAGTAACAGCTCAAGAATGATATTTGTTTCTGGGAGTGAAGCTGTTTGTCGTAGATTATTTTTTTGAATTACACGAAGTTAGATCTGTCAGTAGTTTGGATCAGAGGGCCAGATTCAACTAATAGGTCCCTCTAGCCAGTGCTATTTTTCTAGAAAAAGACATGCTGGAAGTCCCCATGAACACCTCCTTTGTTCTCTTAAAATGGCAATGGCGCCCACCTGAGGGGTGCTGGAACTGAGTTCTGGCGAGTTCTGTTTAAAAAAAGACTTGCTTCTAGCAGAACCCCATCCAAGGACTTATGCTAGTATAGTGGAGCTTCCCCCCTTCCTTCTACATGCTTCCACACCTCCCCCAAATTTGCTCTGGAGGAGCTGGGAGAACCCCTAAAAAGTTTGTGGGGGAGGAGAAAGGGAGATCACTGACAATCTCCTTAGCGCTACATTGAACTCTTTCCTGGATCTCTCTTAATGCAGGCAGTGTGCACATGATTTACTTTGGAAAAAAATGTAGTTTTCCTTTTTTCTACCTCCAGTGGCATAAAATATTGTAGAGATCCAAATTGCAGGGATGAGCTCATGTTTCCTACTCTTGAATCCTTGTCTGTTAAGTTGCGTGGCTAGCTAGGGCCACCATTAAAACTAAAAGGTCATTCATAATTACTGATAAAATGCTTTTTGAGAAGAAATTCAGAAGAAAAGAATTAGGTGTGCCATACAAGGACTAATTCAAGAAGCATATGTACATGGTTTCTTAGAGATCTGAATGGTGATGGTGTCCACAAGTGGTGCTACTTCTGGATAATGGATCAAGATCAGGTGTGGCTAACAGGTCTTTTTAGCTTGAGGATCACATTCCTTGTCAGCCAACTCTGAGGGCTGCATGTCAGTGATGGCCAAAGCATTGAAGTGTTGAATCTAGAGTCTCTTAGAACTCTAACATTGCTTCCGAGATAGTCCAAAATAGTTGTCAAGCTCCTGCTTTTAGGTCTGAATATGTGATTGTACAGTCTATTCCACTTGACTGTGGACTTGGGAGGGCAGTAGAATAAATGACAAGTGATTGAGTATGTCACCCTTTTCTTCAGGAAACACATTCAAGACCTTAACTGGCAGCGGAAGAACATGCAGCTCACAGCTGGTGCTAAACTCCGAGAGATGGAATCCATGTGAGTTTCTTGAACTTTGCTCCCTACCTCTTCTCTGTCTTTCAGAGATGAACACAACCTCATACAAAACCAGTTGGAAGTCTCAATTGAGATTGACTTCTCTCAACCACAGCACTTCCAATTTGTTCCCTTAATTGGTAAGCTAGCATTAAGGAAGCCTATAGTAATTTAATTTTTGTTCTCTTTCCCCCCTCAGGTGGGTGTCCCTGGTCAGTAAAAACTATGAGATTGAAAGAACTATTGTGCAACTGGAAAATGAAATTTCTCAAATTAAGCAGCAACATGGAGAGGCAAACAAAGAAAACATCCAACAGGACTTCTGAGACTTGCATTGGCCTTTAGCTGCACAAAAACTGCAGTCTATGCATGGCTGTAAATTCTAATTTCTTAGTGTGCGTATGTATTGTGGGTGGGGAGCTGTCATTTGTGCAACCGATTGCTGAAAAACTGATTGCAAGGAACAGAACTGCTCCTAAAAGGATTTACTCAGTTTCCCAATTTCTGCCATGAATGTTGCAGCTTTTTTGTTTGTGTATGTTTCCATTTTTTTAAAATAACTAAAAATAAACATTTTCCAACTTAATTTGTGTTCTAGTAAAAACAAAGAAATGAAAAGTTACTACTTCTATGTTATATTAGTGCTGGCCATACTGCCAGCTGTAGCTATTGGGAAGGAATACAAGCTTTCGGGTGTTAAAGGGTCTTTGTCAAATCTGATTTCTTCAGTTTCAATTATTTGCACTACTGTAGCTCTTGACCAAGACAAACGTAATAAAAAAATGTAACTTGCATATTTTTTAGAAATATGCAAGGTGAGACCAAATATATGTATCATTCAGGAGTTGGTTAACATCAAGCAGTTGGTTAAAATTGTATAACTGGTGGAATTCTTAATGTGTCCTTACTTAAAAAGTGAAAGGTATACCTTTGCTTCTAAAAATGGGTTACAAAAGTGAGAGCCTGTTTCATGACCCTTCTGCCATAGCTGCCGAACACGTTGATGGTAGGCTACTAGTATTTTGAGCAGAGTTGGTTGTGAAGTTTGGTAATACAGTACAGTAGTCTCAAAATCTTTACTATGCCACTGTAATAGTATGCATTCATAGTAATTTACTGAAGAGCATTCTTAGCACATGTTACTGTGGGAAAGTATGTTTAGTTAACATTAAGGACATCAATGGATCTGTGAATAGAAGTATTCAACAGCAGGTAAAGAATGGGTTATGCTTGCGTATCACTCTAATGTCTAATATTAGAAAGTGCATCTCTTGGTAAGCCAGGCCCTGACTCATTGACTTCACTAATCACTAACTTCAAAAAAGTTACCAAGTATGTTTCCTGGTCTGTAGAAACATTGACAGAAAGTGGACAACTTTGTTGTCAGCTGTCCCTAAGCCTATTTCTTCTGGTAAAGGTAAATGTAAAAGTAAAGGACCCCTGACAGTTAAGTCCAGTCGCAAACAACACTGGGGTTGTGGCACTCATCTCGCTTTACAGGCCAAGGGAGCTGGTGTTTGTCCAGTTTTTCTGGGTCATGTGGCCAGCATGACTAAGCCCCTCTTGGCGCAAAGGAACACCAAAACCAGAGCAGCGCATGGAAAGGCCATTTACCTTCCCTATTTATCTACTTGCACTTTTTGGCGTGCTTTTGAACTGCTAGGTTGGCAGGAATTTCTTCTAGTAGTTACACAACTATAGACACTGGACAGTGCTGCTGTAGGATATAATAAACTAATATATATCCCATCCCACTCTGCTGGTCTCTACATGCTTGAGACACAGCCAGTGTTTGAGTGTACAGCAGCACTATCCGGTGTCTGTAGTTGTGTTCATCCCCATTCTTAATCAAAGTTTGTATGATACTTTTAAATCTGTCTTCTCTTAGATTTCAATCTTAATGCAGTAGAATATTTGAGAATAAAAGGAAATGCTCTGCTATTTCTTAGCTGCAGGTTCATTTAACTATATTTGGTGAGTCTTTACCACTGTACTTGTTCTAGTCCCCAACTACAGATGGGAAGACTCTCAAATTAGCTAGGAAAAATCATGTTTCCACTCCCCCAAACCATTCCCTTGTCAATAGGCAGGGTGCAAGAACAGCAGTGGCAATGAAGCTGGTGAAAGGGAGGCTCCCCTCACTCAGGTTTCAAGTGATCGTGTACTACGGGAAGGAAGTTTTTATATACTGTACTGTATAAAAAATGAGTTACTGCACAGCTCTTTGCACAAGACACACTGCTGCTCCTATGTCCCACTGATGGATTGAGGGCAGGGGTTTGTGAAAGGACAAAACTGGGGCAGGACTCAAGCACTCAGATTTTGATCTGCATGGAGGAATTAAGGGAGTGGTGGCTGGAAGACTTCCCATTTTGAGATCAGTTTTTCAAATGTCATTAGTATCAGTCTCATCCCTAATTACGGCAGTGTACTAGTCAAAGTAAAAGGGAACAGGTTGATAAGTGTAGTCTCTAATGGTAGTCTTTATCTGGGCAAGTTTGGGAAAGGTTATGCTACTGAAGACGACTTTAAGAAGGGACTAAAATATGAAAAAGTGTGCCAAATAATTGGAAATTACAAGTGCTGGACAGTATTGCAGAAGGTATGACACCAAGAAGTAAGAGAAGGTGGACTTCTGAGGAACAGGGAAAGTGAGTGGGGGATATAAAGGGAGATGAGTTGAAATGTTCACTGGGGTTGGCTTGGGTGTCCTTGTTGCTAGGATCTAAAAGGTGGTGACCTATCTATTTCATCCATTACAATCCACTTAGCTATATTAGCAGCTTATCACTTAATCAGTTACAAGCCATCTTTTCACAGTTCCTTATCCAGAGGTTTCTTAAGGGCTTGGGGAATTTTAATTCTCCATCTGCACTGCCTGCGTCAACAGGAGATCTGGATTTAGCCCTCTTAAGGTTAATGCTTCCGCTGTCCACACTTTAAGCAGGAAAGTAGGTTGCACTTGTCTGTGTACATACCACAAGAGCAAAATCAGAAGTTTTTCCTAGGAGGCTCTGGATTGTTCATCAGTAAGTCCAGTTTCCAAAAGCATGTTACTAACCCCTGATAATTGGGAACCAACTGGCAGGAGGAAGGTGACATCTGTTTTCTTGATGGATAGACATTGCTGGATTCCACCAATACTTGGCAAAAGAGTGTCACCTGCATTTTTAATTTAAAAATCTGTCTTTAATAAAAAACTTAGCCTTGGAACTGTTACCTTAACTGTTACTCCTCTCAGTTTGATGTCATCTGCAAATACCTTCACCCAAGCCCACTGTGTAGTTGCTATACCAAGTGGACTTGATATGTTTATTTGATCTCAACTGATGTGTTTTTTTGTCATTTATATCTCGTTTCTTTTCCTGACTAGTGGCCTTCCTACCCACACTTTTGCGCTTTGCTGCCGGGGTTGCCCAACTAACATTTCTACATGACTTCCACCAGTGTGGTGTAGTGGTTAAGAGTGGAAGACTAGTAATCTGGTGAACCGGGTTCGCGTCTCCGCTCCTCCACATGCAGCTGCTGGGTGACCTTGGGCTAGTCACATTTATTTGAAGTCTTTCAGCCCCACTCGCCTCACAGTGTTTGTTGTGGGGGAGGAAGGGAAAGGAGAATGTTAGCCACTTCGAGACTCCTTCCGGTAGTGATAAAGCAAGGATATCAAATTCAAACTCCTCCTCCTCTTCTTGTAAACCATCTCTGGTCTCTTTTTCATGGTTCTGGCTTTTAGAGAGAAAATGGCTTGTTTCTTATGATGACCTGTGTAACACTTGAACTGGTGATGAATGATTACTGACATTTCTAAGCGAAATCTGGGCAGAATCCAAGAACATACCAGGCAGTTATAGTACCTGCACCCACTCGAGGGTGTGTAACTGAAGCTGGCGTGGATGTTCTGCAGGAAGATACATCCTCCTCACATAACAACTTTCTGGCTTCAACAGTGTATCACTGAGCTAGGAGACTTGGCCAAGTAAGAAAACTCATCCTTAATTGTTGTTCAGAAGCACTCATTGCTGTTGGTTTTCTTGGCAGAGGTCACACTGCCGTCAGCAATTGTGCCACAACATTCTGCACTAGCTGCTGTTTCCATATCAAGCCCAGGGTAAGCCCCACTTAAAATATTGGATTACTGCAATGTACTCTTAAGTAACCAATTCATGAACTACTCTAGCCAAACTTTCCCAGTCCAGAAATGGAATAGCTATTGTGCCAGTTAGTAAAGGCAGCTTTTAGTTGCTGAGGCTACCTGGGCCTCCAGTGACACAACTTGATCCAGAAGCACCCCTAGAATGTGAGCTTGCTCCTTTAGGGAGAGTGCAACCCCACCCAGGGTAGGCAACTAACCAATTTCTCAGGTATGAGAACCACTCTACCTACAGTGCCTATGTTTTGCCTGGATTCAAGCTCTATTTGTTTTTCCTCCATCTTGCCACTCCATCCAGGCACTGGTCCATGAACACTCCTGATTCAGATATTAAGGAGAAATTATTACAATGATCAAGGCCATTCTATATATGATTTCCCTACACAGGTAATAATAATAATAATAATAATAATAATAATAATAATAATAATAATAATATATTTATATGCCACTCATCTGACAAGGTTGCCCCTGCCACTCTGGGTGGCTTAAAACATCTAACAGTAAAACATCAAACATTACTACTGTTCCATGGCAGGTAAGCTAAGGTACAGATTGAGCTGAGGAGTGCTGGGGCATTAGTCCAGAACCCTTTTAAAAATAATTGCTTTAGTGCATTCCAGGTTCTCTCTCTTCTAGGACTGGAGGAGTAAGTGGGAGGGTGGTGGCAGCAATTCCTGGAGAGTTAGACCCATTGGCAGCAGGGCTGTTGTGATGCAGTTGGGCAACAAAGGATGTGTGAGCTCTCTGGGTAGTCAATGCCGGTGATCGGGGGGGGGGGGAGAAATGCATCTTTCAAAATGTGAGGGAACCTTATGTTCAAATAAAATTGGAAAAGGTCCAAGAGATTATACATCTTCTCACCACTGAGATTAGAATTTTTTGTCATATTGATGCAAAACTTAAAGCTTCTACTAGGAAATATGAATCCTTTCACAATATGCTGCAGAGTGGAATCCAACTGGGGTAGCTTACTATGCAGCCATTTATCTAAATTTTATATTACAAAACCCACAATAAGGTTTCTTTTCTTTCGTAAACCTTGAATCTTTTGAAGGAGATGGCAGTGTCTAAAAAAAGATCACAGGCAGTGATGTGGGTTTTCCAAAAAAATTGAACTGGCTCACTTAGAGAAATAAGAAATGCCTTATAGTGATCTAATTTAGCTTGTAAAGGGGAAAAAATGGAATTGCCAGCTTGTCTAACACTTATTTGTAATTGAGATTCACAGTTACTAATTAATCTATGAAGCAGAACATTTTCCACAGAAAAAATGAAGCACTGGAAGATTTTCTGTCCCACATTACCGATCCCAGGTGATGCTGCAGACTATAGTGGTTGTATTAGTCCTCCCCCCCCACCCCCAAATGACCAATAAATCCTCCTTATTCTCAGCTTTCTGGATGCATACATAACACCTTTATGGGGATTTCCCCCATCTCATGAGTCATTATATATATTAAGCAGATTCCTCTGTGAAATCTAAAAATAGACCAGATGTTAGATGTTTTGTTTATTAATAGGACTAGCTGGCCCGGCCACGCGTTGCTGTGGGTCATCCCTGTGATTCCCCCCACCCTGTCCTGATCCATGATGTATCCCGCCCCTCCTCCCCCTCGGCTCATCCCTGTGTTTTGGTAGGATATCCTTCCGTGTTGTCCCTGGGGAGTGTTGGCCCCTCCCCCATGTATCGCCATACCTTGGCCCCCACCCTTGGAGAAGGAACTGTTAGGTTCTGGGTTCTATTTCCCAGCATACACTTTTGTCTGAGCCCTGTTGTCCCCCCTGTATACATTGGCCCCTGCGCATGCATCGTGAACATTTTCATATATTTAATTATTATTATTTAAATCAGAACATGAGAATAGTATAAAGCCTAGGTTAAAAGGGGCACGACTGCCCTTACTTAAAATAGCCGCCGGAGCCTTGCATGTGACACAACGCACAAGGTCCAAGTCCATGTGGTTTGAGGCAACAGATAGGTAGTAAATCTTCAAGCTTCAAGTAGTCCACAAAAAAGTTTGAAAATGGGTGTGAATTCAGAAATAAGAATGCAAAACTGTTCCAGATCAGGCAAAACAAAATAAAAAAATTCCTTCCAGTAACACCTTAGAGACCAACTAAGTTTGTCATTTGTATGAGCTTTCGTGTGCATGCACACTTCTTCAGATACTGTAGTTTCGACTACGGCAGACCAACACGGCTACCCACCTGTAACTAGATCAGGCAAAATTAGTTGTCTCAGAAGTACTTCACAGCTGTAGCCAAAACCACATCACTTACACCCTCAAAGGCAAAGAAATCTTGAAATTAGCTTGGCGAGATAATTCCAGTTAATCCAATTATAGTTGAAGCAAAGGCTGGACTCATGTTGGATTCACACCTTTCTATAGCATTGGTGAAGTATTATTTTCCACCCTTCTCTATTTCCTAGAGCAACATTTCACTGCTCAGCTGTTTATAATTGGTTATACATATAATCTAACCTAAATTTGGTTAAAACTTCAACTCATTTTTCATTCTTCTCAAATGAATCCATTAAATATATAAAAATTAATTCCACATCCTCTTCCTCAAGCTACTTTTCTCTAAGTGAAAATGTCTAGTGCCTTCTGCATGCTATAACTCTGAATTTGTCTTCAGAATCTTCTCATGTGTTAGTATAATTAAAATGTTAACACATGATGCAGCACTTCAGAGACCTATAATAAGCGTCACAGCGAGAAGTGTCATTACCTCTTATGTCTTGCATGCTTCTCTTAATAAATTCAAAACAGGATTTGCTTCTTCCTCTTTTTTGCAACATCATCACTTTGCTGACTTGCATTGGGCCTACAATCGCAGTAACCTGTACATCCTTCCTAGCAGCCCTAGAACCCAGCTAACTATATCTGTAAGAGCTCCCAACCCAACCCAATGTGCAAGAATTTGGAGAACCCTCCAATCAAACATGTCCCATTGTTTCCATGGGAGAGCTTAAATCACTGTCACTGTGGACCTCTGTATTTTATTTTAGGCAAAATATGGATATGATTCCCTTACTTCCGCTTAAATTGACTAAGGTACACTTTCGTTATAGGGCACCACATTTTTTTAGTTAGCTGCGATATTATTATTAATAATAATATATTATTTATACCCTGCCCATCTGGCTGGGTCTCCCCCGCCACTCTGGGCGGCTTCCAACACACATCAAAATACATTAAAATATCACAGACTAAAAACTTCCCTAAACAGGGCTGCCTTTAGGTATTTTCTAAATGTCAGGTAGTTGTTTATCTCTCTGACCTCTGATGGGAGGGCATTCCACAGGGCGGGTGCCACTACCGAGAAGGCCCTCTGCCTGGTATCTGAAAAAGAGGGGTATATTTCAAAGGCAATGCACTGAATTTACAGCCTTTACAAACATGGTGTGATTTGGGTTTCACAATAGTGCAACCTGATAGACATCTATTCAGACCAGAAGCTTAATGAGACTTAGTCCCATGTGACTGTGTATATGATTGGGAACATTCTGTGATGTAATTTATGACCAAGAGTAGATAACTCTTAACAGCTCCTACTCAAAATCAGTCAACTGGCAGATTACCTTGTGCTGTATTGTCCCCCCCCCCAATTATGTTACTTCAAGATTGTCCATTTTCTACTCCCCAACTCAATTTTTAAAAGAAATGGCGAACATTAGCAAAATTTCTTTTCCCACCATTACACATACAGCTATTCTGTTTGGTTTTATTTTGTATCATTAAGCAAAGACAGAACACCAATACATTTGAAATGATTGTGAAAAAGGTTTCCTTATAACCTTGTTCACGACCTGACATGCAGCAGTCATTATCACTACTTCTCCTGCCACCCAATGGCTGGCCATTGGTGCATACTCCAAAAACATTTTACTCACCGTATGCCACCCAAATAATGGTATCTCATTTACTTTTCTCTTAATTTTTACCTAGGTGATATCAAACGGCTACTTTTCCCTTTCTGAGACCAAAGAGCCAGGGTACAACCCTATGGTCCCCGTAAAAGCATCTGTTCCTTCTCAGAAGCCAAAACCCAACAAATATTAGAACTCCAATAAGGGTTGGGGCCAAAAGGGGACACTCCAGAAAGCAGCAGAAACCCAAGAGAGCCTAAGCTTTTTAAGCCCCATGACTCGCCTTCAAACCAGGAGATAATTTAAACATGCTTTTGACTGTGTCCAAACCTTGAAGACAATTGCAGGAGGTGGAGCGGGAGAGAAACTTAAAAAATAAAATAAAATCCTGAGACCAGAAATGGGCAGAGGTCTCAGTTCTGCCTTGCTGGTGACAATGCAACAAGGTTACCTGTTCCCCGACTTGGCACTGTGATTTATTCCCTACTTCATTAAAACACATTCAGGTCAACGCAACTCACATGGTACAATAAAATACATCTAATTAAAACAGACACATACACACATGGTGTAACGATAGCCCTACTTAACTAGGAGTAAGCCCCAATGAACTCAACTGGGCCTACCTCTGAGTAGGCAAAGTTTGGACTGCGCTGTAAATCATTTCGAAACGCGGCAAGCCAAGCACAAAATCAACTAACCCAGTGCAAACTGAGGAGATTCAAATATTGCCCTCTTTGCAAGGCGCACATAACGGACTAGAACCGCCCCGCGTTATGTTTCCTATCTTCCCACTCAGGAGCCCAATTCTTTCAGCGAGAGACACCGGGGATGAGAAGCCGGCAAGTGTGAAAGGCCGCTGTCCGCCCCGCCCTCGCCCTGCCTCGACTCCTTTCCCGCCGCACCGTTTCTCGGCCCCCCGCACGAGCCGCGTTTCCCTCCACACACCAACCGCCAACCGCCCTCAAGACACCCACGCTTAGAACGTGAATCTCTGTCTGCGCGTGCGCCGCTTCTATTACAGACCTGAGCGTGCGCGCTCGCGCTTGCGCTCTCCCCTTTACGTCCGTGCAATTTCCTTTAAACACCATACAGAGAGGGAGAAAAAAACTGACCCCCTTTCGCTGGCCTCTCAACCTCGGGCCTCTCCCACCGCCTTCCTCGTATGCTACTACCGTCCAAGCGCGCGCACGCACACACCCAGCACCGCCCCCTCCCCACTGGACGCGGCGGCCCTCCGCGGCCCTCGCGCCAGATGTGCTTCGGACGCGCGCGCGCAGGCCGCTAGCGTGCTTGCGGGCGCATGCGCGGTCCTGTGCGTTAGCAAAGCGGGGAGTCGGGTTCAAAGGAGGAAATATGGCGGAAAACAAAGGAGGAGGAGGCGGCGGTGGCGGGGAGGGGGCTGGGGAGGCCGGGCAGGCCGGGGGTGGTACCGAGTCTGTCACCTCCGCCGTGGCGGCCGTTGTCACCTCAGCCGCGGCGGCCGTTGCGTCCCCGTCCCCTCCAGCCCCCGCCGCGCCCGAGGAGAGGGAGAGTCCCGGTGCGGTGGTCCTTGCGGTGGCGGCGGCTGTGGCGGCAGACAAGGGCCCCGGGGAGGCGGAGGCCGCGGCGCCCGTGTTGGTGAGCGTAGGCCCGGCGCCGGGCCCCGTGCCGCTGGCTCCGTTGGGCCCCAGCCCCGCGCCCCCCGCCCTCTCCAGCGCCGCGCCGGGCCCGCTGTCGCTGCTGGACACCTGCGCAGTGTGCGCGCAGAGCCTGCAGAGCCGGGAGGCCGAGCCGAAGCTGCTGCCCTGCCTGCACTCCTTCTGCCGGCGCTGCCTCCCGGAGCCCGAGCGCCAGCTGAACGTGCCCGTGCCCGGAGGCGCCAACGGGGACATCCAGCAGGGTGAGTGGGGAGGCTCCGGGCATGGGCGGAGGTCCAGCTGGGGAGGATGCCCCGCTGCCCCGGCTGGAGGAGTCGGGCCAGGTTGCTAGGCGCCCCGTTACTAAGCTGCGACAGCTCTGGCTCGAGTCGCGAGTGTGGGGTGTGGAGGGTGAAGACCAGGAGCCCGGTTCTCATGAGAGGCTGCGGGGAAGCGGGGAGGAAAGCAAGCAAGGGCAAGGTGGGAAGAGCTATAGGAAGAAGGTTGCGGTCCAGGGAAATAGAGATTAGGGAGTGATGTTGAGTAGCGAGGACCGATATGCTGGAGTTACCCTGGGCGGTCTTTTTCCGTGCAGATGTTGTGGTGCACTTGTTGGTTACAGCAGGGAGAAGGCGGGTTCGCATCATCAGGGCAATGCACAGAAGAATGTTATGTGTACAGTATCTTAATTTCTAGACAGTCAGCTGTAGAGAGAAAGCACATGTTGAATCAGTTGTACAGAAAAGAAATTAGGATCTCTAGCCAATATTTTAAAAGCAGTTAAGTAAGAATATTAATAACTGGAGATAGTACTCTTGCTACTCTATGCAATACAGTTTATGACATGTGGTGAAAGGTTTGTCAAACTTGGCTGGGTTTATCATTTGTAATACAGTAATGCATTCTCCTTCGTGGAAATTGCCCTTGTGAACTCGAAGGTTTTGCAGCAGTTCTCAATCTCTCTCTATAGCTGTGGTGTAGGTTTTCTGGAAAAGAATTGAAATTTGCATATGGCAACTTACATCGGAACTTTTTAAATGCCTGAGATCTAATTTAGAATGCTTGTTTTACTTAGTAAACAAAGCTAAAAGCATTGAATGTCAAGTTTGCCTAATAGTGTACTGTATATGGCATCCATTTGTTATTACCGGGGTCCCCAGACTTACCTCGCTGAGGGCCGGTGCCACCAGTGCCGATCGTGCTGTGGGCCGGGGGAAGGCGGGAGCGTGCGCCCATGCACATGTGCACATGCGATTTCCGGTGCACTTCTGGGTTGTCAGAACACCGGAAATAGCTTGTGCACATGCACATGAGCTTCCTCCAGCCTGGAAGTGCACTGGAAATGACGCTTGCACATGCTCACAAGCTATTTCTGATGCTCTGGTGACCTAGAAGTGGGCAGCCACGCCGCGCCGGTGAGAGCAGGTGGTGGTGGGGGTTGCGGGGGGCCGCATAAATGAGCCTCACGGGCCGCATCCGGCCCCCGGGCCTTAGTTTGGGGAACCCTGGTTATTACTAATCAACTTTTGAAATGCTAAATGTTCTGCAGAAAAATAAAGCATTGGAAACTTTTCTGTTTTGGAGAATTTTCTGCTTCACATCACTTCTCTTTAGTATTGCTAGGTGCCCCTTGTTCTGAACCTGTTTTCAATATATTGTTGTACTCCACTCCAATCTCTGAGTAGTGCAAGATTCCAGGGGTTGCAGGTGCTCACCCAATGTTTGTGTTTCCTTTTGGAAATGAGGCACAGTGGAGACTGTGGTGTCTTTGTGACATGGTTTATTTACACATATATGCAACCTGAGCCTACAATGGACAGGTTCACAGTATCGAACACACCAAAAGGGTCTTGTTTCTCTATAACTACAGTATTGGATTAAAGCAGGCATTAAACATTGCTCTCTGACTCTCTCCCCCATCATATCACTGATTTCCTCACCTCTCTTCTCTAAACTCCGGCTTTATATGTTGCTGGTGGGTGCCCCCACCCATTTGCCATCTCCAAGGAGCCCCTTGATCCTTTGTTTTCTTAATAACCCATCCAGGAGATTTCCTCAGCACAGGAGGGTAGGCTGGCTTAATTAGCTGTTAACACTTGCTGGATCTAGGGATTAGATGTGACCCTCAGTTTAAGACCCCAATAATTGATTAAATTCTAACACTTGCTGGATCCATGGATTATAGGAGTCTGGCACCCATAAACTCATAACAACATCCACCATTATTTTCAATATGCGCACACTGGGGCAAGCCACACTGGGGACTGTGGGAATAAAAATAGGGCCATTGCTCATCAGCTCAAGATAAAATGTCTGGGGGAATCTAAAATTGGAGGGCTGTGTGTGGACTGAATCACTGTCTTTTTGAATCCAGAGTCTCTGAACTATGTAATACAAATATGTAATACGGGCATGGTGCAGTATGGTAGTTATGTTTGTTTTTACAGCTTTTGGAGATGCAAGTTAAGTAGATGTTAAAGGAGACTTGCCCAGTATATATTTCCATAAAGTGGCTGGGTATGAAGCAGCAGATATTTTATTGTCTTTTGTGGCTTTTGTTTTATTGGGACCTATTTGATTGGGGGTCTCTAAGCGTTGATGCTGTGAGAGTGCCTTTCTTACATTGAAGCATACTCAATAAGAAAATGTTTGGAACTACAGCATTATATAGGTCACAGCTGGCAGTTGTGTATGCTTCTTTTTTAGCAGCCTGTATGTGCTTAGAAACTTGTTGCTTTCTAACACATAAATATCACGTATGGCGGTATACATGCAGCTTTTATGCACTTTTTAAAACAAGAAAATGCTTAGTAGTGTTTAGTTGTCATATCTACCATATTTTCTCAAATCTAATGCTCACCTTTTTATGCCAAATTACACTGCGAAAATTAAGTTGTGCATTAGAGTCAATGGCACATTTACATTTTTGGTTTCAAGGTTCTGAAAATTGAGGTGCGCATTAGATTCAATGTTGGATTACACTTGAGTGAATACGGTAAATCTGTCTTTACCAGCAGTGTCTATGAACTGCATATACTTTAAATAGGCCTGGTCACAATCCCATTGTGTTTTCCAACTTCAATTTTGTTAGTTATTTCAGAGAAATAACTAACTAATAATTATTGTCAGCTTATAAAATGATCTACTTGTTCAGTAGTCTGTTTGCTTGACTTGATCTAAGATTTTCGTAGTTATCCAGAACAATGAGCCAAAATGGACTATGGTATAATTTTTTAAATAAAGAAATGTAGCATATATTAGATATGGAAACTGTTCTAATACTCACTACAGTGGAACCTCGGTTTATGAACACCTCGGTTTATGAATTTTCGGTTTATGAACACCGTGGACCCATCTGGAACGGATTAATTCATTTTCCATTACTTTCAATGGGAAAGTTCGCTTCGGTTTATGAACGCTTCAGTTTATGAACAGACTTCCGGAACCAATTACACCCATGCTTCAGTTTATGAACGCTTCAGTTTAAGTACTCCGCGGACCCGTCTGGAACGGATTAATCCACTTTCCATTACTTTCAATGGGAAAGTTCGCTTCAGTTTATGAACGCTTCAGTTTAAGTACTCTGGAACGGATTAATCCACTTTCCATTACTTTCAATGGAAAAGTTCGCTTCAGTTTATGAACACTTCAGTTTATGAACAGACTTCCGGAACCAATTGTGTTCATAAACCGAGGTACCACTGTATTTATATAGCACTATTAATGTGTTTGTAGCACTTTGGACACTCTTGATATCCTTTCAACAACACCCTTGTAAATTAATCAGTATTATAGCCATACTGCAGAAGGGATCTGAGGTTACAATACAGTAGCTTGCTGAAGGACATTAGTGAATTCATGGCAGAGAGGACATTTAAACTGGGGACTCAACTGCTATACTGCACCAGCTAATCTTATATGTATTTTGACTTTTAAAAAATCTAACACGTTCATTTTCTGTGACCATACAGGCTTGAAATTTCAAAAAAATGAAAGCTGATATTTCTATGGTTAGTTTTCAGATTACAATCAATGTGGTCAGGATTCATTGTACAGTATATTACAAGACTATCAAGCCTGGACTTAACTTTTATGAAGGGCAGTGTACAAATAACCTAAGTGAATAAATAGCATACTTTAATGGGATGTGCTAGTCTTGGATCCTGAGAAGATTGCAATACAATGACCTGGTTGGATAAAAGGTTAAACCAAAGTTTAGTGCTATGTTCTGTTATGAATGCCCTTGAGGAAGTGGAAATTTACCTTTAACTGCGTTTTTTCTGTGCAGTCCAGGGTCGTAAACCATAGTTTGGAGTTGGCTTTTGGGGGGGGGAATGCTTAAAACTAATCTGTTTGTTCCAGTTCATACATAACATAAACCACAGTTACATGTAGTTGAAAACTAAGGCGAATGCTTCTGATCTCCAAGTAGCTGCCCTAGATGGGAAGGGAGAAGGATGTGGGCATAGCCCTGTTTGCTTATGTAGTACTATATGATGAGTTAGTGTTATTTTTGAATATAAGCACTGTATTTCAACACTGTTCCAGTTTATGTATATATGAGGGTTGGGGTGGGGGGTGGGGAGCATTTGTCCTTGCAAATAAGTACATAGGCAAACTCGGCCTCCAGGTGTTTTGGGACTACAATTCTCATCATCCCTAGTTAACAGGACCAGTGGTCAGGGATGATGGGAGTTGTAGTCCCAAAACATCTGGAGGGCCGAGGTTGCCTTATGCCTGACATAGACAAATGTAGAGGAGGGCTGCCTTTAGTGAGTCATTAAAGTGAAAGCAGTACTGTGTTTACTAAAATATAGAACCTTCAATAGAAGGTTGCCTTTTTTCTTTTCCAAACAAGAATATTTGTATCATCAACTGATAAAATAGGCATAAATTCAAGTCATCATTTGTTCTGGCATGGAGACAGGGAAAGCCACAGTTTTTGAGTTTTTGTTCTACTAATGGGACAGAGCCTCTATCAGGAAAAAGGTGGTAGCGCTAACATAGTCCTGCAAGTGTAGCTGTTTGTTCAGAACTCTCGCAACTGGTCTGCCATGAAGTGAAAGTCTTGGAATGGTCTCGTGTGTGTGTGTGTGTGTGTGTGTGTGTGTGTGTGTGAGAGAGAGAGAGAGAGAGAGAGAGAGAAGAGAGAGAGGCTGCCTCTTCAACTATGATGATGTCTGTTTTGTGTGAATATAATTAATTAATTAGTCACCTAAAAATAAAAATATCTAAGGCGTTTGACATTTTCACAAGAAGGATATTAGAAGCATCCACTACCAGTTTTTTTTTTGTCATGTCTGAACCAAGGCTAACAGTGATTGGTTTTAACTATGCTCTGTTTGAGTAATCTCAGGATCATAAGCCACAATTTGAAGTTGGCTTTTTTTTGCACAAACCATATTTAAAACAAATCACAGTTTGTCCTTGGATAGACAAGAAGCATATGAAAAGTGATGAAAGTCAATTAAACCTTATCAATATTAAAATTGTAAAATAGACGTAAAGAAAAAGAAAAATCAATAAAAGAGTCTTTCCTAGTCCTACCTGGAGATGCCATACATTCAATTTGGAACATTATATGTGCAAAAGAGTGTGCGGTTATTCCCTTCCTTGTAAAAGTCAGTCTAGTAGATTACAGGTGTCTTCAGTAAAGGCTTATGTTTTGTACCTTTAGCTACAACTTGTGACTTTAGGAGGAGAATGCCTATCAATTGGCATACAAATTTTGGATTGACGGAAAGCAAGTAACATTTAAGCTATCCTACGGTGTCAATTTGGGGAGTAACCAGTTTGTGCTTCTGGCTCTTCATTACACAGGTCCAGGAGATTTTTCCTGTGTGTTCTTTGCAGATTTGAAATAACAAAAACAAAGCACTGTAAAGTAAGTAATATCATCTTTACTGTGCACTTGAATGTTATTGTTTCTAAGGTGCAAATTTTGGTGTAACTCAGGATCTGCTGTGTTGAAAGTAATTTGATACATGGATAGATCCATTCCAGACAATTGAGTCAAAGATTTAGGGTAGCAGGAGTGAATTTTATAAATACAGTGGTACCTCGGTTTATGAACACAATTGGTTCCGGAAGTCTGTTCATAAACTGAAGCGTTCATAAACTGAAGCGAACTTTCCCATTGAAAGTAATGGAAAGTGGATTAATCCGTTCCAGACGGTCCGCAGAGTAACTGTTCATAAACTGAAGCGAACTTTCCCATTGAAAGTAATGGAAAGTGGATTAATCCGTTCCAGACGGGTCCGCGGACTACTCAACCTGAAGCGTTCATAAACTGAAACATGGGTGTAATTGGTTCCGGAAGTCTGTTCATAAACTGAAGCGTTCATAAACTGAAGCAAACTTTCCCATTAAAAGTAATGGAAAGTGAATTAATCCGTTCCAGATGGGTCCGCGGAGTTCATAAACCGAAAATTCATAAACCGAGGTGTTCATAACCCGAGGTTCCACTGTAGTTTGTCAAGGTGGTCTTGTCCAGTTCAGTTGAGTATGGAGCAGATCTATTTTTGGAAAGCTGTTGGTTACGTTCGCTGAATAAACACACTGTGTTTTCTTCTGTTCATATGAGTATTCAAATGAGCCATACATCTGTGGTTTTTTCAGGAGAAGTTTAGTATAAGCTAGTCATTAAAGCTGTAGTAATCCTTCAAAATGAATTGGCTTATCTAATTCTTGGTTCTGTCTGTGGTTCAGTGCTCTCGTTGGATAAATTTGAGGCTGATTTAGCCAGCATTTAACAACAGATTTGTAGAATTTTAAAGATTTGAGCAAGGGCTTAAAGGGCTTAAAAATTCTTGATAGAAGTGATAAACAATAAGGCTAAAACGACTGAAATATATTTTGTGTGTGTGTGTAATTGGACTGGGGTGCTGCTTGCAAGATGCCAGGTTCTGCTTTATAATGGGGTTTTTCCCAGAAGCAGACAGTTCTGTAGTTGTGACTGCCCACTTTCAGGTGCAACAAGCTGTAGTGTGAATGGTGAAATAGTTAGGCCATAAAGGCATAGCATGGCAGAGTCTCTTGTAGAGAGAGCCCTTTGCTTTTTACAATGTGGCATGTATTACAGTCATACCTCCGTTTAAGTACGCCTCGGTTTGAGTATTTTCAGTTTAAGTATTCCGCGGACCTGTCTGGAACAGATTAATCCAATTTCCATTACTTTCCCCAATGGGAAAGTTCGCTTCAGGTTAAGTACGCTTCAGGTTAAGTATGAACTTCCGGAACCAATTACACTCATTCCTCGGGTTAACTACGCTTCAGGTTGAGTACTCCGTGGACCCGTCTGGAACAGATTAATCCACTTTCCATTACTTTCAATGGGAAAGTTTGCTTCAGGTTAAGTACAGACTTCCGGAACCAATTGTGTTTGTAAACTGTAAACTGAGGTACCACTGTACTTGGTAGGGATGCTTGCTAAGTTAAAGCCATTTAATTAAATATTCTGGAAGTAGTGCACAGAATATGATCTGCTCTATATTAGCTTTACATTGCGGTACTTAAAGCAACATGTTTATGCTGTCCTTCTAAGCATAGTTATGTAGAAATAATAAAATGTGTTCAGTGTTTATTCATGGGCCCTACTGTGCATATTACATGTTTCACAACCGTCTCTTTGGATGGGGTAGCTACTTTTGGTGTTGTCAAAAGTAATAAACTAGTAAAACTAGCTGCCATAATTTTTGGTGTTACATAGTTTTCAGAAATGTTCTTATTGTGTTTTTCTTTATTGTGTGAATGCTGTCACTTCACTTGCAAACAAGTATTTGAGTACAGTTGTCCACCATGGCTCAGATCTCTTGACTTTTCCCTTGCAACTATATGTGTTTAATATATTGTTGGAAATCGGCCAGAGTGACTGGGCCAACCCATATGTCGTATTTTTCTGTGTATAAGACTAGGTTCTTTTTCCTAAAAAATAATGTTAAAAATTAGGGGGCATCTTATACATGGATACACCCCCCCATTTTCTTAAATCTGAGTCCCCCAAAATAGGGGGCGTCTTATACATGGGGGCGTCTTATAGACGGAAAAATACAGTAAATAAAATTACTACTACTGCTACTACTACGCTGTCTCTCTCCACCTCTCCTCCTCCCCAGGAGAAAAAGGGGTGAAGGCAGCAAAGTAAAAGCCCCTTTGTCTCTGCTTGGCAAAGGGAAATACAGCAAGGGGCATTTGGCTGTTATATTCCTCACTGTGCTTTCTTCTCACCCTTGCCTGCTGGGGCAGGATTGCAGCCAACAGAGGGACTTGCTGTGTATTCTCAGTTGAGAAAGCACAGCGCTGTGATGGCAGCTGAGAGTGGCACAAGTAGATAGGGAACGGCAACAATAGTAGTGGTCAGTCTTGTGCCTTTCCTTCTTGGCGAAGGGCATGAAAATCAAGTGAGAACTGGAGAAGTACCGTAATCACTTCCCCCCTTTTTTACATCTCCTTTTTTTCTAAAGTTCTCTCCTAGTGCCGTCTGTGTTTGTGTTCTGGATTGATTTTATTTATGCAATTTACCCGCTCTTCTTCCTGAAGGAGCCCAGGATGGCAAAAATCACAGTAAAACAACTTTTATCAGTTAAAATGAAAAGCAAAACATTCAAACAATGATCTCAGGGTTGCCAGGAACAAATATTTTTAGCCACCAAATATCTGGGGAAACAGGAATGTTTTAGACTTCCTCCGGAAAGTCAGTAATAATGAAGGCAAATGCACCTCAGTCACCATGGGGGGCTAGAACAGAAAAGGCTTTATCACAGGTGAGTGCCAACCAGACAGGAACAAGTAGTAGCACAAAGCCTTACCTCCCAATCGTAGGATCTTACATGGCTGATACAGGGGAACATGCTCTTTTAGATACTTGGCTTCTAACCTGCTTAGGCCTTGATACAACTAACTATGTTACTTGGACCCAGTAGCTCACTGGCAGCTGGTGACACTTTCAGGACTGGTGACACTTGGTCCCATTGGACTACTGCTTTTAACAACCTAGCAGCCACATTCTGTGCTAACTGCACCTTTCATAAATCTTCAAGGGCAACCCCATATACAGTATATTACAATAGTCCAGATGGGAGGTCACCAGAGCATGGAAAACTGAGACCAAGCTATCCTGGTGTAGAAACAGCTGTAGTTAACATATCACAACAAAGCTGGGCATGAGCATTCATAACCACAGAAGCCAAACAAGACTCTAGTGACAAGTTAGAATCCAGGTGTACTCCCAGACTACAAACCTGTTTCTTCAACAGGAGTGCAGCTTCTCCCAGAACAGGTCCTACACCTAACTTCAGGACTTGGGAATCACCTACTCATGATCTTCTATCTTAACAAGATTCAGGCTCAGTTTATCGGCCTCCATCCAGTCCATAAGTGTCTCCAGACATCTGTATAATACATTCATAGTGTCTCCTTATTCCAATAGAATTGAGAACTGGAAATGCGTGTCATCAGCATACCAAAGATACCATGCTCAGAATCTGCAGATGACAGCTCTCAGCAGTTTAATTTAGGTGTTAAATAGCATAGGAGGCAGAATGGATCCTTGCAAGTCCTCACCGTTCAAAAGCTACAGGGCTGAGCAACAATATCCGAATGCTACTCTCTGCATAGTGTCCCTGCAGGCATGAGTGGGACCAGCATAATTCAGTGCCTCAAACTTCCACCTCAAGTTTCTTCAGAAGGACACCATGGCCAATGGTGTCAAAAGCCACTGAGAAGTAAAGGGAGTACCAACAGATTTTCACTCCCTCTCTCTCCTGATAAAGGCCATCACGGTGACCAAGGCTGTTTCAGTGCCAAAACTGGACCAGAAATCAGACGGTTAGGGCTTTTTTCCCGAGGGAACTCCCAGGAACTCAGTTCTGGCACCTCTCAGGTGAGCACCATTGCCATTCTAAGAGAACGAGAGAGTTCTGGCACCTCTTTTTCACCCACATGGGGAGTTCTGGTACCTCGTTTTCTGCTGACTGAATGCAATAAAGTGGAGTTTTCCCCCCAGTCTTAACATTGAAGGTTTGGGGAAATGATTTCTAATCCACACGTAGCTATCACATTTTGAAACTAGTACAAAGAATAATACAATTGTTCTTCCTTTTGTTCATTGCATACAAAAAATTATCTTCCTATGGTTTCATTATGAAATGTTAAGCCACCTTTTTGCAGTTACTGGTTACCAGGATAATGTAACAGCATTATGTGATAAAATATCTCATGTGCTTAATCCTGCCTTGCAAATAAGTCTCCTCAAATTGCCAGATCACACAAAGTTATACTACCTCACATTCCTACACATACGGTACTATGAATTAAAGCAACCCTGTTATATTTCTTTAGGATCCAGTCTTGTACAAATTTACTTGGGAGTACATTCCATTGACTGCTGAGCAGATGTATACAAGATTGCACTGTTAATCTCATCCTTACTAGTAATGAGTATAAAAATAGTTCTTCTGTGGTTAGATGGTTAAAGAATAAAGAACTAAATTGATGAGGTTTGTTTAGTTTTTAGTTTTTTTAAATTAAAAAATATATCCTTTCCTATCCCACAATACTGTGACATTTGTTTGTTTTCTGCTTTGACTTGCAAACCAAACAAACAATCAAATGTATGTTTTCAATGTGGGTATAGGATTGCAGCAAATTCAAAATTGCTCCCCTCTACCTGGGAGTGGCCCCCATTGAGCTCAGTAAGGCTTACTTCCAAGTAAAACTGTATAGATGATTAAAGGTCCAAAACCTGGCTGTCATGTTGACTATTCCTTTTCTCCTTACACTTTAGAAGCACTCAAAAACTATAAGCATTTGTGTACTGCCCCAATATCTTTTGATGAAGGGGATTATATAAATTAATTCAAATCAATTCCAGTAAATCAATCAATAAATAGAACTGTGGTGTCAAAGACATGAGCCTGGAATTTATGGGAGAGACTGAATCAATTTCTTATGAGATGGATAGGGCCAGTGGTAAACTCTAATAATTTTATTTATTGTATATACCCGACTTTTCAGCAATGCTTGTCTCCCAAAGATGCCTAATACTCATGTCCAATATTGCAATGATTCCACCAACTACTTTCCTATTTAACATTTGTCTATTTTTTAATTTTTATTTTTGTTGCTCTCCAAGGAGCTTGAGGGGCATGGTGTACTGGGGACTGTATTAGAAACTCAGATTTATAAGCTAGGCACCAAATGGTTCCTTAAACCAAGATTACAATATAAACAAAATATCTAGTTGTCATTTGGGGGCAAGACTATAAAGTCTTATTTTTTTAAATGATGGACTAACTGTGATTGATTCTCAGTTAAACATCTGGCTAGTTGTATGACAACCTTGAGCAAAGTTAAGAAATTTGAGTTACTTTATCCAGGGACAGCACACATACGGTATATATTGGTCTATTCCTACTTCTTTTTCTTAATGGTGACACAGACCATTCATAACCTAAGAATATTCTTCACAGCTGTGAGCAGGACAGTGGGGTAAGTGAAGACAAGTGACAACAATTAACTATATAGTAATGTTGTTCACTGCTCCTCAGGCTGCACAGAAAAAGCATTTTGGTTCCTGAAATTCATTCTGATTGTGCAGATAAAATATAACTGATAGAATTCTGCAGGATGTGGTATTAGTGTGTGAAAACAGTCAAGATCCAATGATCTGCAGGCATACACCTCCAGATGCGGAGATGTCGGACACCATCCTGGCACCTGGGCATCTTCACTTGGTCCCAAGTGGTCTATAGTCAGGCTAATTTCGAACACCGGTTGGGCGCTGTTCCATTGTATCTTCACCACAACCTGTGATAAATGCTTGAATGAGAAATAGTGACCTGCCTAAGATCACTCAGTGAACTTTATAGTTGACTAAGACAATAGTTGCAGCTTCAGAGCACAGTTGCTGTTATGTAAGAAATGTGAGTAGTAAATAATTGGCAGCCTTGCTAAGAAATAGTTGTTATAAACATAATTACAATTTCTCTAGGGATTAATTAGAACTCTTGCTATTGTTATGCTATCATTAAAACCTGTAACAAACTCAGTGCTTCATAGGTGCATCAATTATTATTATTATTTTTAAAAACCGTGCCGTACACAAATGCTCTGCTTTAAAGAAGTGGCTGCATAGCATCTATGGAGGCATACTTCCCCTTTGAGATATACCAGGGCTGTCTCTGTTCAAAAGTGCTTCAGGAAAGCATTCCTTTCATCTGTTCCATTTTTCTATCATAGTGTTTGGACTCAGTGAAAGATACCAAAGTGGAAATAACTAGGGAAAGAGGCATTAAATGAAGGGGAGTGGGGATGAGAACATTTCTTCAGAAAGAAGTTTTGGGACTGAGAACATGTTCATCAGAGCAGAAACTCTCTCATACCAGATCTGTGCACGATGTTCCTTAATAATGAGGCCACATACTCAGAGATAGTCATCTCCCAATTACATCTAAGGCTAAACATTAAGCCCAAGGCTACATCTAGTGAAATAATCCTTTTAATATAACAAGTTCAAGGGAGGGAGGTTGTCTCCTGGCCTATTTTATCATTGCAGCAACCTTTTGAGATGGACTAACTCCTAAGGAGGCATCTCCTTCCACACGAACCTGCATGAGGTCTCTCTTTTGTTTCTGAAGCCTCCACACTGTCTCTTCACTAATAGACTTGTGGCTGGCACAATTTTGTTGTACAGCTAGGGCATCTTCTTCATTATTAAATTACTTGCCCCAGTTTTGCTGCCCATCATGTCTGCACATGGCACACACCCCACTGATCTGGGAAATGATGGTAGAAAAAGCCACTAAAGAAGTGTCAAAAGATACCGTATTATTCGCTCCATAAGATGCACCTGACCATAGGATGCACCTAGTTTTTAGAGGAGGAAAACAAGGAAAAAAATTGCTTCCTTGAATTGTCCTAGGCATAGCAGCCAACTCCTAAAGGCCTAGGTGCCTTTTGCCCCTGCCCCTCATTAAATATTTGAGGAAGTCATTGCCCCCATGTTGATGGGCATTGCCATTCATATAGTGTGCATGCAATCATCCCTCAACTCCCATCATCCCTGAGTTCTGGCCTTGCTAGCTAGGGGTGATAGGAGTTGTAGTTCAACAACATCTGGGGACCCACAGGTTGAGAAAGGCTGATACGGTATGTGAGGTGGGGTTTACCTGCCCCCCCCCATATTTTATTCAAGTTGGAAGAGGGAGGGAGGGAAGGAAGGGGTGAGTGAGAGAGAGAGAGAGAGAGAGAGACAAGGAAGGAAGGGGTGAAAGAGAGAGGGGGGGAGGAAGGAAGGCTCTGGCTCTGGCTCTTGCCTTCTCTCCATAGGACGCACCGACTTTTTCCCTTCCTTTTTGGGAGGGAAAAAGTGCATCCTCTGGAGCGTAAAATACGGCAGTTAGGAAAAGCTGTTTGGGTTCAGAGTTTTGAGAATTATCATGCAATAGTGATTTATTTTAAGATAAGTTTCACAGTGGTATACTGCAGCTCGGAAGCCACGTAAGATCTATAATACTTTAGAATACAAAATGATGGTGACAATGACAAAATGCAGTCAAATAAGATTTTATACATTGTATAGTAAACATGTAAGAAAACTAATAACTTATGGAAGATGGTTACTAAAACCATGTGTGCAATGTTATTATTTTTTTCTGATGTATGTTGGTTAACTTTTATAAAGGAACATGTTATACCGGTAGGAGTAACCTAAAGGAAGTCTTCCAAAAAGTAGTGACTGGATGAAGCTTGAGGTACTATTAAAAGAGTTGTTGCCTTGGAGTTGATCAGGAGAGACTTCCTGGCTTAGAAGGAGGACTTGATATGATGGCAAGAGTTAGGTTGTATGACAGGGAAGGGCCAGAATGTGCAGCAACACCTCTGACATTTCCCCTTTTCAGTCCAGTCATTCCTGCTGCTTTCCTCTTCCTTCTTTCTTAGCGTGCCCTTGCATTCACATGAATCTGAGTGGCTTGTTGTTTCCTCTATATAGTCATACCTCAGGTTACAGCCGCTTCAGGTTGCGTCTTTTCGGGTTGCGCTCCACGCTGAACCCAAAAGTACTGGAATGGGTTACTTCCGGGTTTCGGCGTGTGCGCATGTGCAGAAGCCCAAAACCACACTTTGTGCATGCGCAGAAGCGCTGAATCGCGACCTGTGCGTGCGCAGATGCGGGTTGCGAACGCTGCGGGTTGAGAACGTGCCTCCTGCACGGATCACGTTCGCAACCTGAGCGTCCACTGTACTTCTTTACTTTCTCCACTCCAACTTTGTATCAGCTTCTCTTTTTAATCAGTTCCTGTTCCCACATGTGCCTGTGCAGTGTGTATGTTGGGGAGTTACTGTTGCTAGCACAGTGAAGGACAGGGCTAAGATGGTGGCCTTCAGTTTGGAATGCAAGATAGTTGAATAGGTGCTAATACAGAAATTTGACTGCATTAGTTGAGGGCTTAACACCATTAATCCATTGCACACTCTAAAGATTCTGCATAAGCGGGGATCTGACGGGGCTTGAGAAGCCTCGTCCGATCCCCGCTCTGTGACAGGCGGGGTGGGGGGAAAGCGGAGGATCTTTCCTCTGCTTTCCCCCCACCCCGCCCAACACAGCGGGGACCTGACGGGGCTTGAGAAGCCTCGTCTGATCCCGGCTGTGTGACAGGCGGGGTGGGGAAAAGGTGGAGGAATGTATTGTTCCTCCGCCTTTCCCCCACCCCGCCTGTCACACAGCTGGGGGACAGAGCCAAAGAGCGGCGGGCGCTGCTTGCCAGGGTTGACAAGCCCCGGCAAGCAGCACCCGCCGCTCTTCGGCTCCAGGGGACGGATCTGAAGAGCGGCGGCTGCTTGCCGGGGCTTCAAGCAGCGCCCGCCGCGCTTTGGCTCCATCCCCTGGCGCCGAAGTGCGGTGGGCGTTGCTTAACAAGCCCCGGCAAGCAGTGCCCGCCGGCTCTGTCGGGCGGGGGGGGGAAGCGGAGGAACGATCCGTTCCCCCGCTTCCCCCCCCGCCGTCTGGCACACAGCTCTCTTGGCTGGGGAAAGCAGGCAGGCAAGAGAGCAAGCGCCTGCCTGCCTGCCTGCCTGCCTTCCCCGCCACCAGTCCCCCGCAGCCCATAGGAACGTATTGATTAAGTTTCAATGCATTCCTATGGGAAACCAGGACTCGCTAGACGAATTTTTCGTAGGACGAATTGAGTCCTGGAACGAATTAAATTTGTCTAGCGAGGCACCACTGTACATTATTTCTAGTAGATGAGCCACCATAGCCTCTAGAAAGCAGTGAAAAATTGTGTCCCAGGCTTTTTAGACTCATCCACCCATGTATGCGGTGTACGAGTGGCGCTGTCGTCTAAACCACAGAGCTTAGGGTTTGCCGATCAGAAGGTCAGGGTTCGAATCCCCGTGATGGGGTGAGCTTGTAGGCAAAGTTGGAAAGCACGTCAAAGTGCAAGTAGATAAATAGGTACCGCTCTGGTGGGAAGGTAAACGGCGGTTCTGTGCGCTGCTCTGGTTTGCCAGAAACGGCCTAGTCATGCTGGGCACATGACCCGGAAGCTGTATGCCGGCTCCCTCAGCCAGTAAAGTGAGATGAGTGCCGCAACCCCAGAGTCATCTGTGACTGGACCTAATGGTCAGAGGTCTCTTTACCTTTTTACCCATGTACTATCTGAAACCAAAGGGGTGCATGGGTTGCCAGATGTGATTTCCCCCACCCAGCTGTCCTACCCACTAACCGTTGATAACCCCTGGCAGGGTGGATAAAAATCAATGAATTTTTTTTAAAAAAAAAATCAAAAAAATCGGATTTTTAAAATTTAAATCGGATTTTTTTTATTTAAATCGATTTTTATAAATAAAATGCTTTTTGAGGAAAATATATTACCATCCAAAGGTTATTCCATCATGAAATAGAGATTAGTTTTTTAATTATGTAGAATAAGGTTGTATAAGTTTAATTTTTTTTGGTAAATAAATTCCATTAATCCATTCACAATGTCATGCTCTTCCAGAGGTTTTTGTAAGATTACTGGGCAGTTTCTTTGCCTACAAGATATTATCACAAATGCTTGGTTTACTTTTGCAGTTCTCAAAACTGAATTTGACTCAGCAGAGATCACATGCCTCTTCTTCACAGCAAAAATGTTATAACATGAACAGAGTTGAGAAAAAGACCTTAATCCTATTGTTCTACAAACCTATGAATACAGAATCAACCCCTTCAGTGCTAAGTTTCAAGAAGTTCAGTGAACAGAATAGAAACAATATTTTTCTGATTGTTTGGAGTAGACAGTATTTAAGTTTTTCATGTGTAGGCTGGGCTGACAGTCTAAGTTTCTCAAAATATATATATTTTGTTTTTGTTTAGCCAAATTAGTTAACAAACATGGATGTTTGTTTAAGCAAATAACATATGCTGTAATGTTATTGTTTCAGTTGAATAAATCTACTGTACAGTATTTAAATTGTTATTATTAAGGTAATGATTATTTTTCTCCTTCCTAAGTACAACAGAAAAGTTGTCCAAATATGAATGATTAACCTATTAAACTGGGGGATAAAAAACTAATATGAAAAGTTGTTATTCTAAAAATCTTCATCTACTAGCATATTAAAGTTATACCAGCAAGAATTAGTCTTTATGTAGAAAACTATGATTTAAATCAAGCCTTACTGACTGGTGATTTAAATCAAATCCACCCTGACCCCTGGCCTAGAGCAGTGGTGGGGAATAGGATCCAGCTGGTGGGCTACATTCTTAGCCCCACCCCCGTCCGTGGGCTGCTTCAGCAAGTGGGTAGGTTAACCCACCTGTCAGTCTCCTGACTTCATGATGTAAGACAGAGATTTTCAACCTTTTTGAGTCTGTGGCTTACTTGACCAACTACATTTTTTTCTGCAGCACCTCTGGGGGGCTCAGAAGCCCAGTTATGTCACCCCTTGCCTGCTGCTTTCAGATCTTTGATTTTGGGCCAGATCCCATTAGTGACAACAATGTTTCTCTTTCCCATGTGTGCTTTATGTTCCTTGTTTGTTTTTCTCAATGCTATAAAAAAGAGAAATGTGCTTTTCAAACATTCTCTTAACTTCATAAAACATATATATGAGTTGGCATGGAAACTGAAACAATTTAAAACATTTTATTGGCTTGCTGATGTCATTGGATATGATCTAAAGTTTTATTTGATCATCTACTCATTGAATCAGAAGTAAGTGAATAGTGCAGTTATCCATCCAAAGAGATACCGGTAGAAATATATTGCCAATTCTCATCCGCGTGAATTGCCGGTGCCAGAATGTTTATCACTCCCACAAACACTGTTAATAATGCCATTGTAACAGTTTTTAATTTTTGCATTTTACAGTCTCCTCTCCCCCCACCCCACTGGCAAGCTATGCATGTGTATACCAGCAGCTCAAGGAAATCCTTCAGGCACCTGACTATGTGGACTCAAGTCCATAAAAGCTGTATGTCACAATAAATTTATATCATATTTCTTTTGCCGTTCATCAACCAAGGGGGCTAAATTAAATATAAAACAAATGCAGGTAGCAATAACAGTTTTAGTCTTTAAGGTGCCACAATTTTTTTTGTTTTTTTTTAAAAAAGAGTTAGTTAATTACTTTTAGAAATTATTTGCTAGAGTTAGTTTACTTGGTCCGACTTAGGTCCATTGTGATTAAAAATAGTTTATTTAAACTATTGAAGTGGTGGGGGGGAGTAGTTATGGTTGAGGCAAACTCATTTTTTCATGTAACAGTGCAAACCCTTTTCTGCAGTGAACTTTAGGTGATAAGTTAAGCTGCAATCTTAACCCCATTTACCTAGCCGTAAGTCCCATTGCATTCAGCAGGACTGATTTCTGTGTAGACATGGCTAGGATTACACAGTTATGCATGCTTTACCATATTCTCTATTCCCAGTCTTCAAAGAACCATTTCAAAAAGTCTCATTGATAGACACAAGTACTACTGTCCCTAAAACATTACCCTTGAAAGGCTTAGGAGTGACATAACTGCACAAATCTTTCCTTATAGGAGCTGTTAAGAATCGTCTAACATGTCTACTCCTAGCAGCAGCAGCAGCAATACACAAGAGGATTTGAGGGTGGGGTAGATCAGGGGTCAGCAAACTTTTTCAGCAGGGGGCCGGTCCACTGTCCCTCAGACCTTGTGGGGGGCCGGACTATATTTTGAAAAAAAATATGAACGAATTCCTATGCCCCACAAATAACTCAGAGATGCATTTTAAATAAAAGCACACATTCTACTCATGTAAAAACACCAGGCAGGCCCCACAAATAACCCAGAGATGCATTTTAAATAAAAGGACACATTCTACTCATGTAAAAACATGTTGATTCCCGGACTGTCCGCAGGCCAGATTTAGAAGGCGATTGAGCCGCATCCGGCCCCCGGGCCTTAGTTTGGGAACCCCTGGGGTAGATCTTATCTGTCACTTCTTGCAACCCTACAAAAATTGAAAGACATTTATGCCCCTTTAATGCTTTTCCTTTCCCCACTGTTTGTTGCAAAGAGACTTTACTTCCGCTTCACATCATGCACTGGGGAAATAGCAAGGAGGATTCCTGTCAGTTCTTTCAGTTTTCAAGGCAGGGCACAAAGTGATGGAAAATATTTCCCCCAACAGTCTGCTGCCCGATGATGAGGGGGAATTGGGTGGATCTTACCTCACTTTGGGCAGGAATTTTGCTGAAAGTAGAACAGAAGCAGTGCATGCCTCAGTCACTGCTTCTGTCAAAACCTCAGCATGATGGGAGGGATTTCTCTTGCAATATACCTCCGTAGTTTATGGAGAACCTGGAAAAAGAATCATTGTTGCCGAAGTGGGAGCGGGTGCTGGCAACTGTATTTGCAACCAAGAAGACTAGGAACTATTTTCTCATGAGTTGGTAGGCTCCTGAGAAGCCCAACAAGGCTGTGAGTTGTATGTAAAAGCTTTAAGATTTACTTGTGCTGGCTTTGCCTAGCCCAAGCAATATATTTCTAAAAGGCATCATAGGATGAAGTGCAGATCAGAGAAAACAAGATAGGGTTGCCATATATCCGGACACAACACTTTGTTGAGCTTTGCAAAATCTTTTTTTAAAAAAAGAATAAGTTTTTAAGCTATTCTTCAGGAAATTTGCGGGGGGGGGGGGGGGCTTCCGATATGGACTCCCATATGCCTGGGTTTCCCCGAACATTTAAACCGCTTTTCAAAAATTCCATCAGACATCATTTTTGACAGATGGCTCCCGGCTTTGTTCATGAAATTCCAGACATATGGCAGCCCTAAAACAAGACTAACTTTACTTCTTTCACCATGCTCTGAAGGGTATGTTACTTGTCTTGGTTTTGATATACCAAATCAGTTCTCTTTATCTCTATTGTAGTAGCCTTGAACTGAAGGGTGGCATATAAATAGAGTAAATAAAATAATGACTTATTTTGAAAACACATGCCCCTATGCTTCTGTCACTCACTCCTAGCAGTGCAACCATAGCATACTGTTTTCTTTGTTGATAAATGATTATAAAATTATGCATGATGTGAGAGAAGTGGCTAGACACAATAGTTTCTCCCTCTCAATACTGGAACTTTGGGCAGTTCAATAATGAGAGAGAACAGCTTTCAGTTTGTTTGTTTACAATCAAGTGGTGTATAAATTTTACAAAATAAATTAACAGTACATAATTTCTGGAATTTGTATCAACAGTAATGACTTTTTAAAGGGATTTGACAGATACATGGAGCATAGGCCTGGTGGGTCTAAGGAACCTCCATGTTCAATTATGAAATGCCACTGAACAGTTGCTGGGGAGCAAAAGTGTGGGAGTTGTATTTTGTTTCTGTCCTGCTTGTGAGCTTTGTGCAGCTATCAGTATGGTTGCTGTAGGCAGCATCATATTGGTGTAGTAGATAGGGCTTCTTTTATGTTCCTCAGCTGGAAAAAAATCTAGCAGTGTGCTATGGCTGCTCCCCATTTCTTACATCACTTCTTGGTTTCCCCTACCTAAATACACTCAGATAAGATTGTACAAAAATAAGCAAATATCCAGACTGGTACTAAATCTCTTCTATGTATTTTGGGACATGCCTACCTTTCCTTTCCTCCCCCCCCCCCTTTTTGCCTGGTGAGTTGTTTTTTAAAATGTAACTTGAAAGCTTGCCTATTTCTGTGCCAACAAAAAGTTTGTCCAATTAAAAAAAGGTTGCTTTACCAGTTTTATAGTATTGGCTGGTACCACATAATTATTTGTATTTAATTGTTCCATTTATAGCTTAGCTTTTATCCAACAATGCTCTTGACATTTCTTCAATTTTATGTGTTTGCTGTAGGTTTTTTAACAATTGGAAGATTAATTACACAAAATGTTTTTGAGTTGTCACTTGGCTCCTCTCACCTCCTTATGATCTTCCACAGGGGTTAATTATGGAAATAGTTTAGTTTTTTAGATGCACAATTAATGCATCAACCTAACTTCAACCTTTAATACTTTGATGATAAGGAGACCAGCTCAACTCCTTAAAAACAGCTCTAATTTTGAAATAGGAGAATACTGTATCCTCAAGATATGCAGCAACTTTTGGCTAGGAGAGGACTGTTGGAAAACTTCCTATATTCCATGCTAAATGCACCACAATTCTTCTACGTACCTCCCTTTGGCCACTAAGATCCTCTGGCTATCAAGAAAGTAGCACAAGAAATCATAGAATCATAGAATGTCAAGATGGAAGGTCCCACAAGGTTCATCTGGTCTAACCCCCCTGCAATGCAGCCAGGCATTCAGAGATTTCCACATGGCCACAGTTGAACCCGCACCAGTCACAAAACATGATTTGTGCCTGGGAAATTTTGAACACTGATGAGAAAACCTCTTCAGCCTTAAGCTCTACCCAGAATGTGTTTGCACAAGGCACAACAGTATCTGTTAGCACATAACCATTTTGAAAAGGTAGAGTCCTTGCTTAGGGACCGTTTTTTAAAAAATGTACTTGTATTCTCAAACGTTATTGAAAATGGAGCAGAAGAAAGCTCAAACTAATAGCATATTAGTAATAGTACAAACATTCAGTAATGTCAAACTCCTGTTCTTTCATATTTAAATCCTACCGATGAATGTTGTGAACTATTACGGTCATTCATCAAAAGGCACATCAGCATATATTTTATTGTGATTGCTATTTTACGGCCTAGGACCCTCGTACTTACGGGACCGTCTCTCCTGGTATGCCCCACAGAGGACCTTAAGGTCCATAAACAGTAATACCTTAGAGGTCCAGAGCCCGAAGGAAATCAGATTAGCTTCCACTAGAACCAGGGCCCTCTCAACACTGGCCCCGACCTGGCATTTGGCCTGGAGCCAACCTGATTCCCTTCCCTATTTTCCCTTTCTTTTTCCCTTTTGTATGAGGCTGCATTTTTAATTTTTAATTTAATTTTGATGTATTTAGTCTTGTTGTTGAGTTGTATTTTAACAAGTTGTTTTATATTTGGTGTTAGCTGCTCTGAGCCCGGCTTTGGCTGGGGAGGGCGGGGTATAAATAAAAGTGTTGTTGTTGTTGTTGTTGTTGTTGTTGTTGTTGTTGTTGTTGTTGTTGTAATGTGACATAGATCTGGTTCTTGTATCATGGTAAGCCACATAATGATTTACTGTGACAATGTGAACCTGCTAGCTCCAAGAAAGACCCATTTTGATCTTCCTCAAAGGCAGCCTTTTATAGCCTTCTGAGGCTGTGCAGAGCTAAAATGCCCAGGGAGGAGCAAAGTGCCTGCGATATTGTCGTCAGGAGCTATCATGTTCATACATTCACGCCAAGCCATGGTTCGACTTCTCATTACATGTGAATCAGACCGTAGACTTTGACTCAGTTCTCATGTCATATTAAACTAAAGTTAAACACACACTTTGATTTAACATGAATGTGCATGATGTTCAGTGTCTGAACCTGGGCTCATAATTTGCTTCCCACCAAGCAAGCTGCAAACATCAACCAATATTTGTTCATGCCTTACTGCTCGTTGTTTTGTTTTGTTTTGAGGAAACTATGGGATAGATCCATATTAAGTTAGTTGTACTTGGCTTCCATTGATTTAAGTGTAACTTAAATTAGGGCCTGCTGAAATCAAAGTTATGACGTGATTTTAACTTCATATAACTTGGTCTGGATCCAACCCTCTAAGTGGAAAGGATCAAAAACAGCCTGGAAGAATTATTCATAAAATGCCATCAACCTGTATTTGTTGCGCTGCTATTTATTTAGTTTCATAAACTGCAATGTCCCTGAAAACTGATGAAGTGTGGCATAATAAAAACCAACTGTTCTGAAACTTTATGGAGCACTGTTAGTGTGTTAGTTCCCAGGTTATCCATACACTTAAAAATAAATAAATGTTGTGCCTTATAGGAATTTGAAATATTTTGTGAAACACATGATCTTATCTCGCCCACTGGAGCTGAAAGTGCTCTTATGCATTGTCCTTGGACATATTACCGGTATGCTTAATAGGTTTGGAAGAAGATTCTGTATTTTAATTACAAATATTATGATGATTTTAAAAATCAAGTTATGGCAATCCAGTAAAGTATAAGAAGTACCCTTTTTTGTTGCAGTTGGTGTGATCAGGTGTCCAATCTGTCGCCAGGAATGCAGGCAAATAGATTTGGTAGACAACTACTTTGTCAAAGACACATCTGAAGCACCCAGCAGCTCTGATGAGAAATCAGAACAGGTATGACACTTCTACCCTTTTCTCCTTGCAATGTGGTTTCAGTTTTGTCTTGTGTAAGATAAAATATTTTGGTAATTTTTGGATTGACGTGTCAAGGCTTCAGCATCTGAAAATATTCCCCTCCCCCGGCTTTTAGGTGTGCACCAGCTGTGAAGATAATTCTAGTGCTGTTGGTTTCTGTGTGGAATGTGGAGAATGGCTGTGCAAAACCTGCATAGAAGCTCATCAACGAGTTAAATTTACTAAGGATCACATGATTAGAAAGAAAGAAGATGTCTCCTCAGGTGAAATTTCCGTTTCTAACTTAATACATGCCAGTCAAGAATAGCTCTGACTCTATAGATAGCTTAGTATACTGAAAATCCATGTCATTTTTGTGTTTTAGAACAGAGAGAGGCTGTTGAATTGCATCTACTCAGTTTGTGACTTCATTGGAAAGCAAATAACACAAAATACTTAATTTCATACACAACTCGGTCCTTTTCAATTGGGCAGCTCAGTTGCTGTTGTTATGTAGCCCATGGTACAATTCTGACACCCTTGCTGCTAAGTTCAATACCTGGCTACCTTCTGCTGTCCATTTTCTGATGCTATAGCCATGGTTTCCCATTGGAAAACCAAAGAATTCTTGGATATTTCTGAAGTACAATAACGTTCCACTCACTAATAAAAAACATTTAAATATTGGCAGTAAGTTTTCACAAAAAGTCTGTCCACACATGTCTGTTTCCTTAATGTAATATTGGCAGTATCACTAAAATATATGAAGATGAGTAATTTCTGGCAGTTTATTAGTCAGAAGACAGATTGTTGTAGGTGGGTTAGTGGACACACCCTATTAGTTTTGTCCCTGCTATTGCAATCCTAGACCTACTCATGACGTGCAGTGCTTGTGTTAAACCATTTATAAGTGATGAAGACTTATCTAGGTTGTTTATGCTTGCTTGCATCTTATTCCTCTTTCATTACTGAAGCTAAGCTGAAGTACCTGTATATGTAACTGAACGGAATGCATACTCTTCCAATTTACACTCGTCTCCTTCTCCTTTCTTCTCCCTCTTCTAACATTTCCTCCAGCGGAGACACAGTGTCAAATATTTGATTACTGTACATGTTCCACAGGGCAGATGCCTACTTTTTGATGCTGCTTTATAGTGACATATAAATTAATAAATATAAGAGTGTTGTAAGATGAAAGTAAGAAAAGTAACATCTTTATGTTTATTTGGATCTGGAAATGGGTGGTTTTGACTAAGGCAGTTTCAATGAACTGCAGGGAGTGGAAGGTAGTTTGTTGAAAGTTGAGAAAAGTGTTAGTTGGAGACACAAGGTAGTTGGAGCAAGTGAGATTCTCTCACAGGTTAGAGATAAATAATTGTAGGAAAATAGGACAGTAGTTAGTGAGGCAGGATAGTGTTAATTAGTGGGATAATGGAGATGTGGTTCCACCATCTTAATAACTTCCTCCGGTTGATATCTAGGCCACAAACATTCACCAAAAGCAACACCCCCCTTTAATGTCTTGCAAGGCAACTGCCATAGCTGGATGTTAATGCTGCTGGATTGTTCCCTTAATGCAGGACCTAAATGAAACTGGGAAGGGATTTTGTGCTGAAGGCAGAAGTTCAACAAAAGTAACACAGTGTTTGGTTCTTTTTTGGAGGGGAAGGGTATTTGCTGAGAAAGAAGTGAATAGCCGAAATAGATGGGAAGTGGAACATAGTACTTTCCCAATCCAAAGAAACCGAAAGACAGAAATGGTGGGACCTGTGCCTCTGTATGGAGAACCGTGCCATTGCATTGACCCTCTTGAGCTCTGCACACTCTTCTGCCAGTTTTGATCTGTAGACTGACTTAATCTTTACTTTAAAATACAAGAAGTCTCTCTCTCTCTCTCTCTTTTTAACACAGAGGCTGTTGGAGCATCTGGTCAGCGTGCTGTTTTTTGTCCTGTGCACAAACAAGAACAGCTAAAACTTTTCTGTGAAACTTGTGACAGACTGACATGCAGAGACTGCCAGTTATTGGAACACAAAGAACATAGGTATGGCTCCTCTTCTATTCCTGTGCTGTTTCTTCACACAGCAGATGCATTTAAAATACTGTACAGTCCTCAAGTATTTCTGCTATAAAATGTGTGAACTTTGTGTCTGTAGCAGATAGATTTGGGCTGGTGGTGCTTGGGGCTCTTAATTCCAGTACTGATTCTAAGTAGCAATAGAGCAGTTATCAGGTTAAAGAAATCTTAATCACATGAATTTTAGCTGATGATTTAAATTGCACATTTGTACATGAATAAAGCAATATTTTTGTGGGGAAACATATCTTGATTTTACATGATGTGTGCAGCAAGTACCATCTTAGAAGAGGCATTTCTTCCAGCGTGGGGTAGAGAAGGGAAAGAGGGCATCAGCACCTGCCATTTTTGTAAGTACATCAGTCAAAAATAATTGACTTTTTCAATGTATTGCCCAATTAATCAGGAACTGCTTTTTAAATGATCAATTTTAGAAATAGATTATTTTATACAAAAATTTATCTCCCACTCTTTCCTTATTAAAGGAAATCCTCAGAGCAACTGACGAAAGCCTGATTCATATGTCATATTAAATGATATTTAAACAAAATGGTAGTTTAGTCTGAATAAGTTGTGTGCTGGTGCATATAGTCCAAGGTCCCCACTTGTGCTGCTGCCTTGCTGGGGACAAACAAGCTTCTTGTTGTAGCTGAACCCAATCTCAAGCTTTGTTTCTCTCCAAACAAACTATGAGCAAAGGTTTGTTTTTGGTTTTCTTCTCATGTTTGGTTTGGAGAGGAACAATGATAAGACAGACTAAGGCTTGTTTCCTCCCTGATGTGGCAGCATCATAGTGGTGAGGAGTGAAATGGGAACTGGAAATTTTTGAGTAGTGTGGACCACATTAAACCATGCTGCTCCTTCACTTAAACCATAGTTCATTTAACTGTGGTTTAATGTGATGTGTAAACAAGGCCAGTTTATGAAAAGGAACAAAAAATAAATGGTTCATGAACTGATGTATGCAATTAGATGCTAATATTTTAATAGGATTGGCACTGATGATGCTGACTCTATAACAATGTTTAGGCTATTATTGCATGAGTTCATTCTGTAGATTGATGCAACACTGAATGTTAATTGTTTCAAAATCACTGAGTTTATGAAAGAAATATGATTCAGCAAATGGCTACCTCTGGTCAAATATGCATATAGGCATCATTTAAGCAGAAATACTTGTCTTAGCTTCCATAATTAGTACTTTGAAGAATGCATCTGTAACATTGCCGCTTCTATAGCATTAATGCAGCTTAATGAAAACATTTATCGTTTTCCAGTTGAATACATTGATTTGGTTTGTAAGATCGCCCTGCTGAACTTTATAAACTGGTGACTTCTTAGAGGTACAGGAAGCTGTGCATAAGGAAAGAAAAAAATCAGTGTAGTAGTGCCTGCCTCTGTATGCTAGGATATTTGTGTTCAGTCTGTTATCTTTGCACCTTCTAGGGCATACTTCTAAGGTAATTTCCTTGTTTAAATATTTTAGTTCTTCAGGGAAATTCTCATTATGTTGTTTCTGGAGCATGAAATTCTTGAGGTTAAGATTGGTCACAGATTTTTAGAATAACATGCTATTTCAGAAACTTTGGACAATATTAATTTGATATTAATTATTAACAGTATATGGATAGTTGATTGAGCTTTTTTGCTAACCAGTTGGCTGGGTCTGGTTTACTAAAATAAAGATGGCAAGCTCACGGTATTCTTCTTGCCTTATAGATGGACCACTACAATAGCTTAGATTCATATGTAATGCAGATTGCAATCTGGACAAGTACAGTACAAATTACTGAGACATGAACCCTGGTAATAAAATAAGACAACAGATATAATACAGTGTATTATATTCACAGACTTATGTTCATGAATAATATTTTCTGGCATCTGCAGCAGTGAAGAATAGCAAAATTTGACGTGCAAGGGATTCTGCAAAAGCTTGACCATTTCATTGTGATTCCATATATTTGATTATTATTTAATATTTTTATGCTGCTTTTCCAGGGTTGAGTGCAGAGCTTTTTATTCAAATAAAGTATTGGAATAACCTATACATAAGTGGTTCATAATATTTAAAAAGTAAAATATCAGTGAAGCAAAAACAAACCATTTAATGAATGGACAGTTCAGCATGAACACATAATTCAGCCTTCCTGATAAAATATTTGTGCAGAATGCAAATGATTTTTCACAAAATCACCACATAGCTTATATTCTTGGATTTCTAGAAACACTGGATTTTGTTTTGAAAATTGAAACAGAGGTGTTGCTAATGGCCTTGAGATCATTCTGTTTGCAAGGGGTTGTACTAGATGACCCTTCCAACTCTATAATTCTATGATTCGATCAAGAAATCCCCAATTGCAAACCTGTCTTTTAAGCATTCCTTACCAATGGTATTTAGGCAGCTGCCACTTTTCACGTTAGCAAGCTTATGTTTCAATCCAGTATTTCCTCTTACTGCAGTGCTCCTGCTTGATAATTGCATGTTGTTTTTTGCTTTGGAAAGGTACCAGTTTTTGGAAGAAGCGTTTCAGAATCAAAAGGGTGCTATTGAGAATCTATTAGCCAAACTCCTTGAAAAGAAGAATTATGTTAACTTTGCAGCTACTCAGGTGCAAAATAGGTAGGTGATTATTATTATTTCTATAATAATGCTTATACTATATTATTCTTTTCTTCAGATGGGCTAGTTTATAGGACTACAAAAATTCTAGCCTCTGAAGATGGAAGTAGAGCAGCTATTCATCCTGATCCAGCAAACAGAATCCACGTGTACGAATAGATTTCTGCAAATGTTATCTGTTGTACCAGATTCACAAGTGCCTGTTTAATGCAGAACAGTGTGCCCATGTCCTTTGCAGCTTTGGCGGGGAGAGCCTTCCTCACTAACAAATTAGAACGTCCAGGCAACCTCCCTGCCCTTTTGCGGCTAAAGATGGAAAGTATGTGCATACCACCTGTGCAGTTACTGCAGCACTGCACTGTGTTTCATTACTCTGGGATCTTAATTGATGAAGAGTAGGTTAGAAATTACTTGTAAGATTTTCCTCTTAAGAATGAATGGGAAAATATGGTTGGATGTTATGTTGTACTGAAGTTGAACATACTTCATATAAATCTGTAACTATTTATATAATACGTTGAATTTTTGCTTGAGGGGGGAAAAGGTTAAAAATGTTGCAATGCTACTGCCTGACAGCACATTTCTCTCTTTCAGGATAAAAGAAGTAAATGAAACTAACAAACGAGTAGAACAGGAAATCAAAGTGGCTATTTTTACCCTCATTAATGAAATCAATAAAAAAGGAAAAGCTCTCCTACAACAGCTTGAGGTACAACTAAATGCAACATAAATAAAAATGTTTGGCATGAATCCTGCTGTGATCTTTGCACGTATATGGCTTCTTCTGTCTTGAATAACCCTGTGGTTGGTTTTGTCCATTATGAAATTCTTGGCGCATTTCACACACGATGCTAGCAAGCATGATTACATTCAAACTTTGTATATCTCTGGTTAGTTTAAATTACCCAGTTTAGTCAAGCAAGCCAAGAGTCAAACTGTGGCTTATTATCCTGACTTGTTAACAGACTGTAGTTTAACCTAACCAGATTTCCCTCCAGTTTGCACACAATTGTGCTCATGGCTATTGTGTTCATTGTGTTCATGGCTATGCTGGCGGAAAGTGGGGAGCATGTGTGCCTGAGGCTTGCTGCTGCTTGTGCATATAGTCCTAAACTACGGCTTAGCTAAGTACAGAAAGGGCCATTGAGTTCCTTTCGCAATATGCCTGCCTAAAACCAACATGGATTGTAAATATTCATGACAGTTCAGTAAAGCACAAATTGCAGAGTCACTCGGTAACATAACTTTTTAGTGTGCTGCTTTCTGTGTAATGTCTCATAAAAATCTTACCCTTTGTCAAATGCATCATTTTTAATTTTGAAATATCTCATTGATATTTGTCCTACCCTTCAGATTTGTGTGATTGCATCCATACCCTACATTTAAAGCACTCTTACACCACTTAAACAATCATGGCTTCCTTCAAAGAATTCTTGGAACTTTAGTTAAGAGTGCTTGTAGCTCTGTGAGGGGTCTCCTCATGGCTCACAGCATCCTTGGGAAAGTACAGTGTGCAGGATTATTTTAGTGGCACTAATTGAATCTGTAGTTAACAATTATAATTCTTCTGACTTTGATGCAGATTATTATTTTTTCAGTGGATGACAAGTTACTAGTCATCTACATTGCAGCTTTGTGTCTCATTACAATATTGGGTTGTTCATTCCCAAGTCCCCTGTCACAGGTTGAAAGGGTGTTAGTGATGTGGGTTGCTCAGAACATTTTGAATTGGACAATTTTCTGATGACTTTAATCAGTTGGGATGAGATTTTACATGTTTGGCTTTTATATTCATAAAGAAAATGTTTTTAATATGCTAATCTTATACATGGTACCAATATCTCAAAATGGTTTCCATAGCCAGATGTAGTTCAGTGGAAATATTGAAAAGGAAAATAATTTACAAAATTCACAATGTGGTATAATTTTTATAGTCAAATTGTTGTTATGGGAATACTTGTAATTTTTTTTCAAAATACAAAAGCCTAATAGAATACCCCTCTCCTTGTTACATTTTAAGGAGAAAAATTAAGACACTGAAAGGCAGTATTAACAATGCAATCCTATACATGTTTTTTCGGATGTAGCTTCCATTGAGTTCAGTGGGGCTTACTCCCAGGTAAGTGGGTATAGGATTGCAGTCAAATTTTAGTACACCCAAAGGTACTGTGCGTGTACTGTGCTCCTAATAAAAAGTTAATTGCAATTTAGAAACGGCACAATTTGAATGGTATTCTATCCATTCATTATGATACTAATTAATTCTTATAAACAAATGAAATTCTAGAAATAGATGATTCTTTACATGAAAATAAAAATAGTAAAAAAATTTTTTTAAAAAATGTGACCTATAACAGTGATGTTGCTTTTGTAGAGTTCTTTGAAACTTTACATATTCATATGCCATGTTGTCTTCCCTTGTGATGCCCAGAGGTATAGATTGCCCCACTTTTTGCTTTAATTTTGATAAAATTACTGAGATGCCTGAAAGCAAGGCTATTAAAACCCTAAGCTCTGTGGTAACAAGCACCAAATGGGATGGTATGGGGGATGTTTATTGCTAGTGCTATATTTATTTGATAGGTTAAGTAGGTGATGACTGCTTGAAGCAAACTTGGTCAAAATGTAGATACAAAGCTAGCTTTAACAACTTGCATCAAATTAGCACTTTTTGAAGAAATAAATCATAATGCAAAATTATGGAGCAGTTACAATTCTCTTGTAGGTTTTTCCTTTTTTGTGAACTGCCTTGAGCATCTTTTAGGTGGATAATGTATAAAATAATAAGATTGTATATATGGGATGTAGCCAACATCATGTGAGTAGAAGGCAGGCTCACACAGTGGATCTTTTCTTTCTCCCCTCTTCTCTGCAGTCATCTGTATCATCCCTTGCCCTGCCCCCAAAAAGCTGCTCCAGAGGGCTGGGAATCACTACCAAATATCACAGGGCTCTGTTGTTCTGTGAGCTATAGTGGTAGGAGGAATTGCCCATAATCGGGCAGAACAGGCTTTTCCCTTCTTCTCCTCTGAGGCCCCATCAATCCCCCAAACCAAAGGGTCCCCCAACCTCTGGAGCAGATTTTTGGAGCATGCAAAGAGCTATGGGGAGCAGAGATAAAGGGAAATAATAATAATAATAATAATAATAATAATAATAATAATAATAATAATAATAAATTTATTTATTTATTCGTACTCCGCCCATCCGACTGGGTTTCCCCAGCCACTCTGGGTGGCTTCCAACAAAGATTAAAATACATTAAAATGTCAGACATTAAGAAGTTGTTTTCTAAATGTCATCTTCAGATGTTTTCTAAATGTCAGGTAGTTGTTTATCTCTTTGACATCTGATGGGAGGGTGTTCCACAGGGCGGGCGCCACTACTGAGAAGGCCCTCTGCCTGGTTCCCTGTAGCTTTGCTTCTCGCAGTGAGGGAACCGCCAGAAGGCCCTCGGCGCTGGACCTCAGTGTCCAGGCAGAATGATGGGGGTGGAGACGCTCCTTAACGTATACTGGGCCAAGGCCATTTAGTACTTTAAAGGTCAGCACCAACACTTTGAATTGTGCTCAGAAAGGGTGGGGTATAAATAATAATAATTATTATTATTATTTGTGTGACTGGAATCTCATTCTGCTCATGCACAAACATCACTGGGTACAACCCAGCATCTATGTTTTAAAATAATCTAAAATTAACTACACTTTTCAGCATTACAGGAAAGAAATACATCTGAAGTAGTTGCTTGCAGTTTCACTAACACTAATGATTCCAATTATGGTTACTGGGAAACTGGAGGAAGTCATGTCTAAAATAAATCCATCTGTGAGACTGAAGTTTGCAACGATAATTAAACTGAATAAGAATGGATGGTATTGCCAATGACTATAAATATTATTTATTACAATTGTATCCAATTTTCTTCTGTTGTTGTTTGAACTTTTGAGTTCTGACAAAGTCTCCCACCCAACCACTTACTTAGCTTCAGCAAGTTTTCAGCAGTGTACATTTTCAGATCATGTCCATGCCAACATGATAATTGTAATTTTAAAAAACAATTAACAGAATCCAATGAATTGTTTTTGTTCTGCACTCAGTGTCAGTACGGCACAAATTTATTCTACAAATAAAAGTCCACTCTCAAAATGTTGGAATTTACCCACTATTTGTTATATATAGCCACACTTCTGATTTACTTCTCTACTAAGTATCCACATGTTGCATAGATAGATGTTTTAATTATTGCATTGGTATTATTTTTTAAAAATGGATATGTGTGCACTGTTTCTATTCAGACTGTAACAAAGGAGAGACAGATGAAGCTAATACAGCAGCAGAACGATATCAGTGGTCTGTCACGGCAGGTGAAACATGTGATGAACTTTACTAATTGGGCCATTGCAAGTGGCAGCAGCACTGCATTACTCTATAGCAAGCGACTGGTAAGGAAAGCTTTGAATTCCAGTATAGCATAGATTATACTCTTATTCTTGCATTGAATAAAAGAATATTGCATCACGGAGATCCATGTTTTTCTTACTCTCAAAGTTTTGAGGTAAGTACAGCTAATGCCACTTTGCTAATATTTGTACAAGTATTTCCAGTCCACACTTTATTCCAAACTTGATATTTAAATTACTGTAAAATTTGGAAGTTTGTTTGTTTGGCAAGCCAGCTAGCCCTGACACATGCTGCTTTTTGATTAGGTAAATGCAATGCTGCAATACATAGTGTTGACAATTATGTAGGTCTTTCTAGCAGGTGCTGAATGGTTTTTTACCTGTTCCCGAATCTATACAGGAGTTGATGTCAGGCCAGATAGTTTCTGGTGGTTACCTAGGCTTCATGATGGTCAGCTGAGGGGCAATTTGTTGGCTTCTTTGCAAAGTTCATGGAGTTAGATGTTGTTTCAAACAAACAGTTTCACTTGTATAGACAGTCACTGAACCTTTAGTGCCTTGTAGCTATATGTAATTTACTCAGTACCAGTAAAGTGGGTCTGAAAAGGACTCCACCATAACCAGCAACCTTTCCATTGACGGTGTGTTGGTAAAGCAGCTATAGCAACAACTCACCTCTCCAGAAGGGTATGGGAGAATGCGATGCTAACAACCAGTACCAAGAGGAAGGTCTACCAGGCTTGCATGTTGAGCACACTGCATGATGGAAGTGAGTCAAAAGCAACTTAGACCCACCAGGAGCGACACCTCAATGCCTTCTGTAAGCGCGGTGTCGGGAAGATTTGGGGCATCACATGGCAGGACAGAGTCTCAAACAAAGATGTGCTCTTCCAAGCCCACATTCCCACCATGTCCACACTTCCGTCTCAGCGACGTCTACTGCAGCTTGGTCACGTCCACACAATGGAAGATGGCCAGATCCCCAAAGATGTACTTTATGGGGAGCTGTTTTTAGGCACCAGGCCTGTTGGCAGACCAACTCTATGTTACAAAGATGTCTGCAAATGTGGCATGAAGGCTGACAACATTAACAGTGCCATGTGAGAATCTCTTGCAGATGACCGCATGCTTGAAGACAGTCAGTCAGGTCATGTATCCATAGTAGTGTCCAGAGGAGAAATGATCACTGAGAGAAGCACAGAAAGAAGAAATGCCATGGTGCATCTGTAACAGTGAAACCAGACACCTTTATTTGTTCCACCAGCAGTAAAACATGTTTCTCCCATATTAGTCTATTCTACAGCCACAGCAGGCACTTTAATTCTCCAATGGTTTGACTTTACCCACCCGATGGCTCACTCTTCCATTGTCTCTTCAGACAGACATATGCCATTAGTTTTAACAGTTATATACCATCCAATGAACAACTCCATCTGGGTAGTTAAGTTAAAAACCATAACAGCATTCACCAAGAATTCTAAAGAGTAAAACTTTTCCCAAGGAAATTTTTCCATTTCCCCTCTCTAGTTCTAGTTATTTGTAAAACAAAACAAAACCCAAAAACACAGGATAAAGTAAAACCAAAAAACAGAAACTTCAGTTGATGAAGTTGTCACTTGATTTGCTTCAAGTCAAAACCAGTTTTAATGATGGACTGCAAATCAGAACTAAAACCCTGGTTGCATAAAACCATATCTGAATGTGTTTTATTTGATTAAGTTTTACCTTCCATATTGGACTACATTTGGCAGCTGCCTTAAATGTTTAGCACATTTATATAGCATGGAAAATTAATATAGTATTTATAAAAGTTGTGTTTACATGATATTTCAGATGCCAATTGAAGTGGGCCATCAAAATTTTACTTGCATCACTGCTTACCGCCTTGGATCAATATCAGCAGTTGCTGTGAACTGATCCTGCTCAATTCTCAGTAATTCCTGTGTCTGTTTCAGTGAAAGACAGGAAGCACATTTTTCCATTAAAATTTTAGTACTGTACTGGAATTTGGCATTTAGCTTGACAGAAGTGCTGCTGGAAGATAAGGGGAACAAATTAAGGGGAATTTACTATCATTTGTGAGTATTGGTATGGCTCACTCAGTTTGTAATTCCAAAGTGATAAAAGTCTAGCACCTTGCTCAGGGTGTGTGTCTTTCACTTTGAATGACATGAGTTTTGGGTGACGCCTTAATCATTGAAGCAAATTGGAATTTAAAACCAATTCCGGGGTTTTGACTTACAATAGATCTTTTCCCATGTCAAATTGCATCGTTTGCTTTCTACTCACATGGGGAAATTAAAGTCTTGTTCTATATTTTGTGTATGTTTTCTGTGTTATCATTTGAACATTGATACAACTAAAGTCAGGCATGTATAAGAATACAAGTTACCAGATTGTTCTAAACTAGGCTTATGAACTCTGGGTGGTATCAGACTAAGCTATTCCTAAAGTAGATCCATTGAAATAAAATGAAATGGTTGCAATTTTCATTCCACTGGGTATACTCTGAATGTGGCTTAGTCCTGTGCCACCATCTATTTGCTTAAAATCTACCTTCTTATATTTTAGAAGTATTGCACTCCAGTAGTAATTCTCTTGCAACCTCATGTTTGTATCCTGCAATTCTTCTAAGGGACTGAAAATAAGGTTTAGCTTCATAACATTTCTATGAGATAGGTTAGGATAAGAGATGGCAACTTGCTCAAAGCCACACAAAATTGCTGACAATTTGCATTTTGTTTTGTCGACTTCTTTTTGTTGACTCTCTGCACAATGTCATCACTAATCTGAGAGTGTTTGTCTTCTCACAGATCACGTTCCAGCTGCGACATATTTTAAAAGCACGATGTGATCCTGTCCCAGCTGCTAATGGAGCAATACGCTTCCATTGTGATCCCACATTCTGGGCAAAGAATGTAGTCAACTTAGGTGAGAGGGTGTTCCATTTTTCTGAAAGCTGAATTCAATGTGCAAAAATTCTTAATATGATGAGTAGCATGAAATAGATAGCATTTTCTGTAGACTACCACTAAAATTGGTGGTAGTGGCTTGGATCCATTCATACCACAAAGCTTTTTTTCACTGTATAATTGCATAAAATTTTCTGACTTTAAGCAGACATTAAGCCAAACTCCCCTTGTTTGGCAAGTCCCCTCCTCCCCTGTGCACATGATGAACTGTCATCTGTTTGCTTGTATGGGGTTGGATCCGAGCCAAAGCTTTTATAACATATGCAGCCACTCACTACCCAGGTGCTTCTCTCAAACTATGCTTCTGCTTTGCATGCACTCCCTGTCACTAGAATAGTTCTCTCTACAGTCTGGATGCATCGTTATTCACTTGGAAATCAATATGCCTTGATAGGTAGCGTTGCATCGCTGTTAGTCATCGAATACGGTGGTGTTAGGCTACTTCAGATGCTTCTCCAGATTTTATACAGCTTGAATAGTCTTCCAAGATAGCACTGTGACAAGAGAGGTGGAGTGATGAGCAGGCACCAAAGCGGGGAAAGGAGGGTCATGACATTGGTGATGGAGGAGGAGTGAAGAGTGTCTGCTGAACTACATGCAAGATTACTCTGTATAGATCAGTAGTGATTCCATGTACTCGGTTGGTCATTCCTTTCTATCCCTCTCTAGTAATAAAGGACACTGGAAAGTGTCAGTCTTCAATCAGTGTGCTTCCTTGAAGGGGAAAGCAATTGAGGGTCAAATCTGGTAGCCCACATTCAGGCGTTCAAAGAAGACTCGTTTGTTCCAAATTTCTTAGTATGTTAGGCTGCAACTTAGTTGCCATATTTCTACAAACAAAGAAGAAGAAAACAATACACATGGAAAACTCAGTCTAGTATTTGTCCTGTAGACTTAGTAATATGAGTAAAACAGCTAAACAGAGCTGAAAACTTCCCAGAACTTTTAGCAGCACATTTTAGATACTCTAAGACAGGGGTCCCCAGACTTACCGAGCGGCGGGCCGGTGCCCGCCGCGCCGACCGCGCGGTGGGCCGGACTGCAGGGGAGTGCGCGCGCAGCGGGCCGGAGGGCGGGGGAGTGCGCGCCCGTGCGCATGCGCACACGCACACGGGCGGAAAAAAATCGGCGAAAATCGCTTGTGCGCATGCGTATGGGCCTCCCCCGACCCGGAAGTGCACCAGAAATGACCTCTTCCGGGTCGGGAGAGGCCCGTACGCATGCGCACAAAGGATTTTCGGCAATTTTTTGCCGATTTTTCAGATCGCCGCTGCGCCGCGCGCCGTGAGAGCGGGCGGCGGCAGCGGGCGGCGGGGGTCGTCGCGGGCCGGATTGGAAGGCCGATTGGGCCGCATCCGGCCCGGGGGCCGTAGTTTGGGAACCCCTGCTCTAAGAGAAAATTGGGCACCGGATTTCAACTGGTCCCAAAATACTTTTGCTTGGTATTGGCAGGACATTTTGGCTTTAAAGACTTGTTAACCTTCCTTATAGCAACAGATTAGATGAGTGAAAACAAGATTCCTTCAGTGATGCAATGGCTGAGCAAAGTGTATGCATGGCAAAGCTCTAGTATCAAGTGAGAGACAGCTTCACAGGAGAGAAATCTATACCTTCCTGCATGGCTCTCCAGCTTTTGGCATATATAGGAGAAAGGGCAATAGCAGGCAAATTCCCATTTAGATCCATGTTTGTGTATTAAAATCTCTTCCTTCATGTGTTAGACTTCTATACCTCCCCATAGTAACTACAAGTAATATAAAAGAACAGAGAACGTTGATGAGAGAATTTGTTGGTTGGATAATTAAGAGCCAGGATAGGATACTGAGCAAAATAGATTAGAGCCTCTTAGGTGTGCACATGTCCATACCAGGTTTTTCCCGTGTTCTTCTCCAGCAGCAACTCCTCTTACTCTGTTGGAGGACATTTTCGAGGTTCCTCAAGCTTCAGGGCAGCTTGTTGGGCACTGTGAGGGGATGCTTCTGGAAAGGGGGAGGTATCGGAACCCCCCACTACATGTGCAGAGCTCATCATGTGGCCCTTTGGATTGGGGCTATACCTTGGGAACTGAAAAAGGTATTGGAAATGAAGTCTTGGAAAACTACATTTAAAAAATATTTTCAGAGGAATCCTAGAGGGAGCAGAAAGTAAAAATAAATCAATAAATCTTGTCTTTAATTTACTGAAGAATGAACAGTGATGAGGATGGCCTTTGACAAATGCATATGACTAGAACAAATCTCTAGAATCAATGCAAGGATAATTCTGAAACTGGGGAAAACCATGGGTGTCATTGTCAAGTTCCTAAATAAACTGTGAAGAGAGGGATCTCCTAATGCAGTTAATGGTACTGGAGTGCAAGTACTGATTTGGCTCCAGTAACACTGAATAAAAGATTTCTAAGTGATAATTAATTTTAGACCTCCATTCAATAAATAGTGGGTGTGTGGTCTTGCATAAAACAGATTGTCACCCTTCCAGGAAGTTGTATTTGTTTTAGAATTACTAAAGTTGAGTTGAAGTTGTGATGCAAGATAATCTAAAAATACACAAATCACTGCAGCTTACAGTAGAATAGATTCAAGGAAGTTACTAGTTTTAGAATTCAGATGATCAACGAAAGGACAGACCAAAAACTGGGCAAAAGAAAACAGACCTTGCTTGTTTAAAAATGCAGAGGGGTAGTTACACATTTATCAGACAATTCACATTAATTTGCAGAAAGTTTCTTGAGCAACTAACAAATGCAAAACTTTTAGCTAAAATGGAGAATTGAAATGCTTGTCTTTTGTTTGGTGACACAAATTCAGTTCATTATAAGTATTTTAAGATGCATTACAGTGGTACCTCGGTTTATGAACACAATTGGTTCTGGAAGTCTGTTCATAAACTGAAGCATTCATAAACTGAAGTGAACTTTCCCATTGAAAGTAATGGAAAGTGGATTAATCTGTTCAAGACGGTCTGCGGAGTACTCAACCTGAAGTGTACTTAACCCGAAGCATGGGTGTTATTAGTTCCGGAAGTCTGTTCATAAACTGAGGCGTTCATAAACTGAAGCAAACTTTCCCATTGAAAGTAATGGAAAATGAATTAATCCATTCCAGATGGGTCCGCGGCGTTCGTAAACCAAAAATTCATAAACCGAGGTGTTCATAAACCGAGGTTCCACTGTAATCTGGATTTCTGTAAAACCAGCTTAGAGGCTGTCCAAGAGACAAGTGTCTGTTGGGCATGTGATGCACACTAGGACTTGCTATAACTCTTGCTGCTTCAGCTATGTCACGAGGTCTGTCAGAAATTGGTTTGAGAAATTGTACTGCAAAGGCATTAGTACGTGCTCAGACGCTTCCCATATAGTCTTTTGAATCTGGGGCACAGTACTTAAAATGTAAAATTGGGGAGGGGGGGACCTATAGCCTTCTAGGTTTTCTACAATTCCTATCATTCCTGAACTTGGCCATGCTGGCTGAGGCTGGTGAGAGGGAGTCCAACAACATCTGGAGGGTCACAGTCTCTCCATGCTTGTGTTAAAGTTGTGAATCACTCAAATTCCTGTTTGAATGATGAAACAGAAAAATCATATTGCTAAACAGCGTGGTCTTATTTGCAAATAACTTGGAGGCATCTTTGCTTCAATCTCTCACCGCTCAACTTAATCTTTGAAAGCAAGGACAGAAGTACATAGCTGGCTGTTGTGTAGTTCTGAATTAAGGGACACTGCAGTATTTCATCTCAGCATCACTACACAAGACAAGGGGTGGAATTAAATGTTGCACTCTTCTGATTGTTCCGTCTTCTGAAGCATTTCAGCAATCTCTTCCTTCCCCTCCGCACACTGTTCTGGGGGTTCTCCCAATTCTTCAGAGTGGAATTGGAAGAGGTGGCAGGGAGGTGAGGGGAAAGCCCTGTTGCACTACTGAGAGCCCTTGTGCTGACGTCTGCTAGCGTGCCAGCTTAGTTGAATCAGAAAGATAATTTGTTTAATGTGATTATAATGGAAAGACTCTTACATGTAAAGAAACACAAGGCTCCTATTATCCTAAAATGGTTATAAATGTTCTTAGGTTTTGTTTTATACTTACAGCATTAACAGAAAACAGTAAATTATCTTACTTTTTATTTTTTAAACCCACATAAAGTGCAGCATGGCTATAAAATAAAAAATAAGTTTAAATGATCCGAATAAAGCCAGCAAAAACCAGAACAATGTTCTAATGGCCCCAAGGCACCTAAACATGTTTCTAAAAATGAAAAGACTGGGGGAAGGGTTTTTACCTGGCATCAAAAAAAACCCTACAGCTTAGGAGCCAGGCAGCTGTCTCTGGGGAGGATATTCCATAACCCGGACACCACTTGCAAAAGGCCTCTGGTGTAAAAATTACAGAGCTATATTTGTATGATTTTCTGTCTGTCATCTTTTAGTCTCTTAAGTATTAAATGTGTTTCCTTTAAAAATCTCTAGAATGCTTAAAGTTACAATATATAATTTGCATATTATGCACAAGCAATAATTATTTTGTATTTAAGGCTTTTTCCTTCTAATGCTATGCAAATGAGTTCATAAAATATAGAATGCTTATTGATGACACAAAATTACTTTGTTGCAAAAATGTGTTGCATGGCGTTGATTGTGATGTATGTTTATGCATAAAACTAAGGTAAGATATGGGTACACCAGAGCCAATCTCTTATTTAAAGCCAATAAGGAAGTGCAAATAATTACCGGTCTCTGAATATATTGATTAAAAGTACATTTATTTTTAACTTTTATCTTTTTAGCTGCTGTGAAGCTAGGGTGTACATAGTGTAAAACTTCTAGATTGTTAACATTTAGCTTAAAATAAATAACTTTGTGATTGACAATTAATTCTCTCTCCTGTTGTTTAGGTAATCTTATTATTGAAAACAAACCAACCCAAGGTTATACTCCTAATGTAGTAGTGGGGCAAGTTCCTCCGGGAACAAACCACATCAGCAAACCTCCACAGCAAATTAATCTTGCACAGCTTCGGCTCCAGCATATGCAACAGCAGGTGTACGCACAACAAAAACACCAACAGTTACAACAGATGAGGATGGGGCAGCCTGCAGGACAGATCCCTCGCCAGGCAGGCCCACAGATGCTGCAGCAACAGGCAAGTTTCAGATGATCTAAATTAAGACACTCGTTGTAGACACTAAAGTGCACCTTTGGCACTTTGAGTTCTACCTTATTCCACAAAGTTTAAGGTAGGGTTTACAGCGCTGTCTTGTAAAGCACAAAGATGCATCTTCATTTTCTTCACTTGGCAAAGAGGACTGCTTTTATCTCATCTTTTAAAATACATAATGTTTTGTAGCCTCCGAGGTTGATAAGTATGCAGACCATGCAGAGGGGAATGAATTGCGGTGCTTTCCAAGCCCACCAGATGAGAATGGCTCAGAACACTGCTCGTCTCCCAGGGATATCGCGTCACAACGGGCCCCAGTACATGATGCAGCCACACTTACAAAGACAAGTATATGCTGTGTGCACATTTTGTTTCCCATCTTTGATTCTGGACTTTTGATTCAGCTCGGCTTCTATGTGTATATATCAGCTGTGAAACCTCTTTTAAAGGGACATCTACTTCCATGTTGCTGGCTGTTCAAAGAGCCGCATAATAGGAATCTTGTAAAATTTTGGATATTACTAGCCACATGCAGAGTTTTTAAGCTAATGGAGCATCTAATGAAATGCACTTGCTGCCACATTTTACCTTTCACAACTTTATTGCCTTCTGGCTGGATAACCAGCATGTTAATATGGGAATAATTTGTTACGTTCTCCGATTGAGGGGAAGTAGAAAGCTTGCAAAAAGGTTTAAAAAAGAGGAGAAAAAAGTTTATGCTTAAAATTTCTATGGAACCTTCTGACCTATAAAAAAGTGAATAGAATGCAAAATGTGTTAGAAGGTTTAAAACAATTATCAGCAATGGGAAACTCATGGATAGAATTCCTGGAAAGCAACAAGCTTTGAAAATTTCCAGTTTTGCATAGGAAAGGGTTTGCTCCTTATCATAACAATATTTTTTCTCTCTTGCTTCCCCCTCTCCTTTGTCTTGGCAGCATTCAAACCCAGGACATGCAGGTCCCTTCCCAGTTGTTTCAGTGCACAATAATACTATCAACCCAACAAGCCCTACAACAGCCACCATGGCCAATGCGAACCGTGGTCCAACAAGCCCATCTGTAGCAGCAATAGAACTTATTCCTTCAGTAACCAACCCAGAAAATTTGCCTTCCTTGCCAGATATTCCTCCTATACAGGTTAGTATGCTATATCAAATCAGATGAAAGCTAATAATACAACATCAAAATTTCTAGCTATTAATTGTGTGTTTGGTGTCAACACTTAAAAAACTGTATTGAAAAGGTACATTTGACTTGGGTCATCTCATAAACTGACCAGAACTGTCTTGTTTTCCTAATCAGCTATGAAACTCACTGGACAAATCACTGTGTCTCGTCCTAATCTGCTTCACTCTTTCATTGCATTTTACACCATTTAGTATCACTATTCTTATTTAGAATCTTTTTTTTTTGCTGGGGGGTGGCATTTATGATTTTTAGAACCTGTGTCTGTAAATTTATTCTGTACTGAAACTAAAATGCAGGAAATGTTTTCAGTTCAGCTGTATGTCTTCTAAGGTAGGGATTGCTAACTCCTGGGCCACATGGCTCCCTCAAGATGTTTTTGTGTCCTCCCAGTTTGTCATTTAATGAATTAACACCCCCCCCATATGCTTCTATGGGCCCTCTGCAGTGATGCCAAAAAGTTTTTTTTGTTCCCAGCCCACAAGCACATACACAAGGCTTTCCAAATGTGTCCATTAAAAGTGTGTTTTTAACTTCTAAAACACTTCTACTATCATGCCAAAATGTGTGTTTTATTTGGGGGTTTCACTTAATTGCTTTTGTAACTCCCTCACAACCTTCCTAAACTGTGTCCTTAAAAAAAAAGGCCACACAATCTTTTTCATTTGGGCCCTGGCCAATTTTACATGAAGTTCCTGCAGTGTTGATTATTGATGGGTCAGTGCTACCCTTGGACCTTGCTTGAAGGAAAAGCCCTACTACAAAATAAATGTATTCTTTTTTAAAACTAGATCAGGTATCCTAAACTATTTTTGCCATCCACCCTGATCAGCTTAAATATATATATATATTCCATACTTCTAGTGGCAACCCTCTTAGTAATATTGAAAGCATATGGTTTCTCCCTTTCTACCGTGTTTCTCTGAAAATAAGCCATACCCCGAAAATAAGCCATAGTGATAGGCAGTTTAACCTTGTAGGTTAAACTGTACCAAATTTAATAATAAAAAAGACATCCCCTGAAAATAAGCCACCGTGGGTTTTTTTGAGGAAAAATAAATATAAGACGGTGTCTTATTTTTGGAGAAACATGGTGTGTTTATTGTCCTATATTTGAATAAGATAGTTAAAACATACAAATCAGGGCAACTTGCTGAGTAAAATATAAGGTACAATGAAAGAGTTCCAAAAGCAGTGGAAATTGTTCTGAATGTAGACCTCTCTCTGACACAAACCTATGTATCAGTATTGACAACTGAGTTTGAAGTATGCTTGCTTCTTAAAACTCATTGAATTTTAAGATTTTGCTACAATATTCTGTGCTAAAGTTTATTAATAATTTGTAGCTATGTCATTTCCTAGACTCCTTGATTATACATGCAGGAATTTAGCAAATACAAATATGGCAAAATTGAGTATTCAGCTGTTTGTTTTCCCTTATTATATGAATCAGTGCTAGTGCTTTAAACTCCTTCAGTGAAAATACAGATGATCCTCAAGCTGTCATTTCTAGCATGCTGCATTTAGACTTGGCAGAATCACTGTGTGGCTGTCCTCCTTTATTTCAGCTGGAAGATGCTGGTTCCAGTAACTTAGATAATTTACTAAGTAGGTATATCGCAGGCAGCCATCTACCCCCTCAGCCTATAAGCAGTATGAATCCCTCCCCTGGGCCCTCAGCCCTGTCTCCAGGCTCATCAGGTAAGCTGGGAAGAGGCAGTGGGCATATGTACATTTCTGCTTAAATTGAGACCTGCTTAAAACAATCAGCAACTTTAATAATGACTGCTCCAAATACTTTAAAGAAATTTGATGTTTCCAGTACATTTTCTCAGGTCTTAACATCCCTTTTTTAATCTCATCTAGTTATCTCTAGTAACTTCTGCAATAATGCTGATGAGCACTTCTTTCTCTTTTCCAGTGTCTGTACCTTTTATGTAGCTGTGATTTAGCCCAATTTTTATGCATGAAATAATTTCCCCTTCATGAAATAACCTGTAAATGAGAGGGCTATAGAAAGGAGTACAGCATTGTAGCTACCAGCTCACTAGAAAGAGTAACCCAGTCTGTGCAGCAAAAAGATTCCTGCTCAACAAGCCGCAAGTAGAAATAGATTTAAAACGGTATTATTGTGGCTCATGAGCCCAATAGTTTTAAAGTACATACCAGCAACTATTGCATTGTGACTACAAGCTTTAATCCTGTAAGCGTTAAAATTAAGTTTTCTGTACCACCCATCATCATTGTTTCCAAGGCAGTTTCCAGAAAACCAAAACAATAAAATCACAATATCATAATACAGTATACAACAATAGTTCATAAAATGAGTGCAATTGCTATGGCTAGTATGGAGCTGAACAGCAATCTCTTTTCATATCTGTTCCATGCTCTGGTGCTTCTGTACTATTTATATAGACTTGCAGCTGTGTAATATTCTGTGCCAGAGTGCAATTGAAGTCCTGTTCTTGAAATTCATCTGCCACTGTGAAAATTCAGTCTAGCATAACTTGCTTATTTGTGCCACTTCTGTGGAATGTTGGAAGTAAGTGCAAAATACAGAGAGGAGGAGAAACTGGGTTTATAGACCTTTCTCTACACACCTGGACAAATGGCAGTACTAAAATTGCTCTGAATTATACTTCATACTTCACAGTGTGTAAGGTCTCTTTCAAAATGTATTGCTAGTAAATCAGCATTCATTCCTTTTTACTCTACACTTCAACCTTTTCAGTTGTCCCTGATTATTCCCAGGGTTGTCAGCCTATATTACTGTAGGTTCTCTTTAAATGTATCATATGTTTGTCGTTAATATGCAGTCACTAATAGTCCTTTATGATAGTTGCAGCAGAATAAAGTAATTGGGATTAGAAATAATTTAGGGCTTGGCTTAAGACGTAAGGAATCAGAGCAACTATTTCATTTAAGGGGGGGGGAATTGTGAGATTAATAAACTTGAAATGTCATTGAATGTAGAAGTTTTGAATTATTTTAGTTCCAGTGGTACTGTCTGTACTAATACATAGGGTATCACTTGTATAACTTTAGATGTGCAGTTATACAGCTCATGCTGCTGGTGTAAACAATGATTCATCCTTCTTAGGTTTATCCAATTCACACACACCTGTGAGGCCACCTAGTACCTCCAGCACGGGCAGTAGAGGCAGGTGAGTTGAATGGCTTCAAAACCTGATACTAAGTTATTGAAGTGTATAGAGAACTAAATGCATATTGCCGAATTTTTAAAAGTCCCACTTAAGAGACACATTGAGGCTTTTAAAAACCATGTGCCCAAAAATATGGAAATTGTAAAGCTCACATTTTGACCACTGCACCACATAAAGAGGAAATGCATTTTATATTCTCTCATATTTTGATCACTTACAGTTTAGGCTCTATGCATACACACTTTCTTTTGGTCTTTCAGCCCCCACTTCTATCCTCTATCACAGGGGAACAGAGTAGTTGACGACAGAACACAGGTGGCAGGGAGCCAAAGCACAAATTAAATAGGGCCAAAGGATTCACATTCTGTGTGTGTTTTGTGTGTATGTGTCTATATCTATACATACACAAACACATACTTTGCTTTGCTTTCTGAGCTGTTCACTGAGACAGCTCATTTCTTACCATGGAAACATAGTAAGCTGTTCATAGAGGAAGATTGCTCTTTTCTCCCCCTGGGCAGCTGGGCAGGGGGACTCAGTCATGTCCATTCTCCCCTGTTGCTCCTCTGTTTTTACCTAATAAATGGGGGGATCTCAGGAAGGGAAGGTTTAAATCTCCCCACTTCACAGTTTTCACTCCCACCAATGCTGCTTAGCTGATCAGAAGGTAGTAGGTCAACTATGGGGAAACAGTGGCCTAGGAGGAGGTAAAACCTGTGGAGAGACTGGTAAATTAGAGGTTTCCAATCACTGTTCTACAGGTTAGGAGAACAGCCACTTGGGGTAAGTTCTAAATCAATGTTTAATAATATATATGCTTGTAAATTATACCGTACATAAAAAGGTTGATAATGAACCTCATGCTGCAGAGCCCTGTCTGTGCATGTTCAAGTAAAAGTAAGACCACCAAAGTTATTATTTATGCCTTATCAAAACATCAGACTTGCTCTGCTCAGGTTATAAATTCAGAAGAATTAATTCAGTTAAAACAAACAATTCTCTTACAAAGCCTAATTCTGTGCGCTTTTACTCATAGATGTGAAAACTCTGGCTAGGCTCAGATGTAATGCTAAACTATACATTACATGCACGAGCTCAGGCTCAGATGTCTCCTTCTCCCCATATGTGGCTGCAAGGAGATCAGAAGCTATTACTTCCTTTAACCAGAGTGTTTGAAGCTGGGAGAATATGGTTTGGAGAAGACAAGACCCAAACATGTTTGGCTTGACTGTCTTGGCATGTTTGAACAAACCAGTTTAACAAAAATCCTTCCTGCTTAAGATGTAATGAGAAACTCTGCTTACTTTAAAACAAAAAGTGAAATCTTCCAATCTTCTCATTGTGGCCACACCAGAGAAGGAAGGGGTGAGCATGCAAGGTTGAGGCTTTTTTTTTTAAAAAAAGTATTTTTTATTCATTTTACAGAATTGATTACAAAAACAAACACAATACCCAACACAACAATACAAAATAATACGAAACAAACAAACAAAAATACCAATCTAATATAAATTCAATTTTTATCATTGTTATGTGGACTTCCCCATGTCCCCCCTATCTGATTTCCATTTCCAATCCTCTTTAGCAATTTATTCTATCATATTTATATACATTTTATATCTCATAACCCTATTTATGAATTCTGCACTTTCCTGCCTCTCCCCCTCCCCCCTGGGACCTCTCCCTGCCACCAGAAGACCCCCAAGTGAGGAAAAGAGAAGGGCAGTCCTTTATGTCTAGCCTCTCCCCCTCCTCTCCACCCTTAAGTCCGCCCTGCCACCAGAGACTCCAGGGTGAATGAGACAAACAGGGGCCAGAGGCTTTTCTACTAATCCAACAATTCATATTTACTTTAATCCAATTTATACCTTATATTCTATATCAATTTCTAAAACACAAAAATATTTCTCTGTCAGCCTATAACTCTTCCAAATATCTCCATATTTTCCAAAATTTAATTTTAATTACACAATAAAATTTATTTTTTTAACTAATCATAATTTTTTTCACCCCCTCCGCAGCTGCAGATTCAATTTCATCCTTTAACAAAAAAACCATAAAATCTTAGCCTATCCAGTCCAAGTTCTAACCAAAATTATCAATCCATCCAAAAATACAATTCAATTTTTTCACCCCACTCCCCTTCTCCACTGGTTCAATGCCCCTTCATCGAATTTCTCTCCCTACCACCTCCCAAACCACCCTCTACTTTTGCCCTCAATATTGTCCTTTGCCATTTTCAGGTCTTCTTCACTTCTCAGCCAAAATTCATCTTCTCTCCTCTGTATGAAAACACAGTCCTTTAGTATTTCTTTAATCATTGTGTCCTTCTTTCTCCTTCCCAATCTTTCTCCTTCCCATCATTTCCCCTCTCCTCTTCCATCTCCTCTTCTTCTTCATTCTTTTCCTGTAAATCCATGATGCATTCCCTGAATTTCTGTGTTTCATAAATACATGCCTCCATTTCCTGTCTGTTTTGCACCATTAAGGTCAACATAGTCTGGTAAAAATCCTCTGTTATGTCTCCCATCTCTCTGGTCTGAAGGCCGTGACAGACAGGAAATGGAGGGAGGGAGGCTTCTCTCCAACTCAAAATCGAAAGTTATTTCGCAGCTGGATAGGGAGCTGAAGTTGAAAATATCCTCTCATTGTGACGTCACAATGCTTTTCCGAAGCATTGAACTGGGGCGTTACTTTGAAGTCAAATTCAGCAATTTTGCAGGGCTTTAAAATCCACTTAAATTTCTTCCCCCCTTCTCCTGCTTCTGGGGGGAAGATCAAAGTCTGAGCTTTGGAAGTTCTCGCTTTTAAAAAAAAAATTCCTGGCTTTGGTGCACATCCTTGCTTCCCAAGTCTCTCAGTGGGTAGTGACCAGCTTCTGTTTTTAAATCCCTCCCGTGGCCAAATTCTTTTTTCCAATTAAACAAATATCGATAGTACTCATGGTACAGTTCTTTTTAGAGAATTTTCCTTAGAAGAATTGATCGCTGGTGCCAAGCAATCCCACAGCTTCGTGCCGTCAAAGGTAACAATCTTAGTCCGTTGTGTCTGCTGCTTTCACTCCCTCGCTCTCGGGGGCTCAAAACAGAGCCTTGCCGGGGAGGGAGGAGCTTGCCTTTGACACCCGCCGGACGACTATGCCCCCCAAATGCTTGATTTGGGGTTCTTCTGGGGGTCCGCTGCACTGGAGCGGCTCCCCCCGCCTTTGACGCGCTAAGGTCCACTCCACTGAACGGACCTTTGACTGCAATGGTGTCACGCTCAACCGGACGTTGACCGGTTGAGGCTTTTTTTTTTGCCAAAGTTGTTGAGCTTCCGGATGTATGGCAGCCCTAATGTGAACTAGTCTGTTCATATATGGAATGTAGGTGTCAGTGTGCAACAAGGGGGCCACTGCCACTGTGATGATTCTTAACTTCATCATTGCTCCTAATCTAGAGGGCTGAAACATGAAGGGGAAATGCATGAAACTTTAGTTGTAAATGAGCACAATATGTCAAAGTACAATGAGAGGAATGCAGCATTGCGCTCTTCTGATCGTTCCATCAGTGAAAGCGTTTCAGCTTGCCAGATGGAATGATCCTCCCTTCTCCTCCTGCCCCGCCGTGCTGTTCTGGGGGTTCTCCTGACCACCACCACCCACCAGGCAGAGGGGAGGGTGCTGGGGGAGGAGAGGGAAGAAGCCTTATTGCAGGCTTCCCCAACCTCGGCCCTCCAGATGTCTTGAGACTACAATTCCCACCATCCCTGACCACTGATCCTGCTAGCTAGGGATCATGGGAGTTGTAGGCCAAAAACCTCTGGAGGGTTGAGGAAGCCTGCCTTATTGTGTAAACTGAAGCCCCTGCATTGGGGTTCTTGTAAGAACTGTGGTTATTGAACATCTAAAAAAGCAAGCTTCGATGAGGAAAAATTAGCTCTGCTTTCTTGAAAGGGAAGTTCCACCTTACCAAACTTATAAAAGTCTTGAATTTCTCACTTTAAAAACAGTGCATGAAGTCAATGAAAGGGACTCTTTAGTACCGGTAGTATACTTGGATTTTTGAAAGGTATGCTTTTTATCAGCAAAAAAGATCAGGAAACAAGACCCTTAACTCCTTTAGCTAGAATGTTTAAATTTCAGTGTGCAATTTTTCTGAAATTTGAACAGCTTGTATATATCTCTCAAAAGATTCTCAATACCAGACTCTAATGACAGAGACAAATTTGATATTTAGGACATACTGATTTTATGTTTGGTAAGGTGCTAATAATCCATTCCCTCCCTAATTTTGAACCACTTCTACAGCTGTAAAAACCAACTTGGTTATGATGCCTCCTAACCAAGTGCTTCTTCCACTTACGAGCACAATAGCTTTCACTAATTATATGGAATTTTTAATTATTTCAGTTCTAGCATTTTGAAGTGCAAATTAAAATGTGTGCATAATCTCTTTGCTTTCCAGCTGTGGTTCATCAGGCCGAACTGTGGAAAAGAACAATATTAGTTTCAAGACTGAACATGTGAAAGTTAAACAGGAGCCAGGCACAGAAGAAGAGGTATGCAGTTACTCGGGACCAGTGAAGCAAGAAAAAACAGAGGATGGCAGGAGGAGTGCTTGCATGGTAAAAATCTATTTGTATGTTGTACAATTTATCATACAAACTATCAGCAAAGAGAACTGAGGGCATTTATATTTTATTGTTTTAGAGTTGTGTTACTTCCCAAGCCCTCCCCCTTAGGGCTTGGCCAATTCTCTCCCTATAATGCAGTAGTGGTCAGTGAGGTGATAAAGGTGGGGCTCAGTTGCTCTCCTGGCTTCCCAACACCATGAGGGTCACTGCTTCCCTCCTCCTCCTCAGCTGTTATTGTGCAGTAGGTTGCAATGCCACCTTTCTGTGACCAAGAGTGATGATACTATTAGATTTTTTATAATTCGTTATAGAAAAAGTAGGCATGTAGTCATTCCAATGCTCATTTTCTAACTCAGAAGTTATTTGGAGAGTTCCACATGGGACTAGTTTGAAACAGATTTGCCACGTTAGAGATGACCCTTCAAAATTAGTAATTTCTGGCACAGAGGAAGCAAGCAATACCGTACCTAGTTTGCATAGGAATTGTGTAGAGCCAGTATTGCACAATTCCGCTTGCACAATTCAAAAGAGGCCTCCTATTTCAAAATATTTTAAGTTTGTTAAAATGTTTATTAAATAAAGTGCACTGGAAACTCTGTACAACTTCTCTGAGAATTGTCTGCACATGGCATGTGCATTTCCCTTTTGTTGAAATTATTTGTTTACAGTCTACCCCAACTTCATCTTAAAAAAGAATGTTTTATCAATATTTGAGAATACAACTGTAAAAGGTCAGTAAGATGTACAAATCAAAGGGGGGAAAAACGTAACTGTGACTTAGTGAAGTACATAGGATGTTTATATCATGTTTTTCATCTTCAATATTAAGAAGTAAATAGGGAGCAATGGGAGGGTCAGCCCATAGCATTTTGATAAAGCTGAGCTGAATGGGGGAAAGCGCTGTGGAGACATGGAAGTACAGGTTAGAGAGACAAGGAGGACAGATTAGATTGCCTATGTTATAATAAAGAAGGCAGGCAGGGGCTGAAAGGGGGGGGGCAGAAAAAGGAAGGTGGAAAAGGCAGCAGTCTCCTACCCAAGGCAATTTCTCATAGATTTTAAACTTTTGCCTTTATTTCAGCTTAGCAGTCCTGAGAGCAGCTTGACTCCACCACTTTCCACAAACTTGCATTTGGAGAGTGAATTGGAAGCACTGGGAAGTATAGAAAACCATGTTAAAACTGAACCAGCGGACTTGAGTGAAAGCTGCAAACAGTCTGGACACAGTCTTGTAAATGGCAAGTCCCCAGTGCGTAGCCTCATGCATCGATCAGCTAGATCTGGAGGAGAAGGCAACAACAAAGATGAAGATCCCAATGAAGACTGGTGTGCTGTGTGCCAAAATGGAGGAGACCTGTTATGTTGTGAAAAGTGCCCAAAAGTTTTCCACCTCACATGTCATGTACCCACTCTCCTCAGTTTCCCAAGGTATGAAAGCATACAGGAACATTGAAGTCATAATGAGATAGCAGCAGCAGCTATCTTCTGTCAGCCAACAGCAGGGATGGGAAGCCTTTTTCAGCCCTAGGGCTGTATTCCTTCAAGGACAACCATCCAGTAACTGCCTATCGGGATGGCAAATTTGAGGAGGCTGCATTTGCCTCACTAGTAGCCATGTTTGCTATGCACCACTTGTTTGTGGCATCTGGGCTGGGCCAAGCAGGCATGGTTCTGGGTTAGTAAGGAGGACAGGTATGGATTAATAATAATAATAATAATTTATTATTTATACCCCGCCCATCTGGCTGGGTTTCCCCAGCCACTCTGGGCGGCTTCCAACCGAATATTAAAAACAGTACAGCATCAAACATTAAAAACTTCCCTAAACAGGGCCGCCTTCAGTTGCCTTCTGAAAGTAGAATATTTATTTATTGCCTTGACATCTGCTGGGAGGGCGTTCCACAGGGCGGGTGCCACTACCGAGAAGGCCCTCTGTCTGGTTCCCTGTACGGAGAGATCTGTTTCTAGCTTTCACAGGAGGCAGCAGTGGGATCCACCTGGATTGGGCTTGGAACCTGCCGGTAAAAGAGCAAGTCACTGCATAGCTTCCAAGTCTCCCGTTTCCCCCGGGAAATCCCAGTTTTTCCAGCTGTTCCTAGCTGAAAAAACTGGTGTTTTTTTTTTGTTTCCCCCCCGGTTTATTCTGGCGCAGTGGCCATTTTGGAACTGGGTGGAGCATGCTCAGAAGCGACTTTTGATGCTGCTCTGCCCAGTTCCAAAATGGTTGCAGTGCGACTTCTGGCGCGGCGACCATTTTGGAACTGGGCAAAGCAGCATCAAAAGTCACTTCTGAGCATGCTCCGCCCAGTTCCAAAATGGCGGCAGCGCTACTTCCAGTCTGCTATTTCCGGCCCGGTCCCTTATTTCTCTGACAGCAACTTGGCAGGTATGAGTCACTGTCTTTCCCTACCTATCAGCTCCTACCAGTTGGAGGCATTTTGTAGGGCAACCAGTGGGCTGTGTAATTTCTGGGGGCAGGAAGGATTGGCAGCGCTTTTGTCCTCTGCACACGGATCAAGGCAAGGTTAAATGTCAGTGTTAGACAAGAATTGGAACCTGTTCACTCTAGAGCCTTTGGGCTCCATAAAACTTTCCCATTGGCTTCAATACCTGAACATGCCAGGTCTTCCCAGTACCCCTTTCCTATTTCTTGGTGGTGGAATAATGTAATCCCTGCCTGGAAAATGTGCAAACAGGACAACCATATAGGACCACCTGTGCATAATATAATTTATTCTAGTTAAAAAAAAAGGGTTTTCTACCTGTCGATTTTTCAGTACACTAGTACCAAAAAAAATCCTGAATTTCTTAACTATATTTTCCCCATTTTTAGTGGAGACTGGATATGTACATTTTGCCGTGATCTTAGCAAACCCGAAGTGGAATATGACTGTGACAACTTGCAACATAGTAAGAAGGGGAAAACTGCACAAGGTTTGAGTCCTGTGGACCAAAGGGTAGGTTACGGATAATACATTAATCTTGTTTTGGAACTGTTCTTAACTAAATGCTCTTGGCTTTTCTTCTGCTGTGGTCTCTTGACTTAGTTTAAACTTTCATTTACATGGGTAACTTTATATCTATATTTTAATTAGTAAGTAGGTGCATGTTTCTATAGCAGGGCTAGAAATGAAATTATTATTATTGGAGATAGTCCAGTTTTTAAATGGCAGTTGGTTTTAATATTTATGGTTATATTGGGGGTCTACTCTAATTGTTTGAGCTTTTGCATCATGAACAAGAGATCAGAAATCTAGAATACTAGACTCCAAATAATCCAGATGACTAGAATGGATTGAAAATCTTGTATTTTCACTTGGAGAAAAGGTTTTTTCCTAGAATTGACTTTTGTTTCCATGCTGATTGATTGATTGATTGATTGAACGAACCTACTGGCTTCCTTCAGGGCAAAGCTTTCCTATGATGGCTTACAAAAGATCGCTACTTTCACTTGCATAGGATAATTTAGCTTCAGTGCTCTTCCAAATGATTTATAGTACAATCCTCTTGCAATGCTTCTAGTCTGTGCTCCTCATGATCTTCCTTTTTACCCCTTCACCTGTGATCCAAAGAGCTGTCCCTTTCGACCTGTATAGTTCCCACCTTGGCTTCAGCTCCCTCCTTAGATGGCCCCTTTGTCTCGGTCTGTGAAACATGTGCTCTAATGATGAAAAGATTTGGGAATTTTCAACATTTCCTTTTAGGTACAATTAGACTGTCTTTATTTTCTGTTATCCAAAGCCGTTCACATCTCTATGATAGCCAGTAATTCAGCATGTAATGGAACCATAGAATTGTAGAGTTGGAAGGGACCCCAATGGAGCTAGATCTAAGCACAATGAAGCGGTTGCTTCTCTCTCTATCTGTAGGTTTCAGTAATGGCAGTTGGTGGCTGTAGAGATGCTCACAGCTGGTGCTGTATCCTCTGGTTTTGGCAATTTGTAGCAGCTAGAATGCTTATGGTTTGATTTTCATTGATGCTATGTTTCATTGATAGCTGTTTTCATGGTTTTTGTACCTTTTTTTGGGGGGGGGGGTAGAAAGCAGGTATAGAAATTGTAAAATAAATAAAATAATCACTCTATAAACAGGAAATAGTTTTGCCACCTGTGACAATGGCTTTTTTTCCTAAAAGTTTTTGACATCCATGGTCTTGAACAACTGGTTTAGTTTTCTCCATAGAATTAACTGAAATGGGATTAGCAAAGTACAACCTGAGAAGAGCATGCAACAGAAGGTTGTGACACCTTCTCACAAGTCAAGGTGCAGTCTGTGAAACAGTTTCCCATAAAAAAACAAAACCCCAGAGCCAAAGCTGTCAAGGGGATTTTGTCTTAAGAAAGGCTTAAGCAGTTGATTTTTTTTTAACTTAAAGTTGGTTGGATGCATGATGAAGGTTTCTAAAATTATGACTAGGAGGAGAGGAAAAAAAATAGAAAAATGATTCACTCAAACCCAGAACTTGATGTCATTGAATGTCATTGATAAATCTAAGGTATTTAATAACATAAAACAATGTGTAGTAGGTTCAGGATGGGCAGAATACTACAGGCAGTGCCTTAGATGTTGCACTGGGTGTTGTGAATAGCATACGCAACTTTTTAGAAAGAATTACATTTTTTGGATGATAGATCTGTCAGTGGCTCTTAGCTAGGAAGGATGCTTCTACATTCTGAGGCAGTAAATAACCTGAGCACTAGCTTTGTGGAGGTGAAAAGGGGGTGGCTTGTTTTTAAACCGGGAAGGGTGGGGTATAAATAAAAAAATATTATTATTATTATTACATGGTGCTTGGATTGTGTGCTTCCCTGAAGTATCAGGCTAGTTAGTAGCTCAAGAGCCTGTTCTAATGTAGTGGGCTCTTTTTGTTGCTTAGAATATATTCTTCATGCTGTATCAAATGGCTGTCAAAACTTCTCGCAGCTCCAAAGGTTTTGGCATGTAGTACTACCAACATGAGGTTTTGGCATGTAGTACTACCAACATGAGTCTGACCAAACTGCGGGAGGCGGTGCAAGACACGAGTGCCTGGCGTGCTATGGTCCATGGGGTCACGAAGAGTCGGACACGACTAAACGACTAAACAACAACAACTGCTGGTTCAGGAAACAAATCCAAAACCCCCTTTGGCACATGGAATTAGTAGCCTGGTTCTTTGAATCTTAACCACAGGCTACACTTGTTCCAGGTAGTCCTGCTGAAGTTAGTGAGACTACTGCAGAGTAGGAGGTTTATTTGTTTCAGTTGTTGGGCTTTGAGAATCATTTATATACTTGAATATTCCCCTGTAACTTATACATTAACTGAAGTGCTGCCTTTTGGAATTATTTCTTTATTTCTTTTGGAAGATCTCTTGTAAACAGTTCAATAGGTTTTATTACAATCAAGTAATATATAAGCAAACAAACAAACAAATAATAAAAGAATATTTACTGTTTTTTTCTCTGCAAGAAATGTGAGCGCCTCCTGCTTTACTTGTATTGCCATGAGCTGAGCATTGAATTCCAAGAGCCAGTCCCAGCCTCGGTGAGTGACCTAATGCATATTACCAGGGCAATGATAGAATGTGAAATAACCAGCATTTGACAGACAAAACTGTCATAATGAAACTCGGACTAAAATCAGTGTGACTATTATTTTGTTGGTCAGTCTTTTGAGTAGTTTTATCTGTTCACAAAGTTGTTTGGATGAAGATAGTCGACTGAACCAGAGAGCTCATGATGGCTACTATTTTTTTTTAATCACAAGTTTTCTCAAAAGAAAGAGAGAATGAATCTAGCTCTCTCTCTCTCTCTCGGAATATTTCACTGTTGCATAAATGAAATACCACCACATTGGATATATACTTTACTTTGACTATTGTGACTCCCTCCATCTTTTCTCAACAGATACCAAATTACTATAAAATAATAAAGAAACCAATGGATTTATCTACAGTGAAGAAGAAACTGCAGAAGAAACATTCCCAGCACTACCAGACACCTGAAGATTTTGTGGCAGATGTTCGGCTGATCTTCAAGAACTGTGAAAGGTTTAATGAAGTATGTTAACTTCCAACCTGCAGAATCATTCTGGTTAATATGCGAGTCTCATTCTGCACCTTTTCCATGTAGACTTTAGTTGCAACTGCTGTAGGAGTTATAGACTTGTGGCTCATTTATGTAGGGCTCCCACTGTGTAGGTTGTATGTATACATGGTTGGGCACAGAACTGAGTCTTGAGCTCTTCCCCAATTGTGCATAGAACATTTACTGTGAATGGGTTCAAAGCATATAAATGCCTATTCATGTGATCTGTCAACCTACCTTATAGTAGACAGATTACAGAGTGGTGCTTGCTTGCATATTAATGTATGCATATAGGCTTTTTCACAGTTTAAGTTCTGGATAGCACACTCACGTACAGTCTACTCTGTGATCTGTAGACAATTCTTTGGCTTCTCATATTTTTAGATTTCATGTTAGTGAAATTGGTATTTGGATGGCTCAAATTATGTCTGGAAGAGACTAATATCTGTGTATTGTCTAAATATATTGCAAGTTTTGATTGAAGATTGCTTGCGTTTTCTATAGAGCAAATCTCCCTATGCTGGCACATTATTGCCCGAACTGAGCAGACCCAAATGATAAAACTATCCTATCACTTAACGGAATAACTGCAAAGCTTTAAAAGCAGTGGAAAACAAAACAAGTCATTACAACTAGAAGTAATCTTACTTATAAATTAAATCAATTATATCCACTTATATATTATATCCACATAAATTATTTGTGTTTCATTAAAACATAAAGCCTTGTAAGTGAACTTTAAACAGTTTGGGGAAGTGGTGGTGCAGACAAAATAAACCTTAAATAAAAGTTTTGAAAGGTTTAGACATTCATGGCTAGCCATTGATCAGCCAACATAGCTGGATGGAGCTTCCATGTTTAGGAACAGTATATTTTTGAATATCAAAGTCTGAGGATATGCAGCCGAGGAGTGCTGTTGCCTCCATGCCTTACTTGCACCTTAAAACATCTGACTAGCAATTCTTAGGACCAGATACGGACTAGATGGAGAATTTGTCTGATCCTGCAGTGCTGTTCTAAACCTCTTTCAGATATTTTTACACACAAAACCAAATTAGCTTGGGAAGGTAATCTTCTGGGCTTCATTATTTGTTGAGCTGCCAGCTAATGACACGACTTGAGTGCCCATTTTACTGTTGCATATCAGTTCAAAAATCCATTAATATAATATAAATAATACAAAATGTCTATGGTTGTGCATGTCTGGAATGTGGCATTTCATAGATGGTACTTTCTAAAGTACTCTCAGACTGAAGCATCAAGTTATTACACACACATCCTACAAAAATGTGACTTATAAACTACATAATGGGGTAATTCATACAGTAAAAAATAATATAAAAATAATAAAATAATGGATAGGGAAATACATAATATGGACATGGGAGGTCATTTGGGCATAGGAAGATGTTGAAAGATACCCACCTGCTTGTGCAATAGAAATTCACTTGTGCAAGAAGACTTCTGTTTTCTCTTACGTCCAACCTTCTAGAGCAGGAAAGCAGAGGCTGTAAGGGGTGAGGAAAGGAAGGAGAAGCCCAGTTGTGTGAGCAGAATATTTACTCATGCTAAGTTGAATCTCACCCATAGTTTCCAAACTTAAAACTAATCTTTAAGAAACTAAATTTAGAAACTTCTGCGATGTGTGACCATACACTGTTTGTGGACATGAAGGGAATGGGACAGATCTTGATCATGTTCTACAGTTTATAATTTCACTTGTTTCATGGTGCATTCAAGTAGCCTGTGCTTTCTATTTCAAGACATAAGAACAGTGTAAAGCCAAAAAGACTATGAGTCACTACACATGGTAGACTTCTTGAAACCAGTTGGGAATTGACCTTTTTAACTGAGCTAAACAAGTGAGGTGGAAGAGCTGTGTGTCTCAGAGCATACTGATGTTAAGGAATAGTTGAATCATTTGCTATGGAAGGAAAATGCTTCAGCTCTTAAGGCTGAATAGTTACAGCTACAGTAGAAAACTACAGCAATGAATGATGTCTGCCTCTTTTATTGTGGCAGTATGATCTCAAATGATCAGGACTACTTTCTATGTGCGGTTACATTTTGTTTATCAAAAGTAGACAAAGTCCCAACAGAAAAAATATTGCATCACCTAGGGCAGTGGTCTTCAACCCCCGGGCCACGGACCGGTAGCGGTCCATGGATCAATAGGTACCGGGCTGCCCAAGGAACATTAAATACAATTAAATTAAAATTATTAAATCAAAACAATCTAAATAAAATATAAACAATCAACGCCCCCCCCCCAAGCGGGCCGCAGTACAATTATCAAACGTTGACTGGTCTGCGGCGATAAAAAGGTTGGGGAGCACTGACCTAGGGCATTCTTTAGGAGAAATTATCAGGCACTTGGATGAAAGAGATGACTGCTGAACTTCCATGTCACAGTTCTCACATCAGTTTGCTGAATAAATTTTCTGTGAGTCAAACAATACTGGTCTTCTGTGCTTGGTATCAGTTTCTGCAGTAACATAACTTGCTTAGGATTCGTGTACTGCAAATGCAGTAACACCTCATGAAGAGAGTCACCTCTACATCACTGACTTTTAAAAATAAATTGGTATGGTTGACTTTAGTCATCCAATCCTGTGCGGTCTCATGACTTTAGAAGGGATTATAATTTCCTTTTTTTTGACTCTGGTATCCTTTTTAGATGATGAAAGTTGTTCAAGTTTATGCAGAAACACAAGAAATTAATTTTAAGGTAAGCGTTTCAGACCATGCTCACTTGCTGAAGGGATGTGCATTACCAATGGGTGATGTGTTACTATCTTTTTACTTTTCAGGGTGATTCAGAAGTAGCACAGGCAGGGAAGGCAGTTGCGTTATACTTTGAAGATAAACTTACAGAGATCTACCCAGACAGGACCTTCCAGCCTTTACCTGAATTTGAGCAAGAAGAGGACGATGCTGAAATAACAGATGACTCCGATGAAGATTTTATACAGCCGCGTAGAAAACGTCTAAAATCGGATGAGAGACCGGTGCATATAAAGTAACCTGATTAAAACGGACCTAAACTATTGTAAAAAGAAAAACATATTTAAGTGTTCCTGGAATATTATCTTGCCTTCAGTGGCCATCTTATTGAAGCTGATAGTGTTCAGACAGTATTAGAATACAAAAAGCATTTGTACAGAAACATACTTGTCAAAAAAGGGGGGGAAAGCTTTCAACTTCTGTTCCAGTTTTTTTGTTTTTAGTGTTTGAATTTTCATTTTTCACTTGAGAATACTCCCTCATTTCTCAGATGTGTGTGGGATGAATGTTGCTAAAGAAACAAATTTTATATCACAACATTTGTATGAACAGTGAACTCTTGTCACTACTTAGTAACCATTTCTGAAAGACTGGACCAAGGCAGTCATGTTTGCTTCCATGCTAGGCAGCAGTTTAAACTGCAAGAAACCTTCCTCAAGATCCTCTTCATGCAACCTTAGGTGTGAATTGGATTGTTTTTATTCATCGTCTCATCTAAGTGGTATTGCGAGTATCATATTCTGCGTTGGGTCAAATAGCTGGGTTCTGCTTTCTTTTACTGACTGTATAGAAGTATCGTGACTTGATCATTAAAACATTTTGAATTGGAGAATGCAGGAGTGCAAGTTCTTCATATGTGCTTCATTAAGTATGGTTGCAATTAATGCTTTTCGTGGTCTTGAGTGGAAGTCCTATGCACAGAACACTTAAGTGAGTATCCTCTTGGAGTTTATTAATCCTATTTTTCTTCCCTTGAAAGGCAGGATGTTGGCTGCAATACTGGTTATATAGATCCTAATAATATCAGAATTAGACTATGAAGTTAATAGTTGGTGACTGTCCAGTCTTCCCTAATATCAGTTTCTGATAGACCACTATCAGCAAACAGTAACTTTGTCAACTACCAAATGTGTAAAATTTTCTGTATTCACTCTGTCTTATTTGTAAATAGTGGTATTGTAAATCCTTTCAGACAGCAACATTTGCTAGTCTGTTTTTAAGCTAATATGTATTCTTACTAATGTTCCTAATCAAGAACAGATTTGTAATATGTTGTTTATTTCTAAAACTAAGTTCATAGTTTGACGTTCTTTTATTATTCCGTTAGAGCTACTCAGAGTTTTCTTCAGAAGCAGCTTAAATGACATGTGGAAGAAAAGAGTCTATTGAGACAGAGTTAGTTGTGCACCCTTAAAACAGAAAATTTGCATGGACCAGTGTATCAGACAAGTGATTTCTGGGTAGGTGATGAAAATGGGCCAGCCCCAATTGTGATAATCTGCATGTAAGCAAGCTCTTCAGTTCTGCCTCAGTGGAAACATTGAGAGCAGAAATATTGCTGTGTTACTGTAATCTGATGTCGAACAGGTGAAATTCCCTATCTGGTCTGTATTGAACAGCACCAGAGGATACAATTTCAAGCCCTTGTACTTAGGTGATCTTGCGCCCCTGGCAGAACCGTTCAGATTGCGCTCCCTAGCCACGAACAAATTAGCTCTTCTTTCTCCCTCTCCTCCAACCCCAACCCCGCACCCATTCAATTCCTCACACACTTCACCTTGTAATGAATTCCTTTTTGTAATGAATTCTGATTGAAGGAGGACACCAAGATGGGGAAGGCTGGCCTAGGTGACAGTATATAGGAGTCTCCCCACTTACGTGCAGGTTATGTTCCAGGCCCCTGCCTGCATAAGTGAAATTGCATAAAGTGGGGAGCACCCCACTTTAATAGGGAGAAGGGCATGGGCGCCTACTCCTTGAGGCCAAGGTTCCTTCACCCCCCCCTCTAAAAAATTTGAGGAGTCCTCCCGTTAATGAGCATTGTCATTAAATTAGTGTACGTGTGCTCCGTATTATCGATTTTACAGGGCGGTGCTTACCTGCCCCCCCCCACCATATATTTTATTCAAGTTGGCACCCTTGAGGGAGAGTATGTGAAAGGAGAGAGAGAAAGAGAGAAGTGACTCTGGAGTAGGCAGGCTTTGAAGATGGTGACTCTCCCCCGGCGCTCAGAGAGGCCAGGGCGCAGGCAGTGAGGTGGGCCAGGCAGTGTCAGGAGCCGAAGCTGGTGGACTTCCCCGGCCCAGACCCTGGGTGCTCGGGGCATGTGCAGGCTTCCCCGCTCAGTACGCCCTCTTCCCTGCCCTGCCTGGGCTTTGGGCAGGGAGCGCTGGCTGGACAGGGTGCCCAGCGGAAGGTCTCGGCAGCCGATTTTACGTCCCCCCTCGCCTGCGCCCCTGGCAGGGGCCCACCTCACCACCCCCTAACTATGACCTTGTACAGCATATTTTTACACCAGTTTCAAAATGCAGACCATACAATGGTGACCAAAATGTAAATTGCTGTAACACTGAGTAAATTCATCATGGGAAATGGTTCACAGCATATAATGATGAATAGATTCTATTGCACAATGTGTTGTCTCAGTGATGCAGAGAATTTTTAATAAAAATGTGTGTTTTCATTTTCTGTGTGCAGACAGGATGCAACTGGATCTGTAACTGGGGAAAGTAGTTAAAAGATATTTTATGGCTTTGATTCACTTATTTGGGTCATCATTAACATTGCATTTAAAGTAGGAGCATCCAACAGAATTTTTGGATTTACAAGGTGTTTTCCAAAGGTTTTCGTCTAACTAATTCTAAATTGTCTGTATCTGAATATAATTATCATTGCCCTCCTTAATAACTTGGTCGAACATTCCTTTTCCTGATGGAAGGTCAGCTGTAACAGTAGAAGCAGGTCCTAGGATGATGTCTTTTCCATGCATTGAGGGTAACATTGAAACTGGGCTGTCATGTTTTTTCAGTACATTGGGTCACCTACCACAGACACACACAGCACAAAAAATTAAAAGAAAATCTGGGAACAGGATCATGGAGCAAGGAAGTTCTTATGTGGAGAAAGTCGGCACAGATGGGCTTGAATGTTACCATCTATGCTCAGTTGAAGTGATAATATGTAAAAAGTGAGAGCTTGTTCCATCTGTTAATGTGTTGACTTTCTCACAAGCTCCCACAAGTTTAGTAGATGCACTTTTAACTGACATTTTGGTAAAACCGCTGCATGTCAGTAAGGCAGTATAGAGCAAAGTGCTTAATAACGTACACTGTATTTTCTAGTGCCCCAATTTGCAATGAAATATGCACCATGAACCTTAAAATTTATGTATTTTGTAGTTTCCATGGCATCTATATTTTTCCTGTACTTTGAAGAACATTTTGACAACCTGGCTTTCCATATTACCTGAAAGCTGCAATTTTGTCAGCATACTTTCTTTTCAGCTCTCTTAGGCTAATCACCCATATTTCCATGCTACATGTAAAAGTAGAAGACCCGTTCTTTTGAGGAATGTAACTAAACTATATACAGGAACCTGCTTTGTTGGTGCTGGTGGCATTTGGCAATGGTTTGACTTTTTTGCAGTCTTGCAACTTTGCAAAGTTCAGGGCAGATAGAGAATGGAAGTGTTCTGCAGTTGTAAGGATTATTTACAAAAGAATGAATAAATAGCTTTTTTCATACATGTTGGTTTTTCGGTTGCTTTTCCCCTTTGATTATCTGCTTGGAATGTAGTAGATCAGAAAGTTCTACACAAATTTTACAAACCACTAGGATGTATTCCTGAAGGATGTAGGAAGTAATACGTTTCGTGGCCCATTTTTAGATTGTGTACTTTGCTTAGTGTTCGCAAGATTTGTTCAGCCAGAGTAAATTTTCTGCCACCTTGTATGTTTAATGTGCATTCAAGATCAACCTTCATTTGACAGTCCACGGATGTTTGTGCAATAACTGAGCTATACTGGGATTGAGAACACACTTTTGTATCTGGTTTGAAATGGATAGTGGAGCTTCCCTTGCGTGTAATAATGGATTTACCTGTGCTGCATAATTACAATATAACTTAAGTGTATTATGGTCCCAAATGGTCCCAAGATACTCTTGTCACTTAATTTGACTCTTGCGCTCTGATTTTAAATGTTCTTGTAAAATAATAATAATAATAATTCAGATCTCTCCTGTTGGTTGTATATGTTCTGAAAGTTTAAGTTAATCCAAAGAAGAAAAAGGCAGTTTGCTTTGAAACAGGAAGGACGACAAGTATGCAGCATGCTGACTGTGGACTTCTCAATTACCTCAGCAGGTCCCCTGCCATGTAATTACTAGTAATTAGTGTTAGTTTAACCAGCTAAGTATGTTCAGGTCTTACTTAACTGTGCCCTGGAATTAAGTGTCCTACCATATACTATTAAGGCTGAATTACTATCCAAAAAAGGGTGTTTCCCCGCGCTAGCTTTTAAAAGTAGAAATGCTGTTAAATGTAGATAGCCTTTTTTTCATGTGAAAAGATTCCCATTAATACTACTTGATGTGGCATTGACTGTCGGCATACTGAGCACTGGATAGATAAGTGGAATGTTTTATAAACATTTCTGCAAGCCACTGCAACCAACCAATATTTTTTAACAAATCACCCCAATTTGCCGTTCTGTTGTATAACTTAGTTTCCTTTGCCAGTCCTATTGAAGTGTAGGTAATGGCAACAGTATGTTGAAGTTGAGTATGTAATGTACTGGTTGTAGGCTTCTTCTTTTTTCCGTCTTTTCCTCCTTTTCCTAGGAAAAAGCAATAAGACTGCTTTGTCTGTTGCCTCTTTAGCATGGCAGGAATCCTTTTCCTTTGGGTAGTGGTTTTATAGGAGAGTTTGTATGTGTATCACCCAAGTCTAGCTTTTAAAAAAATAATAAAGTGTGCAGTTAATAGTGTGGCATTTTATTTTAAAAATTGGGGAAAAGTTAACATATTTTTTTAAAAAGTAGGTGTTTGAGTAAATAACGGAGGTACTTTTTTAAAAACTTTATATGCCACAAATTTAAATAGACATATTTCAGACTAATGCATAAGACTTGTGATGTCAGATATGGGCATCACTTTTCCTTTCCAAAGTTGCACGTGCAGTAACTCCATCCATTGTAGCTTTTGTGGTTTTTGCCTATTTGTTCCTCTCTCTTCTTTCAAAATGTGTCTGAATCAAAATAGCTTTGATAAATAGCTGTTTTGGTTCTTAACTTAGTAGCTGATTTACAATTTAAAAATGCAGTTTGCCCCTTTCTATTTGAGTACTTTTGAAGCTGAGGAGCTGCTGCTTTCTTTTGACATGATTTGTGACTTTGTACAAAGAAATGCAAACATACAGACCTCTCATTCCCCTTAGTGTGAACATAAATTTCAAAATGGAAGGTGATGCATGTTTGTAAAAGGCCTGCAGATGTTTGGCATTTCTTCAGTTCAAAATACCATTAAAGATGTATATAACAGGTCTATAAAGATTTGTGCAATTTAAAGCCTGTTTAAATTTTATATGTAAACCTACAAATCAAAGGGTTCCATTCCCAATATTATTTCTGGTAATTCATACTGGTACTTTTTGCACATAGTTAATTTTACTGATTCTTCAAAAAAAAGTGCTGTTTCTGTGGTAATGTATTCTCTGAATAATATTTAATTTTTAAAAAACAAGTTAACGTTTCTAATTGTTCAGTTCCTGTGTTTTTTGGCTGGTGTGTAATAAAGGCATTTTTTCCCTTTACATGATTATTTAATACATTTAGCAGCCTGTAAATATTTCTTGTTAAATGCTCTGGAATGTGGTGTAGCAGTTGTACTTAGAACAGTTTTAAAAAGAATTGTTTTGAAAACTACTTTGTTTTGGTTATTTCTATTAAATTAGAAAAGGAAGAATCTTTCAAATGGAGTATTCTTTTGTAAACTGAAAAGCCTTCCCGAAAATATGGACTACTGTTTTGGAGGGTCAGTTACAACATAATTATTGGTATGTATGGAACAGTAAACAAAAACGGGAGTATCTTCAACATTCCTTCAGAAATAATGTTTCCAGTTAAACTATATTCAGAAGACATCTGAGCCTTTTCAAATATCTCAGTATTGAAGGATGTAAAATGAAGTATCTTGAAAGTGCTGTATAAGAGTAAAATCTTTAAAGTAGACAATCCCCCTTTGTGCTTTGATTGCAAATGGGACTGAAGAGAGCTCTTCTGTTATGATCACATGTTGTGTTCCACTGCACAAGTGCCCTCCGCCTACCCTTCACTCACTGTTTTGCATCTGAGTATAAATATGTGGGCCTTGTGTTACAACACAGACTAAAAGCGTGTCATGCACAATTCAGATTATGTACAATCACTGGCAAAGTCTTGAGAGTATAAGAATGGAAAGCAGTTAGAGAAACTAATCAATGTTGTCTCATAATGAAATGCCAAGAACTTGATATGAAAGGTAGTCCGGTTTCTTCCCATAATGCCTCACGGCAATAGTTCTATTTCCTGCTGTGGTACAATCATGCAATTTGGTGACATCCTAAATTGAAGTTCACCCTTAATTTCTTCCTGCCTAGTTCCCAGAGCAGATCTTGGGTTCCCAGAGCAGATCTTGGGTGTCCTTTTCTCATTCAGAACCACCTTAGACCCTCTGGGGCAATAGGGGAAGAGATGAATGTCACTGTTGCTTTTGCTTCTGTTGTGAAGGTAGAATGAGCAGCCAGCTACCGCCTCAGCAATGCCCGATTTACAGGAGTTGAAGTCAGCGCTCTATTTTAGCCACTTGTGAAAGAGTGAGCAGTCCCATTCTGCCAATTGAGTCTTCCGTGGAGGCAAGGGAAGCCCAGACTGTCCTTGGTGATAGATCCACCTCAGGGTCTGGATTTCTGTCAGGTGCAGGCAGACCTGTTGAAAGTGGTGGATGAGGTGCTGTGGTCAGTAAGGCCCATCAGGTTCCAGGCCACCCAGAGGGATCTGCCGGGAATCCATGATGCAAGGAGTAGAGTGCACCCACAGTGGTATGACTTCGTTCCCAGAGCCTAGTAAATATGAAGGAAGAGTCCTCTCCTCCCTGATATGAGCCACCTTTCTGCAAGGCCAGTTCTTCAGCATGGTTGAGAAACCCAGCTCTGTCTGGTTGCTAAGAGGGGTTTAGCTCCCTGGATTGATCTAGCAAGGGAGAAGTCCTTGAAGTTAACTCTGCCAGATCATCCTCCACTCCCTACACCCCGACACAGATGAGATGTGAGGAACTAAAAGAGTCCGAGGGCTACTACTGTGGAGAAGTTACATTCCCTCTTCAGCAATTGACAAGGGCAGTGAGCTCTCAGGGTGGAGACAAATGAGTTTTAAAACTTAAAAAATAAAAATAAGCTTCAGCTCTTTGGAACTAATTGGAATTAGAATTATCTGATGAATCCATGATTGCCTCTGTTTTTTTAAATCAAGGTTTCATTCAGTTCATTGACCTAATAAACACCTGGAACCTGCATTCCAGTTCTCTATAATTTCTATGTTAGCTAAGGCTTTTCCATGACGGTAGATAAAAACTTCAATGCTATTTTCTTTTTCCTGCCTGAATCTAGTTCAATAGTAAGGAAGGGTATACAGTCGTACCTTGGTTCTCAAATGGCTTAGTTGACGAACAAATAGGCTCCCGAAGGCTGAAAACCCGGAAGTAAGTGTTCTGGCTTTTGAATGTTTTTCAGAAGCTGAACGTCTGACGTGGCTTCTGCTTGAGTGCAGGAAACTCCTGCAGCCTTGGTTTTAGAATGGTTTTGGGAGTTGAACGGACTTCTAGAATGGATTAAGTTCAAGAACCAAGATTCCACTGTATTTAAAATAAAAGGTAAATTTGCTTATTTCTTTGACAGGAAGTCCTTTGGGAAGCCTTGGAATATGTATTTAATAGAATCAAGGACAAGAAGATACTGCTTTATTCCTTAATCTGTTCCCGCCATGTCTTCTATTAGTCCCCTCCTGACCCTGAAAAAGAAAAAGAAAGAAGCTTAAATGTGGGGATTACTGCACAAATTCTGTTGAGACCGTGATATCTTGCTGTGGCAAGGAAGTTTCAGCTAGCTGTAGAAACTTCTGCCATAGTTAACTGGCTGATTTCAAAGCTTTCAGGAATGTTGTCTAACCCCACTGATTACCATTAGCTACATGCTTTCTCCTTGGATCTTGGGATACTGAGCAGGTTGTGGATCCAAAACTTAGCCGGAAAACGTTGGGTATTGACTTCATTTTCTTTGCCTTAAAGTAAGCAAACACATGGAAAACCTCAAGACAGTAGTGGAGACACTCCGGCACGGCAAATTCCTAGATTCTATGGATTTCATGGAAGTGTATGGTCATTGTTTCCTGACTCCAGGAGCTTCACAGATAACTCAGATGGGCTTCTAAAGGCAATCACCATTAACACAAGCTTTTCAATTCCAGTGTTGATCTGTCCTGAGAATTTCTGCCAAAGTGGGTTGCTTATCTTGTTGATTCACATTCATTTGTGGGTGTTTTGCTTTCAACACTGGGGTCCCTGTAATGTAGTGTCTGTGGGTTTTTAAGTAGTAAACTAATTGTCAGGTTCACGTTGATTGTGGGAGAGTGGATCTTGTACAGTTGGTACAATCACAAGCTCCCAAGGAGCTAACCTAACCATTGTCTTCTGGGCAAGTTTTAGTGCACATTGGTTGTAAAATTCACTAGAGTTCATTTTAGACAGAGATGGTGGGCAGATAGTAAGTCATCTTCAACCTCTAGTTGGTCTTCAACCAACTAGCAGGTGAATCAGGTAGCAGTCCGTCCATCTCAGATTCCAGTAGAGAGGATGCACTCGCATCCCTATTTATGATCAGGGGGCCTCTTGCATGGTCCCATGGTCCCTGTTGTTCCTGGTCGGATGGTGGCTTGTACACCTTCTGGCAGCCAAGTTGGTGCCAAACATATTGCTCTGCTTTCTTTTGGACCACATCAGTGAGGTGAAGAGGGGGTGTTGTCATCTGGGCAGCCCAGAACCTCCATATACACTGTCCAGGCTTGAGCATCATGGAAGGTCCCTTTTGTGCAGCTAAGGGAGTGGTTTGACTTCACCTCCAGAGGCACACCCCATTGTCTCTTGAGACATACACCTGCCAGGAACAACAGGGACCATGGGACTGTTTTTACTTCCCCCACTATGCTTTTGTTTCTATTTCTACTCAAGACTATTTTGATGGGTGCCTTGCTGTTCCTGAGTAGTATTCTGTTAGCTGTGGCACTTGTGAACTGAGGGTGGGCTACTATCTAACTCAGGGTGCCACCCCACCCATCCCTTTGCATAATCTTCCCTAGTGGAGTGAGCGGCAGGGGCAACCCATCCAAGGCTTCATCCCTTTGCAGAAAATGACTTCCCGTGGTAAGTCAAGCATTCACTTTGTGTGTGCGTGCTTTGACTGTTAAGGTAGTTTGTTCAAAATAAATGGATGCACATTTTATCTGCTGTAAAAGCAACACAACGTTGGCCATTGAATACAGTTTGCGGTTGCCTGTTACCCATACAGAGTTATACAAACTCCCCTCTTGCAGCTGACCACCATACTGAACTGCTTGCTGCTGAAGGTGGCTCTGGGCCAGCTGGGCAGTGCTGTGAGTTGCTCAAGCAGCAAGCACAAGGCATTCTTCTCTTTGCAATGGAAGGGCAAGGCTTAGTCTTGCCAGTCCATCTGCTCCTGCTGCTGCCAGCCCATCTGCTCCATCACATGCTGCGGGGTTTAGCCTGGCTACCTTTGTGGCCAGGCTTGTGAGCTTTCATCATTCTGTTGTGTTGCCTCAATTTGGTCCCCTGGGAAAGGCCAGGCACCTCTTCTTGTCCTGCTGCTTTACTAGGTACTTTTTGGTAGGGGAAATTAGGAATTTTCACCTTTTGAATTTACATGTACAAATCTATTTCCTCCTTTTATTGCGCATACACGTACAGATCTCTCCCTTCCTTTTGGCTGCTAGTGTAGTGTGTTCATATTTTACACATGGGCAGAATTACAGGCAATGACAGAATTGGACACACCAATATGCAAGAGACTTCTCCAGGCAGGTGCTAGCTTTACCAGGGCTGTATATATTCTCTTCCTCTTGCCTTGGCGGGAAGAGGGCCTAGATGAACTTTTCTGACTCTTTTTCACCTTTTACCCATTCCCATCCAGGTGTAGATAACGATGGATAATAAATCTCCATGTAGAGAGGCCGTAATGCCTCCTAAAAATGCCAGTTGATTGGGGATTGGCTGGTCCTATTATGTCCTATTAGGCTACCAAAACAGGTTTGGTTGCCCACTGTGGAAAGCCAAGTGCTAGGCTAGATAGAGCCTTGGTTATGATCCAACAGGGCTGTCACCCAGACAAAATATATATATACACAGATCATAATTCATGTTCTGTGTTTAGTTTATATTATGACACACCAGTTGCAGCAATAGACTGGAATAGCCATTCCATGAATACCTAACTAAACAGGCAGGTTTAAACCTGGCACTGAAATGTCAATTGACTTCCAAGCACATTCCATCATTGAGGTACCAACCCTGAGAGTTTGAGAGCTGTCTTCTCAAACTTTCAACTACATAGTGGAGGATTTCTGGAAGAAGCACCACTAGAACATAGAAGGGATGTTTTGAAATCTTGTATTGCTTCTTGTTGGATTAAAGTAATCTTCCTTTAGATTTGGCAAAAATGAAGTCTTGTGACACGTTAAAGACCAGTTTAATGTGGCATGAACTAGAGTCATGGACTAGAGTCAATTCCATCAGATGCATGAGAGTAAAATACTACTATATTTGGGTTGCAGCAGAGTGGTAGCATCTATTATTGTGGGACTTGTAGTTTAAAAGATACTGTTTGTTTTGCAGGAATGTGGCTCTCTTGAAACAACTGCTTCTTGGCAGCCTTGAGAATTTTGTATAGTTTTTTTCATTCTCATTTTTGTTGTGCGCACTTCGTTAATTAGTTTTTCAAGTCTGAAGTGGAAGCTTGGCTCAGAATATTTAGAAACTATTTCCAGTAGAATCTGGGAACTAAATTCTCTGATTAAGTTCTCAGATTAAAACTGGGAGGTGTGTGTATCTGTGTGCGCACAGGTGTTTGTGTGATGGTTGGAGTACAGCATATGTGGACAGCTAAGATTAACTGTTTTTGAGCAAAACCAAGAAGCCTTGTGGCCCCTTTAAATCTAATAGGTTTATTATGGCATAGGTTTTCACGGAGATACCCTTTAGGATGAAACATCATACAGAGATGCATTTTCTTCCTGGTGCCAGCAGAGAGCACTCCAGGCATTCTGGACTTTGTTAAATCCAGAACTTCCTGAGAAAGAAGATTCCTCTCTGAAAGCATAGACTCATTATTCCTGGATCACTTGTTTTTACTGGAGCATGAATTTCTATACAGGGTTTGCTGGTTTTTAAATAAAATATTCGATAGTCTGCCTGTCAGTTTTTAAACTCCTGTTTTTTTTAAAAAAAGTTCACAAATAAAGCAATAAAAATATATTTAAAAGTGGCAGGCAGACAAAAGAAGCAGTAGCATGAACTAAAAAAGCTCACAATCACGACTAATGCCTAATCATATAAATCTCTACCATGTTTCCCCTTAGCTGCCTTTTTTCCCTAAACCAAAAAGGCCCAAATGTTATAATAATATTTCCTCATAGGGGAGATGCCCCAACCCCTTTGAATTGCTGCTTAACAAATGATCATAACTCTTTTGGGGATTACAACAATAAATTCACGTGGAGGAAGAGATGTGATAATAATGACTCTGCCTGCCAGAGGATTGTGAACCTTTTATCCACCCCAACCCCCTACAGGCCCACTCCACACTTGTGAGAACCATTTGCCTGAATCACACTACAGCACTTAACTGCTTCTCCAGTCCTCGGAAAGAGTCCTCTGGGAAGAGTCGTATTAATCTTTGCCTTCATCTCTACTGGGCCTTAGTTGTGTGGCTCTCTCTACTTATATCTCCCTTCTCTTCAAACCTATAAAAGATCAAAATGCTAGAACCTCTTTGCAGTGGAAGGTTATGGCGTTTCACAAATGTGTATACATCCATGTGTAAAGGTAAAGGTAAAAGACCCCTGGACGGTTAAGTCCAGTCAAAGTCAACTATGGGGTTGCGGCTCTCGTCTCGCTTTCAGGCCGAGGGAGCCGGCATTTGTCCACAGACAGCTTTCCGGTCCACAGACAGCTTTCCGGGCCAGGTGGCCAGCATGACTAAACTGCTCATGGGGCAACGGGACACTGCGACTGAAACCAGAGCACATGGAAACACTTTTTACCTTCCCGCTGCAACAGTACCTATTTTATCTACTTGCACTGGCGCACTTTCGAACTGCTAGGTTGGCAAGAGCTGGGAAAAAGCAATGGGACCTCACGCCATTGCAGGGATTCAAACTGCTGACCTTCTGATCAGCAAGCCCAAGAGGCTCAGTGGTTTAGAACACAGCGCCACCCATGTGTGTACACCCAATGCTTACGGATTTGGTGGGGAAAAGAAAACCTCAGTAATTGAGAAAGCAGAAAAAAATCTCCCCCCCTCCAAAAATATAAACGACGCACGTAATTATTGCAATGTGTCTTCAATCGACTGTCAAGATTATAAAGATGGCGGTATGGGTTCGAAGAGGATGTTTGTAACATAGGTGGACTGCTTTTGGAAGTAATTCCTGCTGAGCATGCTGGCAAACTATCAAAGCAGGTCTGTGAAAGATCTGCGAAAAGGAGCCACTAGGAATCAAATACCTTGCTGATTTGCATGTTCCTAAGAGTTCCATTTTGATGATCCCTCCTGACATGATGAGAGAGATGCTTAAAGCTGAATATTTCCATGGATCCAGCACTTTCCCCAGCAACATTCCAAAGCTTTATACCCTTTGAGAAAAATGAATGTTGGGTCCTTGACATTTTAAAGACAACTCTCGTGATTTCTGGCTTCTCTAGGGGCTTTTATGTACCATCAGGGAAATTTGAGTCACTACTCTCATTTTAACTTGAGTGCAATACACTACAAGTCTCTTTAAAAGATACAACAGGGCTAAATCTAGTGTCTATGGAATTGGATAGAAGGGGAGAGAAGAACAGGCTTGCATATGAGCTGTGGCTTTCACAGAATCACAGACTTGTAGAGTTGGACGGGGCCACAAGGGTCATCTAGTTCATCCACCTGCAATGCAAGAATCTTTAACTCAACATGGGGCTCAAACTCATAACGCTGAGATTAAGAGTCTCATGCTCTACTGACTGAGCTGCCATTTGTTTCTTAATAGTGTAGATACTGAAAAGAACGAGTGACCTGCAGAAGTGAACCTGAAATAAAAAGCAATGGCTACAAAACCTCAATGCATTGCTTTTTATTTCAGGTTCTCTGAAATAATGCATTTTCTGGTAGTCTGTTTGAATTCCCCCCCTCCCCTGTATTGTTTCAATTGGGTGACACTGATTGGAGGTGCCCAGTTCTTTTTTACTCAATCCATAACCCCACCCTCACAAATGCATTTGTTTTGTTTGCCAATAATAAAAGAGGCACTAGGTAAGGTGACTGTGTCCTATGATACAGCGGACAGGGTTGTCTTTGAAGGCCTGCCAGATCCAAGTCTGGTTTAAAGGTCAAGTGCTACAAACGGCAAGAGCAGGATTTTTGAAGTTAGCACCTGGACAGCAGGATGAGCAAGCACCCAGGCACCTGGCCAAGATCTTCCTCACAATGACAGGGTCCCATCAGGGGAAATAGTGGGGGTATGTATTAATAATAATAGTAATAGTTGCAAGATGCATTTTTATTTCAATTGTAATAATTTAGAAAATTGCATCTATTCTATACTTATCAACCAGCTTATCCAAATTAGTGTCCTCTCCTGTCCTCATTTTCAGTGACGTGTAAATGCCCATCCCTAGACTGTGCCTGTGGTAGGTTGTGAGTGCTACGTGGAACTAAAACAGACATACTATGACGGGTGGGGAACCTGTGGTCCTCTAGATGTTGCTGGCCTGCAGCTAGCTGGGGATGATGAAAGCAGGGGGTCCAACGACATTGGCTACCCCTGCACTACATACATTTGCAGGCAACATGTATTTAAACTGTTTGGGGCTGGGTACACACAATACATGGGTTAAACCACAGAGCCCAGGGCTTGCTGATCAGAAGGTTGGCGATTCGAATCCCCGCGACAGGGTGAGCTCCTGTTGCTCAGTCCCTGCTCCTGCCAAACGAGCAGTTCGAAAGCACGTCAAAGTGCAAGTAGATAAATAGGTACCGCTCCGATGGGAAGGTAAATGGCGTTTCTGTGCGCTGCTCTGGTTCGCCAGAAGCGGCTTTGTCATGCTGGCCACATGACCTGGAAGCTGTACGCCGGCTCCCTCGGCCAGTAAAGCGAGATGAGCGCCGCAACCCCAGAGTCGTCCACGACTGGACCTAATGGTCCAGTTTCCCTTTACCTTTTACACACAATACATTTGAAGCACACTCTCCACCCCTGATCATAGAGGCTGTAGTTTGTTAAGGGTGCTGGGAATTGTAGTTATGTGAAGGGTAAACTACACTACAGTTCCCATGAGTCTTGGGTCAGGGGTGGGGTGCGTGCTTTAAATTAAGGTAGTCATATTTCAAAAATGCCAAAAAACAAACAAACCACCCTACAATTTTGACTTGTCTAAGATCCAGGACAAAGTGCCGCCTTTTGGAAATTCCTCCTGGACATCAATTCCGCCTTTGAAATCCTGGGAATGTTTGGGGAAATCTGGATGTATGGCAGCCCTGTTTAAATGTGGGCTGTGTCCATAGCCATGGGGTTAGGTATATCCCTACAAAGGAGTACTGCATGACAATCTGGATTTGGTTGGGGGTTCCCACTGCTCTGGTTCCCATGACTAATCCCTTGCAATTGCCCCCCTACTGCTTTGCAGTGAGGAAGCAGGCAGCTGAGATTTCATTTCACATGTTCGCATGCAATGCAAATTAACTCCAAAGTGTTAAACTGCAAGACTTCAACTGTGAGAGTTTGTAGTATACTGAAGACACGCTGCATACTAATATCTTCACTTAATGATCTCTCTTTAGCAGCTCTCTGTCTCTAATTTGACAAGCTGCTTGTGCGGCAGGGCAAGCAACATAGCATGGTTTCTTTTTGGCCTGAGGGTGCGTTCTATCATGGATATCCTTCTGAGGGACCAGATACAAAAGGTGCAGGAGGCAATAGAAGTGGTTTTCGTACAGTATGCTACATTCCAGGCACACAAAAGCCAGGGGCTCCTTCGCCCCCACAAGTTAGAAAGTTGTGCTTTCTAAGGCCCATTTGACTTCACTCTCCAGGATGTCTGGCTCAAGGTCAGCAACCACACTACCTGGGGTGTACGAGACCTCCATATCTTTTGCAGGGTAGTTGGAGCATATACAACGAAGCCCCTAAAGTGCACAAAAAAACCCGGTCTGGAAATTAGCTGCTCTAAATCAGAACATCTAGTAACCCAATTTCTGCCCTGCAACACAGTCTGAGTCCTCCCTAGAGGACTGGGAGAGGAAGACAACTTCCTAAAATCTACAACAAAAGGGGAAAAAACCCTTTCTTAATCTGGAGTGTTATTTCCTCTAAGCGCTAGAGAGAGATTTGGGCCTGGATCAATGCAGGCCTGAGAGGTTTGTTAACGCTACATTGATTCTCCTTTCACAGTGAGTTGCTCAGCTCAAAGGTTTTTTTGTGGAGGTTTTTTCCTTGCAAGTCCTGCTTTATTATCCATGAAATGGTTTTCTTTTCATACATTATTGAAAAGTCTCAGTATAATAAAGCACTGGGTTTTAAAGGATCAGAAATGTGTGTGTTTGCCTGTTTTTGATACACTCAGAGAAGGGTGCTCTCCTTTAACTGTGTTGGAATGGCTGACTCTTGGGAAACAGGCAGAGGCTATAACAGGCGGTTTAAAAGTTCGGGTGATCAAAGTATTTCACTCTGGTTCAATGAAGCACTGAAGAAAATTATGTGAGTTCTCTGAAAATTGATTGCCATTCACTTTTTTATTTTTATTTTACTAGATTTCCCCCCTGCCCTTAAATATGCACATATCAGGGAAGCTAACTGACATTAAATATAGAATGGAAATCCAATAAAGAACCATTTGGTCACTGTTCATAGCTACGGAAATCACAAAACATGTTTAGGAGATGGAGGAACTTCACTATCAACTTTTTTTTTTGGTCTTCTGCTGTAAGTTTTGGATACCATTTTCTGCTTCCCAGTCATTCTACCTTCCCTTTTCTCAATTCAGTTTCTACCATACCATCTGCCACCCTGGTCCTCGTAAATAAAAACACCAAGAAAAATTACAAATCTAAATTATTTAATCACTTTAAATTCTTAAAGTGATTCATGTTACCCTCTTTTAAATGGAGCTCATATGATCAAGCCTCCCTCTGCCTGTACTGGCTCCCTCTTAGTCACTAAAGATGGTGATGGTTGGATTTCCCTATCCTGCTTGTCCCTGTCTGTTGAGTGCACCATTGTCACTCATCAGAGAGAGCAAGAGAGCATGCAAAAGGTGAAGAAGGGCAAAGTGTGTGCTGTAAGGGAGATCTCTAGCAACTAATGTCTATACTACCTACTAGGGACAGCAGGCTTCCATGTTTACCTATGTAAGTACCAGTACAGAAAGGAGGAGAACTTGACTTACATCACGGATGGGGACACTGTGCCTATCATCCCTGATCATTGGCCATGCTGCCTGGGGCTGATGGAAGGAGGAGTCTAACAACATCTGGAGAACCACAGGCCCTCCTCCCCCACAGGCCTTAAGTCTCAAGATGGTGAGTCTCAAGAAATTCATAAAAACATGCTAAATAAAAAATAAAATTCATCTGATAGACCAAGTAGGGTTCAAAATTAACATAATTTACTGGAATTAAGCATCAATTCAAGCCTTGGCACATAAGTGCACTTTTAATACTGGTAAGCATGAAAATGTCATCAGTGTTGGTGCCTGCCGAAGCTCAGTGGGGACGTAGTTCTATAATAAGGATGCCACAACAGAAAATGTTCTCCTCCTGGTTGCCATTTTACATAAAGCAATGTTATATTTAGAGTATAGAATGCTGAAGCAGAGATGGGTGTTTCCCTAAAATTCCCAGCTCTAGACGGGCTATTTTATGACAGCAGTAGTCTTCCAGGTACAACTTTCCACAGGTTTGGCTCAGCAGCTGGTGAAGGCTTGGATACAAGCAATCAATCAAGTCTTGGAGAAGGAGGAGGAGGAGAAACTCCCCCAAGGGAATCTGGGACCAAATGCCATTTGTAGACAATGTGGAAGTAAAGCTCGCTGAAAGTGGGATTGCCCAAGCAAAAAGAAGATGCATCAGGAAAACTAGAAGCAGAAGAACCCACCCATAAGGAGGGACCAAGTGAAAAGCTCTCCAGGTGTCTGCTATTATACGGATGGAAATATTGGTGACTGGGAGACCTCAGTGTCATTTGACTTGGGTTCTGAAACAAGCCTCACCCACTTTGAGCATCCAGCTTTGAAGGGAAAGACAATGGCTGTAGCTAGGGTTAAATGGGAGACCAGCAACTGGATCAACTGAGCTCTCCGTGAATTCTAGAAGCAGCTGCTGCGCATTGTGTGGGTTCCAGATTTGTTAAAAGCAACAGACACCCTCTCTGGGGACAGCAGCTGGAAGCCCTCTTTCCCCATCTGTAATAACTCCACTTTCACGAGTGTCTATTAGGTAATTACAGCAGACGGCAAATAAGCAACCACTGACAACCTATGAGATAATTACAGCTACAGGAAGGCAATTGAATGACTGCTATGGAATGTCAATTTGCAGCTGAATAACTTCACAATACAAGGAAAACAGTTAGTCCTTTCATTTACTAACATTGGAGTGCCTGGTGCTTGTTGGAAAGAATGTGGTTGGATGTGTTTCCATAGAATCAAGTGGGATAAAAAGCCATTCAAGCTAATTTGCCCCTGATTTTAAGAGCACTTGAATTGCAAGTGTTTCACATGTTGTTGTTGTTTAGTCGTTTAGTCGTGTCCGACTCTTCGTGACCCCATGGACCATAGCACGCCAGGAAGCAGAAGACATCAAGAAGAGGTGGCAAGAATACACAGAGGAATTATACCAGAAAGATATGGAGGTCTCGTACACCCCAGGTAGTGTGGTTGCTGACCTTGAGCCAGACATCTTGGAGAGTGAAGTCAAATGGGCCTTAGAAAGCACTGCTAATAACAAGGCCAGTGGAAGTGATGATATTCCAGCTGAACTATTTAAAATTTTAAAAGATGATGCTGTTAAGGTGCTACACCCAATATGCCAGCAAGTTTGGAAAACTCAGCAATGGCCAGAGGATTGGAGAAGATCAGTCTACATCTCAATTCCAAAGAAGGGCAGTGCCAAAGAATGCTCCAACTACCGCACAATTGCGCTCATTTCACACGCTAGCAAGGTTATGCTCAAAATTCTACAAGGCAGGCTTAGGCAGTATGTGGACCGAGAACTCCCAGAAGTGCAAGCTGGATTTCGAAAGGGCAGAGGAACCAGAGACCAAATAGCAAACATGCGCTGGATTATGGAGAAAGCTAGAGAGTTCCAGAAAAACGTCTACTTCTGCTTCATTGACTATGCAAAAGCCTTTGACTGTGTCGACCACAGCAAACTATGGCAAGTGTTTCACATGTATTAGCCAACAATTCCAGAAACTTCGAAGACCAGCCTTAGTTAGACCTTGGTATTCTGCAACATACAGAAATGACCACATTGGTGTATGGTGAGCTTGGGATAGTTTGGTGTGAGGGGGAAACAGTACAGAGAGCCCCCTTCCATCTTGAGGAGCAGCTCTTCCACCAGCAGCGGAGCCAGCGGGGAGGGGGAAGAGTCCAGTGGGGAAGGAGGAAGTAGGGGACAGGGCTCTGGCAGGATAGCAGAGCCTCTGCTGCACGTGAGAGAGGAAGAGAGAGCAGGGAAAGGGGGGGAGAAGGAAAACATGGAAAGGAGACCCTGTTTCCCTCCGGTTCCGGAATTACGCAGGAGGAAACGCGGAAGGAGATTTGGGGTGCCCAGACTCTTATGTTGGAAGAAAATGCGGGAAGCGTCACTCCAGGGTTCTGGGTCAGACTAAGAACATGTACCCTGTACAGCTCTAGCACTGTAAATAGCTTGCACACAATAAAAGCATGAAAAGGCAACGGTTTGGAGAGTTGTTACTTTAGATTAGTCGCAACGCTCCCTCTGTGACATTTGGTTATCCCAAGCAGAAAGATTACAAACAGATGAGTTAACATACACCAGGGGGAAGAGTGAAGGAAAAAACTGAGGCAGCAATCCTATATCCATTCACACAGTAGTTAGTAGAGACCATTGAAAATAGGACCTAGTTCTGAGCCTGTTGTCTTTGTCCATTGAGTTTTCTTGGCAGGGATACTGGAGTGGCTTGCCAGTTCCTTCTCCAGGTGGATCACATTTCCCTGATGTTGGGAAAGATTGAGGGCACAAGGAGAAGGGGATGACAGAGGATGAGATGGTTGGACAGTGTTCTTGAAGCTACCAACATGAGTGACCAAACTGCGGGAGGCAGTGCAAGACAGGAGTGCCTGGCGTACTCTGGTCCATGGGGTCATGAAGAGTCGGACACGACTAAATGACTAAACAACAACAAAAGTTCTGAGCAGACAGACACGTGTGTTGTCAGTCAGTCTTTAATTCTGGAAATTGGCTGCCACCACTAGCCCTATTCAGGTGTTACCCTAAGGGTAGAGCAGGGATGCGAGAATCATTAACACAGTTCAAAGGTACAGGTAGGTAGCCGTGTTGGTCTGAGTCAAAGCAAAATAAAAAAATTCCTTCAGTAGCACCTTAAAGACCAACTAAGTTTATATTTTGGTATGAGCTTTCGTGTGCATGGTATCTGAAGAAGTGTGCATGCACACGAAAGCTCATACCAAAATATAAACTTAGTTGGTCTTTAAGGTGCTACTGAAGGAATTTTTTTTTATTTTACAGTTCAAAGGGACATTCTAGCCAGGCAAAAGCACCTGAGGAGGGCTGGGTTTGAATCCTAGGGCCAGATAGAGAGGCTTGGGGGGCCACTGGTTTCCCATTCTTGGTGAGCAGTTTGGTGAGGGGAAGCATAAAAGTGGTGTGTGAAGCCTATCTCAGTTAACATCATTTTGCCAGTGTTTTATCTTGCTGGAGCACCTGGGTTCATCCAGTCCTAGCATCCATTTAGCTTCAGCAGGCGAGACAAATAAAATGAATCAAGTGGTACTCAGGCCTAATTAAAGATGATTCTTTGCAAAATAAACTGCTGGAGGCATCACTCCCATAAACACAGGATTTTCACTTGTGGCCATGTCGGTAATTAGCAGCTTGACATACACAGAGTGTCAACATTATTTTAAAAGAGTGCTTTCCACTTCACAAAAAAAGGATCTAATTTTTCAGCTTTATTGCCTTATTCAAAAGAAACATAATAATTCCAGGGTAGCTGATACTAATGGATGCTAGAATCTGGTGATTTTCCCTGATGGAGGGCTTAATGTCTAGAGTCTGTAACACTTGACAAGGAGCACCCATCTCTGTATTTGTGTTTTATTGTCTTCTTTGTGCCAAATTTAAACCCGGGGGCCATTAAAAGTCCATTTTAACATGTTGACTGAGCTGTAGTCTCTTCCAATATCCTCTCTTGAACAACTGTTCATTATCCCACTGCTGCATTAAGGGGCTTTCAAATGCTTGTTGGAAAAAGACTAACAGGGGCCTTAAGTCAGAAGTCGGCACGCTTTCCTAAAAAGTGAGTTTGGATGGATTCAGCAGGAACACATCAGCATTCCTTGAACTGTCCAAACTCAAAGTAGCAATGGGACAATAAGCAACGTCCAGAAAGCACCGTCATGAACTGCAGATCAGTTTGCATATTTATATGATTTTAAATAGGCTCTGGGTTTAAATGTGGTACAAAGAAGCCAGATTCCAGCAAGGGCTTATCCACACTTACATTTTGCCCCACTCTTTCCAGGGAGAGGTCCATGCTCGAAAGCTCTACGTCCAAGTATCCTCCACCTCCTGGCTCTGGAACTTTCCCGATGAAAACCTGCTTTTTAAAGCTGAATTGGAGCAAACGCAATTCAGGTTTTCTGCGGATTGCTGTTTTCTTCAATTCAGTTTTAAGGAGCAGGTTTTCACAAGGAAAGCTCTGAAGCAAAAAGTAAAAAGAAAGGGGTGTGTGTGCTCAGACACAGAGTGCGTACTGCACCTGGAAAGCACGGAGGAAAGGTAAGTGTGGATAATCCCTCAATTACAGGAATGTGTACTCCTTTTTGAGCATTAGAGAAACCAGACTTTTCAGCACTCTCTTTTGAAAAATGCCTGAATCTTAACATTGCTTTGTGCTTGCTACTTAGGGATGTTTGTGAATGAGGTCTGACATATACAGCTATCTACACTATTTTGGAGGATCACTTCTGCGATGGCACAAAATGCTTCCCATGTGATAAGCCTCATCTTAAGAGAACATCTGCTTCAAAAGCTGCCTCACCTACACCAGCAGAATGTGTTAGGACTGTTAACCCCAACAGCCATGGTGCACCACAGCAAAATCTTTATCTCTCTGGGCTAGTATTATTTAAATATTAGAGTCAGCTGTAGTGCAGATAGACAAGTTGACTTCATTACCGCCCCTCCCCAGAGTGGGATACTGTAAACCTTTGTTGCTTTGTTCACAAGGCCAAGGTTTGGGGTTTCAGCCCCTATTCTCTTGCGGTTTTGACTCATCTAGAGAAGAGCTGCAAGAAAATGATGAAAAGCAGCAGAGAGAAGGTATTATATTAAACTATATTAAATCTGAGTTTGCATAACAATCAGGTTCATTACCAATGTAAATATTTCAATAGTCCTGACATGTCCTGAACATATCCAGTACATTTGAATAAGGCTGCAAACAGTCAGGAATAAACACACTTTGATAATGGCTCAGCAAGCAAATGCTTCTCTTAAATTGGTTTTAGCTTAACATACTTAGGGGTTTGGGTTTGAAGGCAGGATTTTAAAGTCTTCTGAGGTCCATCAAGGAGGTTTCCTCATAGGTGATGAGCTGTTCATGCACACAGAACTCATTGGCTGACTTTGCACATAATGCTTAGCCAGGGGCCTGCAACCCAGCACCCATAAAGGCTTCCAGTGGTGCCCCTGGGCATGTTCTCCAGACACTGAGCTTATTATCAAGTAAGTTTCTAGTCCTCCTAGAAAGAAAGCGATGACACCAAATGTGCAGGTACCTTCTAAGCAGCTTCTGTGAACTGAGAGTGGTGTGTCTATCTTGTATATTTTCCTGGTTCTGAAGAATGTTCCCTGTTATTAGACAGCAGCAGCAACAATGTCAGTGTTGTGTGATCTCCATAACCATGACATACAAGGCATAGCTGACTTCTCATGATAAATTTAAGGTTGTAAAGGATGGCTGTTTCTCTTGTTTTGTGTTATGCCATGCCTAGAAAGCAAAGGATAAATGGAAGAAGACATAGGACAAGGGGAAGAGCCTATTGTCAGCTACGGCATATTTTTAGGTCTACACCACATTGCCATTTGTCCATGTGATCGATTGCATTCTTACCATGTGTTCTGATCAGCTAGTGTAGGTGCCACCTACTATGGTTTGTGCTGGGAGCACTGTGCCTGGTGCTCTGCCTCCCAAAGTGACCAGGCCAGGTAGGATAAGCCCATTTTGCCCAAAGCAGGGAGTTTGTGCTGCTGAGCAACTTCTGCCACAATCAGCTTATTGGTGCTATTTCTTTGCACCACCCCACATCCTTGCACTTTTCCCCCCTTTGGATGTTATACCATTCCCTGATGAGTGCAAGTTAGTTGCTTTGAGATTTCAGAAGCTGTGGGTTGCTGTGGCTCATGGTTGCTCATTCCGGTTTCAAAGCCAATGCGAGACATATCGTTTTTCAACCCAAATGAAATGCAGTTTAAGAGATCAATACTCTGCTCTGTTTGGCAGATGCACTCCTTCTGTCACATTCTGCATTGTTTCCAAACATTCAGTAATTAAATCAGTCACCCTGTGGCTCTTCTGACACCTACACAGCCAGCAGCCCTGGGCGTGCATTCCACCCTATCCATATTTTCTGCCATGACCACCATCCCAGTATCCTCAAGCCTGATTATCTCCTCCCCAGAGAGAAGGGGAATGCAGTTAGACAAGAGACAGATGGCGGATATATAAAGAAAGGTGGTACCAAATGGAATACACAGAGCTGAGACAAAACAGCAACTTTTTTTTTGTTTCACTGCTTTGTTTTTAGTTGAAAGCTCACTGATTCCCCCCGCTCAACTTCCCAGTAACCTTTCAACTCCCCCTGCTCAACATTTTGTCTATCTGATTTGTCTCAGTGTTTGTCAAACCTGTGCCAAATATCCCCTGCCCCCATGAACAGTTTTTAAGGCTCTAGGAATGGACTTAGTAGAGAAACACTTCTTTTACTTTTGTGGGATGTTGTTGTTTAGTCGTTTAGTCGTGTCCGACTCTTCGTGACCCCATGGACCATTGTGCGATATGTTGTTCAAAAAAATGATTCTCTCCCTTATCAAACATGCATGTTTTGACATAGAAATCAAAACTCAAGAAAAATTTGGCTAGAAAGAAGCAGCAGTCCTCACACTTTCTTCAAGACAGCCTTTCCAGATTTAAGGGGGAGGCGGGGAATCTGTTTCAATGTCTCAAGAATGGTATTAAATGCTGGGATTTCATAGCATTGCTTACTCATGCTATAACCTCCAACATTTCTCCAATGAAAAAAGGGACATCGCATTCCATAAGGATAATTTTACTATTTATACCCCACACATCTTACTGGGTTGCCCCAGCCATTCTGGACAGCTTCCAACATACAGTATATATGAAAACATAATGAAACATTAAACATAATAAAACCTTCCCTACACAGGATTGGCTTCAGATGGCTTGGGGCTCGGAAAACTCCATACCCTCCAACATTTCTCCAGTGAAAATAGGGACATCCTAAGGGAAAGTGAGACATTCCAGGATCAAATCAGAAACCAGGATGGCTTCTCTAAATCAGGGGCGTCCCTGGAAAATAGGGACCCATGGAGGGTCTATCATGCCAGATGTGGAGCAAATAAGAGATAAACAAAAGGAGGAGGGGGAGAAGAGGAAAATAAAGGGAAAGCTGATAAAAAGCAAATGTAGCCCAGTTGGTGCATGAGGAAGAACTCCTTGATTTATGTGCTGCAAAAATGTTCCCCATTGTTCAATCTCTCCAACTTACAACAATTTTAAAAAGATGATACAGAATTCTTGGTGCCACTGCTAAAAAGGCCTTGTCATAGCCAGCTGAGCATCTGAAGGAAGGAAGAGGTAAGTAAGCCTAGGCCAGGGAGATCATGCCATCAGCTCTTGATGTACTGTTTTGATGATCTGCAAATGCATGGGAATCACAAAGGTATTTCCAGCTGAAATCTAATGCATTTCCTGATTCATAACTTAAGCTATAGTCCTACCAGTAAATATTTTACCTCAAAACACTGGTGCAGTATGTCTTAAAGTAATTTTGGGAAGCTGTTAAGCCTGAAGCTGAATGATGACCTTTTTACAGACATCCAGGCAAAAAGAGAAATATTGAACTGTACCAGAAGAAACAGTTTCCGTCTTGGGGTCTTTTTGAGTCTTACCTTTTTGTTCTTCAGTGAAACAGATGGTTTGTCCTGTGATACTTTGGTCTACGGTACGTTGATAACAGCTGCTGAGTTATGTTTCTTCTTCAAAGATTTCTTCCCCCCTGCAGCTATATTTTATTTATTGGAAAACCAACCAAAGTGTTTATGAGTTGGGAGGAATGAAGACATTGCTTCAAGATGACTGATCTCCAGTCTCCTGCACAATGCTCTGGAGGTAATTCGAAGGGGAGGCATGTGCAGGAGGCAATGTGAAGAAAATAACAGGCAATGGGTGAGGAAATGCGCAGCAGGCCATAAGGGGTGCTTTTTCAGGCAGTTACTATTTTGGGGTGGGATTCATTCACATACCAGGAAATTTAGGTTTGCACAATTAAAGTCAATTTACAGCTTTTGTACAAACATGTCCAACCCCCCCCCAAAAAAAAGAACAGAAAAGAGACAGAAAAATGCACTGGAAAGTGTGTCACCTAACATCATCAACAAATCAGAATGAATACTTATAAATAGCTGGTGTTGTCTGATCTCCCCACAGACAAAGAAGTTGTCCAGAAGCAACCACAGTTGCTGATGAGAAAAGAGAAAAGGGGGAAAGGCAGGTTAAAAACAGAGTTGCTGGGCTACTTTTTCTTCAGCACCTGCTCATTGCCTTCCTATCCTGAGCACAGTTTGCGGTGCATCCCCAACAAGTCCAGTGCAGTTTTGCAATTATGATGAAGTCACTTACTTTAGCATAATAGCTAACAAACGCACGATCTTCCCTTCTTTCCAAGGCTACCTTCACATATTGATAGATATCGTTTGGCTTTTTAAAAGTCTGTCTGTTATTTTCTTTTGAAGAGAAGTGTTTTTATTTGTGGGGAAACTGTGTTGTAACCTGGTCTGAGCACACAGGGCTGACTAGGAGGGAGAGAGAGAGAGAGGGAGAGCCCAGTGAGATGATAGGCTCAAATGTCCCCATGCTTTTGACAAGGTTTGTCTTACTTGTTGAAGCCACAAACTGAAAATGGAAAAAAACACATGATGATCTCAAATGATCTTGCGCAGGATGGGAGAGGTAATTGATGAATCTAAAGAAAGAGTCTTCAGTCCTAATGCTATTTATTAGACTCAGAATGCAACAAAATGTACTACATAAATGCTATATTTACACAAAATTGTGCTTTATTCCAATTGGATGGAATGAAATGACTATGTTAATAACAGTGTTCTGGTCTATTAGTAGCAGCCTCTGTGAGGCAGGCAGGCAGGCAGAATCCCAATCCTCAGATAGAGCAGAAGTGCCCTACTTATGTTCTGTCCCTTGTAACCTTGGGTGTTTATTGACATGCTAGAGAAGTCCAGGCATCAATAAACCTCTATTCTCTGCTTTCTTTTATGGGAAGGATCAATCGTCCTTTTCATTCATTTGAAACTTCTCCAAACCCGTCTGCATAAAAAAAACAGAATTCTGAATCTATTGAAATTTGGGGCGAGTTTTTATATGTGTTGCTCATGCTGTAAGACTACATTAAAACAAAACTTATGTCCACATGGACAGTAGTCCAGATATTATATTGCTGCCTACTCTTGAGCAAGTGGAGCTATAAAGGGCTGATGTGCATTGAAACCACCAGCTTTCCCATTCTGCCTCACTGTCACATCTATTAATAGTACTGGGCTAAATGGTCAATTAGATGGATTTGTTCTTGCAATCCCTTAGGTTTCTTTGTCCTTATTTGCTCCCTTTTCTGATTGTCTTTAAACTGGCAGAAGAAGCAGGTTTTTGCAACTTATTGAATCCGTACAGTTTTGGAAACTTTGCTTTCCAATGTCCATAGGACCTGTCTGATGAAATTAGCTCAGCAAGTGTACAGGAAGCTGCTGGGATTTAGAGAAGCAATACAGAATATATATATTTTTTTCAATAATGAAAGTTATGGAATGTAAAGCCCAAGCAGAGCCCATTTAGGCTTTCGTGTGGTGCCTGCATGCACTCCATGGGGAATAATAGAATTATAGAATTGGAAGGGACCACAAGGGCCATCTACTCCAACCCCCCCCCCCCCGCAATCCAGGAATCTTTTGCCCAATGTGGGGCTTGAACCCATAACTCTGAGATTAAGAGTCTCATGCTCTACCGACTGAGCTATCTCAGATCAGGAAGAGAAGCAGGCCAGGGCTCCATTGTGTTATATATGACAACCTATCCAACTTGCTGGATGGTGGCATTTTTCATTTTATAGGAGCCATGTAGATTCTGAAAGAAGAAAAATTGATTGCATTGCATGCAGTGTATCAATGTATGTAGAACTGTGCAAGAGAGTTCATCTTGTTGCAACTCGGAATGGAAGCACCTGTGAATTCTCATTTTTCCAGTCTTAAACTCAATTCTCCCCATTCTGCAGCAATTTGATTTTTTTTAAAAAAATCGCATGAAAATTCTCCACCATTTCTTCTAATGTTTTGTGTGCAGTTGTGGCTGGGGAGGGGGGGGCAGAGATTCCATACCTGTGTTTGGAGCACTACCTTTTTAGGTTAGAGAAAGTCAGATCCAAGTCTCTATGTGGGGGCTGGCCTCTAGAAGGCACAGGAACTAGGTGAGAGTTAACATCTGTGATTATTCATTCTTAGTACGAGCCATTTCCTTTAAGACCTATTGATGCTAATTTCCTGCAGTGGCCGGTAGGCAACACAGCATCAGCACAAGAGGCCTTAAACCCTGAAGAATGACAACTTTGGCAAACCACACTAACAAAATGTTAACTGCAAAAGGGAAAGTGGTTTAACAGTGACCAGGGGATTAGATTCCCCAAGGTTTAAGGTGAAGTTTTTTATTGAGCTGCCAGGTATGTTCTGAAGCTGCAGATCAGTGAAGCTGGTGAGGAGTCAGCTGAACTGCTCATTAGGCGGAGTTGGTGGGGCTGAGAACAATGTTCATGGCCAATTTGGAAAGTTATTTCCATACTCTAGGAATGAATCTTCCTTCCTTCCTTCCTTCCTTCCTTCCTTCCTTCCTTCCTTCCTTCCTTCCTTCCTTCCTTCCTTCCTGTTTGTTTCCCTACTCTCCTCAATGTGGTGAGGAATGCAGAGAAACTTCTACAACTCCCCTTCTACTTTTTATTGTGATATCTCTAATTTGTGTCACACAAGGCTGCAACGGAGCCAAATGCTTACCTGCAGTTGCTTTATGTCCCGAGGAGCTGAGCACTGATTAGTGTTGGAAATAATATCCTGCAGTTTGGTTTTTGCTGATGACTGAAGCATTTGCTTGTTGCAAATATTAATTGCACAGCCATCATTTCCTGTGTCTCAGCAATTCTTTGCAAGAGTTAGACACCCGGAGGCCTCTCAGCAGCAGGATGCGATTTCAATTTGAACAGGCTGAATAATTGTGGCGAGTATATTCAGAATAAGTGAATTAAACACTGGCAAGAAAAGTGGCAAATGGGTTTTGCTTTGTTGAGACAGATGGTGGATGTGGATGACCATTTACCAAGTGGTCCATCTTGATAAAGGCTGCTTATAATTGCTGGGTAAGGCAGTCAACAGCATTATCATGGCAGGTGGTCTGGAGAACTTCACCACTCCTCTGCACCTGGTCATAAATTTGGGGAAGCCTAGCAGTTTGAAAGCACGTCAAAGTGCAAGTAGATAAATAGGTACCGCTACAGCGGGAAGGTAAATGGCGTTTCCGTGCGATGCTCTGGTTCGCCAGAAGCGGCTTTGTCATGCTGGCCACATGACCTGGAAGCTGTATGCCAGCTCCCTCGGCCAATAACACGAGATGAGTGCCGCAACCCCAGAGTCGGTCACGACTGGACCCTTTACCTTTAAGTGTGGGGCAAAACTCCATTTACCCCCTGTTTTTAATAAACTTTAGATCTTTTTTTCCAAAAACCTGGTGTGTGGAAGCCGATGCTACCTTGGGAGACCCCAGGAAGGTAAGTGGCAGCCTGGTAAACAACAAATTTCTTACCTAGTGACTCTGAGTACCTCAAATGGGGGAAGGGAAGGTACAAGAGAGGGGTACACGCTGTTGTGGTCAGGCCTCTCTCTCTCTCTCTCTCTCTCTCTCTCTCTCTCTCTCTCTCTCTCTCTCTCTGTGTGTGTGTGTGTGTGTGTGTAAAATCTGGAAGCTCTTGTTAATGTAGCCACAATTCATTATACTGAGATAACAGCCCTGTGACATTTTATGCCCATTTTGCATTTCTACTCCCAAAAGAACTACTGAAGCATCTGATAAGACCTGTGAGATAAAAAAAACCCGAGGAACTTGACTGAGTATACATGTTTCAAGAGCTTGCTGGCCACAACTGTTGCTGTAGCTTTGGGAAGATAGTGCGGTCCTTCCTCCTTGTTCAGAGAGCCAAGTACATCTTTTGGCAAATGGCTGCTGCTGTAGGGTGAATTATGTCCCCAGATAAATCTCTGTTCCTATGTAGGTTAGTGATGGATGAGACCAAATTGCCTTGGTCTGATATTATTTTCCCTCTGCCCGTCACCGTTTGATGGATGGCACTGCAACTCTCTTTTCCTTAACAGTATCTATGCCTTGCAAAGCAATTGACTCCAGGGGAGTTCGTGGTTGGGGGATGTCACACGAGGATCACAGATATTAATGTGACTCTTGCTAGCTTTTGTTCCATTCAGCCCTTTATGAAACTTTGGCTTGATGATACGTCTCTTGGTCCTGACAAATGATCTGATTAAGGGAGCTTCCACCGGTTTTATTTAAAAGAGAAGCATTTCAGCCAACAATTGGCTCCAGTTACTGCCAGACCCCTCTTCATTTAGTTCAGGAAGTTGGTGTTCTCCGACCGAAGGGGCCCCAAAGCTAAATTCCCTTTCAGGGCCACATGGCAGTGGTGGGTGGGGCCAGAGGCAAAACTGGATGAAGCAAGAAATATAATTTTTACCTATGTACAGTCAGCTACTTTCCACACACCCACATTCTATCCTCTACCCAGACACGGAAGAATCCTTATTAGACACATTCCAGCCTTGCAAAAACACTCATGGAGGGTGCGAAGGCCAGTGAGGCATGTGGTCTGGGGAAAGAAGGTGTGTCTGGGGGTGGGTATTGCCTAGAGAGAATCCCAAGGCCCAGAGAGAGAGGGCTAGAGGGTCACAACTGGCCTCTGGGCCTGAGGTTCTCCACCCTGTCTTAAGACAAACCACCATGAGTAAAGCTATGACTGAAGCTTGTTTACTTGGAAGAAAGCGCCTTCTTCTTCATACCCTCCAACATTCCTTGTGAAAATAGGGACATTCCATTCTAAAACATATAGACTGTCCCTATTTTCATGCAGTAGTGTTTCAGTACAACATACAGCCCGATCGTATGCATATAGACTTACTCAGTAGTAAGTCTGAATGCTTTCCCTCTGAGTAACTACATATTGCATCCTTATTTCAGCAAGTATTCTTGAGATTGCAGCCCCAGCCTTCCTCTAAAGCCACATATCACACACTTAGGGGTTACCCACAATTTACTCTCCCCCCATGCTTTCCAGGCATGATCCATGCTTTAAAGCATGTTGTACTTCAGCTTTAAAGAGTGGGATTTTACAGGGAAAGCTCGGGGGTGGGGAGTAAGTGTAAACAAGCCATTAAATGAGTTGATGGTCATTTTATCTCTCTTTGTTAGCAATATCAAGCTTCCTGTGTAAAACTACGATACCCAGAATACCCTGGAAAGAGAAGATAGTTATTTAATAATTTGATTTTGTATGGATGTGCCCTGAAGATACTGAAGATGCATATCCATATATGAGCATGGTATGGACAAGCTGAGATGCAAAAGTAGTAATAATTTTAAAATTACATGGAGCCGTTGTTAATTCTTTGGGACTTGAGGGCTCTGGAGTGACTATCTGATCTGTAGAACAGAATACAGACTGTATTGGTGACAACACACACCAGATGGTGCTATTTGCTTCAGTTTGCCATTTGTGTGGGCATGTATATATAATATATATATATATATATATACAATACATATTTAATGTGGTGACAATTACTGGAATTTCAGACTGATTTGGTCTAAGCTGATTTAGCTCCTGGCACCACCATGGGCAGCGTGAAACCCCTCTGTGCTGCTTGGCCTTGTAAAATACCTTGACCGAGACCAGGGCAATCAAGAGCCCATATAGCCAGCAAGTTCAGGAGGCAGAGCCCAAAGAAAATGCTCTGTTCATTGAAGCTGAGTACAGCTGTTGCTTACAAGTCACCTCCCACCCCTGAAACCAACAACATACATAGGCTATAAGTGATTTCAAGCCAGTACAGATCAGCCTCACACATCAGCGATGGGGAACCAGTGGCCATGTGGGTGTCATTGGAATAGAAAAGCTCTCACCATCCCTGACTATTGGCCATGCTGACGGGCACTGATGGGAACTGGAGGGCCACACAGGTTCCTCATTGTTGTAATACACAATTCACACCAGTATGTCACAAACACAAAGCAAGAACTAAAAGTGCATACAGTAACTCACTTTTCTCATTGCGTTGTCTCTAATTGATACATACTTTCCAGGGACAAAGGAAATGGCCTAGTTCTGATGTAAATAATTGTGGTGCCTTTCAGACATTGTTGGACAACAACTCCCATCAGCCAGCAGCTAAAGAATGAAAGGAGTTTTAGTTCCACATTGTTCCAAGCATTTAGAAAGAACCCTGTTTATAGAGCAGGTGCAGGTGTGGCCAACTCCCAAGAGACTGCGATCTACTCACAGTTAAAAACTGGCAGTGATCTACCCCCTTTTTTAGAGTTCAAGTCAAAGTTGTTTAGCTTTCTTTAGGAAGGCGTAAGGCCCATTTTTGGGGGGTTCGGGTTAAAGTTGTTGAGTTTTTTCAGGGAGGAGGTAAAATGTTGAGCTTTTTTGGGGGGGAGCCACAGTTGTTCAGCTTCTTTGGGGGGAGCCAATGATCTAACAGTGATCTACCGCAGGCATCCAGTGATCTATCAGTAGGTCATGATCTACCTGTTGGACATGCCTGTCTAAAGGAACCGAGGGCAAAGCATTGAGGAGAGATAAAAGCAGCTGAAGGGGTGCAATCTTCAGCAGGGAAATGGTGCCAGGGGAAAGGGTTAAGCGTTGATCATCCTGCATCAATTTCCTTCTTCAAACTGAGTGCATTAAGAATAAAAGACTGAACAGCAGGTCACAGAACTACATAGTTCTGCTACAAGGGTGGCCCAAACCAGGTACCATGGGAAATTTCTTCCCAGAAGAGGTAGAAACTGAGGCAGATTCTAAGCATTCTGACGAGATGACCCAACTCTACAATTCCAGGATTGTGGAATAATGATTTTTCCAGTGATGATTTCTGCCAAGTGAAACAGGAAATAGCTCATAAAAAATCTAGCTGTTTGGGATTGCCTTTGCAGGTTTCATACAATGATTGCTGTCCCCAGTTCATCCCTCATATACATCTGCTGGTGAATCTGGGAATTAGAAAAGCTGAAATCAAGATTGTATGTGCCTGACATGTCAGCATGCTAGTCACCCACAAAAGCACTTCAGAAAACCAATGTCTGAAGGCAACATCCCTAGTCCTCTGGTTCTAAGCCTCGGAATACAAGAATCTTAGAGATAACATTGTGTCTGCGCTTCATTCCCAATCCACCCTGTTATATAGCTCATTCATGACTTCTTAACAACTGTGGAACTATTGCATCATGGATGTGGCCTGCCCATCTGGTCTGCGGCTTCCTACCACTTTCCACTCCTGCACGGCAACTAGGCTCCTTATTGAGGCATTTTGAGGGCTTAGGTGGATCCTAACTCACTGCATCTGCTATTGAGGATTTAAGAATGATATCCGCAATAAACAGATGCAATGATTTAGGGCATATGGCTAGGTGTGAGTGCAATTGCCTTTTCCATTTAATCCTGTCAGTCTCATTAAACACTCTCTGTATACCGGTAGTAGCAGGAAAGAGCTCCTGCAAAGTGTTTCTTGGGCATTGCTGAAATCCTGGATTAAGGATAGCACATGAATAATGGATTTGGATGATATGTGTGCCTGCTCATTGCTAGCACATTAGCAGATGCTTGGCATTTACTTGTGTATTGCTTCGCTCACCCCTTCTGAAATGAATATTTTACAAAAACTTTTGATCATTTGTTAAATGTGCTGGTTGCAGCTTTGCCTATTTCTAGCTGGATTCCAGTGGGGGAACCTGTTTCATTCCTTGGCTGTTCTAACCTAATAGCCAGCCACAGGTTGCCACCTCTTCTGCCCTGCTCAGCCACCTTTCAGTAAATACACTTGCCTTGTATACAAGGTATGATTGGTTACTTGTTGCAGGAAAGACAGTGGACATGACTGCATGGGGATTTTGCAGGTAGAATTGTAAGCATCTTCCTAACAGAGGTGCTTTGCATTTAACAGGTGCATGAATGGCAGAAACTCAATAGGTGTGGTTTTTCCTGCTAGAGAGATTGATTTTCTGCCTGCTGTACAAGTGTTAAAGGTAGTGCACACCTGCTACTTTTACCTCCTCTCTCCCCCACCTCTCTCTCTAAAAAACACAGATAAAGGAAAAGGTAAAGAAACCCCTGACCATCAGGTCCAGTCGTGACCGACTCTGGGGTTGCGACGCTCATCTCACGTTATTGGCCGAGGGAGCCGGCGTACAGCTTCCAGGTCATGTGGCCAGCATGACAAAGCCGCTTCTGGCAAACCAGAGCAGCACACGGAAACGCCATTTACCTTCCCGCTGGAGCAGTACCTATTTATCTACTTGCCCTTTGACATGCTTTCGAGCTGCTAGGTTGGCAGGAGCTGGGACCAAGCAACGGGAGCTCACCCTGTCGCGGGGATTCGAACTGCCGACCTTCTGATCAGCAAGCCCTAGGCTCTGTGGTTTAACCCACAGCGCCACAGCACCATGAGGATAGCTAGGGCTTGATTTGAGAAACTGCACACAAAGTTAAACTACGGAAACTGCACAAAAATACAGCCATGAATAAAACAGCTCATGTTTTAAAGCAAACTTCATGTTGGAAGTAGGCATAAGCAGTTGTGACCAAAAGGCTGCCAAGTGGCAAGCTAGAAAAGTTTCCTAGCATGTTTCCCAGTACGTTTCCAAGCACAATTCAAAGTGCTGGTGCTGACCTTTAAGGCCCTAAACAGCCTCGGTCCAGTATACCTGAAAGAGCGTATCCACCCCCATCATTCAGCCCAGACACTGAGGTCCAGCGCTGAGGGCCTTCTGGTAGTTCCCTCACTGTGAGAAGTAAAGCTGCAGGAAACCAGGCAGAGGGCCTTCTCAGTAGTGGCGCCCGCCCTGTGGAATGCCCTCCCATCAGATGTCAAGGAAATAAACAACTATCTGACTTTTAAAAGACACCTGAAGGCAGCCTTGTATAGGGAAGCTTTCAATGTTTAATGTTATGTTTTTATATATGTTGGAAGCTGCCCAAAGTGGCTGGGGCAAGCCAGTCAGATGGGCGGGATACAATTATTATTATTATTATTATTATTATTATTATTATTATTATTATTATTAAAAAGGGGTCTGTACCTTTAAGCACTACAATCAATGATCATTTCTGGTTGATGTCTCTCATCAACACCTTTGTCATGCTTAACAACTTCCATCCCTATGATACCCTGAAATGCAAGCTTTTACTGCATTTTTACACCCCGGGGGAATGCTCCAAACCAGGGGTGTCAAACTCAAATTCATCGGGGGCCGCATCAGCAGTGTGGTCACCCTCAAAGGGCCGGTTGTATCTGTAGGACTATGTGTCCACTCTTTATTATCATAAATTATTGTCACTGCATTCAATTATTACTGTTTTTTGTAATAATGTAAGTAATAACTAGCTCTGAAAGCAGAAACATAGTCAGAATAATGGCAAGTAGATATTCAAATGTACAATTATTGTACAATTTATTGAAAAATGATTTTTGGTAACTGCACTGGGTGGTGGAGGCTCGCTAGGGTTTCATGCAGGACCTTTGCAGAGCTACTAGTACCTGGAGATGCTGGGGTCCTTCTGCATGCAGGACAGATGTTCTGCCAGTGAGCCACCACCCTTCACCAAAGGGACTGGCTGAGGTTGACTCACTGGAGCTGCTCTCCTGGTTCCAGGGTTTAAGGGCCAGAAGTACCGTGTTTCTCCTAAAATAAGACACGTCTTATATTTATTTTTCCTCCAAAAAAACCCACCACGGCTTATTTTCAGGGGATGTCTTATTTTTTATTATTGTAAGGTGGGCAAGGCAAGAAAAGAAAGTACCGTACCGGTAGTGTTTTGCAACTGGGCTTCGGGGCTCGGCACGGTGTGCTGCACACTGTGGCTCTTGCCGTCGGGGCTCGGCGCTGTGCACGCTGCAGCTGTTGCCGGCTCCTGCTCGGTTGGGGCTCGGCTCTGTGATTGCTGCGCCTCTTGCCGGCTCCCCTCGGTCGGGGCTCGGCTCCGCGAGCGCTGCACCGCTTGCCGGCTCCTGCTCAGTCGGGACGGGCTGTTGCTGGCTCTCCCTCTGGATCGGGCTCAGGGAGGCGCGCTGTTGAAGGCTCCCGCTGGGTCGGAGCTCGGCTCGGCGAGCGCTGCGCCTTTTGCCGGCTCCCGCTCAGTAGGGGCTCGGCGCCGCGCACTGTTGCTGGCTCCCGCTCAGTCAGGGCTCGGTGCGGCGTGTGCTGCGCCTCTCACCGGGTCCTGCTGGGTCGGGGGTCGGCATAGCGCGCTGTTGCAGGCTCCTGCTGAGTCGGGGCTCGGCGAGCGCTGCACCTCTTGCCAGCTCCGGCTCAGTCGGGGCTTTGTGCGGCGCGCGCTACGCCTCTCGTCGGGTCGGGGATCGGCACGACGCGCTGTTGCCGGCTCTCCCGGGTCCTGCTGGTCGGCCCTCGTGGGGTCCTGCTTGGTCGGGGCTCGGTGCACTGTACTGTCGGGACCTGCGGCTCTCGCGGGGTCCTGCTTGGTCGGGGCTCGGCGCGCTGTACTGTCGGGACCTGCGGCTCTAGCGGGGTCCTGCTGGTCGGCTCTCGGGGGGCCCTGCTGCAGCTCTTGCTGCTCCTGGTTAGTCGGGGCTCCACGTGGGACACGTTGCTGGGCGTTTTGGCGGGGCAGCAACATCTGTTTCCTTTTCCTCTTCCTTGGCGCCATCCAGACCTGCTCCCCCCGGCTTATTTTCAGGGTATGTCTTATATTTATTCTGCTCATGAAAAGCCTGCCATGGCTTATTTTTAAGGCCCGTCTTATTTTAGGAGAAACACGGTATAAAGCAGCATCCTATGTTTCTGAGGAGAGGAAGAGGGAGGGGAGGAAGGAAGGAAGGAAGAAAAGAGGGAGTGGGAGGGAGGGAGAGAGGAAGGAAGGAAGGAAGGAAGGAAGGAAGAAAGAAAGAAAGAAAGAAAAGAGGGAGTGGGAGGGAGGGAGGGAGGGAGGGAGGAAAGAGGGGAGAGAAAGAAGAGTAGGAAATAAGGAAGGGAATAAAGAAGGAAAGAAAAAGAAAGAGGGAGAGAAGAGGGAAAGGGAGAAAGAAGGAAGGAAGTAGAGGGAAAGAAAGAATAAGAATGAGGGAGAGGAAGGAAGGAAGGAAGGAAGGAAGGAAGGAAGGAAGGAAGGAAGAAAAGAGGGAGCAGGAGGGAGAGAGGAAGGAAAGAGGTGAGAGAAAGAAGAGTAGGAAAGAAGGAATAAAGAAGGAAAGAAAAAGAAAGAGGGAGAGAAGACAGAGATAAAGAAGGAGGGAAGGAGAGGGAAAGAAAGAATAAGAACGAGAGAGAGGAAGAAAGAAAGGGAAGGGGGGGTCGCCGCCTTGATTCAGGGCCAGAAAAGAGCGCGAAGGGACCCGACCCCCCCCGACCCCAGCTGTTTGTCGGCGCTTTGCCGGCGCGGCGCTTCAGCAGCAAGGTCCCGCTGCTGGGTCCCGCTGGCTGGGGCGCTCGGCGGGCCACATGACGAGGTCTGGCGGGCCGGATTTGGCCCCCGGGCCTTGTGTTTGACACCCATGCTCCAAACATTTAGTAACATTTAGCATTCAGTAATTTCAAACATTCACTAACTTCTCAGAATTATATATGCTTTTGCACTCCCAAACTCTGGTACTCCAAATCTTTAACAATATGTACAGTTTAGTTAGTGCTAGGAATGCTTGTGATTGTTTTGTGTGTGTCTCAGCTCATTTAAATGGTGAATAATATTCCTGCTCATCATTTTGATGCAGTGTTACCACTGAGCCGTACAGAAGTGATCAAATTATGTGTGTTTATTATTTTATTTTCTCCTTTAGTTATGAGTTTAATAAAGGTTTCTGCTGTTGCTGAAGCAGATCTTACCCTTTCCCTGAATCATGGGCCCATATTCTAGCTAAATTGAAACATGTATCAGCAACAAGACAAGAGGGGAAGTGTTTGAGTAGGACTGGCTGAACCTGCGAGAACAGCAGGATCAGGCCCTTCTCATGAATTATCAGTAGGCAAGAAAGCCTTGTGGACTTCAAGCCAAAAGGGAAGCACCAGAACTGCAGGTATCTGCTTTTAAGAGGGACCAGGCTGTGATGGGTGACCTTGCCATGTGCAGGGCCTGGTGAGTGCATAGTGGCTTCATTTTCAAGACCTCCTCTTTCCTTCTTAACATTTATACTTAAGAATTTTAGGACACTTTTCAAAATATAAAAATTATAGGTTTCATTCTTTGTGCTACATTCACAGTAGTGCTTGTAGTATGTCAGCTTGGTGCCACATAGAATGTAGTGGATCAAAGGCATCTTGCTACAGGACATTTTCTTCTGCTGCTGCTTGGAAGGGGCAGTGTGTGGCTTCAAATAAAAACCAATAAATGATGGAGCGTTGCTTCAGCAGGAGGTGTTGCTTTTGTGCTCTTTAATAAAAGGCCTAATTGTGCAAACCTATGTTTGTCTTCTCCTTCATGGATCACTGCCTTTACTTTTTTGGGCTCCCTGATCACTGCAGATGGTGACAGCAGTCACGAAATTAAAAGACGCCTGCTTCTTGGGAGAAAAGCAATGACAAACCTAGATAGCATCTTAAAAAGCAGAGACATCACCTTGCCTACAAAGGTCCGTATAGTTAAAGCTATGGTTTTCCCAGTAGTGATGTATGGAAGTGAGAGCTGGACCATAAAGAAGGCTGATCGCCGAAGAAGTGATGCTTTTGAATTCTGGTGCTGGAGGAGACTCTTGAGAGTCCCATGGACTGCAAGAAGATCAAACCTTTCCATTCTGAAGGAAATCAGCCCTGAGTGCTCACTGGAAGGACAGATTGTGAAGCTGAGGCTCCAATACTTTGGCCACCTCATGAGAAGAGAAGACTCCCTGGAAAAGACCCTGATGCTGGGAAAGATTGAGGGCACAAGGAGAAGGGGACAGAGGACGAGATGGTTGGACAGTGTTCTTGAAGCTACGAACATGAGTTTGACCAAACTGCGGGAGGCAGTGCAAGACAGGACACGACTAAACAACAACAATGTTTGTCTTCTCAGAAGTAAGTCCCATTGAGTTCTGGGTGGCTTACTCATAGGTAAGTGGATTGCAGCCTATATTAGCACTCAAACACTGAAGTGGTATGGTGGAGGAGAGCATACACAGACCTAAATTAGTAATAAATATAAAAAAAACCACACTAAAAGTGGAAAATAAAACCTTAACAAAATCTGCAATAGTGAGCATGTGTACGTTGGGTGTGTGTGGAGAGAGTGGAATTCCAGTGATGTCACAGACACCATCCGATGATACTTGCACCGCCCTATTTCACTCAGCACTTGCTATAACAAATCGTGTCCTCCCTCAAAGAGGGCATGTGTTGCGGTGCGACCTGGCAACCGAACGCTGTGTTGTGGGTGGGTACGATTGGATAGCCACAACACCCTATTGGTAGGTCCCTTGATGCTGGATTGAATCAGGCCAATGGGATACTAGCCAGACTGATCAAGGGACCTATATATGCCCATGCACGTGACTCAGAGCTTTTTCTTTTGGTCAGTGCAACGGAACACCCGCCCACCTCTCTTTTAGGGCTTGCGCGCTCGATCTTGCTATGCTGTTGTGTGTCATCTGTCATTGGGCAGGGGCATGGCAGGAATTTTCCCCACTTGGCTGATTGCCTGGTGCCATTTGGGTTTCGCCTGCCGCGTAGCAAATTGTCACAACTTGTATAGTTGTGAATAGGCTCTGGTTCAGATGATAGGGATGGGGGAAAACTCTCGCCATCCCTATGTGAAGAGTATTCCATTAAAGGGATCAATGGACTCAATGGTTTGGTCAACCCTGCGAGGAGTTGTGCCCGTGCCTGAGTCCAGGGGGACATCTGGGTGGTGGACATAGCATGTCCCCGGCTTTCCGCCATTGCAGGTGTTCACCCTAGGCTGACCTATGCTGGTGCCCAGAGTCAGCGCTACCTGCAAAGGGTGCAGGGAGCTAGTCGAACCAGAGCCTATGCAACCACTCACCTGATGTAATCAATAAAGTTGTGGCCTAAATTCTGCCAAAAACCAAACCAATATTTGAGTCTTTGAGGGAAGTGCCACCACTTAGCATTTGCTGCAGAAAAAGCAATAATGGCAGTAGTTTCTAGAAACCATATGGTTCATTGGAAGCCTTGCAGTTTTCTTATTGAGAAGATCAGTAAAGGGGAACCAACTTTCCTAACATATAGCTTGCCCACTACTACAGAAGTGCTGCAAGCATGCTCTCTCTTCACATCAGCAATGTCCAACAGGCCCTGGCCAAGCCTCTGCTTGAGCACAGTGTGTGCCCCAGAATCCTCTACAACACACAGTAATTCCATGGAAGAAAAAGCCTTGCTCCCACATCGCCTTGTTTGCCTCTGAGCCCCATCACTCCTGGCAGGTCTTGGGGTTGCACTTGGTGAAATTCAGTATCAAAAAAGGTACATACTCCTTTCTTTGCTTGATTTCTGTTCCTTGGTTCAAACCAAACACTTCAAATAATCCCAATTAAGCAAGCAGCCCATATCCATTAGTCTCCGAGAGGTATATTTAAAGGCTGGCTGGCTAATGTGGTGAAATTCATTCTGTTAAAATATGAAACAGTGGCCATGAGTGAGAATTGTTTTTTTCTAATCTCTTCCGCTTTGTTTGAACAGCCGAGGCAGCAGCTCCTGGAAATTGAGCTCTTTGAGCTGCTGGAACTTTGATTAATGGAAAGCAATTTTCGGATATCTTTGCTAAACAGCCTAAACACCATACATATGGGATATTCATGGAGGGCTTGAATGCAAAAGAACCTGCCACCTGGCCCCTCTTGGTCCAATATCAATGACATCCCCTTAGTTATGGGTCTCAGTGTTTAATTGTAGTCCTTCTGCTCCCAAGGTTTTCTATTTTGTGAAGCAGTGTAGTTGCTCAGCCAGGCTAAGGTCAAGTCTTTTATGTGGGTGTGAAAAACCAGGTAAATCTTATGTGTTGAATGAATTGTGCATTATGCAGGCAACTGGATGTAAAGGCTGGGATGGAGCAGTATTAATACTACTACTACTTCAAGCAGGAGAGGGCTTGAAGTTGGGTTAACATCTGGTTAGAGGTCCCATTCACAATACAGTCATATCTTGGTTCTCGAATGCCTTGGTACTCGTATGTTTTGGCCCCCAAATGCCGATAACCCGGACATCAGTGTTCCAGTTTTCAAACATCCTTTGAAGGCCGAACGTCTGATGCGGCTTCTGATTGAGTGCAGGAAGCTCCTGCAGCCAATTGGAAGCCACACCTTGGTTTTCGAACGGTTCTGGGACTCCCAGAGTGGATTAAGTTCGACAACCAAGGTATGACTGTACCATGTTACCAGTCATGGCTTCCCCCAAAGAATCCTGGGAACCACAGTATTTTAAGGATTCTGGGAACTAGCTCTGTGAGGGGTCTCCTAACAGCTCCTAGTATATATGTATGGTTTGAATTTGCTAACAGTAATATCCACTATAGTAAGATGTATTGTTGTTCTACTTAAATTATAGCAATCATGCCTAAATTTGCATCTATTCAAATTAGCATATGCAATTCTTATGCAAATCAGCATTATCTCTCTCTCTCTCTCTTAAGAAAACACTTGTGAAGCAAAGTGTTCATTTCTTAGACCTAGTTTGTCACAACTAGTTTGCCAGGTCCAATTGCCTGGTCAGTTCCTCCCACACATAACCAATGCTTCATTCCATGAGGAAAATAGAATTGTCAGGCTACAAAATGTACCTCTTCTGAAGACCTGGTGAGCCCTGGAGCACTAATTGAAATCAGAAAGGTTGAGCATCTATCATTCATGAGACATCCCTCCAGATAATCCCAGGACTGCCGAGGACTTGATGCTTAGAGGAAGCAGATTGCACATACCTGTGGTGTGCAGGATATTTCTTCTCCAGAGCGCCTTTGTGTTTTTTACTAGGACTAACACTAAATGTCACTCAAGGCACTCAAGGTACTCACTTCAGTTAAGCAGCATGGGAGGGAAGCACGGCAAATGACTGTTCCACATGGGCCCCCCATGATCAGGATGCATTAACATCCTGGATAAGAAACCTGGCTTCATGGAACAAGGCACATATCTATAATTTCCATATTTCTAGCTATAACTTTTAATGGTTTCATCTAAGGAGGACACAAAGCTCTCTCACCTGCTGTGGTGGGCAGGTCTCCAAGTGAGCTTGTCCTACCATTGGCAGGCTGAGACAGCTTACCTCAGGCAGGAATAGGTAGTTCTGTCTTGGCAATCCACGGGTGGAGAACCTACAGCCCTCCAGAAGTTGTTGGACTATAATTCGCAGCATCACAGTTTATTTGCCATCAATGGGAGTTGGAATCCAACATAATCTAGAGAGCCTCCATTTCTCTAGTCTTGCTAGAGTAAAGACTTAAGTCATTACTGAACCTTGAATATCATGGCTCAAAATAGCTCAAATTATTGCAACATATTGTGAGAAACAGTTATAGTTAATAGATGGGTTCAGCTTCCCGAATAAACCATGGGAATTGTGGAATATTGTTTGGGATTCTTATTATGATAACTGCTGGGGCAACTCTTTCACTCCGGCTAAACCATTTGCTTCTTTGCTTGAAATCTAGCCACTCTGAAAAGTCTCTTTCCTGCAGCAGCCAACTCTCTCATTTCAGGAAACAGTGGATAAAATCTTGCTGCTCATGAAATAGTGCTTCAGTTTATGCCAAAAGGTTATTTACTCATAGAACACAACTCAAGCAACTTCGCTGGAGGGCTGCTTGTGATTTAAATGTCATGACTAAAGCAATACCCTGACTCACAGATACTATGAGCGGGAAGCAACGTTTGCTAGATGTGTTCTTTTTGAAGTGTTTATTAAAAGGAACTGGGAGAACTCAGGAAAGGGAGTCTGCTCCTCTCCTGTTGTTGCGATGGGGTTATGGTTGCCAGGTTGCAACCCAGAGATCTGCACTGTAAAATTCCCCGATGAGGCAAAAGTCAAGTCATCTATAGCTGCTCCCACCCTTCATTCCCCTGTCCGTCTGCTGTCTGCCACCTCCCACCTGATGTCCAGCATATCTAGAGTTCTGCTCATTACAGTAGACAGGAGAGGGCAGGTAACAAGTACCTGGGGAGGTGGGAGAAGCCATGAATGTCTCATCTTCTGCCACACTGAAGAATTTAAATAATGTGTTGCAACTAGGGAAGTCTTACCCAGTTTGATCACAGTGAGACCCTTGTATGCTCTATTTGAATATTCACCAAATTTCCAAATATTTGTGAATATCTATTCAGATAGTTAGCAACAGATATTCACAAATATTTGGAAATTTGGTGAATATTCAAATGTCACAATTCGGTTGTTGTTGTTTTTTTTAATGAAAATGTTCCAGGCAAAATTTGAACTTGCATTTTGAATGGGAAGATTTTATTCTCAAAATTAAAGTGCTTTAGAATTTTTCATAACTTTCAGTTATTCTGATTTGAGAAGGTCTCAACTGTGGCATCTCATTAATCTCATAAAAATGGTAATTTGTACTTGACAGGTTGACCAGGGGAGGAGCTGTAGCTCAGAGACGGAGTGTTTGCTTTGGTTGCTTGGTGGTGGGTCTAACTTCCTGGGTTCAACTCCCGACATCTCCAATTGAAAATGAGATAGCAGATGATGTGACAGACCTCTGACTGAGAAGCCTGGTAGGACTGACCCTATTATTAGGCTTGGTGAGGTGTCTGCCTCAGGTAGCTGGTTCTGAGGGTCATGAACAGGTAGCAAACTTTTATTTATTGTTGTTGTATTTTTGTTGCCGGGCATGGGAGAAGTGCTTGTGGGATTTTATATTATTTATTTTCATTTCAGTCTACACTACATTCAAAGAATTACGTGAGTGTGGTGTACAAAAGCAGGATATAAAACATAATCACAAAAAATGTTAAGAACATGTGCCAACAAGAATTGAAAGCTGCGGAAATAAAATGGACTAATTTGGCAAGGCTTTGGGAAAAACAAAGGTCAAAGATGTAACAATATTGCTTCACTTCTAGGGGAAGGAATTCCAGAGAACTAGTGCCATGATGATAAAACTACATGCTTGGATACTCCAGGTGCCAAAAATGACGCATGACTGGCGTCAGCTCGGTTCTATGCACTTTTACTGGCAGCAATGCAACATTTGCAGGTCTGCCTCAGCAAAAGGAGACAATACCAGACAGACTGGGTGGAGGAATAGTCTTATCTGGTGTAAGGCAACTTTATATGTTGTGTTGCATGTTTTCTTTCAAATGCAGCCAGAAATGAAATGCATTGCATATTATCAATCAAATGCAATTGGATAAAATATCTCTACATTTCAGCTATCAAGTACTCTCTGATGTTAGCTAAAGTACTTATCAAATGCAATATACAAAGTAGTTTCAAAACGATTCTTCTGGTAGTCCTTTGTTCTTTTGAAGTTTATCGTTCATCAACAAAAACAATAACTAAGATACCATTTGCCTATTGCCATTGGTTTTTCTCTGCAATGCACAGCCAACCTCACGTTGCAGTGGTGAGGTTTAACATTACCTAACAGGGAGTGATGGGTATTCTGGAACCTGCCCCAGAATCCTCTGCAATGTGCAGAGGGCAAGTGGCAGCAGCTCAGCGGTAGAGCACATGCTCTGCATACATAATTTCCCATGTTCAATCCTTGGCATCTCCAGGTAGATCAGAGAAAGACTGCTAGTCAGTGTGAGCGGTACTGAGCTAGATGGACGAATGGTTAGATTTGTTCTAGAGCAGTTTCCTATCTGCAGGGGCTCTGTGTGGCAGATATACAAGTTATTTGTCAGCCATTGGTGTGTAAAGTGTTCTTTGAAGGTAGAGAGTCTGAAAAGCCCTGTTTATAGGCAATAGTATATCAGCAATCCCTTCTGTCAAGTACTAAACACTCTTGCTTGTCAGCTAACAAATGCTGCAATATATCTAGATCATTAGGGCCAGCAACGTTTGCAACTACTGTAGCTGCACCGAGTACATACCTGAAATTTCACAGACAGTTTTTGTTTCAGGCCCATTATGTAATCTTCCCAACCCACCCTTGAGTGTTGTCTTGTCTCTAGTTCCATTATAAATGCAGAGGTGGTAGAATTAAATAAATGGGAGGTGACAGCAATCAAAAGGAGTAGGAACATGGAGGATTTTATAGCCATTAAATAATATTTTATTACTATGTTCTCCTAAGAAAATAGCCTTCTGAGAACACTGAATAAAAATGAGAATGCTGAAAACAGAATAATTGAATGAGCGGATGCAAAATATCAAAGACAAATGCTTATGAGAAAAAGCCTTGATTAACAAATCGATTGCACGGCATACCTCTCTGGGAAGTATAAATTTTCCTCTTGGCTGTAAAGGTTTGATTGTATGCTAGGGAGGACATGAAGACAGAATGTGTTTTTTTGCAATAAAAGTCTGAGGGTTGAAAATTGTCTGAAGAAGAACTCCCATACAGGATTTGTAAATACAAAGAAGCACTGGCTGTGTACACATTAACTCGTGTATAGCACAAAAATGTAGTTTTTCCTCAATCCAGATTTGTTCATGTTCCGCCTCAACATGCTGCTTTCAATCTAGATTACTTCTAGATCCTGCCATCACAAGGATGGATGTGGTTTCCTGATACACATTTGAAAGTCCAACCCATGATTAGGCTGTCATTTGGCCCTATTGAAATTCTTCTTCTTCTTCTTCTTCTTCTTCTTCTTCTTCTTCTTCTTCTTCTTCTTCTTCTTCTTCTTCTTCTTCTTCTTCTTCTTCTTCTTCTTCCCCAGTCCTCCATTCTTTCAAGGTCACCTTGAATCCCAATTCTGTCTTCTGCAGCATTGGCTACCCATCCCAGTTTGGTGTCATTGGCAAATTGGATGAGCATCTCCTTCATCCAAGTCATTTATAAAGATGTACAACAGGGCCAGGACAGAACCCATGACAGCACCCCACTTCCCCCCAAGGTGACAAGGAACCATTAGTGAGCACTCTTTGGGTTGAAAGAGCCTCAACTAGGCAGTTGATTGGCTGTTATAATTTGAGTAATGTTGTTAGCCTGATTTTTCTTTATAACATTTCCCTCTAAGTCACACATTTCTCCACCTGTGAGGTCTGCAGCTACCCACACTTCCAGAACATTGCAGCAGAAAATGTATAATAGACTAAAATGCCATTTATATGAGGTCTAGAGATCTAGAGTATTCATTCAAAGTCATCAATATCATATCTAAAATGGACTCCACTAGAAATAAACTTGGACAATCTGCTCTCTTGGGATCACAGGAAGAAAGAAACCGAATGCACACACACACTCAGAAGATATTTTGTATCCCTATTGACTTTCACATCTACACTACCGGTACTTAAAAGTATCTGCTGAGCTTGCCCTCCCGCTATCAATACTCAAAAAAATGTGTGAAGTCCTTATTTCTTTCCTAGTTTAATGAATCCTCAATACTGGTGGGAGGGAGCTTTTATAATGCCACAGTTCTTTTTAGCACTATCCCAGTACTCCTGATAAAAAAATATATTGCTTCATTTTACTACTTGAGCCTAATGATTAGTTTGCAAAGAATGTTTGAAGAGTGGGAGAGAAAGAGGTAATTGTGTAGTTTTTGCATAGTAAAGATTGTGTTTTACTTTAGCTCTGGACTGCAAAGGTGGGCCTGGAGAAGGAAGATCTTTATTTAAGGTTAGCAATATGAGCCACTTGCACTAATTGAATAAGGTCTCTTGACCTGTCAACTCATCTGCTCTGTTTCCCCCATACCTTCCTCCTACAAGGAGGAGATTGGAACCATCTGTTTCCTAGTTCAAGCTAACCACAGTTTGTTGTTATGTCTGAGCCAGGCCACACTGGTTAGTTTAAACCAGGAATCATCAAATATTTTGGACCTTTGACTGCATTTTCAAATGAGAGAAACTATAAAGAGCACCATGCATAGACTGCAACACACTTGCATGGTCACACAAACTCTCCCTCACTAGAAACTAGTCTTGAAAGAAGTGCCTTAACTTTTTTTCAAACCTGATATTGAGGGGGGAGGGTGATCTTCCTGGAGAGTGTGGAGGCAAGAATTAACCTTCTAGTTCAGGCATGCCCGACCTGCGGCCCTCCAGATGTTTTGGCCTACAACTCCCTTGATCCCTAGCTAACAGGACCTATGGTCAGGGATGATGGGAATTGTAGTCCAAAACATCTGGAGGGCCGAAGTTTGGGTATGCCTGTTCTAGTTTAGTCAACAGAAGGCTCTTCAATGCTATCTTTAGTAGATGGAAGAAACCCTTCAGGCACCTATACCTGCCATCATCAAGTTGGGTTTCAATAAGCCATTATCATCCCATGGTTTCCAATCCTTGTTTCAAGAAATCACAATGTTGCAACTAACCACAGTTCTCGGTTTGGCTATAATGACAAACTGTAGTTAGCTTAGAACAGGAAGTGGATGTTTTCCATCTCCTTCCATTTTACCACACTAGAAGAAAGGGAGAGATGAACCCAAGACCCCAGGAGACTTGTTCACAGAAAACTAAACTATTGTTTATTGTTATGTCCGAACAAGGCTACTGAGTTGTGCTTTCAATTTTTGTTTGGGCTAGAAGTTTGGTGGACTGTAAGTAGATGCAAGGAGAAGTTAAATCTGATTTGTGGTTTGCTTGAAGGGAGCTGCTGCTGCTGAACAGGACTGGATAATTTTTGCTATCACTTTGTCCTATCCTGTTTTTATTCTCCTTGCTTTGTGTAATGATCTCTTGCTTCAAAAGAAGCCGGAAATAATTTGGAGAAGATGAATATTTAATGATCCAAGCTAACTTTGTGGGGAAATATTGCCAGCTTTGTATTATATGATCATTTATTGATTTTCTAGTGCTAGCAATGTACATGGTGCGTTAGTACAAGGGGTCAGGACCCTGCTGGAGGTCCTTACAATTCATTTGGGTAAATCGGGGTAAACATTACCAGCTTTGTATTGCCTTGTCATTTCTTCTCCCCCTGATTTCTTTTAACTTTCCAGCACACATTAAAAGTCTTACTTTGGAATATATTTCCCCCATGTCAATGCAGCTTTCTCTTCACTTGTGCTACTCAAGCATGTTGCGATGCCACATATATCAAGGAGCAGCAAACACCTTTGTAATTTATGGTTGGCTTTAATTTTCATTTGCTTTTTCCTCTTATACTTTGGCATAATTATGTATCATTTTTATGAGGCAGTATAAAATGTATAAGCCTCTCTGGACAGTTTTATCGCCCAGTCTCTTAAATCAAAGTGCTTGGCTATGATCCCTTATGGGAACTATGCAAGTAAGAAATTAAGCCAAAGTGACCCAGAAGGGCATTGTAAATTATAATGCCTAATGTAAGGCCACTTTAACATGTCACAGAGCTGTCCCAAATTCATCTTACCTAGTTAGGTTCTGAGCAGCTCTGGGCTAATGATTTTGGCTTGCCTTCCATTTTCAGCCAGGACTGGCACATTTTGCAAAGTTCTATCGCACCCTCCAAACACCCAAACCTTCAGGTGTTTCCCACTGCATACATGGAAGGGGAGTGTAGTTGCACCTACTGTGACTCTCTCTGCCCCTAGCCTCCAAATGTTTTTGAATGCTCAAGCACAGCTTGCTTGCACATTGGCCAAGCTTACTGGGCAACTACTAGGGCCCATGCCTCAGAAAAGAGCCACTACTACTAACCCTTAGAACCTGTTGGCCCCGCTTCTTCTCCCTGTTACTGTCACTCTCTCAGTGAGCAAACATTGCAAGTAGGAGCTTCCACTCCTCTGTTCCTCTCGGCTGCCATGCAGATGGGACCCAGAAGGAGAGGAAAATCAAGTGGCAATAGTGGCAGATAGAAGATGGGACCACTCAGAGAGTGGAGAGTCCCTGAATGCATCTTGTTCAAGCTTTCCCACCAAAACGGAAGCTGGCACAGTAGCACTTGGGGTCTGCCCACAATAAGGAAGGTCACCTACACATCAGCAAAATAATAATAATAATAATAAGGCACAAATTTGCAAATAATGGTGCATAGGTGCAAATTTACAAACAATTGCTATGATTTAAGTAGAAATATGCTATATCTCAAGATTGTGATTTGATTATGTGTGCCTAGTCAGTCTACTGTCCAGTTGGCAACTTCTTTAGGCTCTTTGTTGTTAAACTAGCCTTGAACCCGTCAACCCTTCAAATAGAGGACTGCTATCTTTAAAGCAGGGCACATGGCCATCCTGTTCACAATGCAACGATGACTGTGCGGTGGCTGGGGGCAGTGATAGCATACACAATCCCACCACTCCCCTCCATAAAGTCACTGGGCACCATTCCTGAATGGGTGAAAAGCCATTGAAAAGAGGCATTTGGCATTATCCAGTTGTGGGAGAGTCCCGGAAAGCTAATCAGTGAGCAAAAGAAGTATGTTAAGAGCTCACGTCATATGCTAGGACAGACACAGTCTGCAGCCCTATGCACATTTCCCTGACAGGAAGAGCAACTTCCATTGGATGTTGTTGCACCATTGGGAGTAATTTGAACTTGCTTCTGATGAAGCACGCTAAGGATTGGGCTGCACATGTACAACCTTCTTGTGAGGAATTGCAGTCCCAGATTCAGGAGAAGAAATAAAATTGTTATAGGGGAAAGAAGTGGGGGGGGGGACTCTTGCCTTTTAATCTCTGGGTTGAATGAACTAAGGTCAAATTGTCCCCTTAACAAAGGAAGTTCTAGATTTCCAAGTTCTATATTGTGAGCACATGTACATCTCAGATTAGTGCTCCCCAACTAATCATGATTCCTAATCAACCCTGCAAATTCAAGGAATCCTAATTTAGACTTCTGCCTAACCCAGACCCATCTTGCTGTTAGCATGTGGCACACAAGTGTCAGGATGAGAACACTGTGGCCTGAAAACTCATCCAAGCAGTAATCTAAGAAAATTTGGCAGCTCACAAATCCTCCAAGCGCTGAATAGGGGCCCCTTTATGTCTCTGATATCTGCCTCTAAATGATGGAATAAGAGCCTCTTAAATGAAGACAAACTGTCTCCCAATTGAAGATCTCATTAGTTCACTGGAACAGGAAGAGTGTGTATAATTTAGTAAGATGCAGCATCTGTCATCTGGTTCTTGCAGAACCCTCTCCTTGGGGCCATATTGCCCTTAATAAGCCACTGTAGGAGTCCAAGTACTTGCTGCTTGAGCTCCACTCATTTTGAGAAGCAACAGGTTACCAGTGTAGGAGTGCTTGAACAAAGCACATAATAGCATTCCTTGGGGAAAACTGATTCCATCATATCTGGTACAGTCAGCCAATGCCTGTAGCCCCATGGTCCATACATGGTCCCTCAGGTCTGAGGTCCGCCTGAAACCAAGACAACCTTAGCTAGGAAGTGGATCCTTGTTTTGAATGTTGATGTTTTTTCTCCCAAGCTTCGTGAGAAATACCAAACCCTTTCTGGTTCATGGTTTCAAAAGTTTTTTAAGCTTCATAAGTAATGTCCAAAAAGTAATATTTTGCATATAACTTGGCTTCTATATATTGATGTTAACAACTTCTTATAATATATTATGCTATATATGTGTGTGTGTATTATGCTATAAATATATGTGTGGATGAGTACCTGAGAATTCAAATCCCTACTCCACCATGAAGCCCACTGGGTGATGTTGGGCCAGTCATTCAATCTCAGCCTAACCGACCTCACAGGGTTGTGGTGAGGATAAAATGGGGAGGAGGGAGGATGCTGCCTTGAGCTCCTTGAAGGAAAGATGGGATATAAAGATAATAAATATAAAAAATATAAAAATCAAATAAAACTACTGTAAGTCACTGGACAAGGAATCCTCTAGACCAAGGGTTGTTGTTGTTGTTTAGTCGTTTAGTCATGTCCGACTCTTCGTGACCCCATGGACCAGAGCACGCCAGGCACTCCTGTCTTCCACTGCCTCTCGCAGTTTGGTCAAACTCATGTTCGTAGCTTCGAGAACACTGTCCAACCATCTCGTCCTCTGTCGTCCCCTTCTCCTAGTGCCCTCAATCTTTCCCAACATCAGGGTCTTTTCCAGGGAGTCTTCTCTTCTCATGAGGTGGCCAAAGTATTGGAGCCTCAGCTTCACGATCTGTCCTTCCAGTGAGCACTCAGGGCTGATTTCCTTCAGAATGGATAGGTTTGATCTTCTTGCAGTCCACAGGACTCTCAAGAGTCTCCTCGAGCACCATAATTCAAAAGCATCAATTCTTCGGCCAAGGTAAGTCAACCTTTTTCAGGCCCGTCTTAAGCGCCCCTGGCGCCGTGGAGTGACGGATTCCTCCGGCGCCCCCCCACCCCGTTTCCCAGCGCGGTGGGCGGGCGGGTGGGCGCAGCGCGGCTGCCACAGGCGCTGCTGCGCAGTGCCGTGGCGGGCGGGCAGGCAGTTATATAATTTTAAACAAATAAATGGGAGTAGTTGTTATAATCAATCATTTGTTGGTTTCTATACTAGATAAGGCCTTACAAAGCCATTCAGATTTTAAAACAAACCCATCAATACAATCACCCCTTCTTCCTACAGAGCCGGCAAACCCTCTGTGAGCTTCACAAGGGAGCTCCTTATGGTGCTCACTTAATGGAAATTCTCTGTGCGCCTGTGAAATAGTCATTTGTGCCAAGCCTGTATGACCACTAGATGCTGCTTGTGTTCTCCTTGCAATCTATTGACTTTTTTTTTTGTTACCTATAGTACGCACTGCCTACAAATTAATCTCTGGCTTTGCTAAAATAAAAATGGCCATTGTGATCTTTACTTGCAGCTGTCCACCATAGAAAACCTGTGCATTTAGCTTAAGGCTAAAGACAAATTTAGAGAAATGCTGGATTTTATTTTTTCAAAAATGGGGAACTGGCCATTGTGTTTTTCTTTGTCTCAGCATCCTTAGATGCAGTCTGAAATCTGCATAGAACCAAGAAGGGTCTAACTCATGGATGAATTTGTTTCCTCTTCCTGCACTCCATTTTAGGATTGAGACCAATGTAGTCTTACTATCTTATAACGCCAAGCCAATTTACTTCTCCTCACTTAACATCCCGCCTGATGAAGAGCTCTGCAAAACTCAAAAGCTTGCTCACTATGTTGGTGACATTTTTGTTAGTGTAATAAAAATAAATGATTTCCAAGTTCTTGCAGTTATGTTGCATATTGATATTATTTTATTATTTTATATTATACATACTGCTTGCTGCAAAAAGGAAGCTCACATTAACTGTACATAACCTAAGGAGGTGAAGGAACTTGCTTTCATTAAAGGTCAGAGAGAGAAGGACCACATCAGACTGGCTTGCCAGATGTCCTGAGCGTAACAGACTAGTCAAAAAGCCAAAGTGGCAAGAAGACGAGAGAAGACTTACTGAATATAAGCAGAGAAGTAAACAGGATGCATCAATGCCATCAAATGAAATAATTTTCTCTGCTGATGAAACCAATAGCTGGTGCCCAAGATGGAAACAATGGAAGTTATGAATTGACATTAGGAAAACCAAGCACACTTTCCACTTCTAATAAAAAGACAGAGTATAACACATTAGAAATACATAATAGTTGGCCTGCATGTCATCGCTGCCACCACCACTGCTGCCTTTATGGATGCTTGCTGGATCACTGAAGAACACAAGTGACTTGTAGTTGATCATAATAAAGTCAAGAGGGCCCAAGAAAGTTATGGAATCCCTGGATCAGGAATTTGATTATCTTTGTCAGAATGGTGAGATTGACTGCATCTTCTTTGACGGCCATGAAGATACGACTAAAGCTATGCTGAAAGCAGACAATTCGAATCAGCAGTTCCCCAGCATCATCACAGAACAGCATTATCATGTGTGCAGGGAGCCAGGTGGAATTTATCTGTACCACTTCACTCCAGAGAAAGGCTCAAAGAGAGAAAAACCAGCTGAAGTTATTGCTAATAATCCTGTAGATTTCATGAAGAAGGAGGACATTGAAAATATCCTGCAAGTCATTGGAAGGGATTCTACAAATGTTAACACTGGCTGGGAGGGTGGTGCCATGCATTGGGGTAGATAGAGGTCAAGCTTGGTCGCAAGCTGATCTGGTTGGTTTGTGCCCTCCACATCAGTGAATTACCCCTGTAACACTTGATTGCAGCACTCGATGGGAAGTCACAAGTGGACGGGTAACATTGGCAAGATGCTAGACACTGCTACAGAACTCAGAACTAATCCTCATTCATCAGACTCTCAGTCGGAGAGCCTCTTACTTCACTGAGTGACAATATACTACTACTACTACTACTACTACTACTACTACTACTATCACTACTACTAATAATTTATTTATACCCCGCCCATCTGGCTGAGTTTCCCCAGCAGAACATTAAAATGCAATAATCTATTAAACATTAAAAGCTTCCCTAAACAAGGCTGCCTTTTCTAAAAGTCTGGTACAGTAGTTCTTTTTCCTCTTTGACATCTGGTGGGAGGGTGTTCCACAGGGCGGGTGCCACTACCAAGAAGGCCCTCTGCCTGGTTCCCTGTAACTTGGCTTCTCGTAGTGAGGGAACCGCCAGAAGGCCCTCGGCACTGGACCTCAGTGTCTGGACACTGAGGTCCAGCTCTGGGGGCCTTCTGGCAGTTCCCTCACTGTGAGAAGTGAGGTTACAGGGAATCAGGCAGAGAGCCTTCTCGGTAGTGGCGCCTGCCCTGTGCAATGCCCTGCCATTAGATATCAAGGAAATAAACAACCATCTGACTTTAGAAGGCATCTGAAGGCAGCCTTATTTAGGGAAGTTTTTTAATGTTTGATGTTTTATCGTGTTTTTAATATTCTGTTGTGAGCTTACCAGAGTGGCCGGGAAAACCCAGCCAGATGTGTGGGGCATAAATAAATAAATAAATATATTACTACTCCTGCTGGTTCAATATCAAAGTAAAACAAAGTATCTGAAGAAGTGTGCATGCACACGAAAGCTCATACCGATAACAAACTTAGTTGGTCTCTAAGGTGCTACTGGAAGAATTTTTTAAATTTTGTTTCGACTATGTCAGACCAACAAGGCTACCTACCTGTAACTAAACTAAAACACTTTTGGGTGGAAGGTCCACACCACATCTTGTTCCCACTGCAGTGAGTTAGGCTGTAAAAGAAGGTTGTAGTGGATGTTGTTTTACCAACTCAGCATGGTAAACATTCAGCAAAATGATAACAAGGACACTCTTGTGCTCAGATGACAGTGAGGAGGGGAGAGCTGGAATCCAAAAGGCCATTGACTTGAGGGGTGGAGATTATGGCATGCTGGGATATCTTTCTGTATGTCCGAGGAAGACATGGAACATAGCTGTTGTATATGTATAGGTGCGCTGGAATTTCTACGCCTGACATTCACACTTTGCCGTGCCCCCCAGTTGCTGAGTGAGCTGCTGTTGCAATGTGTGGCCTTCTATCACTCTGACACACAGGCCGCTGGAGGTAGCCTTCTACATTAATCGGGCATCCTTCCTGCCGCGCTGGGCAGCTGCTTTGCCTTCGAGTGTTTTGCAGTTCCACTGAAATCAGCAATTAAGACTTCAGAGCCCAGATGGGGCCTTTCCAGCTTCGCCATTGTAATTAATGTTGGCACTTTAGCCACTTACCTCTTCATCGGGGAAAGGGCAAAAAGCCTCAGCAGCCAGGCAGCCAAAGCTCTTTGAGCGTCCTTAGAAAGAAGAGCCATCGCCTGGGCTGTAGACAAAGGCAATATGCAATGATGATAAACCTGGGTGTCAGGAACCCTTTGGGTTGCAACTGTGCCTTCAACATCCTCATTCCCCATGGCTCTTCAGTGAGAACAAAGGCCAAATATAGATGGTAAGTTAACCTGTTGAATCCAAGTCCAGAAAGCACTTATAAGGGATAATAATTTTATAGAGAGATGATCCACATTTATAATGTTCTGTGATAACACATTTCATGATGGTATCAGTCTCTATGTCAGTAATGGCTGACTTGTGGCCCTCCAGATGTTGTTGGATGACATCATCCATTCTCCTTGCCTGTTGGCCATGGAAGTTGGGAGGGTTACAGGCAGCGGCGGGGCAAGCCTAACAGGCACCTGGGGTGGCACACATGCCCTGCTCCCAGGGGCCAGCTGGGGCAGGACACTCCGTGGGGCCTCCAAGGAGTCTGCCTGCCTCCTTCCACTCAGCCGCCCTACAGCTGAGGGGGAGGCGGCGGGTGTACCATTTGGGACAGCGCGGAGCCTGTGGGCCCTCAAGCCACTGTGTCACTCCCAGGAGAGTCGCGTGGCTCGAGTGTGCTGCAGGCCCCACAATGAAGAAGAAGAAGAAGAGTTTGGATTTGATATCCCGCTTTATCACTACCCGAAGGAGTCTCAAAGCGGCTAACAATCTCCTTTCCCCTCCTCCCCCACAACAGACACCCTGTGAGGTGGGTGGGGCTGAGAGACTTCAAAGAAGTGTGACTAGCCCAAGGTCACCCAGCAGCTGCATGTGGAGGAGCGGAGACGCGAACCCGGCTCCCCAGATTACGAGTCTACCGCTCTTAACCACTACACCACACCTGGCATTTTGTCACCCCCCTCAGTGGTGACACCAGGGTCATACCACCCCCACCTAACCCCCTTCCTCTGCCCCTGGCTACAGGTTAGATATCCTTGCTCCATGCTTTAGTTATGTCAACGCAGACTGAAAGAAGGGGGTGCTTATTGCTTTCCCTTGTAACCCACTATTTCCAGACAGGCTGCACAGATAGGTATGAACACAAATAATAACGGCATCGCAACCGTATTAAAATACATTATATAAAAAACAAAACAACTGCAAAAGAAGAAGCATTGAGGTTAAATGGTAAAACGAATACATAAAACCTCAGTGCCCACGCATCATTAAAAGCTGGCAGTGGAGGGGAGGTCTGGGCCTGATGCCTAGAACTCTTCAGGCAAGGCAGTGGATGGGCATCCTTCGAAAGAGTTTTACATAAGAACATTAGAAGAGCTGTGCGGGATCAGACCAAAAGCTTTGTCTAGCACAGCATCTTGTTTCCCACACTGGAAGCCACAAGCAGGACATGAGCAGGGCCGGCTCTAGGTAGACCCCCAGTGGTGCTGTGTGCAAGAGCGCCGGGCCAGTAGGCAAAGCCGTGCAGAAACCATGCTACGCCCTGCGGGGGCGCCGGAGCGATCTCTGCCCCTCAGCACCAGGGCGTGCGACCTGCTCGAGACTGCCCTGGACATGAGGGCAATAGCTCTCTCCCGTTGTTGTTCCCTAGCAACTGGTATTGAGAGTTTGGGCTGTGCCAATTCAGTTCAGACCATGGCTTGGAAAACAGTCCAGTTTGATCCTGGACTTTAAAGTGCTTTGAAGGTTGTTTGACTTACTTCAGGTCCAAAATCTGTTTCAGAAAGCAAAGCTTCATGTCTACTTCATTCAATGTTGTTTATTTATTTAGAGTATTCATATACCTCTTTTCAGGCAGACCTCACAAAGTAGTTTACACAATAACCATTGCTTAAAAAAAATAAAAAAAATAGAAGGCTACTACTCTTTGCCTCTCCCCTTTTGACAGAATTCAGTGAAATCTGCAATTATTCCTGAGTGGAAGAAGTCTAACAAAGGACAGACAAACAGACCCATTAAGCAAGAAAGGAAATGATCATTTACTGCTTCTTAATTTGTGGGGAGGAATCGGATGGAATTTCCTAAGAGTGAACTGTGAGGCAGGAAGAATCTTACTGCAGTTCTGATCTTGCAAGGTGGGCTTAGACAATCCTTCAGGTCCTCCACATGCAATATTGAAATGATAATACCGATCTGCCTTGCGGGATTGCTGAAATAATGTATGTAAATTGGTTTGAACATTCAAAGAGGCATCAAAGAGCTGATAAATATTTAGGAAGGGACATGGAGTTTGAGTCAGTATATTCCAACAGTATTTTCTAGGGTGAGCCTTAGAATCCTTTTTACCTGGATTTCGTTTTTCTTGCCTCATCTGGCGCCCTAGGCAGCAGAGATACTTTCCTACTGGGCCCTAGGACCTACTGCCACCCCCTTTCCACATCAAATCAGACTCTCTTCATCATGCTGCCTTCTGATCATGTTCCTGTCAAATCAACTTAATCTTCTCCGGCCCAATTATAATCAATCTAACTCTCCTCCGGATACCCACTGAGTTGGCATCCTTTCAGGCCCAGCCAGTGCGGTGAATGTGTAATAGCACCAGCTTTTTCATGGTCAGTCAGGGAGGGGTGGGAAGATGAAGTCTACAGATATGACAACTCAATTCCACAGTAGCTGGCTGTCATAGAGCTGTTGCTTCCAAGTGACATTTTGTGCTCTGAGAGCTTTTGGTTACTTTTTAAAAGAAATGTAAATGTTGCTCCAAAGAACTGGACACGTGTTTATTTATTTCACAAGATTTATATGTCCCTTGATTGTAAGCTCAAAGTGGGTTTGCAAAAAAGAATAAAACAAAGAGAAGCATCGGGGGAACCCTGTTAAAAACAACTATTGTATTAAAAACATTCAGAAATAATAAAAATCAGTAATCGCAACCCCCCTGATTGAAATACATGCCAAAATTCTACATGCCTGTCAATAGGCAGGGAGTTCCAAAGTTTGGGTGAGGCAACACTAAAAGACTGATGTCTTACAAGTGTGGATTGTCTGTTATATGGCACCTGTAACAGTGCCAGTTCTGCAGACTGAAGCAGTCTAGTAGGCGGATATGGGACTAAGGCGATCTCACAACTTAGAATCTTAGAATTGTAGAGTTGGAAGGGACCCTGAGGATCATCTAGTCCAACCCCCTGCTGTGCAGGAATATGCATGTGTCCCATATGTGGATCAAGCCTGCAACCTTGGCATTATCAGCACCATACTCAAACCAACTGAGCTATATTGTCACTAATGTGGTTCCAAAACTGTTAAGGGCTTTATATACAAATATACAAATAGTAACACCTTAAAATTGGCTCGGTAGTAAATTTGCTACTAGTGCAGGCCTCCGAGGAGGAGTTATATGCTGACAGAGTTTCACTTCTGTTGCATAAGGAATTTTAAATGAAATAAAGAAATTGAAACTTGCAGTAAAAGCCTACCTACCCACCCACCCACCCACACTCAGAAGTATATTACACTGAGCTCAATGGGGCAATATAGAACTGCAGCCTCCGTTTCTGGCTCTGGCATATATATATATATATATATATATATATATATATATATATATATGGCTCCAGTAAATTATATTTTGAATGATCACATACAGTAACCCCTGAGAGCAATCTCCTTTCTATCCGTAGCCTCCTCCTCTTCCTTTTGTGCACATAAGACAGGTGAGGTTCAGAATGTTAAAAAATGAACATTTCACAATAAATAGCTTCATATCACAGAGAGCTGCTTTATTACTTTTTTATTGATGATTTCATTTAAGTCTGGCTCATGTTAGTACTGATATAAAAATAAATATTTAAATGGCGAGTTTTTAGAAAATGCAGCCGTGCTGTTAAGCGTTTCTATTGCTCGGTTTCTGATTTACAATTATAACGGAATGAGAATTCTGAGCTGGGCAAGATCTTTCCCCCCAACCTGCTAGCCTCACATGGCCCTGCTGGGCTGCAGCCAGGTCACTGAAAACCCTGAGAAAGCAAACATGCCAATTGCCCAGGTCTGGTTAAATTAATCCATCATTGTACAGAAGCATTGAATGCTATAGACTGCATTCAAGGCATCAGACCTTTAACAGCTGAGCTTGCAGCTGAAATTTAGCAGCAAGCATTTTAGCTGGCTTCTTGCCAGGCAACACAGTGATGGTCTATTGGGGAGTGCTATAGATAGATAGATGATAGATAGATGATAGATAGATAGATAGATAGATAGATAGATAGATGATAGATAGATGATAGATAGATGATAGATAGGCTCCCTTTCAAGTTGTAATCAATCATATTCAAGAAGGATACTGACAAGCTGGAACGTGTCCAGAGGAGGGCAACCAAAATGGTCGAAGGCCTGGAAATGATGCCTTATGAGGAACGGCTTAGGGAGTTGGGCATGTTTACCCTGGAGAAGAGAAGGTTAAGGGGTGATATGATAGCCATGTTCAAATATATAAAAGGATGCCATTTAGAGGAGGGAGAACGGTTGTTTTCTGCTGCTCCAGAGAAGCAGACACGGAGCAATGGATTCAAACTACAAGAAAGAAGATTCCACCTAAACAAACTTCCTGACAGTAAGCAATCTTCCAGGGCCACATGCCAGCATTCAGCAGTGGGGGAAAAAAAGATTCCCTTTATACATACAGTGGAACCTCAGTTTACGAATGTCGCGGACCCATCTGGAATGGATTGATTCACTTTCCATTACTTTCAATGGGAAAGTTCACTTCAGTTTATGAATGCTTCAGTTTATGAACAGACTTCCTGAACCAATTACACCCATGCTTCGGGTTAAGTACGCTTCAGGTTGAGTACTCCGCGGACCCATCTGGAACGGATTAATCCACTTTCCATTACTTTCAATGGGAAAGTTCACTTCAGTTTATGTACGCTTCAGTTTATGGACAGACTTCCGGAACCAATTGTGTTCATAAACCGAGGTACCACTGTACACACATTGCATCCTCCATCCACACTAGCAAAAAGCAGTATCTGTCCTGAAACTCCGGAGAGCCACTTCAGTAAGCGTAGCCTAGTGATGAATAACATGTGTCCTTCCAGATGTTCCTGGACTCTGATTCTCAGCAGCCCCAGCCATCATAGCCAATGGTCAAGGAAGATGGGATTTGTAATCCAGCCACATCTAGAGGGTTTTAGGCTGTGGACAGCTGATCTATGCTTTTTAAGAAAAGTTTATGTCTGTCTCCTTTGGGACTCTGTTGATGGTACATGACAGCCAAGATTACCTTTAAAAGACATGCTGTTTACCATGCTTTTCACCTATGTTTTGATTGCTTTGGACCCTCCATTTTGAGGAAAGAACCTTGTTCCCTTGCGTATAAATGCTCAGAAGACAAGTCAGCTGCCTTTTCATCCTCTTGCCCTGCTCCCATTCAATAAGCTATGTGCTGGTCCCCATAGGCGTCTCTTTACCAGCAAAGCAGAAATAATCTAATTGTGGTGTGGGATATTGCTTGATTGCTGGCTGAGTGAATCCAGCTGGGGTGTGGTCCAGGGCCTACCTTAATATAACAACAGTCCCTGCCTCGCTTTCTCCCCTTGAGAGCAGACCTACAGAGAGGCTTTGGCTGTGCACCATCCTGGCCCTGGTCCAACTATTATTATTATTACTACCACCTCTACTACTGAAAGCCTTTTATTCTGCTACTTCTGGTAGGCATAAATGTTCTCATTTTAAGAATGTTCTATCTTGAATTAATCTGAAAAGAGCTGACTAGCCTTACAACATAGGAGCTGGTGCTGAAATGTAGAATTTGAGGTGTGACAAGAAAGAAGATGGACATGCTCATGGAAAATGTCCTGTGCCTGGGAATTTAGAGGAGGTTTGGGTGGGCCCAGCCTACCTGGTTATTTTAAAGAGTAGGCCCAGCTGTCTATTCCTTGAGAGCTCCCTTCCCCCAAGAAGTAAATTTGGTTAAATGGGGTTGGCAGGCGAGCCCTTTAATTTCTGTCTTGTGTATAGTTATCTGCTGCCCAGGCTCAGAGTATCAAAAAAATTGGGGGAAAATCCCAACCAAAATCATTGGTTTTGGTTTCGGATTTGAAATAGTTTTTATATAAGGCATGTGTGTAATTGTGAAAATGCTTCTAGAAGTTTCATGGGAAGTAATTTATATTTATTCCAGATTTTCTTAGTTTACAAAAGTTATGTGCATTGTCTCTCTTTTCAGGTTGTGTTTTCTACAGATCAGTTACATTTGTTGTGAGACATTAGTGTTGTATGCAGTATAAAGTTGGGAAGAAAAGAGCGGGGAGAGGTGGTGGGTGGGGTAGTAAAGCTTATATTTTTCTACTTAGTGTATGTGTGGGGTTTTGTGTCAGCGTCAGTTGGGTAGGTTCTCTTTCCATTCACTTGTTATATTTCCTTGGTAGTGCAAGAGGTTGGGGGTGGCTACAGCATGGTTCGTTGTCCTTGGTTGGCTGCAGTGAGATTTGTTTGTGGGGGGTGTTGTTGTTGAGTCAAGTTAGCCATATATTGATTCATATGCTGCAGTGGATTCTTTTTGTTGTCTTGTTGGCCTGTGTATGTGATAAAGGGGAGCTATACCAGGATGAAGGCATCATCTTCTACTGTATTTGTCCTCGTGTCAGTTTCAGTTTATTGCTTAGCATTTCTAGTAATGCCGTTTCCCATACAATTTGATACCATTGGTCCATGTTTACTTCTGACAGGTCTCTCCAGTGCTATGAGGCTTCTGGCTGCTGAGAGCAGGTGGGTTATAAACTCTTTATAATGTGAGTAGGCATTATGACCTTGTAAAATGTTCAGTAGGGCCAGTTCTGGGGTGAGTTCTAATACCTGCTTTGTTATTTTGCATATCTCTTGCATGACTGTTGTCCAGAAGGGTTGAATGGGGGGGGGGGGTTATTCCCATCATATGTGGAGGTATGTGCCTGTGGAGGTGCAAATTTTCCAGCATTTGCGTGAGGTTCCTGGGCATATCAGCACCAGTTTTTGTGGTGTTAGGTAACATCTGTAGGTGAGATTTAGAATGAGTTCCCTTCTTTTGGCTGAGATGGATTTAAAGGGAGGTTTAGACCACATTCTAGTCCAATGGAGGGGGTTAATTTCATAGCTTATGTCATGCTCCCATTGTTTTTTTATTCCATCAAAGGGTTTTTTGGGATTTTGGAGCAGCATTTTGTATATTGCAGATACCATCCCTTTGCTGTGTCCCGCTGCTGTTAGGAGGAGGTTGTTGAAGGTGGTCAAGGGCCTAGTGGCTGCTGATGTTACTGCTGGATTGTTTAAGAAGGCGAATAGTTGGTGGTGTGCTATTCAGGGTATTTGGGTGTCCTCTAGTTTGTCTTGTATTTCTTATGTCAATATGGCTTTGATATTTTTCCAGAGGTGTGGTAGGCCTTTGGCTTGCCAGGTTTTCTGGAGGTTTTGTGCTGTGTGATGAAATAGTGGGTGGTGAGCCAGGGGGATTAGTGGGGCTGGGGCTGGGGACAGTTTGCCTACTTTTCCATGGTTTAAGCATGGATGGGAAGTAATTTATAAATGAAATAAATAATAAACTGGTCATAGACAGAACTCAAATAGAGCCATTAAACCTTTTTGTCATGAGAAATTCCTAGCATCATCAAAACAGGAGTCTGATGAGTTAGTGCAATACTCACTATGCTGCTGCTATGCTGCTATTGATTCTGAGCTGAAGTCCCAAAGGACAACTAAGAGCCTTTGGTGAGTGCCTTTATGAAGGATGCTCTTTACTGGAATGCCCACACTGATAACTTACTAAAAAAATGATAGAAAAGCAAGTGGACTTCAAGACATACAGTATTTTACATTCTTAAGAACCAGAATAAAATTGGTAGGTGCTGAGACAACCAGCACTTCTGATTTTTTCTCTCTCTCTTTTTTAATTTTTTTTTATAATTTTCATTTTGCAGCAAACACAAAACACATAAATTTAAAATATTCCACATCATATTTCGACTCTCCTCCCCGCTTTCCTCTGTTTCTTACACTTTTACCAACACAGACTTCTTCTTTGGCAATGAGAATAAGGTGAAGGACATCTTTTCTACTGATGACAATGACATCTTTAAGAGGGCCTGTCACCTGGGATTAGCTCTCTTGCATTCTGTGACCTAAGGAAATAGATGATTCACGATGACTAATCATGTTATTATCAATATCATGTAAATTGTCTCACTAGGTAAGATTATTATGAAAAGCCAGACCAATGGTAAATACATTCTCCATTTTGGTAAGGGTTAGCAGTCTGCCTCTCAGAGACTCAAGCCCATCAACAGTGGAAGAAAACGACATACAAAGGCAACACATAATTTCATCAGTATTATGTGATAGAAAATGATTTGCCCCTTGCTGAGGACACTGATGAAATACATTCCATTTGTCTTCTGCTTGACTGAAATGGATGATAATTTTAAGTCCAAACTAGTCGCACAGGGATGTAGCATCTTCATCTTCTAACCTTTTCTGCCTGGTGCTGTAAGGATGTATTAAACATGCCATGCACAGATGGAGAAGCTTTGCCTGGCTGCCCCATGTACAAGGAGACATCTGGCATCTTTAGAAGTGGCCAGGTTTCTGGCTTGGCAAGTCCCAGGTTGTACAAAGTGTTTTTAAGAAGGATTCAGCACCATGGACAGAACACATTACAGGAAGAATGGGAACTAGTAGTCACAACCTGAGAAAGATGGATTCCTTTTTCTTGCTATTCAAAAGCAACAGAGAAGAGGAGCCAATGGGATGTATTTCTGTTGTGCTGTCTGTCTGTCTGTGTGAAGGCTTATGGCACAGTACATTTCTTAACCACAGGATCTTTTGTTTCACTCCTGTACAACAAATCAATTAGGATACTCTTCTGGAATGTTTTAATATGTGTGTAAGAGAGAGCATGTGGTCTGCAGTTCAATTTAAAATTGGCAATGAGCTCCTAGACTGAAAAACACCTTCATTTTTGTTTTAGTGACCTCCCACTTTTTTAAAGATGAGGAGGAATGATAAAAGTGGTTTACACCATAATTCTTGGCACACTTTCTCTCAATTCACCTATGCAGAGAACACAGACCTAGATGGTCTGTTGATAATAACTTTATGTTATATGCATGTAGTTAACTTATCCTATTCTTTTATGACATAACCAGTGAAGATCTTGTTTATTTGCCCACTGCAGAGCTTTCATTGACTAGAGCTTTGCACGAGATAGCATAGACCTCTGAAGATTAAACAAAGCACATGCATATGTGTGTACCCCCAAAAGAAGAAAGGAAGTAAAGTCAATAGTGTGAAATTTAAGGATTGAGCTTTTTGATGGATTTCTGGAAGTACAGGAGGATCTCTGCATTGGTATTTGACATGGCATGGAGAAAGTGGGTGGAGAAAAGTTTTTCTCCCCCCTCTCATAACACTTGAACTCATGGCCACATGAAGGTGAGTGCTGGAAGATTCATGACAGATTTAAAAAATCACTTCTTCCCATGGCACGTAGTTGAACTATGGATCTCTCTCCCACAGGCTCTTCTTATGGTCTTATGAATGTGTTATGCTCTTTTCTTGCTGGGCAATACTGAATAAGGAAAGCTTAAAAGCGTTTTTTACCAGTTAAATGTTTAAAAATTCTGCTCAGTAATAAAACCCACAATCCATCTTCCATGCTCTGACACCAGCATTTGTCAGCTTTAGGGAAAATGTTACCTTGTTTAAACAAATGATACCATAATGCTAGAATATTGTCTGGTGTGTGCAAGATGGAGAATTGGAGTGAGCTCGTAAAGTTGTGTTTATTTGTTTATTTAGGAAGGAATCCATTTACATCTTGGAGTGTGTGTGTGTTATGCTAAACTTTGCTCAAGGTAACCAAGAACTACGCATCAACCTGCAGCCACTTTTCAAACTTTTTTTGTCATAAAAAAGCATGCTGTTGACAAGCAAGGAATGACAGCAATTAATTTCATTAATTCAGTTCACAAAACAAAATAGCTCTCAGCTAACAGTAATTTCAGCATGATTTTTACAATGATAAATGATGTAGTGGGAAGAAGAACAGTTTAATTTTCTCATACCTCCTTGTATTCACTGACCCTAGCTGGTATATGTTAGATCTACTGAAATTATAATATTTGATAAGATTATTTCCAAATAATCTGCCTTTGTTACATGTGTTGATATATTTGCATGCATCAGATGCTATATTCAAATCAATGGTGGATTTTCCCCAGCCCAGGGGCTGCTGGAGCTCCCATGTGAATTCTGATCAGCTTAGGGAGAGGGTTGTGCTTGACTGAGTATGTGAGAATGTGCCCACTGTGGACCCCCCTCCTACATGTGTACAGCTTCCGGAGGGTTGGCCAAGGATGAATATGGTCTTGAAGCCAAAAAGGCCAGCCACCCTGAACTAAATCACACAAAGACCAAACTAAGATCACTCAGTCAGGCCAAGTGCACAACATGTGATTCAGGAAGCAAATGGAATGCAACCTACCGAAATGCAGTGGCCCACCAGGATCTCAGTTAACCTCCTGCTTTTGCTACCTTCCTGGGGTTGCAGAAAACCAGTATGGGCTGCCAAGACATCAAAAAACTGTATTCATCTTAGTTGGTCAAAAGCTAGTCAGGCATGCTGCAGTGTGGCTTCAATAACCGCAGCTGCTCCTCCTGCTGCTGCTGCCGGTGGCAGTGGCCAGGGACAGCTTAACCTGCTCCTTCTCTTCTGCAGCAGCAGGAGGAGAAGGAGCCAGCCACTGAAGCTGCACCATGCTCAGCTCTGCACTTGGCCTCCTCCACTGCTTTTGAACATTGGGGGCCCCCTGCCCCCTCCCAAAAATATATGGGGGGGAGGCAAAAGGGCTCGGCCCCTAGGAGATGGTGCCCCTGCTGTACATAGTTTTATAGACTTCTGTTATACACCAAATGGAGTAACCTTTATGCAATGGGGACATGCTCCTGTCCCTGTAAAATTTTGGTTGCCTTTTCTATACCTTTTCCAGCTCTATGAAATATTTAAGGTGCCTCACACAGACTGCATACAATCCTCCAAGTGTGAATGCAAAATAGACGTGTATAAAGGCAGTATAATATTGTTCATTTTATTTTCTGTCATCAACACTGCTGAGAAACACTTCTGTGGAAATATGATTGCATGTATATTAATGGTTGTCATCTTCAATTGTCATAATCATACTTCTGTGAGGTCATGGCTGATAATCTTTTAGAAATCCTGTTAAGGATAGGCTTCTCACAATTATTGGTTCCTTGACTCCAGATGAAGACTGTAATGAAGTTGAACTTGCATAAGCTGCCAGGCTTGGGACATAGTTTTGCAAAAACTGTGGCTGGCACCTGATTCCAGTACAGATGGGTCAAGTGGGTCATGAATGGGCTGGAGGTCAGATCCCAGATTGTCAGGTAAGATTATGTAGAGCTGAACCAGCCTGAGGCATTGACTTGGAAAAAGAGGCTCTATGGGAGTGGTGTCTCCATTGCCTTTTGAGGTCAGCTAACCATCTCCAGGCAGCACTAGATTCATATAGCCTAGCTGGCTGGTGGAGGGACCTAAGTGCTTTGGGATATAGGAAATAAGATGTTGGTGGAGGTTACCCACTAAGTACCCTGGTTGAACATTGTATAGTTAAACTACGAAATGTACAAGGTGTGACCAGAAGGTTCAGTGAATGGTCACAGAAATCGGACAGCGAGAAATATTCAAGCATACAATCAGCATCGGAAACCCACAAAATAATCACAGAGATGAAGCTGTAACTCGAAGGTGTATGAGTGGCTTAAGTGTATGTTGTGAAGGGCGGCAAACCATCAAAGATGACCCTCAGTCTGGTAGACGAGCAGAATGGTGGTAAATGTTGACAGTGATTGTGAGTCATTGATGCGGGATCGATGTTTGTTCGTCTGAATGATGGAGGAAGAATTGCATATTTCACGTGAAATCATTACTCAGGTTACTGAGTTGTCCCACCCTCCATATTCTCCTGATCTAGCCCCATAGGCTTTCTTTCTTTTTCCAAAACTGAAATCTGCACTGAAAGGGCACAGATTTCCCAACATTTCACATGCCCAAGCTGCTGTGATGAGGGAACTGAAAGCACTATGAAAAGAGGACTTATCCAGTTCTACGAACATTGTCAATGGTGCATTGTATCAGAGGGGGCCTACTTTGAAGGCCTGTAAGGGATGCGGGTGGCGCTGTAGGGACGCAGGTGGCACTGTGGGTTAAACCCACAGTGCTGATCAGAAGATTGGCGGTTCGAATCCCCGCAATGGGGTGAGCTCCTGTTGCCCGGTCCCAGCTCCTGCCAACCTAGCAGTTTGAAAGCACGTCAAAGTGCAAGTAGATAACTAGGCGGGAAGGTAAACAGCATTTCTGTGTGCTGCTCTGGTTCGCCAGAAGCGGCTTTGTCGTGCTGGTCACATGACCTGGAAGCTGTACGCCGGCTCCCTCAGCTAATAAAGCGAGATGAGCGCCACAACCCCAGAGTCAGTCACAGCTGGACCTAATGGTCAGGGGCCCCTTTACCTTTTAAGGTATGTATGTTCGAATATTTCTTGCTGTCTGATTTCTGTGACCATTCACCAAATTTTCCGGTCACATCTTGTAGTTTCCGCAGGATGCAGTGATGGCCACCAACCTGGATGGCTTTAAAAGAGAATGGATGAATTCATGGAGGATAAGGCTATCCATGCTAGTAGTCCTGATGGCTTTCTCCTACCTCCACAGTCAGAGGCAGGATGCTTCTGCATGCCAGCTGCTGGAAACCACAAGGAAGGGAGGGTGCATTTGTGCTTGGGTCCTGCTTGTGCGTTTCCCCAGGCAGAAGCAGACCTTGCCCATGCTGTCTGAGGATGCGTGGGTGCCAAATTTGCTCTTACAGATAGGGGTGAGCATTATACAGTAATATCCAGGACCAACCCTTTAGTCTATGAAAGCTCTTGCCCGTGCCAGAAAGCTTATCATCTCCATGAGACACTGCAGTTGGATGGAACAATCTGATAAGGCGAGATGGCAGTGCAGGAAAACGAGCACTTTAGGCACAGCAAGCAGTCATCTTGGCTCACATCCTAACTCGTCTGCCACAACCGCAGGGTCTGTGCAACATACTGTAGCGAAGGGTGAGAAAAATCACAATCAAATTTGTTTGTTTTCCTTGCCTGATGCTAGATGTATTTAAAGAGGCAGTGAAACTCAAGCTTAGCTTGAAGCCCTCTTTCCTGATCACACATGCATGAGGGCATACCTCTTGTGATAAAACCATATTCTGCAGGTGCTCAGAGGTACTCTCATCTTACTATTTCACTGAGTTCTGGCACCTGGAACAAGTTCATGGGTTGAGTCCACCCGGTGCAGATTAAGCCCTGCCTAAGGATTATGTGATCTAAGTAAAACAATGGCAAATGACCACTGGCAAGAGTGGGAAGATGTGAAGGGATATGTTTGCAAAGCAGGAAGTGGGATATGAACAGTTTTTTTTTAAAAAAAGGAGCACTTCCACCACTTTCCTGTCTATTTTGGCTTTGAGTAGGCAGGAAGACAGAAAGCTGTGAGTTTAGTTGGCAGGGGGATCTGCTGCCAGCTAAATACTAAGATCTCTGAGTGAGTTTCAGCCTGCTTACCTCCTCTTAGACCAGTGTGCATTTCTTGCTGATCAAAATAGTGCAGCTAGATCCTGAATTCCAAATTTAAAACTTTATTAAGACAACAGGTGGAGCTAAATTCTGGTGAACCTTAGAGCATGTGAAACCTTGGTTCTTTCTTTTTATCACCCCCAGTTTCTATTTATGGTTCATAAACAAAAGCCGTAGCAATTCTTTCCCATTGATGTTAAAGGCAAATCTCTGCGGTAAGGACTCCATGTTGCTAGCTCATAATCCTGGCCTTTATGTCTGCAGCAGGGTTCCCTTGTGCTATGCCAAGGAGATGAATGATATATTTATCTATAAATTTCACATCCAACTGTTTGCTCCCAGCACACTCCAGATGCTGTAGCTTCAGGGTACAGCTTTCATGAAAATCCCCTTTTTGTCACTGTTGATTTCAGTGTCAGGCCAAGCCATTGTTTCGACAGTTGCATATAGGGTGGAATTGGCTCTAAATAAAGTCACCAAAGAGAAAATGGCTGGATTCTGAAAGTGGGCAATTCCTTCCCCTTCACCCCACCAAAGAATCTGGAGCATGGTGGACTGAGCTGTCACTGGAAGGTTGAGGAAAAGAGAGAAGCTGTTGCATGTCACTTTCTACTCATCATAACAGTGCCTCCCTCTTTCTCTGCCTGCTTGCAAGGATGTGAATGTACATCTCCCTGATGTGTGTAGAACTGACCACAAATGAGCGAGGGAGCCCTATGTCAAGGGATGCCACCATCAAGGGGTTTATTTATAACCAAAACTCATGGGATCTAATTCAGAGAGTAAGGAAATTTGGGTGCTTCTATATAGCCTGTATTACTTCCAACTTTCCCTAGCCTATCCCTCCAAATCAGTACAGGTCAAGAAACTCAGTGAAGCTGAGTCACATAAGTGGTTTCCCAGAAAGTTCGGAATCTTGGTGGCAATTGTGCAAATCAGGCCATCTGTGATGACCCAGGGGCTAGACCCTCAGGTTGGAATAGGGGAAGGCTAGAAATAGGAGAAAGATTGCACACAGGAATTACCTGCAAAAGATGCCACTGTGTCAGAATCCTCAGTTCAGGAAGAACAAAAGGAGCCAGTATTGCTACCATCTATACAGCCTGAACAGCCCTTGGACTCCCTGAAGCCTTAACAGATCTCCCCCAAAGCACCACCTGAAGGAACAAACATGGACCCTTTAAAACATGGTGGGCACCCTAAGTGGGTGTGGGCTTGGGAACTCTCACTTGTCTCTGTACTGTTGAAAACATTACTTGGTTCCAGATCTTCACTGGAACCACAAACTGGTCTGCTGGCCTTCAGTGCCTGCACCCAGCCTGAAATCTGTTCACGGCAGAGCTGTCCGTGGCATTTCCCTTGCCTGAATTCCTGGCCCAGCCTATGGTCTGTGCAGAAAGGCAACTGTAGTGACTATCAAACAGGTAAATGAGAGGAATACGCTCACATAATAGATTGTTGCTCATTTTCCTCACCCTAAACAGTGTAGGAGGTGTTAACCAAAGAAGTATAAATCCATTGGCCCAAAGGATCCAGGAGATCAAACTACGGTATTTCTTCATAGACCTGGATCCCTTGCATTCAAGAAAGCATATAGACTCATAGAACTGGAAGTCACTTGGATGTCAGAGTCCACATTGCCAAGTTTTGGAAGTCTCTGATGAAAGAGGTGTTTACTATCTGCTCTGTCTGGTGTTAGAAAATAGGTAAAGGAAGTTTTCTTTCTGAAACTCTTTTCCTACAGAGGGATACTTACAGAGGGATACTATTAAGACATTACTGAAATGCTGATACTATGTATTAAATGTTTTCTTGCAGGCATTGTTATTTAAATGCTTATTTATTATTTTTATATACTACCATTATTGCATGATATCCAGCCAAGACATTCTCAGATAGGCCCATCGGTATCACAGGCCTACTCTAAGTAGGACTAACAATGGATCTCACCCACAGTTTAATTTCTTTGTATATTTTAGCTACTTGGAACATAATTTCCTTTGTGGAAAGGCAGCATATAAATTAAAGTCTAATGTAAAATAATTTAATCTAAATCCCACCAAAGAAGACAGGAAAAGGGTGGATATTCACACAACTACATTGTTTCCCCCCCAGGACATATTTGTACCTCACCACTATATTTGGCTTGAAAATCAGAAATGGAAGCTATTCAGAGCAACTGTAATGAAATATAGGGAGATTTACAATGCAAATCTAGTTTTGCATCACAAATGGGGCATGGTTTTTGCAGAGATATCCAGGGTGGTATGGTTATAATGATGATCTAATAGATAATACAAACCTAGGAATGAAGACACTTTCCTGCTGTCTTTCTGCATGGTCAGTGTCCATCAAAGGACATTTGCACATCAAAGTAGTATCTGCAGGTGCACAAAATTTCATATTAAATATATACACAGCTGCCACATTAATGTTGCCAAAAACCCCAGATCAGAGTGATTTTTCCTCCACAAGAAGCTATGAATAATTTGAGCCATTTCCAATTACCATATTAATTGAGGGAATAAACAATGTGATACTTCTTTTTCGAATAGGCATAAACAAATTCTGCCAGCCCCTCTTCAGACATTAAGTATGGAGCATCAAAGAGACCTCCTCTCAGAACCATGCAAAATAGAGTGTTTTTCTTAAAAGGTTAGGCTTTCACCAGATGGGTAATACAATTATACGTGACCAAAAGTGTTACAGCGAAAACATACCTGGTTATGCATTCATAAGCAGCTCAGCAGCAAATGTGAACGTGTAAAAATATGCCACACAGCATCAGTTGTCATTTAGCTGTGCAATCCTATGGCCGGGATGGAGTGGGGGCAAATCTCAAGGTGGTTATGCAGCCTGTTGCCTGCAGAATGGCCATGAGAGTGGAGGAATGCTCTTGTAGCCAGTCATCCTTTTCAAGCAGGGATTGATTTGTGCCATCGCTTGACTTGGTGCAAATTTGGTGTTGGGGGCATGTTGGAGGATGAGAAAGCAATGAATTAAGCTGGAATTTGGTTTGTTTGTTCGCTCATTCAGTCAAAGTTACTATTATGCAGGGCTAGCAACGCAGTGCACTCGCAATGTTTGGAATTCAATTCCCATCAGCCCTGGGAAGCATAACCAAGGTCAGGGATGATGGGAGTTCTAGTCTAAAACATCTGGGTTGCATCCTTGAAATGCTTTTTCTTTTCTTTTTTGCTTATTTCATATTTAATTCTTGCTATTTATTTTACGGGTTTCTTTTTAATGTTTTGCTGTCATTGCGCCTATGCCTTTTATTTATTGCCATTGCATTAGTATGCTGGGAGGTGCAGAAAGTTGGGATATACATTCAATAAAAATAAAAAATAAATCAACTGTACTGCAATGAAAAAATCTACCCAGCATGGTTTTATACATATGCTGTTGCCATTTCACTGGTTTTTGTGATGCAGACATTAATATACATCTGTGTGGGAGAACTGAATTCTAGTTTCAGATATGTCTTTTTGAAAAGAGATGCTTCTCAGCGCAGGTAAATATTCTGAACTCAATGCAAGCATGGACAGGTGCAGTAGAGATGAGGCATTATATGTATGCTGTACTGCTTAGGAATTAATGAAAATGTGTCAGTCTGACAAGATCCTAGGGATGACTAGTTTGTCTCAGCTCTGTCAAAAGTTTGAATGCTTCATAAATCAGGACATTAGTGTGTGGATTAGGCGGGAGTCGTGTTCCGAGGCAGAGCAAGGGGAATGTATGATGTCCAAATAGACATCAATGTAGACAACATTTGCAAATTGTCTAAGATTTAACATGCATGCCCTATGCTCAGGTGGCAAGACAGAGAACAGAGAGTTTGTCCACACAACCATGAGTCAAGCGATAGTGTCCCCCACCCTGCCAGGAGCTGGCCATGATGGCTGCGCACACAAAACTCTGTAGTTCTTCTCCCATGTATCACAGCAGGGGTTGGTAGGGTCTGATCTGAAATGACAGTAGGGACCTTCAGATGAACTCCCTCAGGCATATATGAGCATATATGGGTGGGTGTGGATTGTATCACATGGACATGTGCCCCATTCTTCAGACATTTGCTGGGTAGACGGCCTCTTAATATTTACACATTGAGCCAAGTAAAAGCAGCATCGCTAAGAAGCAATTTTTGACTCTTTGGTTTGTCCTTTGCCCAATGTGGCTAATTCTCTTTCTGTGGTGTCATCATGAGTCATTTGTCTCTTACTTTGACTTGCACCTTTGACTTTCACTTTTAAGAGCCACTGCCAAATGCCTATTCGTAGCCTGCGGGGAGAAAAATATATATTGTTTGCCAAAGATAATTCTTCAAGGACACAAACTTCCAGGGTTAGACAATAATGCATCATACAGTGTTCTGGGTAAACGCCAGATATACATATCTGCCAATTAAGAGTGACAGCCGCCAAAACACACTGGCTAAAAATGTCCTCTGTTAATAGTAATAATAATAATAATAATAATAATAATAATAATAATAATAAGGGTCACAATGGAGATGATGCAGAATTGGGAGCAGCTCCTCTTCACGCATTACTTCCAAGATGGGGTCCATGCAATCAAAGGGGAGTGGGGCTGGGTGCCTGCCCTGACTTGGATGGCTTGAAAAGCTTTAAAAGCCACCTTGGATTACTTTAAATGAGAATTAGATAGATTAGTGGAGGATGAAGTCGATCAGTGGCCACACCAGCCACAATAGCTATACTCTACACCCACTGTTGGAAGCAGTGAGCCTGGGAATCACAAACTGAGAGAGTGCTGTAGCACTCATTTTCTGCTTACTGGCTTCTCATAGCCACTGTGAGAACTATGTGATTCCCATAAGCACACAGGCATATGCAGTCTTTGCAAAACACCACCATCACCTGTTGTACAGATGTTTTCTATATACAGTATGGCTGAATGTAAGTTTGTGTTTAATGCATCTTGTCTTTCCTTTCAAAATTGGGGCTGAAACTGCACTGTGTGGGAAGGTGTTTTTTTAAAAAAATACCTCCCCCCCCCAGTGGTCTAGGTAAAAATCTTTTTTTCCTCCAAGGGCGCGCGCGCGCGCACACACACACACACACACACACACACACACAATATTTGCCCTGAGAGGGAGGCTGCAATTTTTGCCAATGGAACTTCCCTCCTGAGAACCAGCAACTCCAAGGGAGTCATTTTCACTGGGACTCTACTGCAGGGAGAACAGGGTTTCCCCCTCCTCAGGCACTGCAGTCTTAATCCTGATCAGTCCCCCCCCCCCCCGCCTTGAATTTTAAAAGTCAAAACCAAGGACTGTATACATATCTTTGGCACTGAGAAAGGCAGATGGTTTAGCTGCATTATAGAAATGTTGATCTGTGTTTTAAGTTCTTTTTTTTATGTCTGGACATAGCATAGTTAGTAAGTCAAGAGAAGAGTAACTTCCCTATCTCTTCCCCCACCCTCTTTTTCTCTTTGTAGCCAAAGAAATAAATCCTGGTGCCTAATAATTCTTATGCTACTATCTCCTTCTTCTTGTGACCTGAAAAAACTCTGAAGCTTCTGTGATATGGAAATGAAAGGGACTAATTAACCCAAGGTGACTTTTTGAATTCTTGATATCACCCTTGATGGAGTCAAATTACCTTCTCAAATTTCCCAAAGAACAAACTTGGCTGTTGATCTCCCTTCAGTTACAGGCTAGGTCGGCTTTTTGCAAGGCTTTTCATTGGACTCACTTTGAAGATACATCGGTTCTTGCTTAGAACAGAAGCAGTTGAGCTGATGTATGTGATGCATTTATTTAGACATCGTAGTTCAAACTCAGATACCTTATTGCAGCTTCTTGATAGGGCTTTCATGGTCCTGCAACCCTAAACACACTTAGTAGGGAGTAAGTCCCTTGCCATCAAGTAAAATAGTATCTACACCAGGGATGGGAGGATTGTAAACCTCCAGATGTTGCTGGACTCAAACTGCCATGAGTCCTAGCCAACATGGCCAATGGTCAGAGATGACAAGAGTTGTAGTCCTACAGCATCTGAAGGGCCACAGGTCCATCCCTGATCTAGACTGTACATTTTGCGTCATCCTGTTGAACGGCATGTGGCCATCAACACCTCTTTGGCAGCTCCCAGCAATATCCCACATGGCTCCACTGAGAGCCTGCAAGATGCAAACAACATTTGTATGAGTTGTGAGTGTCTTAGGATGTGGAGATGTCCTGTTCCGGTCCTGGAAGTGTACAGTAAACCATTAAAACAACTAAAATGTGTTGTTATCCCAAATGATTTACATTTCTGCTCCTACAGGACAATGCCTTCTAGGAAAAGGGGAGGCAATTGGAAACCACTGAGCTTATCTTTTCCAGTTCCTAAACTGGTGTCTTAAAACAATAGATGGATCAAATATATGATTACCTTTCACAAGCAACCTAATTACTATTGGATTTTTAAAAAATGCATATGAATATAAGAGGCTGTGCTATATAGCACAAGACCATTTCTCCTCCTAGCCCAGCACTGTCCACTCTAACTAACAGCGGCTGTCTTAAGCAGTGGTCATTTCCAGTGATGGTGCATTATTTTAATCTGGAGATGTTGCGGATTAATTTAGGGACCTTGTGTATACAAAGTATTGTTCTACCATTTATCTATGGCCTCTTGTGAGTTTATAAGATGGCATTTAACTGTTTGTGTGGATAAAATGCCGGTTGTAGTTTTATAAGCCCCCCCCCCCTGTGGAGTACACAGAACCATTTGTAGCTTAAGTCCTACCATTCTGGTAGCATCGTGCATGAGACACAATTTGTTTTTGTTTAAATTAACCTTGGGATGGAAATGTCTGATTTTCATTGATGTGTAAACCTGTCATAATGGATGTTGAAACAACAATGCTTGATTGATATATTCTTCCTTGCATGCTGTCATTATCTGAGCTGACTTTGGAGACTTTCTGGGTCCTAGAATATGCATGAGGAAGACAAAGAGCACAGGAAATTATTGTATAATTGTATGACAAGTTGACAAGAAGGTACATACATATAGCTACAGCTGCCATACCAACAAATTGCCCACCACTTGTTATGAGAAGTTGGGTGAACATTTACTTCTCTGTTATAGTAGCTCATCCCAGTCAGTTTATGTTGGCTTCATCACATCAGATTTATTATACTGTCCCAGCATCCCATTGCAGCTTGCCAGGTGGAATGCTCCCCCTTATGAGCTGCTCTGGAGTTTCTCCTGGCCCCCAGAGTCAATTTCAGGGGGCATGTGGAGCGGAGTAGAGGGGGGTGGAAAGCCTTGTTGTGCCAGCAGAAGTCTTTGTGCATGGCTTTCACTGGTGGATCTTGTTCAGTGGATCCTGCTCTTCTTCTTTTTAATTCAATACTGCCACTTCCCAAAGGTTGGGCTTGGAGAACAAGCATCTTTACCTGAAAGCAGTGCTTTTTTTTCATGGCTGGACGCAGGTGTACACATACTCCTAAACATTTTGTGAATCTAAGTTTGGCCTCACTGAGGGGCAGTATTTCAATATGAGTAGGAAAATGAGAGTACCCCTAAACATTTTTTGGGGGGGGGAGCACTGCCTGATAGTAATGCATAATCAGTTCTTAAAAGTGACTTGTAAACTCGGCAAAGAAAAGGTTTGTTAATGATGTTGAAAAGCAAAGAGATACTGGTGCATGGACAGAAAGGAGTTCTGTTGGCAATTAAGATTTCTGTGCTGAATTTTAGATTAAATCTGTTTGATTCTACTGCAAGCCTATTGTCATGCCCGGCATTTCTATAAACTGAGTCTAATACAGGTGGACAATGGACAAAGGTTGTCTCCAGAGAAGCGGACACGGAGCAATGGATTCAAACTACAAGAAAGAAGATTCCACCTAAACATTAGGAAGAACTTCCTGACAGTAAGAGCTGTTCGGCAGTGGAATTTGCTACCAAGGAGTGTGGTGGAGTCTCCTTCTTTGGAGGTCTTTAAGCAGAGGCTTGACAGGCATATGTCAAGAATGCTTTGATGGTGTTTCCTGCTTGGCAGGGGGTTGGACTGGATGGCCCTTGTGGTCTCTTCCAACTCTATGATTCTATGATTCTTGCTGTAGCTGCAAAGCCTTTTGGGCTGTACCCTAGCAGGCTGTCAAGGCCAATAATATTACTTTTGTGCCTGGCGAACTATTACTGCTCTGATCCCAAACTTATCCTTAAGCATTTGCAACTGCAGCTTAAATTGCATGGGCTATGGGGTCTAAAGTTAATTAAAAAGTAGAGTTGTTGGGACCTAATCACAGAGCATTTCCTTCTTTAAAAAAGAATTCAATCATGTTGTCATGACAACTGAAATTTTGGAAAGTGAAATGCTTAGTAAGGCATTTGCTCCATACTACTGCAAATTTGCTGGGTAGCTCTTTTACAACTTATTATGGTGGCATGCATGAAGAGAAGAATTTGAGGAAATAGTTCTGCTGCCTCTGGTTTCAATTTGGAGCCTATCAGAAAGGCAACATCTCAACACAGTAGTGCACAATAAGTTCTATGCTGCCTAGAGGACATTGTGCATGGACTTTAATTTTTTAAGAAATGGGATGGTAATTTTGATTTATTGTGCAGGGTAGTGAGTGTTACCAAAAGGTAATCCTTCTTGCTTATTTTGAAGTATACTGGTGCACGTTTTGCATCAAAACTCAATATGGGAATTAACTGATAGAAAAGAGGGGGGAAAGGAGCTTTAGATTTACATACACACATCCTAGAGGATGCAAAACTTAACAGAGCCTTGTGAAACTACCCTTAAAACTAAGAAGTCGCTTACTGGCTGTGCATTCTGGCACATGGGAAAAATTTCGGTGAGAAATTCTGGCAAAATACCTTGTTGAACCAATGAAGGTGTATAAGAATGAAATATGGACTGAAGTGTATCAAGACATATAATATATTTAAGTGTATTGTGCAACCTTCCCCACATTTTAATTTATGGGGGTGATCAAATCAATTATTTTTCATTCCAAGGGGCTTTTGACTTGGGTGCTGGCAGCAGCCAGGATCTCTGTGGCTCGGAAGTTGAAAATATTACAATATCTCCAGATACCCTTCTGATAAAAGATCTGCAGACTCTGTCCATTTCTGAGAAGATAACCCATAAATTGAACTGAATGAATAAATTGAAAAAAAAAAGATACCAGAAAAATGATATGCCACTTGGTGGGATTTTATTTCTTTTACATTGGAAACAGGTGCACATGACTCATTCCCAGCAAACCACCGTACGAAATTACAGTTCCCAAGATTCTTTGGGGAAAGTTGTGTGCTTTAAATGTATGCATCCTCAGAGGATTGAACTAGCGAAATCTCTCAGTCGCTAGAATTGTTGGCTCAGATACAAGATCTAAAATGAGTTTTGTTTTGGTCATACGTAAATATATACACATTAGAGCAGGCATAGGCAAACTTGGCCCTCCAGATGTTTTGGCACTACAACTCCCATGATCCCTAGCTAACAGGACCAGCGGGCAGGAATTATGGGAATTGTAGTCCTAAATCATCTGGAAGGCCGAGTTTGCCTATGCCTGCATTAGAGGTCTTCTCCTACAGGAGAAACACCAGAAACATAAGACCCATACATGTATAAAAACAATACTGTACCTTCAAATATAATAAAACAATATACAATACAATGACAAAACATACAGGTAACTCCATATAGTGTACTAAACATATGCAATGCATATGTGACCATGTTTTATGTTTCTAGTTCTTGGAGGCTATGTGTAGAGTCACGTGGAGCGATCTTCACCAGGGCCGTTGAATGCAGTGGAATGACAAAGGCACATTTTGCCTGGTGTGGCTGCCTCTTCCACTAGGCAGAACTCTCTCCCTGTGCTCTGAAGCGATTCATTAAGCTGACATTCTGGGATATTATTGTGCATTTTATTCTAGTCTTGGTTATGTTTTGTGGCTGATTGAATTTTTTTCTTCCTTTATAACCTTTCACTCAGAATGACAAGTTGATTCCTTGATGTCATTTCTGATGTTCAATCCAGATGAATTATTTTTCTCCCCCTGTACCCCGCTTTCTAAACTGATCTTCAAACCAAGGGAAATGATGATAAGCAATGGGCATCGCATAGGCTTGCAAACTGTGCTTTGCTTGCGTGAAACAACTTTTAAAGAAATATTTTCTCATTTTTATATCCCACCTTTTCTTCCATCATGAAACCTAGGGTGCTGTACATGAGGTTCCCGTTCAGCTGCACTGAGTAGACCCAGAACTGCTCGGCTTCAACAAGGTGATGGCCTCAAGTTGATGGCTTTGCATGCTATTCTCCCCCTCCCCCCAGTAACAAGGAAACAGTGTTGTTATAGTGCAGTAATTGTCAACAGGCACATCTGTGATAGGCAATTACAGTACACCCCTATGCATGGTTTCTCAGAAGGAAGGCCCATTGTGTTCAATGGGGCTTACTCCTTCGAAAATGTGTTTAGGACTGAAGGCCTAGACTGATTTCTGAAGGTAGGTGCAATACTAGTACATTTCATTTAGCCATTCCTGTCTCACACTCTGATGAATGCATAGAGTGGTTTGCATCAATATAGCTATAGTGGCATCTAACGTTCGGAAAGTAGTGTTAATCGGTTACGTATATTACATTGCTTGTCGGTTGCAACTCTGCAATCTTATTGCTTAAAGCTGATGCGCAGATGAGTGACTTTTAGTCCTTCCGCCCCATATTCTGCATGGCTTTGAGACACATGTGAAAAGTGGTGTAGTATAAAATTTTTCAATATAATAAAATAAATAATACCATTTTGTGGTGGTAGGTGATGGTGTGGTTGCATTTATCTCTCTTTGAACTTGGTTTAAATAAATAAAAAGCAGCAACATAATGGCAAGGTAATTTACATAATTCCATACTTAATTACATAAATTATGTAAATTACACAATTTCACCACAGCGGACAGTGAGTCAAATAATGTGGTCTCTGCAGCAGAAGAGAAACAGTACTGCATGCAAGGGACATAGGGTGAAATGGAAAAAGTTGTCATTTTACTTCCTAATCTGTGATGGGGTATATGCTGTGATGTGAGTCATCCTTTATTCTGGGAAGTGTGAGCTGTTCTCGGTGTGAAGAGGATGCTTTAAAAGTGTTCAATGATTTGTCTCCAAACTATCTTCCTCCACTTAGTTTCTGCAGCTATAAACACTGAAAGCTCCTAACCACACAGCATTTAGTCACCCACACCCAAGTAATCAGATACCATATATATTGTCATTAAAAAGCTACCCATCATTAATTTTTCCTGTAAATCCCAGAGCAGCTGTACAATATGCAGAAATCAGAGGCACTTGGAGAAAACTAAACAAGTAATGGGAGAAAAAAAGGAAACATATTTGGGCTTAGTGTGTGATGGGTGGAAGATACAAGGGGAGTGCTTCTGGTGTCTGAATGGAGACTTAATTTGTGCCAGGGCTGACTTGAAACTCCTCTTTTTCATGGATATATGGTTTACTAAGGCAGGATAGGAACACTGAATATTTGCTAATATTGTCTTCCCCCTCAAAGCCAAATAACCTGGCCCAATCCCCGCATAGCTCACACCTTTGTTTTCTTTTCATATTTTCTTATTGTGTCCAGCATATTTGAGGCTGAAACTATAGGATTGCCCGCTGAAATTAAGGAGCAACCTGTGTTCGGCATTGCGTATCAGAAAAAGCACATGTAGGCTTTTCCATGGGCTTTTACTCCTTCGAAGTCCTACCATCATCAGGTAGGGCTGGGAAAAGACCCCTTCTTAATCCCAGGAGAGCTGCCACCAGTCAATGTAGACAATACTGAACTAGATGAAACATACGGGTTGACTCTGCTTAAGTCAACTTCCTATGTTCTGAACAGTGTGAGAAATCTCCAGCCAATCAATTTAATCGGGTGGCCCTGAGTTCTAATATAATGGAGGCGGGGGGGGGAACCTTCTTCCATGCATAGGTTTATATGCCTCTAGCAAGTCCTGCCTTACAGTCATCTTTATTCTGAACTGAAAAAGCAGAAATGCTGCCCAGTTTCTTCACAGGGAAAATATGCTTTCTCCTTGGCCATTCTGGTTCCAATTCTGCACCTTCTCTAGCTTTATGAGGCAACCTGACGAGGCAACCAGAACAGTATGAATAAATTAATCTAGGAACAACACAATTGAAAAAATTGGTCCATCATTTTATGATGCAATTGTATACATTCCTTATCAGAAGTAAGTCCTTTTCAGTTCAATGGGGTTTACTCTCAATTAAATGGTAGTACCGGTATTGCCACCTATATGAGCTAGGTGAAACTATTGAAATTGAAATACTTTGTCACTTGTATACAGTGATATTACACAAGCACCCCCACTCAGCTCTCTTAGTCTTAATTCCCCTTGTTTACTGATGCACACCCACCAAACCTGAAAGTCAGTTGCCCTGTTATCTTTTCATTCAGCAGCCTAACAGCCCACGATTAGAAACTGTTCTTTACCCTGTTGGTGCGACTAATGCTTCTATATCTTCTGCCCAAGGGCAGGAGATCAAAAAAGTGCTGGCCAGGGTGTGAATCATCCCTAAGAATTTTCCTCACTCTCCTGAGGCAACGGTCTTCCACGATGTCATCCAGCAGATTCATGGGACAGCCCATAATATCTTGTGCTGTATTCACCACCCTCTGTAGGCACTTCCTATCTGTTGATGTCAAGCCAGCATACCACACCGTGATGCAGTATGAAAGGACACTTTCTATTGTGGCCCGGTAGAAGGAGATCATCAAATGTAGATTGACATCGTTCTTTCGCAATACTCTAAGGAAATGGAGTCTCTGTTGGGCTTTCTTAACTACCTGGGTTGTATTGATTTTCCAAGTAAGGTATTTGCTGAGATAAACACCTAGGAATTTAAAGGAAGAGACTCTCTCCACACAGCCCTCCCCGATGTACAGCGGGGCTAGTTCTCCTCTCTTCCTCCGGAAGTCCAACACCATCTCCTTTGTCTTGCTGATTTTATGGTGCAAGTTGTTCTCTAGGCACCATGTAGATATTTTTTGGACCTCCCCCATAAACCCATTATGGTGGTGTCACCTGCAGACTTAATAATTGCAGTAGACGGGTCATATGATACACAATTGTATGTATACAATGAATACAGGTAGGGACTTAGCACACATCCCTGTGGTGTGCCAGTGCTGATTTTTAAGGAATTAGATGTTACTTGTCTAATCCTCACTGTTTGTGTCCCATCTATCAGAAAGTCTTTAATCCAGCCACATATGGTAGAAGAAAGGTTCATGTCAGTCACCTTTTTAATGAGGATGTCCGGAAGGATGGTATTAAAGCCAAGCTATAATCAATAAGGGACCCAGGTGGCGCTGTGGTTAAACCACTGAACCTAGGGCTTGCTGATCAGAAGGTCGGCGGTTTGAATCCCTGTGACGGGGTGAGCTCCCGTTGCTTGGTCCCAGCTCCTGCCAACCTAGCAGTTCGAAAGCACGTCAAAATGCAAGTAGATAAATAGGAACCGCTACAGCGGGAAGGTAAACGGCGTTTCCATGTGCTGCTCTGGTTTGCCAGAAGCGGCTTTGTCATGCTGGCCACATGACCTGGAAGCTATACGCCGGCTCCCTCGGCCAATCATGCGAGATGAGCGCTGCAACCCCAGAGTCGGTCACGACTGGACCTAATGGTCAGGGGTCCCTTTACCTTTACCTATAATCAATAAACAACATCCTGACATAGTTCTCCGGTTTCTCTAGATGACTTGCTGCAAGATGAAAAACGGTAGCTATCGCATCATCTGTGGACCTATTTCTTCTATAGGCAAACTGATGTTTATCAAAGTCCGGTGGAAAGCAAGTTAGTCCGGTGGAAAGCAATATGGCAAGAATGAGAATCTGTGGCTCTCCAGATATTGGATAGCAAACCTCTCCAAGCTAGTCAGTGTGGCCAATGGTTAGAGGTGATGGGACTAGTCATCTAGCAACACCTGGAGGGCCACACCTGTTATCGGTTGCAACAAGAGCATCAGAAGGCACGGGCTGGTTTGCAGCGAGCCGTGGTGTGCCAGAAGTGACCTCAAGTGGTCAAGCCTCAGCCTTGACCTCAGCCTGTGCCACACGGTTGTCTCTGGGCAGAGAGGAACTGCGATGGCATGCAGGCACTCGTGGAGTCCTGAGTCCCGGGGTGTGTGGCGCTGGGACTGGGACTCTGTCCTCCTACTTTGATCTTTCCACAGGTTCCCCATGTCTTTAATACAGGCGGCAACCATTTTAGGCACATCAATCACCATCATTCAGGTCCTTTTGGACCTGGAAGAGGGTAGAATGGGGGTGGGGCATAACACATGCTCTGCTGGTGTGCATGGGGACCAGGAACGGAAGCCCCATACGAAATGGTTGCCACCTGTATGGGGCTGCTGCCATATTTCTCCTTACCAAGGCATTCCCATCAGAAGCAGGCAAATGAGGCGAGAGGTGAAAGCCGGAGAAATTAAATCATAGTGGAATTCTATATAAACAACATATCCTAACAATGATTTTACAATGGCTGTAGAATTGTAATATTAATGCCAGGAGTAGAAAACAGCACACCCACATGCAATTGAAACCCCCAACTGAACTCTCTTCCTTTATACATAACTCTTCTTTGGCATCATGGAGACTTGATTTCCACCTACCTGGAATTAGAGAGGGCTATGTTTTGAGGGCACAGCACGCCGAACCTCCATAATCATTTGTAGAGATTTGTCTTGCAGCTATACAAAGTTGTGTTAACAGGTAATTATCTGACACTGTAAGTGCAGTGGCATTGTTCCAGACACCCACTTTCTTATGATCCACGAGACTGGGGCTGCAAACTCCTTGGCACATCTTATGTGTGTGGTTTTTCTTTTCTTTTCTTTTGTTAGATTCTCTTCCTCCTCCTCTTCCACTCCTGAGTTCGTTTCTACAGGGTATTGTATTAATTGCCCATTATGCGATCGTTGCTCATGCCTGACAATTGGCGCTTTCTCTATGTGTGGATTGGTTGCACAGCCTGGTCTGACAGTGGGAACCCAGAAGTGGTACTGTAAATTAAAACAATGATCTAATTACTGTACACAAAACAAGGCTGGCCCCCTATTAGCAATTTGCAATGTTAGGGCTGGGCTAAGCCAATAAATAAAAACTGTGCCCTCCCTTGTGCTGGAAGCAGCGTGTGTAGCAACCAATGGTGCTGCTCAGTTTCAGCTCTGTGTTGTGACAAGCTGTTCTGTGCTGTAAGATCTCAGCGCTCCCGTTCTCTCCTTTGTACGTGTAGCTGCAATGTCTCCTCCACCACCTGATACAGAAGGTACACCCACTGAGGGGTTAAACAGCTTCTCTGGAAGGAGGCTTTGAAAGTGTGCAAGGAGGGGATGAAACTGAACTGGGGAGGAGGAGGAGGAGGATCCCTGTGCAGAACACGCCTTGGCAGTAAATGCAGTTCTCTGTTATTGAATGCAACAAGAGCATCAGAAGGCACGGGCTGGTTTGCAGCGAGCCGTGGTGTGCCAAAAGTGACCTCAAGTGGTCAAGCCTCAGCCTTGACCTCAGCCTGTGCCACACGGTTGTCTCTGGGCAGAGAGGAACTGCGATGGCATGCAGGCGCTAGTGGAGCCCTGAGTCCCGGGGTGTGTGGCACTGGGACTGGGACTCTGCCCTCCTACTTTCATCTTTCCAAATCAGCCAGGTAGGAGGCAAAGGGAGATGCAGCTTGGGAAATGAGCGTCGCTAAGGAGGAAAGCCAGTGTCAGACGGCAGCTCGGATTGTCACCGACCTTTGCCGTAAGAAGAGCCTGCCCCAGTTGGACTTGGACACCTGCAAGGAGTTCCTCCTGTTTCAAGACCTGAGCAGCCCTGAGCCAGGTACAGTGACCTCTGTTCCCCTGTTAACTGCTCCTTGACTCCTATTCACATGATGCTATGGGAGAAGAAGGTGGTCATGGAGGTGAAGCTTGTACAAATGCCCACTTTATGCCAGGCATTTCCCTCTATCTCATTTTAAATCCTCTGCAGATGTGTGTTGTTGGGGGAGTCCGAAGAAACCTGTTGAAAACAGCAAGTTCTTGTAATGTTTACTAAGTGAAAGAATACTCAAAGTGAAAGAATATTCAAAATAAATGGAAGGAAGCAGGGAGAAAATGTGTAGAAACACCTCCTCCCTGTTCAAAGAGTGTAAGAGGGTGGGGGTGCACCCATTTTTAGGAAGTCTTTTAGCAAAATCAAGCTGAGTCTGTTTACCTGTGTACTTTGAGTTCTCAGTTTCACCTTTTAGTTAGCACAAGGTGTTGGATACCCTTGCATTTTGACAGCTCTGTGGTTAGCAGTAAAAAAGAGGGGGAAAGTGCATTTTACTCATTAACTGAGTGCAGCTTCTATCAAAGAAGTAAATGGGGTGCAGTGCTATATTGAAAAGCTCAGAGACTTGAGTTGAACTTGACTTTCCAGTGGCAGTAAAAGCCACCAAGGAATCTCATTTTAACCCCATGCTAGATAGTAGGAGTATTCTTAGGGTTGATATTATGCTTCCCCCTGGGGTCAAAACCGGTTTAAAATATTGCTTTAAATCATACAGTAGTAGACATAGGAGGATGAGTCTCTTCACAGTTATTAGCTGTGATACCTAAATGGACATTCAGACTAGAAGCAATATTGCCAGGGCCGTCTTACCCATAGGCGCTAGGGGTGTGGGGCACCTGGGTGCCAGGCTCTCAGGGGCGCCAGGCTGAGAGTCTGGGGCTCGAGAGTTGAGTCCAGGGAAGAGCCCGCCCATCGGTCAGAGCGCCACAGTGGGCTCTTCTGCTGCTGGCGGCTCTGCGCCGCGAGTTTGGGGGTGACCAAGCCAGCGAGACGCTGAGCTGGCTAGCCAGCTCCGCCCTCCTGCGTGCCTGGGACTGGGCAACCAGGGAGGCGCTGGGTGGATCTTTGCACCCCGGTGCCGCATATGCTTAAGACAGCCCTGAATATTGCCCTTTACTGAATGCCATGGGCAAACCACAACAGAGGGCAATTACTTCTGTGGCCTGTCTGTGAGTTTCTCAGAGGAATCTGACCACTGTTGGCAACAGAAAGCAGTCTGATCCAGCAGGTCTCGTGCAATAGGTCTGCTTTCATGTTCTTAACACAGACTTTCTTATAGTGCCTTACCAGTTTTATATTAAGATGCACAGCAACACCCATGTGCCCCACAGGACCAGGGAGAGTTCTGTGCCATCTCCAGCCACAAGTAGAGACAATTTATGCCTGTTGAAACATTCGTCACCACAGGGCTTGAACACTGGTCTGAATCATAGCTGCTTCCTGGAATTGCCTTTGACATGCCCTTAGGGAAGGTATGCTTAAAAATCAACTATCCTAGGCCAGACTTTCCTGACTGTGGAAAGCCAACAGGACGCCTTCATGAACAGGAATTCTTTGCTTGTTGCTTGATGGAATCCTTTGCCAACCTGGTGCCCTTCAGATGTTTTGGATGACAACTCCCATCAGCCCCAGCCAGCATGCTGGAGGGCACCTGGTTGGCAAAACATCTGGTGGGCAGCAGGTTGGATATTTGCAGCAGCTTTCCTTGTGTGACAACAAATAAGCTCCAAATGGAAAGTTGAGTCCTTGCAATTTCATGAGTGCAGATGAGTTTCTAAAGCAAGAGAAAGATAGCTGGACTCACATCTGCCCCAGACTGGTAGCCCTGTCCCTAGTCCCAGGCACATGTGTGTGTGTGTGTGTGTGTGTGTGTGTGTGTGTGTGTGTGCGCGCGCGCCTTCTGACTGTCTTTTTCTCCTTGCTATGGGATTTGCATTTTACTTGCCTGGCATTCTTTTCTTTGGAATGTGGAAGGATAACTGAACAGACGTTTGGCATTCAAGGGGTCCTGGCAAGCAACATTTCTGAAATAATACACTGCTTCTCTGAAGCAGTTCACAAAAACTTTACGTTTCAGAGTTGCTCACCTGAACCCATCTCTGGTTGATTGCTCTATATCCCTGCAAACGGCTGACTATCGGGATGGATGCTGTGATTTCAGCAGGGTTTACCTGATTGCTGAGGTAGCTCCACTATTGCTTTAGAGCAGCCCATCGACCTGCTGTTCACAGCAGAGTGCAAACAATTTCCTGATTTCGACAAGCAACCTTGTGTCGTTTACTAGAGATGGTGCTGAAATTCATAACTGCCTGTCTTGGAATATCTTGCTTAGAAGATTTGGTGGCATTATGAAGCAAGTGCATTTTTCTTTAAAAGTTCTTCTCCGGCTTGGATCTTAATCCAAGTTGGCACATTTCCATCCAGCCCTGATGCCTTGAATGCTGCCATAACAGTTTCCCAGGCACCAGGGAGCCAGGGAAGTGCAGGTATTCAGGGCGCCTGAGTCCATACTGTGTTTCCCTGACAAATCAGAAGTATTTGCTGCTTGCTAGAATGCAGATGATCTCGCAAGACTTGCAGTGCCTTGCATGCAGAAGATCCCAGGTTCAATTCCCTGCATTTCCAGATGGGACTGGAAACGTTCCCTGTCTGAAACCCTGGAGACCCACTGCCAGTTCAGTGTAGGCAATGATGAGGTGGATCAGGCATAGGCTGAACTACAGCTCCCATGATCCCTGACCACTGGCCCTGTTAGCTAGGGATCATGGGAGTTGTAGTTCTAAAACATCTGGAGAGCCAAGGTTGCCTATGCCTGAGTTAGATGCACCAATGACCTGACTCACTGTAAGGCATCTTTCTATGTTCCCATGGATTGACCTAGATCCCAGTAGACATAAGATTGAGTCTTTGTGTTAAGAGAGCTATCAGGTCTGCCATGAAAAGAACTGCAGAGAAGAATGGCAGGTGAAGTTGATGGACTATGCTGAAATGGCTAAAATGACCAGAAGAATCAGAAATCAGGAAGACCAAAATTTTAATAAGGAATGGGGGAAATCTATAACTTAACTTAAAGACCACTGTAAACAGTTAAAATTGTGAGTAGGATTGGAATATCACTTGTAGTTTAAGGGTGAATTCTGGACACAATGGAGATGTAAAAGATTTGGACGTGTCCAGAGGAGGGCAACCAAAATGGTCAAAGGCCTGGAAACGATGCCTTATGAGGAACGGTTTAGGGAGCTGGGTATGTTTAGCCTGGAGAAGAGAAGGTTAAGGGGTGATATGATAGCCATGTTCAAATATATGAAAGGATGTCATATGGAGGAGGGAGAAAAAATGTTTTCTGCTGCTCCAGAGAAGTGGACACGGAGCAATGGATTCAAACTACAAGAAAGAAGATTCCACCTAAACATTAGGAAGAACTTCCTGACAGTAAGAGATGTTCGGCAGTGGAATTTGCTACCAAGGGGTGTGGTGGAGTCTCCTTCTTTGGAGGTCTTTAAGCAGAGGCTTGACAGGCATATGGCAAGAATGCTTTGATGGTGTTTCCTGCTTGGCAGGGGGTTGGACTGGATGACCCTTGTGGTCTCTTCCAACTCTATGATTCTATGGACCATCATAAAAGATGCAGGTGCAGGAGGAAATGGTTCATAATAGGACCCACAAAGGGAAGGGTGGAAGTCCAGGAGATTCCTTGATTTATGTTTGATATATCTCTGTAAAATTTTAATTTGAAAAAAACAAATTAATTAATTGAAAAGGAAAGGAAAAAGTTCTGTAGATGTCACAGCACAATCTGAGCAAGGAATGGGAAAAAAATGGAACTTTTGGAGGATGACTGATATAGAGATTTGCGCTGAGCTCTTCTTGGTAGTAATGGATGGACTCCCTTTGGCTCAGGGCTCATCCAGACTTCCTTTTGTGCTGTGTTTGTAGCACAAGTCTGTACTTTAAAGCTCTGTGTCTGAGTGGTGTTTTTTGGTTTGCTTGCCTCAGAGCCTTCCCTGCAGAAACCCTCTCTTTACTACCGACAACAAGTCTGTGGAGGAAAAACAAGTTGCTATTTGTTCCAATTCCGCATTAAGTGGGTTTTCCTTGGAAAGTGGCAAGGCACAAAAAGAGAAGGCACTCAGACACAGACTGGGGAAGTGTGGACCTCTGTCTAGAAAGCACAGGGCAAAAGGTAAGGGTGTCTGGAATTTGGCTCAGCAAATGACTCGTATGTTCTGAGCCCAATTCAGAAATCCTACTGCACCATCCAAGGGCATTATTGGCAGTATGCTTTCCCCACCCTTGCAAGCCTGGAGACCTCACCCTCATGAGTTACGCCCTCTTCCCTTCCCATCCTACTTCTCAGGAGGTCAGTGGCAGTAGCTGTTACCAGGAGGACACTCTGAAAGAACTCCATTTCCCCCTGGTGCCCAGTATATGCATGTGTCCAGAAGCTTAGTTTACAATTTGAGCTAGATAAGTACTTCTTAGGGGAATAGTGCTTAATGCAGAATGCAATTGAGCATTACAATCTGGAAATATTCATATACTGAAACAGTGAAATTTGTGCTTTGATAACATCATTACTCCTATTTTAGCAGTGAATAATTCAACCTATCCTCTGAATATTCGCCTGTTTTTCTCTTGTAAGTAAGAAGAGTATAATATTGTGCATAATGAGGAGGAAATGGACAGATAATTCCCCCCCTCTCCCTCATATTACCAGAACTCAGGGACATCCTAGGAAGCTGAAATAATAATAATAATAATAATAATAATAATAATAATAATAATAATAATAATATATTATTTATAACCCGTCCATCTGGCTGGGTTTCCCCAGCCACTCTGGGCGGCTCCCAACAGAATTAAAAGCTCAATAGAACATCAAACATTAAAAACTTCTCTAAACAGGGCGGTCTTCAGATGTCTTCTAAAAGTCAGACAGTTGTTTATTTCCTTGACATCTGAAGGGAGGGCGTTCCATGGGGTGGGCGCCACTACTGAGAACGCCCTCTGTTAGATGATTCAAAACAGCACAGTTGAAAGAAAGATGCTTAGATAGTGGAGGTAATTTTAATCTGTTTTGTTTTTTTGTAAACCGCTTTGAGGTGCTTTTTTACAATGAAGTGGTGTGTAATTATTATTATTTTATGAAAAGGCAGCTTCAGTGCCAAAACTAGGCTTAAACACTGATTGAAATGGATCTAGAAAATCATAAAAAGAAGCAAATCCAAAATTAATTCCAGCCAGTATGGTCAACAGTGAGATATGATTGGAAGACATCAGGTTAGAGAAGGCTGGGCTAGTAGCTTCAAACTCCATGACTTATGAATTTAGATGACCATTCTTTGCTTGGTCACCCAATACTGCTCCCCACCCCACAGTGTGCATTGAGAATAGGCCATTCATATCTGTTCTATATAAGCAATACATGAATTTGTATGTTGTCAAACAATCTAGGCTCGTGGTGACCTGAAAAATCAAGTTTTTATACTTTACACATAATTCTTATGCCCATATATTGTATAAAACACAAGCTGATGATAGGACAAATTGAGAGGTTGAAAGAGAAAATATGGCTTTCTAGTACTGTACACAGACTTACAAAACCCTCCCGCCGCTTTGAACAGCAGTGAAATTCTCTTGGAACTATTGGAGAGCTCCATGAGATGCTAGCCTACTTTCTTCTCTGTGGTCCCTGATAATCAGTCCTGAGGCAATGCTCACAGGAAAGACTCCCATAGGCCAATATTGATGACTCCAGAATGCCTGACTGCACAACTGAGGCAGGAGGGCAGGATGAGAACATTTGTATAATGGGCTGAGTGCAACCAGCCAACATATGCCTGGCACTTTTGCTATGATAATAAGAGGTTTCCTTCCGGGATGCCTTAATGTCTCCCTGTGTTATCTGAGCCTGCATGCAGCATATTTCCGCACTGGTAATTTCCCATGTGTTACAACCTGCAGGCAATAACTTGTAAATGTGTATTTTTTGCCAATCAGACAGAGCAGAAAGTGAAGTGGACCACAGTAGGGGAAACCAAGGAATTCTGAGGTCTGGAAAAATATTCTGTACAACTCAAGCAAGAACCAAAAGTTAGTATACGCTTAAAGTCTCAGTGGTTGCCAAGCAGAAGTTGGTCATCCCATCCCTGGCCAATAGCAATTAGACTTGGAATCTCAGAGTTGGCTTAGGACTATTGGAAAGGGCCATAATTCAGTGATGAAGCACCTGCTTTGCATACAGAAGATCCCAGGTTCAATTCATAAAATCTCCTTGTATGGCAGTACCTTGTCTGAAACCTTGGGATGCTGCTGCCAAACAGTATAAGAATCTTCATTGCACTAGATAGATCAATAGTCTGACCTGGTATAATAAAGGTTCCTATGTTCTTAAACTGTGGGTTGGAGCCACAGGTCTCCCCATGGAAGTGCACTCATAGTGTGGCATTCCCACCCTGTCCTCCCCACTGCAGCCTCCTGCAAACCCTGAGAAGCTGCTCTAAAGAGTCAAGGGACCCTCTGGAATGCTTCAGAGTGTGGCACCAGGACTGTACTGGAAGGAGGTGAATTTCAGCAGAAACAGGCCACTGTGTCAGTAGAAAAATTGAGGGGGGGGGGTCAGGAAGGAAGAGGCAGAAAAAGTGTCACATTGTCCCACTGGACTTTCACTCACATAGCTCTGGATCCAAGCCTGTGCTTGAAATGTAGTACAGTAGTTGCATCTTTTTTTAAAAAAAAAAAGGAGCAAATGTTCCCCACCATAATGCAACATGGTTAGAAGAGAGGCAAACTATTTACTCATTTTCACTGACTTCAAATAAACACATTTGATGTGGCTTGATAGTGAAAACACATGGTATTCTGTTGTATAATCTCATGATGCCTGCGGGTTTGCTGGTTTACTATTTTGGCCTACACTGATTTTAAACACAACCACACCTGACCCACCAATAACATAGCAATGTGGTACACCAGCAGATAACCTCATGAAATCAATTCAGTGCAGCACAAAACAATATTACACTGAGAACAACTTCTGAGTGAACTCCATGCATCAAATTTCTGGTCCATGCCACTTTCACTTGTCTTTACCCACAATTCTGTATTTAATCCAAAAAAATTTAAATATAAAAAGTGTATTTGATGCATTCATGGTGCCTAGAACTGGGTCACAATATCTGGAGAAGTGCAAAATTGGGAGGTAGCGAAGCATAGCTGCCAAGTTTTCCCTTTTCTCGCGAGGAAGCCTATTCAGCATAAGGGAAAATCCCTTTTAAAAAGGGATAACTTGGCAGCTATGTAGCGAAGTTCCAATTTGTAAATTAGTCTGAGGTGTGTGGATCGGGTAATTTCATATAGGAATTTGAAAAGATTAAATTCCTCAAGCACCCCTACTCCATATTCAGCTGTTGGCAGCTGTTGTCACATTGCTTTTCCCACATCTGCCTTTATCCATTAGTTGTGTGTTGCTTTTTTTTAAGTAACAGCCTATTCAGTTGTGCCTGTTTTCTTAGCGGTTCACTTTCTGTCATTAATTTGGGGTATCTGGCAGCATGGGTTTTGCACACTGATTTACATCTCTCTGCATGATGAAGTACATTTTAAAAAACACATAGCAATTGCAAGAAGAGGACACCATTGAGAAAGACTATTTGGCACTTGATAACCCACTGATATGCCTAATTAAGGGTTTGTTTTTGATACAAACGTGAAGAACTAGAGATCATCAAATACAAAGTTGGTGCTAGCCTAGAAAACCAACTCTAGGCAAGTTTAAACTTTGATGAACTGCACCGTAGGCAACCCTTGAAAATGCTGGTATCAGGGAGTGCCGCTGGATATAACTGGCATAGGTGGCGTTATGTCTGGGAAGAACTGTGATCATGCACAGAAAGACTGAATAGCTTTCAAGGGAGGCTTGGGAAAGGAGTTCACTGGAAGCTGAACTTGCCCAAGGCAAAGGGAAGGAGGAGTTGGGGGAGTGGTGGGGGAGACAGGCTAATTATGGGGTGCATGGACAGGAAGAGGCACAACCAAGAACGTCCAAACACAAGCGTTTGAAAGGCCTTAACAGCCCTTTAGTGTTTCCTTCTCCAGGGGCTTCTGAGAGGTGGGAGTCAATGGAATCAGGAAAGAGCAAGTGATTGTGCGTTGCAGGCTAGGGTGGAGTCAAGCAGAAGGAAATTCTGAGAGCTTGAGACACTTTTCAGGGAAAAGAAGAAAGGAAAACTGAGGTATGTTAAAATAGCAGTTGGTGCAATGCAGGCAAAGTGAACACTCAGTCTGCTCTTTGTCAAAACACAAAAGCAAACGACACCCGGTGAAATGGTGAGGTAACAGGTTTTGGGCAAAATACATGCTGTTTGCTTGTGACACTCACTGCCAGAACATCAGGGGAGGCCAAGAATGTTGGGTGGGATTGAATATGGACTTGTCACATCCAAGCTGCTTATTGCAGCAAGAATAAGATGCCTCTGATAACAGGCTGCAAGAAAGACAAATGGGGGGGGGGGAGAGGTTTACATCAGTGGTCTGTTATCAGATGTGTGCTACCAGGGATGCAACTGGATGTGCACATCAGTGCACTTTGGGCTGGAAGGTGCTTCCTAATGCATATTGCAGAACAAAGGGAAAGAAAACACGGCTTGGTCATCAGTGCAAGTTCCAATTCACCTGTAGCAGATTTTTGAAACACAATATGATGTAAAACACAGGATGCTTTTTGAAACAGAAGCAGCAGCAATGTGAAAGCTGTCCTTTCCAGCACTGGCTGATCAGTGGGCATATTCTTCTCATTTTAATGTGAAATGCTGTTGCTGCTGTTGTTTTTATATGTTAGCATCTTTCCATTAAAAAGAAAGCACAAAACGGTCTAAAACATACAGCACCAAATTATCATCATCAATCATCATCATCATACTTTTAATTTGTACACCAAGGCGGTTTACAAACTGAAGAAACAACAAAGACCACAACCTTATAACAATCTGTCATAACAATTTATATCAAATAAAGTAATATTCAATAATCCATTCAATTATGATAGTACACAATAAAATTAAATATACACACTTACCTTTCATCCACTCTTCCCAGGCAAATTCTGTGATTTTTATTTGTCTTTTTGCTTAGTCAGATCTGCATAAAACCTGAACTGACATTTGCTCCAGTTCAGCTTTAAAGAGTGGGTTTTCACAGAGAAAGCTCAGAGCAAAAAAACACAAAAAAGACACAAGAGTGTTAAAGTGCGGACCTCTGCCTGGAAAGTGCAGAGGAAAAGTAATTGTGCGTAAGCCCTGAAGACAAAAAGCATAAGCATTTAAAGAACCTTGGAGAACAGAACTGGCATCAAAAGCTTAAGTACCCTTATCCTCCCAGACCTCATGTAAAGTAGCTGACATTCCCATTTTACAGATGGGTGACTGAGGAAGTGGCTTATCAAAGGTTAATCATTAATCCCATAGCTAGAAATTCCAGGAGCCTTGGGTGTATGTGGGAGTGTGCCTTTGTCTGTATAAGCCACCTATTCTATTAAAAAGGACTCTCTTATTTACACCTTCAGTGGAAACCTGTGGCACTGGCCATGATTTCAGTCTGACATCTCTTGCTTGCAGCATTTTGCACCAGCTTGTTATATACGTTGTTGCCTTATTGAATGGCTGTGCAGCTTACCATTTGCTATGGAAATAGTAGCCCCTGCTGTTTACTTAAGCCCATGGATAGCGATTTGTCATTGATTCTCTGAAGCAGGCAACCGAGCGAGAGGCAACTCTGTGTGTAAAGTGAGTCAGACCTCACTGCTGCATGAAAGGTTGCAGCACACACAGCAAAGATGATAAACTCCAGACTGTAATTAAAAAAATGGTTGGTGCCATAATGGACCAACAGCAGCTGGCAGGTCTGTGTCTAATGGGCTACCTGTTGTTGTGGAGATAAGATTGACTGTGCCTCTAATAACAATAGGTATTGAGCCATTTCACTCAGTGGAGTTTGATATATTTGGGGCAGATCTATTAACCAAGGAATAAATCAAAAAGTGTTTTCAGTTTCTGAATTTATTGATGTGTTTTAGAAGCTTACAAGCCTCACCAGACTCATCACTGCAATTTTAAGTGCTGAACTGGCAGTCCTGTATGAAGACTAAATTGAGCATAAGGTACCAAAATTAGGGTAGCTTGGATGCAGCATTTGCTAATACCTTTGGATTGCCCTGAAGCAGTGGTATGGGTTCACGCCCAGTCTAAATAAATTACTTGGGCATCAATCCCATTGATATTTTGAAATATTACTCAGTTCCATGTGATACTTGTAGGACTGGGTTTTGCAAATTATCAAAGCAAAGCGGCATATGTTACCAGCAGCATCGCTACAAATCTGGATTTTTTGACAATGTATACTTCTTGATACTGCAATTGGAGGAGAGGACTGTGGATGGATACTTCCAAACAACCCTGAAAGGAAAAGATTGGAGAATCCTGTAGAAAAACTAAAACAGGAATGAATATTACAAAGACACGAATACTTATCTGGTAGCTGGCAAGATTGTGTGTGGGGGGGAAGGGGTGTTATGATTATGTTTAGTTGACTAGGCGGAGGAACCCTCTCTGGCACCCGGGGTGGTGCAGCCCGTACGGACTGCGCATGTGTGGCATCCCGTGCGTGCGCACTCCATACGGAATGCCACATATGCGCAATCCGTACAGGATGCTGGTTACGTGTGGCAGCCCGTACAGAGTGTGCATGTGCAGCATCCCGTATGGACTGCGCATGCGTGGCAGTCCGTACAGTTGCCGTGCATGAGCGGCATCCATACGGACTGCATGCGCCCTTGGCCGCTCTACAGCTGGGGGGAGGCAGGGGCCATCTTGTCACCCCTTCCAGAGTGGCACCTGGAGCAGGCCGCCCCCTCTGCGCCCCCTTCCTACGTCCCTGGTTGTTATGCAACTATGACAACCAATAAAAATATTTAGAAAAGAATATTAAGCAGACAGTGGTCCAGCAGTCCTGATCTTGAGATGTTACTTCTCCCTACACATGAAATTTGGGGTGTGAAACTAATTTGAAAAACCACTGGTGGACTATGGGGTAAAAATCCACAGTTATAAGAACCTTACTTCTTTCTAAGGCTCACACTTCATCATGAGCCTTCTTAGCATAGAACAACAGCAAGCAAAAGAAAAAAGGCCAAAAGGAATTTACAATATTATGGAAAGTGCTACTGCAGATTCCAGATTTGTTGCCTATGACACCTTAATTTTTCTTGCGGTATTTTTCTTGTGGATTTTACAGCAGCGATGTTTAGATTAGGTAAGTGTCAAGCTGTTGCTAGTTACTCTAAACAGATAATTAAGTCAATTAGCAAAATAAGGCACTTAATGGGAGAAAGTTATTGATATAAACATTTCGGCAAGCATGTTGCAGAGGGAATTAACTAATGCTAAAGCTGTATTTCACGAACCACTTAATATAATGTGGCCCCAATTACTAGCTTGGAACTAGGGTCAATTATTCCTGTGTTAAATTTGTAGGCTTGCATGCTGATTCAGCAATTCCTTATGTTGTAGTATTATACACAAATCAATGGATCAGAGTCATGGAATAATGTTCTTTGCACCAATAAAAAGGGTATCTGTTTCAGCTACAGCTGTGAGAGCTTGTAAATTTCTGACATGACTCTACAGACACCATTTTTATAGCCTTATGGGGTCTGCTGTGTGTGTGTTATGACTTAACCACCCAGGGGTCCTTTACCTACTATTATTAAGTTGCTTGAATAATGAAAATGCCTTGAATCAACTTACAGACACCATAAAAATACCAAAAACAAATACAATCAATAAAAACCTTAGAAACCTCACATCTTTACAAAATAAAAGACTTGCAGGTCTTGCCCCACTAAAGAGGCCACAAATATTTTAAAATTGAGGTAATTTTCTTTTTTCTTTTTTGCCTAGCATCTAACAATGGATGAAGGTGGTACCAGGAGGGCTTCCCTGAGGGAGAGCACTCCACAAGCAGAGAGGCATCACCAAGAAGGCCCATTCTCATGTTGCCACTGTCTGGACCTCCCATGGAGGAGGCACACAGAGAAGGGCCTCAGATGATGATTTCAGGGTCTGGGTTGGTTCATGTTGAAAGAGGTGATCCTTGAAGTATTGAGCTTCTGAACCTCAGAAAGCTTTGGAGGTCAAAACCAGAATTGAGCCCTGAAACTAATTGGAAGCCAGTGTAGTTGTGCCAGAATTGGAGTTATCAATCAGGCAAAGAATGTTGTTTCTGCTACTTTCCTGGTGACTGCCCCGATGCCTTGGGTTACCTCCCCCCCTTCCTTAGGGCCTCTGTAATTCCCCTTACTGACTACCTTTTCTTTTTCAAATGCTTCTGTTTTTGTTTTGTGTGGACACATCCAGGGCCGGCCCTACGGCCAGGCTGGGTCGCGCAGGGCGCCAGGGCGCCTGCCCGCCCGCGCAGCTCCACCCCCCGCTGCACTGTGCACTGTGCCTGCCCACGCAGCTCCGCCCGCTGCACTAGGAAAAGGGGCAGGGCGGGGGCGCTGGAGGGATCCGTCGCACCACGGCGCCAGGGCGCCAAATATACTTAAGATGGCCCTGGACACATCTGCTCTGTGCTCCCGTTGCTCGGTCCCAGCTCCTGCCAACCTAGCAGTTTGAAAGCACGTCAAAGTGCAAGTAGATAAATAGGTACCGGCGGGAAGGTAAACGGCGATTCTGTGCACTGCTCTGGTTCGCCAGAAGCTGCTTTGTCATGCTGGCCACATGCCCTGGAAGTTGTACGCCAGCTCCCTCGGCCAGTAAAGCAAGATGAGCGCTGCAACCCCAGAGTCATCTGCAACTGGGCCTAACAGTCAGGGGTCCCTTTACCTATGCTTCCTTTATATCCCATTTCACTTCTTATAATGTCACTATTTCATCTATGACAATGGTGGCTCTGCTTAGACCAGGAATAGTGCCCCACCCTGTTGTATAGCACAATGTATTATTCTATTGTCAACACACAATGCCTGCAGAACATCAACATTTACAGCACACTGCAAAACAGGAATAGCTGCTCTCTACCATCTCGATCACGCAATGCTTCCTGGTTAAAGTTGTGCCTCCTCTAGTGCTGTCTCCTCTAACTTGCACGACCCCACCTTTGAAGCCTAGTAGTGATCTGTCTAGTTGAGTCATACCATGTGGACCTAAAGACATAATGCCAGAGGGTAGCTCAGACTGGCTCTTCCAAATGTCTAGATGGTGTAATTTATGCCAGAGGCAGAAATTAATTTCACTTTCATGCAGCTTTCTTCAATCTATCTTCAGGGGGTAAAGCTGGGTTTTTTAAAAACATAAAGCATGAGTAGATTAAATTTCTTTTCTGAAAAGTCCAGGTGATCAAGGTTTACTGAAGGCCACTATAACTTAATGATCAGCAAAGGCCAAGTGAGCAGCCTTTACTCAGCCTAGATTGCAGACTGCTTGTGGCAAGGATGCCACCCATAATTTCCCATTGTTGTTGTTGTTTAGTTGTTTAGTTGTGTCCGACTCTTCGTGACCCCATGGACCATAGCACGCCAGGCACTCCTGTCTTGCACTGCCTCCCGCAGTTTGGTCAAACTCATGTTTGTAGCTTCAAGAACACTGTCCAGCCATCTCGTCCTCTGTCATCCCCTTCTCCTTGTGCCCTCCATCTTTCCCAACATCAGGGTCTTTTCCAGGGAGTCTTCTCTTCTCATGAGGTGGCCAAAGTATTGGAGCCTCAGCTTCAGGATCTGTCCTTCCAGTGAGCACTCAGGGCTGATTTCCTTCAGAATGGATAGGTTTGATCTTCTTGCAGTCCATGGGACTCTCAAGAGTCTCCTCCCAGCACCAAAATTCAAAAGCATCAATTCTTCGGCGATCAGCCTTCTTTATGGTCCATTACAGGCATACAATTGCAAACCTTCCAAAAGTGTGATGTAAAATAGCATGTCAAGCAACCATTTGAACCCTCAATTTGAACCCCATATACTGCTTTTTCCTGTATTATTACAGTCTCATGTCTAGGCAGATTTCACCATATCCTGTAGGGCCAGATGTACTGGCACAGCACATGATGTGCCCTATCTTTGGGGATTTAGTTTTGACAAGCGAAGCAGCAGGCCTGGGATGAATGGCATTAGACCATCAAAGTGAATCATTCTGATTCATTTTAGCCTTGGGCTCAGCATTTCAGGAGGAGATGATGTTCCCCAGGCAAAAAAACTGTGATGGAGCTATATTGTGTGATGGAATCCAGATTGCCTGTTCCACAAATGGAGAGGCTTCTTCCCTTCCCTGAGATCCAGTGGACCTTTCTGTTGGAGAGAAGGTGGTGGGAATGAGGTGAATGTCTCAGATTCCCACTTCTCACACTGTATCACCTCATGCTGCTCTGGAAGTCCCTCAACTATCTAGAGCAGCCCTTCAGGAGACATGAGGGAAAGGATTGCTTCCCTGCCCTCTTCACCCAGCACCAGTGAAAGAGCACTGAGTCCTCTGGATCCAAGCCAAAGGGTCTGGTGGCACCCTAAAGACTGGCAAGTTTATTACAGCAGAAGCTCTTGACGTGGACTATAGTCTGCTTTGTGTCTTCTGTATAGTAATTTGGATATCATCCCTTGACTATAGTGTAGCCATACTGTGTGCGTTGCAGGGCATGGGGGCATTAATGCTCTCCCTTGTGGCTAGCTAGCAACTGATATATTCAGCAGCATGCTGCTTTTGAACATTGAGGTTGAATATTTTGCCTTATTGCCATTGCTAGACTTACCCTCCATGAACCCCCTTTCACAAGCATCTAAATTACCATGCCCTTAGCACATCTCGCACCAGCGAGTTCCATAAATTACTTACGCTTCGTGCAAAAAAGTACACCCCTTTGTCTCTCCTGAATCCTCTGCCATTCAGTTTCACTGGGTGACCCCGAGTTCTAGTATTATTTGAGGGGTGTGTGTGAGAGAGAACTTCTCTTTATTCTTTTCCTTCACAGCATTCTTAATTTTATAAACCTCCACTGTGGGCATATTGTGGATGTGATGTGTGTGTCCGTAAATCTAATATCAGGAGCATCCGTAACATAGCAGGTAACATGAACGGATAATTGTGGCTGCAGAGTATATTTACAAATTACCTACAGGAAAATATAAAGGGAAATTCATTCTGATATTTCAAACATGGAAGTGTACTTGGCATGTAAAGGAGACCTCGGGGATGCTTGTTCCTTGCCCTGTCTCCATTCCAGGATGTCTCTGAAGGGTGGTTCAAAAAGCCAGCCTGTTTCCTTTGTCATCAGTCACACATGTAGCATTTTGTATGTAGCTGCCATGGTGTGTGAGGCCCATTTCCCGAGGCATTGCCAAGAGCACTGATGGGAAATGCTGATGGATCTGAGCACCATCTTTTACATTCTGATTAGGTACCTGCTTCCATTCCAGATAATGAGCTACTCTCTGGGGGTCTGATATGTGCAGACGTGGCCCTGCTATAAAACTACCCAGAATGGAGCTTTTTCTGTGGTCATTTAAGTTTCTTTTACACTCCTTTTGCTCTCTTCAGTGGCCAAAGTGATGCTCTGGATTGATAGGCGTCTACTGTACCGACAATAATTGTCTATTGATTTCACACTTTATTGCTGCATCTCCTGTTGCAGTTTGGATGCCTCGTGCAATGCTAGGCGCGCTGCTAGACTCAGAGCTTTACCTTACAAGAAAGGCTCTACAACAGGGGCTGGCAACATTTGTTCTGTCAAGGACTGCATTCCCTGGTGTGTGTGTGTGTGTGTGTGTGTGTGTGTGTGAGAGAGAGAGAGAGAGAGAGAGAGAGAGAGAGAGAGAGAGAGAGAGATCTGCCAGGGGCTGCATTTCAGCTGTGAACAGAGCTCTAGCCAGGAGTAGGAGGGCTCAGAGCAAACAGTGGAAGGTCCACCCCCGCCTCTCTCTGAAAATCTCTGTCTCTCTTGTCCTGACCACTAGTGGGCTGCTGGGAAAGGGACAGAACGGTACTGTATTGCCAAAGGTCCAGACAGTTCACTTGCAGAGGGCCAAAGTAGGCTGAGAGTTAGGATGTGAGGGAAATTCAATTCAGTTTGTATTACAAAGTGAAACTACCCAATTCACACTTTCTGAAACAGTACACAAGCTGAAACAGCCATTTCCCGAAATTCACACTTTTCTGAATTTTGCAATGCAGATCTCCCACCAGGTAATAAGCACAAAATGCATATACTCGGGTAAAGTGTGCATATACTAGTGAAAATAACGTATTCAGGAAACATTGCTTTGCAAATATATGTATACTTAGATGCATTATAAACAAGCATGTATATTTGGAGAAATTTGCACTAGAATGCTAAAGTTTCATGAGGACTTTAAAAAAAAAGTTTGCAAACTGATGTGAACATTTGGACCAAATTTAAGACTGGAAAAGTGAGAAACTGAGAGAACAAATTGACAGAATTACCCATCTCAAGCCTAAAGGCGCATAAAATTAGACAACGGGATAAAGGATTCCCAGCTGTGCTCTAAAAGGTGCCCAGTGCCCAGCCAAAAATGTCGTCAAGTTAAATTGGCTTGTGTGATTACTGAAGCTTCAAAAAGCTCTTCACCCCCTCCCAAGGTCTTCAATGTGTAAAAAGCAGTGCTTTTTTAAAAGCCCTTTCCCAGGGATTTGTGGCTGTGTGGATGCAAGAGAAGGAAGGGGAGAAATTGGCTTTGGCTTGCATTTTAATGTGAACCTGCTTAATTTTTGTGGGGTAACCAGCCACATGTACGGTAACAAACATGCTTAAGTTTATACACACCAAATGTTGCATGGACTGTCCCATAATCTCAATGTGCTAGTTTGGTCTTGTGAATTGCTCCCCCAAGCACTGGAATGCCCAAATTACCATTCACTCTATTTATGGCATGTCTCCGTTTCACACTTCCAGGACCGAATGCTGGAATTTCCTTTTAGACATCACCCTGAAATGCCAGCTAGGCGCTATTTTCAAGAGCTATATTAAGGTTTGTTCTGACCAGTGGCGGGAAGTTGATTTTTGCAGTATTAAAAGTGAATCAGCTTGTTTGCAGAACAAGACAGTCATTTCTGGGTAGACTGAGCTGAGTTAATGACTTTCTGTTAATATCCTCTGCAAGCACATTCCTTATGCCCCATGGCATTGCAGCTGCAGGGTTCATAAAGGCTCCCAAAAGACTTTTTTTCCTGAACATTGTACTTTCCCATGGATTTAAATTGACGCCCATGATTATTGGTCTGCAATCATATATAGGAGCCAAGGCTGTGGTTTCATCAGTTGAACACACTCTACAGTGGTTGGACTAGGATTTGGGAAGCCAGGGTTCAAATTCCCACTGGGATAGCACAGTAACCACAGTCTGAACATAAAAGCTAAAATAGTGATTTTTAGCACAACTAACTTACCCTGGGAGGTGGGGCAAGGGAGGGGAATTGGAGATGGATGGAACGTGGCCAATGGAATGGGCAGCGTGGATGCAATGATGTGGGAGCCTATTGGATAAAGTCCAATATAAATACGAATATAAATAGAGATTCACTATTAATGAGTCAACAACATGTTGCTACATACACCTATAATGGAACAGCAGCTATAAACAGCTACTCAGAAGTCAGTCTCATTAGGTTTGATGGGGTTTCTGTCAATTAAGTGTATGGAGGTTCATTTTAGTACAAAAGACCAATACAGCTACTGCTCAGGAAAACATGTGAAAAGAATTCCTTTCCGAGTACACACACACACACACACACACACACACACACACACACACAACCTCCCCCCCCCCAGGCCAACAATTTGCTCTCAGACAATGGGTGGGGGGTTCAATTTCTGATACTACATAGAAGGAATACAACTTTTAAAAGCCAGGAGAAATAAGGAGGAAATGGATGGGATAGGAAAATGAGGGAGGTTTGGCAGCCCTCAGGAGTCGCATAAAATTGAGGTCAGGAGATGCAATAGAGCCAAAAATGATTTGGCCAAAATACACGACTTTCCTTTTTGCTGTTCAGGTTCAAATTTTGTGGACTGTCTTGGATGGAAATTAAATACGTACTTCCAAGTCATACAGTTAAAAAAACTTATTTGTAAGTCCACAAAAGGAGTAATATGTTAATAGAATGAAGCCACTAATGGGACCTGTAGGGTTAGTTGTAGGGAATTATATTTTTAGAAATAAGTGTATAAAATGATGACTTATGACAAGTGAGTAAACAGGAGAAGTATGCACTATAAACATGTTGAAAGTGTTAAACTATATTTAGAGGCAATAATGTGGCTTCTGATATAATCAGCACGTGTCTGAAGGTGTCTTCAGAACCTGGCTGTGTGTAAAAGCTATCAATCAAGTCCTCTCAAAGGAATGGTATAAAATGCACAATTCCAGTACGTTATGCTTCTAAATGCAGCAGTTCTTTTATTGCCTAACTTATAGAAATATTTTTGTGAGTATCAAGACAAAATAGAAGTACTGTGCTGAAAACAGGTAATGAGCTTGTGTAAATCATTTGCACACGCAGAAATGTGTGTGCATGCGCGTCTATGCCCAGATGTGAGCTGAAAGCTGGCTGACTGCATCACTCCCTAGGCAGTGTACAGAGAGGCTGATCAGATTTGTAGACTTTTTGTGCATGTGGACCTCTGAGCCGACTCCAGTGTAGCTGCAGTCACCTCATGCCTAGTCGAGGAACAGAATCTCAAACTCCATAGAAGCACACAGTCCCTATCTCTGCTGCTAATTGCATATGTGGAGCAGACTGAGGAAGGTGCCAGAGAGCTAGCTGGGCTCGGGAACAGAAGCCTGCCTGGTAAGTGAAAGCTCACAAAGTTGCTTTCTTTATTTCTGTTTCCCTTTCGTGCTGATAAGAATCCTCTCCTTCCCTTTGCTCACTGTGCCTCAGAAGCTGAGGCAGCTTTGGGGCTGAGATGTGGATTTTTGCTTTCAGATATTTTTCACGGAGGCAGAGACACCCAGCATGTGCTTATGCCTACTTCGAACCAGAGCAAAGGCTTTCTCCATTGTTTTGCAGAATGCAACTGACAAGCTGCTGATTTCCCCTCTTTGCAGCTGTTTGCTCTTTACCATCTTTCTTTTTTCTTTTTTTTGCTTCGCAAAACTACTGCTGGAGCAGCGTGTGTGTAAATCTCACCACAGATAGATTGATGTGCACATGTGAGCCTGTTAATCTCATTTCCCCATGCGATTGCTCATTTAACTTTCTGTTTGAGTCCATGCTTCCTTTAATATAGCCCCCCTCCGCTTTAATGTTTTCGCTGTTTGTATTTCTGGGTGTTATCCTGTATTACTTCTCTTTGTGTCTTCTTTGTGTGCCTTCTCGCACTGCCAAGCTCTGATATCCTGGGCTGATGTTTCTACTCCCCCCACCCCACCTCCCACCCCCTCCGCAATTCCATATCAGACCCTGAGATCAGTGTAATTTCTTCTATCTGGGAATTGTGGAAGCCCTCAACTTGCTTATTTAAGAGATCTAATCCTTTTGCTTTGTTGAACTCCTTGATATAATCGCCAACAATAATAATCGTAATCTGGGTTGGGGAAAGATAGGGCTTTGTCTATTGCATGCTCTCTGCTTAATTATACTTAAACACTGCAAAATCGTATCCTGTAGGGACTGAGAAGCGGGGAGGAAGGGGGGAGCTATTGTGGAAGAGATTTCACATGGGCTGGAAGATAACTCTCTCGGGAGTGGTAATCGCATGGAAGCCAGCGGATGCTAATTGGTGCTACCTTGAAATTGAGTTCCATTTGTTATGCTACAGCATGTTAGTGTTTGACAACATTGTAGAAAACTGAGCAGCCAGCACGGCAGGCTGCGTGCCAGGATCCCAGCTCTTAGCACAAGCGGTCTTCAGGATATTGCTCTGGACAGAATCCAGGATGTTTGTTCCCTCAGGTGAAGTGCAAAAATTCTACGCTGTTCTAAGTGCTTAGGAATCTGACCATGTAAAATCCCCCCCCACCTATTCTTCATAAACTTGGAAGGAGATGCAGATCTGCACTTTAAATTGAATCAATAGACCAGTCCATCAAATGCTTTCTTAAATTTACTTCCCCCCCTCCTCCTCCCCCATCAAGTGGTGCGGCTCTTCTGTCAGATGCATGACCCAGAATTACCTGACCCGAGCGTTGAACCTGATCACTGTAGCTGTTTGGTTTAATGGGATTTTATGGTGCAAGGCATTCTGTGACTTGGGTCATTGGTGGAGAGGCAGCAGGGGGGAGAAGGTGCTTGCCATTTGCCTGCAAAATCTCTGGGATCAGAGACTTATGCATGCCTGTGAAAATGGTTGCTGTGCATTACATTCTAAGGGTGAGACCTCTCCTTTTTTTGCAAGCTAATGGAGACAGCAGGCATACCAAACAACACAGGAACAGACCCTCCTCCCTCATCCAGCTGAGCTCAAGTGACAGCTCCAGCTCTGCTTCACAGACAAAGAGCATTACCAGGGCACACAATGATGATTCTTCACTTAAGGGCTTGAGATGCAACAAGGGATTAAGGAAAGTGCCACCCCCAATTCCTATGGAGGGTGGAGCCTTTCCCCCATCAATGGATGGCAAAAAGCCAGTTTAAATAATGATGCTGCTGATCCCTAGAGAGAACAGTAGCAGAGGAGGGCAGGGCTCCTGCACCTTTTATTAGCTGTGCAGAAGATGGGATTTTAACAGTCAGTGGTAAGAAAAACTTCACTTGCTGACACGTCTTCTTCTGCACTATTTCTAAAGGAACTGATATGCTGTTTTTCTCTAGATACCCGGTCACTCTACTGACCCAGTGAATACTTTTCACAGCGCCGGCCCTACAATTAGGCAAAGGGAGGAAGTCACCTAAGATAGCTGATTACGGGAGACATGAAAAAGGCAGCAAATGGACAAGTTGTCAGCAGTCTTATTACAAAACACTTGTAGAATTTTCTGTCTCAGGTGACAAAACAATTTGGCTGGTGTTACACCTTACTTTGGGGAGGCGGGCACCGTTTGCTGCTCCACCTCAAGCACCAAAATGTCTTGGGCCAACCCTGACTTCTTAGGACCTTGGAGATTCTTGAATTTGACAGGCATCAGTTAAATCTGATGAAGACATACCCTGAATGCCTTCCTCCTAGGATGCCTTTTCACTATGGACATTACACTGGGCTGCTCAACATGGCCTGGTTGGTTGACCTTTTCTCCCACACTGATAGGTCTTCAGTTAGGCCAGAAAAAAACCCCCAGTGTTTTTTAAAGAACATTTCTTCAATACAGTACCAAAAGAAATCGGTGCAAGAGCTATAGCAATGTTAGCAATGCAGGGTAAATGGGTACTCTCTGTTTAGAAACAACAGGAACTTGTGCCTTTGGTATACACCCCTAAGGCATTTATTCTAATAGAGTTTTGAAGCAGAAAGACAAGTGCTCTTGAGGAGTAATCACAGGTGGTGTGAGGGCTGCCCCCCGTCTTTCCTAAATTACACCTTTGAGGCTCATCATCTTTCCTGTCTCTTCTTTCTTAGCAATGGTTTGGTGCCTTTCATAGCAACATGACAGCTTTCCACATAACTCACCTCCTTGCCAGGCCAGGATTTCAACCTGCCACACACCTGTTAAAGGCACAAAAAAGCCCTTCAAGGACAACTAACTCTGGACAACCAAAAGTTCTTTCCAGCTTTCATATCACTCTGGGGTATAGGATTGGGGTTAGGTTCCTAGGTTTGGTGCTGGGAATGTAAGGAAGGAAGGAAGGAAGGAAGGAAGGAAGGAAGGAAGGAAGGAAGGAAGGAAGGAAGGAAAGAAGGAAGGAAGGAAGGAAGGAAGGAAGGAAGGAAGGAAGGAAGGAAGGAAGGAAGAAAGAGAGCTTTGGTGGCTAAACCCCATTAGATCTTTTATTGAAGTACAGTCCTGGAATGAACTGAGATGATCGATCCTGAGTCATGAATGATACAGTACTGAGGCATTAATGAATTCATAGTAATAGTTCCCTCCAATTGCAAAGACAGTAAATCTGTACGGACCAGCAAGAGGACTGTATCCTAGCTTTGGCTAATATCTGGATCCCAGACTGAAACGGGCAGCTTCAGGCTCAGGCTGGATTGGGTTGACTGCCCTGGATCAACCCAGGTCAGCTCAGCTCACCCAAAGTGATCTGGAGTTGTCAGAAGGTGGGGCAGCTGTGGGGGTCAGGGGAAGGAGAAGGAGAGGCAGGCAGCCCCCACAAGGTTTAGGGCACTGAAACAAAGCCACTCATGGACAAGATAAGGGTGTCTGTATACATGGAAACTCCCCAAGTAGACAGATAGTATTTGGTTTCCTTAAGAGCCTAAAAGCTCCTCCAACAAGACGAGTGCATGTATGAAGTCCATCTGTTGGAGCAGAACTGGTTAGAAGTGTGCATGCACACGAAAACTCATACCTATGACGAACTTAGTTGGTCTCTAAGGTGCTACTGGAAGGATTTTTTTTTTGTTAGGGTCAGTGACAAAAGAGAAAGATGGTGTCAACACAGTGGGTAGAGTGCTGGACATGGGTTTAAATCTTCACTGAGCCATGAATCTCTTGGGTCAGTCAGCTTCTCTCAGCCTAACATACCTCACAGCATTGTTGGGAGGATGAAATGGGCAGGAGGAGAACCATGTACACCAGGCACCCCCAAACTTCAGCCCTCCAGATGTTTTGGACTACAGTTTCCATCTTCCCCGACCACTGGTCCTGTTAGCTAGGGATCATGGGAGTTGTAGGCCAAAACGTCTGGAGGGCCGCAGTTTGGTGGTGCCTGATATACACCACCTCAGGCTCCTTGGGAAAGGAAAGGTGGGATGGAAATGTAACAATAAATATATTGCAGCAAGTGGAGGGGAAAATAAGAACTCTACCCAATAGCACTGGAAGGAGGTGGCCACCCCCCATAGCTGTACTGTTCAGGTTTGCAGGAATCCTGGCATCCTGTCTGATGCATGGAACTTGAGTGCCCAGATTCAGGGCTGAGTACACAACTAGCTGCACCTCTTTGCTACAGCACAAGGCAGGGAGATGAAAGCCTCCACTGGTGCTGCACCACTGTAGTTGGGAGCCACTGCCATTGTCCTCATTCACTGCCATAAGAACAGCCATTCTGGATCAGACCAAAAGCTTTTCTAATCCAGCATCCTGTTACTCACTACCACCAACCAGGTGTCAATAGGAAGCCCACGGGGGGGGGGGACATGCGGGCGACACTGCTGTTCTCCAATTTGCACACAGCTCTTTTGAGTCCTTTCCTGAAATTAAAACCTGAGACAAATCGGCACAAGAAATGGGAAATCTCTCTTTGCTTCCATCAGCCTGGGTCGCTTTCTTCTGAATGCTCCTGATGTAAGCCTGGTCCCAGGGGACCCAGCTACATGCAGGCCGGTTGGCCATGAAGAGGCAGGTGGGAGGGGGAGCCAGAGTTAAACATCCGCATTCAAAGTTAGTCAGCTTCTTAGAAGTTTACCAGACTAAGCTGGCTAGTTGCTGGCAGTCTGTGGACAATTTGGAAGCAGCTGTCTAACTCCGGCAGGGATTGAGCCATGTGTATTCATCATTATTGAGTCATTTACAGATGTTGCTACAATGCATTATGGCAAAATGTCGGGAGGTTAGCACACAGCCACAAACTATAATTATGCTCAGCGTGGCTTATAATAGCTTATTAGATTGTCATCTGTTAAGCGTAAAGCATTGACAACTGTTACTACCACATTTATAATGCCCCAGAGAGCCTACTGATTAAGGCACAAAGCAGCCTGATTATCATGAAGGGAATGTGGGTTCTCATGGGGGAAACTGATTTCTGCCATCCTGCTTTTTATAGAGAGCTTGTTGTTTGGTGTGCGGCAAAAGGCAAATACTTTTTTTGCCCAGGGCAGGGAATGGTCAGAGGCTATAGAGGCCTGGCTCAAGGATGGGTAGCAAATGTCTTTGATCCAAGTTCATTGCACCCTAGCACTGTTCATCTGTGTGTGTGTGTGTGTGTGAGAGAGAGAGAGAGAGAGAGAGAGACTCAAAATAGTAGCATACCAAGGAAAACAGTCGTTCACAAACACAATGTGACATGACATGGCCAAGGCACAGGATCAGATCTTTACCTCATAAAAAAATCAAGTGAAAATTGGCCTTCAGCCTTGCCATAATGAGATTGATTTTCTTAGCTACATAATATATTATTTATTAGTCGCAAAATGCCCTTCATTATGACGGGTGGAATGGGAGCATATAAGTGTGCAAGAAAGGAAGACTTGTGGGCTTCAGTCTACCAGCCTCTAGGTGCACAGAGACACATTGCACCCTGTGGAGGAATGTCTGTGAGGGAGAGTCAGGCCATGCAGGATCAGGAATGAAAGGTAGGCTTTGCCTTCACCGTCACACGGTCCCCAAGTGCTAAACCTTACTTTTCCTGTAAGTGTGAATGGCAAGTGTCCATGTTTGTAGAATAAAATAAAGGGGTGCCATTGGGACAACACTGGGATGAGGGAGTGAAGCTCTTTTCTACCCAGGTGACCTCAGCTTCTACCTCCTTCCGTCTGCACAGTCCCGTCCTGTAAAGTCAGACAGAATGTTAGATGAATGGGATGGAACATTGATAGATACTGTTCTTCTATATCATCTTCTATGATGCTTCCATTCTTTGAGAAGGAAGGAAGGTCTCCACCACATTTTGAACAATGCTAAAAGAAGCGCCAGGTGTTCATGACACTATTCACCATGTTATAGCATGGCTGTCGACTTGCTTAAATTTAAATTTCTAGCTCAATATCCATATCTGCATGTGGAAAGTAATTGTTTTCCAGTCCTTACAGAATTTATAGGTATATTGACAGAGCCAAAAGGCTAAGGAAAAGGCTGAGAACCATCATATTTCCTATCCCTCATACCAAGAACAACGTTAGATCTCATTGGGATTTAATTGGATGCAAAGTACAATAATAGGCTTATGAATCTTGAATATTTCCCATTTCTAACCCCCACCCCTACAAAAGTATATTCTGCGGAGTTGATAAATGGTTTATTTTACATTCTGCTGCCTGTTTTTGCACTATTTGGCTAGGAGGATTATTATTTTTTAGCCTGGGGTTTCTTTCTCCAGTAATTCTGAGTGTATTTTCTTCTTTCTTTTTCTTTCCACCTCACCCATGATCTGATATAGAATTGATATGAACACATTAAGATGTGCTGCCTACCGGTCACAGTGTAGTGAGCTATAGAAAGAGAGCAAAGCACAACACTGCCTTTCACTAGGCACAACAATGAGTGAGACTATCAGTCAGCTATATCTATCCATTGTGCCATATGGACAATGTAAGCCGAAACATCCTTTAGGAGTGGATGGCATTCCTAAACACCCTTCCTACCTCAACTACACATACAGTATATATTTAAAAAGTTTCAAACTGGTTAGCGAAGATCCTTGAGAATAAAGGCAGAGTTATTTTATCTTTTTAAAGATTTACTCTGCATTATGTTTAAAACTGGAGTCCCACACTATTGTTTGTTTGTAAACATGAAAGCAATACTGTATTGGCCATGCCTTATGAAAATGCTTGCTTGTTGAATAAGAGCAAGGGCAACTGACAGTAATTTAACCGAATAAGTCTTTTTCAGTAAAATCGCTGACACTTGCCCTTGCTTTTACTTGCCCTCATTTGACCTCACTGACATGCAAAACCTGATTGGCTGTGATCTCAGGGGGAGTTCATCACGTGTTCCAAGAATAGGTATGGGAGTTGTGGGGCAATGTGAGCTATCCCTGCCCACCGCTGCTGCAACAGGGGTTGGGGTGGGCTGGGCAGTGGCTAATGACTTGAACACGTGACCTGTTTTGAATGTCTGGGCCCCCTTTTATTTAGCAGCAGCATCCCATCAGGCACGGCATCGTGATATCGTCCCCTTAGCTCACATGACTGGACTGAGTCACCCTTATGACTAATTTAGGGATCTGAAGCAGCAGCCAAGAGAAACAATGTTGCTGAACATGATTGGGGGGGAAATGAATGCAGTATGCTTACAGTCTAGGGTTAGAATTAGAGTGCCCATTCCATTCATGGAAGGGACTGAGATCCAAGAGAGGCTGCTGATGGAGGAAGTTACAGGTAAGGTGTACGTGGGAGGGGAATAAATGACTTTTTTGCAGCGCCTTGGGCCACCTCCCATGTACAGTAGAAGGTCCCCTGTAAGATATCATCTTTAGTTAAAATACATTCAGGCAGTCCGTGGTCAGTGTTGATCCCAAAGCCAAGACAAAGGAAGATGCCCTGTGCTTGAAGGAAACACCCATGTCTGCATAGGACTATCTACCTCAGGAACCACAGATGTCATAAAACCAATCCCAATGTTTTTTCTTACAGATGCAGGGGTCCAATTAAAGAGTTAGTCATAGACTGTCAGAGTTGTCTCCCCCTGGGAGTGATGTAGGCATATGATTAAGTACATCACACTTACCACAGGGAAGATAGAGGATAATCAATGTTACCTCCTGTCTGTGGGAGATTCCTAAGTGAAAGTGGAGAGAATAAGGAATTTATCAAGGGTCTCCTTGCTTCCCACTTCAGGGATTATATGTGTAACGACATTAATGATTTGCCTTGGAAGGGAAGAGTTCAGATTGACTCTCATGGGGGCTGATAAAAGCCAAATTGGATGAGCCCTCCTGGGGAGGAAAAGCCTAACTCTCTAATGCTGTTTTTCTCAGCTGCCAGCCACATCCAGTCTGAAGGTTCTGTGAGAGACGAGGAGCACAAAAATACAATACTGTACAGAAGGATCCATTACCTCATGCATCTTAACTCTGCTGCATAATTACAGTGGCAACTCTGAGCTAATATTGCTTTGCTGGATCCCTGATTAGGCATTCAGGATTCTTCAGCTGTGGTTTGCCTGTGGGGAACCCTTTAAGGAAACGACAGTTCTCTTCAGGCGTTCCAGTTGCGTGCAAGAGCAACTTCAAGCCTTCTATGAGTTGCAGAGTGAATTTCTGAAGCAGGGAACCTCCTGGACTCATGGAAGCTCCTTTGCAGTTAAAATGAGGGTTCTAAATTGTGATGGGCACATCTGTCAATTTCTGTTTCTCCCAGTTTATCATTTTCCCAATCTTGAGTTCAGTTCTCCATATTTTCACATCACTGTGCAACCTTTTTTTTAAAAAAGACCGCATGTGCTTCCCCCCACAATATACACATTCCAGTATGCAGTTTTTACTAATACATACATTTTTTTGCAAGCCATTTCCCCTAACATAATGCATTTTTGTTTGCCATTTCCACTAATACATGTACATGCATTTATCTGCACACTTCATCCCAGCAGGTGCATTTTTGTACACATTGCATGACTGGAGAACTACACTGTAAAGTTTGGAGAGCTGTGGATTTCAAAGGATGGCAGTGTTTCACCTCACATATAGTTTTGGAAAGTATGGATTAGATAGGTTTGCCTGTAGATGTGAACTGATTTGAATTTATCTCCCATCCTAGTTGTAAATCAGATGGGGGCTTCTGCACAAATACAAGAGGGTTCCCACTTCAGAAGTTCACCATCCAACTCGTGGAGCGTGAGCAGAGCTCAGCCTGCTGTTTCTCCACGCAAGCAGAATGCCTGAGCTGGAGTTGGGTTCCAAATATGTTACAGGTGCCTTGAAACAGACCACCTTGCAGTAAAATCCTTTCTGCTAGGGCCAGACTCCAGGTTGCCTACAGGAGGGATTTAAGCACAAATCAGAAATTTAGGTCCTTTAAAAAAAATGACTTTTTGCAGTTGAGGGAACGATGTGAAAGGCACTGAAAAGTGTGGGATGAAAAATGATTAATGGGAAGACATACAAGCAATCAGGATGAATGATCTTCCCAAACAAATCAGAACAAATGGTCGATGTGGACTAGCCTTTGTCTAAGTTTTGTGTACACAAATCAGGTGCAGCTCAGTAAACAACTCGGTTGCAGAAGGTACCAGAGTGATAGTTCTTCTTGACTATCCTGTCCCTTAGTTCAGTTCTTTATTAATCATAACAAGTTAGTCAACCACTGTCCCTACACTATCTTCAAGCCTTCTTGAGGTGTTTCCTTTTCAACTGTCCTACAGAGAATTTGTTATTTGCTGCTGCTGCTTCTTCTTTTTTAAAAAGCTTCAGTACAAAAGGCTGGTTGGCAAGAAGCCTCCTCAGGTGCTGGTGTGTTTATGGTGTCTAAATAGGAGCAGACAGACAGTTTAGCTGGCTTACTGCTCTATTCTTCTCCTGACAATAGTAGAAATACAGACTGAAAAGAAAGCAGGTGTGTGCTACACGGGGGGGGGGGGGGGCTTTTTCCTTTTGCTCTGGAGGTGGGGAGGGAGCAACAAAGCAGGGACATTCATAAGGCAGGAATGAGATGGGAAGAACACTGGAAGGAGGCATTGGCCCAGTGTGGTGTTGTGGTTCAGGTCTTTAGCTAGAATAATGCGAGGACTAGAGGGGAATATTATTGAGCAGGGAAGTTTGTGTGAAAGGCTGTAGCGGTAGCACACTGAATCTATTGAAGAAATAATCTAATTGCCCCTTTTTGCAAATTGCTTTGTTGCCTTCCATAATTCCCCTCTTCCCACTTCACATCTAATGGTGTTTGGCATATAACTGAGCTGCAGTTTTTTTTATTTCCCAGGGCAAATAACTTGCTTAATTCGAAGCTGTATAACTAAAATATTTGAGAGTGTGTTCCTTCCAATAGGCTGTGAAACTCTTGCCCCTCTTCTTACCAAGAGAATCATGAAGAGATTTTCACATACACACAGAGATATTCTTTTGGATGCTGTCCCTAACTTACTCACACGCATACTCATCTTCTGTTGCATAAGAGTTGCATAAGGTCATATGACACATAAGAACAGCTTTACTGGGTTAGATCAATAAGCACATCTAGTGCACTTTTCAGACAGATGCAATTAACAGGGGCTCCTGCCTCTGACTAAGACTGTTCTTATTTTATTTATTTCCATTATTTATTTAAAATGTTTTTGTGCCACCCTTCAATCCACATTTTTTCATCTATATCTATATACCTATATCTATCTGCATATTTCTACACACACACACACACACACACACACACACACACGGCTGCCACCCTGCTCATGTTGCTCAACAAGCCTGCCAAACCTCCCACATTTTGCCAACCCCTAAACCACTTGCAAACCCCCATCCTTTATATCTCATCTAAACCTCCACATCCCTTCACAGCTCCTCCAACCCCTGCTACCCTGCTACCCCCACCCCATTGCCAACCTTCACGCCCCACAGTTTGCTCCAAACTCCCTCACCCACAACCCTCACAGATCAGTCCTAAGTTTGCACAGCCGCTGTCACTCATTTTCTCTCCTCTCCATGCTGCTAACAGAAGGAAATGGGTAGTGGCATGGGGCAAAGGAAAAACACTTGCTCCTCGTCAGTCCCCTCTCCTCCATGAGTGGGTGATTGTGATTGGGATGAATTGGGAGTGGGAAGGGGGAGTTCGTGGCACACTGTGGGCAGCAGTGACAATGATAGTCACAGGGAGTAAATGAAAGCCTGCAGGCCACCAAACCGCTAGGATGCCTCTTAGGGCCCAAGGAGGTAGTTGCAGGTATTTTTAATCTCTTTGTTGAAAATCACCCAGTAAAGGTAAAGGTAAAGGGACCCCTGACCATTAGGTCCAGTCACGGATGGCTCTGGGGTTGCGGCGCTCATCTCGCTTTACTGGCCGAGGGAGCTGGCGTACAGCTTCCAGGTCATGTGGCCAGCATGACAAAGCTGCTTCTGGTGAACCAGAGCAGCACATGGAAACGCCGTTTACCTTCCTGCTGTAGCGGTACCTATTTATCTACTTGCACTTTGACGTGCTTTCGAACTGCTAGGTTGGCAGGAGCTGGGACCAAGCAACGGGAGCTCACCCTGTCGCGGGGATTCGAACCGCCACCTTCTGATCAGCAAGCCCTAGGCTCTGTGGTTTAACCCACAGTGCCACCCGCGTCTAGGCACAGCACTAGAATACATTAAATGTCACCATCTTGTGACATTGAGTTTCACAGATGTGCTGCATTATAAGACCGTCCCTTTTGTTTGCTTTGCTCCCTGAGTTTATTACATTTCTTCAGTCACCTAATTATTGTATTAGAATGATACCAAATAAAAGAAGCCCCATTAGAAACTAGACGGGTTCCGCTGATGCACCTGTGCAACTCTGACCTTGCTGCCTTCCCATCCCTCCTTGTCCAAGTGTGTGGCAGTGGTGCTCCTGCTGGGAGACCATTGGCTGGTATGGTTCTGCCTCACCTGCCATACAGGGTGAGTTGCTCCGGGTGCTGCCTTGCCAGCTCCAACTCCCTAGCAATTCCTTCCTTTATTCTTTCAAGGCTGAATAGTAAAGAGTGTCCTGTTCCTTTTGCTCTTTTTTGTGCTAGTTGTAGAGGCTACATAAATTCTTAGTAATAATGATGATAGTAATGATACTCTATATATTGCTGTGAATTCGAAAAGGGAATTAAAAGTACATTTTAAGTCTCCTTTTTAAAAGCCACCCAGGACTTCTTAAGAATATGTTGGAACCTGGTGCAGGACTTTCTGGGGGGAATTGTGCCAGCCTTTGCTAGGCAGAAAGCTAGACTAATGAAATTTTCTAAATGCCCTGACCTTAATACTCATTAAGCTATGAATTTGCAAAATGTGGCTTTTCCAGTGGTTCACACACTTTCTCCTCAGTGCTTTAGGCATGTGACTCACATGCTAAATTCAAGATTCTCCACCTGCAGACTTCAGGAGTAAAGACATATCCAGTCTTTCATAAAATGTATTCCAGTCCCAGAGGCATAGATTCTTTGATAGCATGGCTGTTTAGCAGCATGGCTGTGTTGACATGCGGTATGTGGATGGAGATTTTTAGGTGGGCTTTTGTACATGATGCTTTCTAATAAAGGTAAAGGTAAAGGGACCCCTGACCATTAGGTCCAGTCGTGACCGATTCTGGGGTTGCGGCGCTCATCTCGCTTTATTGGCTGAGGGAGCCGGCGTACAGCTTCCAGGTCATGTGGCCAGGATGACTAAGCCGCTTCTGGCCAGGGGCGTAGGAAGATAGGGGCAGTGGGGGTGGAGCGCCCCAAGTGGCGTGATCCGAGGGCGCCATCGTGGCTGCCCGCCCCCAAACCGCGTGCCCCACCTCCACTGCAAAATGCGTGCTCTGCCCCTGCGCACGGTGCGCCCCACCCTCAGAATGCGTGCCACGTCCCTGGGGGCAGCACACCTGCTCTCCGCCCCCAGTGGCAGAGCATGAAGCTCTGCCGCTGCTTCTGGTGAACCAGAGCAGCACACAGAAACACTGTTTACCTTCCCGCTGGAGCGGTACCTATTTATCTACTTGCACTTTGACATGCTTTCGAACTGCTAGGTTGGCAGGAGCTGGGACCGAGCAATGGGAGCTCACCCCGTTGTGGGGATTCAAACCGCCGACCTTCTGATCGGCAAGCCCTAGGCTCTGTGGATTAACCCACAGCACCACCGCATCCAATAAAGGTATTAATCTCAAAATAAGATGGAAGTGTGAAGTGGTCTTGGGATAAAATAAGCCAGCAAATAATGAGAACAAACAAACTGTTCAGAAACAGTCCACAGCCATAAAGTTTGCAGCTAGTGGAGCTTTTAAAAGCACACAGACCATGCTAGTATGTATCTTTAAAAAATAAAAATTGTTTCCCTAGGTAGCTACTCCTTCTCCTCCCACCTCAAGCTACTCAAGCTTCTTCTTCATTTTTCGTGGATTAGCTTTATAGTTGATCTCTGTGAATGGTATGCAGTGCTGGTCAAAGAAATTTTGGCACCTGAGGCAGCAAAGCACAAAATGGCACCCCTGCTGCCAGTTGAGGTGAGAGAGGTGAATGAAGATCAGCTTCAGTATGAAAGGGGAAAGTGAAGATCAGAGCCTGGAAATCAAAAGGGGAGAGTGAAGATCAGCCTAGGAACGAAAGGGGAAATTGGAGATCAGCTTTGGAATGAGATGGCGGCAGTGTAGGAGGAAGCGATAGCAGAGGCAGGAGGAGGCAGATTTGCCACCCCTCTTAGGGGTCGCAATCTGCTGCCTGATGAGGCTTCCTCACCCAGCTTCATAGGTAAACTGGCCCTGATGGTACCCCACCATATTGCTATATAGTCATATTTGGCCATGTGATAGCATCCCAAGCAAAGAATGCCAAGTGAAAGCAATTGAAGGTAATGGCAAGTGAGAGAAATGTAAATAAGGAAATGTTTTTTCAATGAGTGCTGTAAAGGGGAGGCATTTTTACGCACCACTAAAAAGAGCAATGAAAAACTTAAGTATTTTTAGCTCAGCTCTTAGATAATGTTTAATCACATACTTGATAACCCAGCATGAAATTTAAGTAAGAATATATTGATCCCGGTTCTCGACATTTCCCAGAGCTGTATAAGAAGTCAGTGCTAGTGGTTCTACCAAGTTGCCACCATGTCAGATTTGCCATGCCAGATGGCCTTCTGCTGGACTTACATAAAGTTTAAAGTTGAAACATTAGTAGCCTGGATGGCCTTGTGAACAGAACTGACATGCTTCCTATAATTATTTGGGGGGGGGAGCTATCAGGAGAGGGGAAAATAATAATAATAATTTATTATTTATACCCCGCCCATCTGGCTGAGTCTCCCCAGCCACTCTGGGCGGCTCCCAATCGAGTATTAAAACAATACTAAATGCTTGTGCAAAGGCAGGTTAGAGATGTATGGATCTTTCAATTCAGGCTTCTCCCAGTTTCTCATTTTTCTGATCTTATGTTCAGTATACCTCATTTCTGCATCGGTTTGAATTTTTATATTCAAGTAATCATTAAAATTGGTCCACATTTTAGTGCACAGTTCTCCCAATTTAAGGATTTTGTGTTGATATGAGTTTGGGGGAGGTTGGGGAACTGGTCAGGTAAGTATGGTACCTTTGAAGATAAAAACCAGATGGCCACTTTAGTGCTCTGCTGAGCACTTCACAGGGGTGAGCTGGTTGCAATAGCTGCATCTAGGTGAGAAAGAATGAAAAGGGCATCAAGCAGGGTTGGACTGGGGAGTTGCTTTGTGAGTTGGAACCTCCCTCGTTCTTTTGAAAGCTATATTTTGAAAGCTTTTTATTAACTTGTAATTTTATTCTTCCTGCTTTTATGACTACTTTTGTTCTTACTTTTAGTTTGATGCTTTGTATGTTTGATTCTTTCTTTTTTTGTAAAGTTCATTAGGAAGAAAAATCTGTGTTCCATTTCCTTGAAGTTCCCTTTGCATGCATGGCTTGTGCTTGTGGCAAATGCCCTCAATAAAGGTGGCTGTGGTAGTAATGTGACCAGGTTTGGGCTGCTTTAACACCCAACCTGACTTGAGAGGTCCGAGTTCTCTGTTTGTGGTAGTGTTTACTCATGTTAACTGTGACTGCTTATCCCTTCAAAAACAAAGTAAAAATAAGGCACATTGGATTGGAAACAAAACAAAACAAAAGTTTTAGTAATACACACTCAAAGAGGGTTAAAGCTTACTGGTTACTCCGATTAACAACACTTTGTTGCAATCAAAAGAGCTTCTACAAAAGTAATTGAGAACTTTATTTATCACTTTCTCTTTAAACCTGTTTCTAAATAAACTGTTTCCTCCAAGAATGGCTATTAGTGCTAATAAGCCAGTAGAAGACTTCCAGCCCCATTTCCAGGATCTTTTCCTTCCCCTGAAGGAAATAATCTGGGTTGCCCTTTCTAGCAACTCCCTAACCACATAGCTAATCCCCTTTCCAAGCCCGAACTGTCAGGTTCCTTATTTAACTCTCTGCTCCCTCTGGGTTGCTTGACATTCCGCCCAGTCCTGATTGGCTGCAGGGTCTCGAGGGGGATGACCCAAGGGCTGTCCATCACAGTGCTGCCTAGGATGTGCCAGGATATGTCTCTTGGATCTTTGCTGATCTATGGATGATGTTGGCTGGGATGCTAATAGACCGTGATAGTCTCCATATGTTGGACTAGAAGAGTCCTCCAAATGCCACCTGTTTGCTAATTTCCCCAGTGCACATCTTTTCTCCAACAATCCAGAATTTCCATCTGTTCCTCAAAATCTCTCTCTTGCCAAGAGTTACTTGAGTGAAGAGAAGACAGATGCTTCACCGCATCTACTCCAGCTGCTAAGTGTCTGTACGCATCTTCAAGTTCCACACACGTTGCCTCCTTTTGACTCCTCCCTGAATGTACAACTCTTAATTTCATGTATAGGCAAACAATAGTCCCATCCTTTTTAGAGACACAGAGCAGGAATCAATAACTTTTGCCCAAGGGCCAAATCTGTCCCCTCCCCCCAACTCAGAGAACAATCTGGTCCCATAGATATGTGAAGGCAGCAGCACCTGTGATCATGGAACGAGTCGATGTGACACTTCTGGAAGGTGCTGATGCAGATGAATTTGTCCTCCTAGTAAATCTAGTCGCTAGAGGAGGGCATAGAATCACAGTTGTTGAAGGGAATGAGAAGGCCTCTAACCCTGTCCAGCCCCTTGCTGTGAATCTGTCCCATCCCCACACAGATACTGCCATACAGCCCCAATTGTAACACCAGCAATAAGCAGGTACATAGCAGAAAATGGAGATTGTAGGGGACTGAAGCAAGCCAAAAAGCACTTGAGTTGTTTAGGGCAGTGTTTCTCAACCAGTGTGCCTCCAGATGTTTTGGGACTACAACTCCCATCATCCCTAGCTAGCAAGACCAGTGGTCAGGAATTATGGGAGTTGTAGTCCCAAAACATCTGGAGGCACACTGGTTGAGAAACACTGGTTTAGGGCAGGGCCACAGCTCATAAGCTTTGCATGCAGATGGTCCCAAGTTCAACCCCCAGGATCTGCATGTAGGGCTGTTGCCCTGACTGAAACTCTGGAATGGGTATGCAAAATCAGGGTATGCAAAACTGAGCCAGAGCTGCCAATGTCTGACTCCATATAAGGAGTCTGTGTTCCTGTCTCCTCTCATTTGAAGAAAACTTGTTGTTGTTGTTGTTTTATTTTGTATACTGCCCTTAATCTGAAGATTCCAGGTTGGTTCACAACAGAAAAATACAAAATGAGAATACAAGATATGTAATAAAGCAAATGCAAACCAATAATGCCCCCGCCCACCAACACATTAAAAAAGCCATAGAATGTTAATTAGCCAGACTATGTTTCAAAAGACTGCTGGTCTCAAGACTGCCTTTGTTCTATGTTTAAGCAGATGACAAAGAAGAAGAAAAGCCCTTTGCAGATACAGTCTTGTAGTGCAGATGATACTGATTCAAGAACAGTGTCTTCCTTAAGGGCATCACAAAGATACACACATACTTTGCTTCTGTAATTTAGAGGCAGACACACAGACTCGTAAATCCATCGTGCGCCATGTCTTAATGACATGAGGGGCTTTATGAGAAGAAGGTCCAGCTCGGACAAATTGTGCTCCATGGATGGGCCAGACAAAAGCAATGCTGCAGAAAAAAATAAAATAAAAGTGCCTCATCCATCTCTTTGCATTGCCCTTTTTGTCTTGCTTGCTGCATTAAGAGTACAGGGTGTGCCTCTAATTGTGTGTCTTCAAGGATGACATCAGCATGTGTTGGGATGAAGCAGCAGCTATGATAAAACCTGAGCTTTCAGAAGCGCCTTTACAAACAGAGCTGCTGTTAGGCATTTGGGCACTTTAAAATCCTCCTGAACCTGAGAGCCCATCATGCACCACAGCTTGTCTCACTCAGTTTGGCCATTGTCCTTTGCATCAGCTGGCTGCCCTTCCCTTTCCAATCCACCAGTGACCAGGTCCCCAAATTCTGACTAGTTCCTCATTCTAGTGGTCACTCACATTTGGCCTCATGCCTACCAGATTCCTCTCTGATTTCCAGCCCTTTGAATCCATGGCATCACTTTCCCCAAAGTGGTGCCCTCCAGATATTTCAGACCACGCTGATGGGAGCTGTATTCTGGAACAACTGGAGGGCACCCAGGCTGGAGGGAAGGCTGTTGTTGTGGGTCCATCACTCCTCTCTCCACCTGATGAAACTGCAGAATTGTTACCCGATGCAAGCAGTTTCCTTAGGCTTGGTCACTGTTAAAGCATGACAAATGTTTGCTTTCTCCGTTACTGCATTTCCTTTGTGTGGGAATGCGGTTATATAAACCCATCCATCCATATACATATATGAATTTATCCAGGCTCCAAGGATTTTCCTAAGAACAGCACTGTTTATTGCTTTTTAATTCACTCTATTAGTAATGCACTATTAGGAAAGCTGCATTAACCTTTCCTAGTACAGCCATTTTTGGAAACAACACAGCACAATAGCGAGGGTTTGTTGGGTGACAGGAGACAATTTCAAAAGCTCCTTAAAGCTACGCTTTAGTGACTAACACATTGCTGAGAATCTGCGCTCTCTTTCCTATTATGAGGGACTTCTTGAGTACACTTTAAAGGGCCAAACTAGAAATGACATTATAAATGCATCTTTGCATTTACAGTGTAGTGCTCTTGTTTTAAATGTAAGCACTATAGTTGGTATGTGTGTATTGTGGGGGTGGGGAGTAATAATTACTGGAATCACAGAAGATCCGGAATGGAGATGTAACTCTTTCCTTCTCTACTGTGGTCCTCAGGGGAAATGCTGGTATTTCTTTTGGGGCGAGGAATCCTGCATTGCTGCTAACTGGAATTTCCCCCCCAGGACAAGGAACACCTTCAGAGGAGGGATTTTCTTCAGAACTGAGGTTAAACTCCCCCTTCCACACCTGCTATGATCCTAATAACTATTGTCAGCCTCCCCTGCTGATGCTATTTGGATTTTTTAAAAGCAAAAAAACAAAACAAAACCATGCACATTCAATGAAATGATGGATATAATGTAATGCCTAGTTTAAGAACATAAGAAGAGTATGGTGGATCAGGCCAGTGACTCATCTGGTCCAGCATCCTGTTCTCAGGATGGTCAACCATATGTCAATCAGAAGCCAGCAAGCAGAACCTGAAGGCAACAGCACTCTCCCACACTGGTGAGTGAGAGCCTGTGTGGTGTAGTGGTTAAGAGTGGTAGACTCATAATCTGGTGAACCAGGTTCGCGTCTGCGCTCCTCCACATGCACCTGCTGGGTGACCTTGGGCTAGTCACACTTCTTTGAAGTCTCCCAGCCCCACTCACCTCACAGAGTGTTTGTTGTGGGGGAAGAAGGGAAAGGAGAATGTTAGCTGCTTTGAGACTCCTTTGGGATATCAGATCCAAACTCTTCTTCTTCTCCTGCAGTTTCCAGAAATAGGTACAGTCATACCTTGGAAGTTGAATGGAATCCGTTCTGGAAGTCTGTTCAACTTCCAAAACATTCGGAAACCAAAGCGTGGCTTCCAATTGGCTGCAGGAAGTTCCTGCAGCCAATCAGAAGCTGTGGAAGGCCCATCAGATGTTTGGCTTCCAAAAATAGTTCGCAGTCACTTCCAGGTTTTCAGCATTCGGGAGCCAAAACGTACAAGAATTAAGCTGTTCAAAAACCAAGGTGTGACTATTAGAATCATACTACTACCGACAGTGGAGGTAGAACAGTGGAATCTAGCCCTCAGTTTCTCTGCTAAATCTCTCCTGGCGGGGCTCTCTATATTTGGAACATGTGGTAATCAGTATGTTTTGGTGTGGCAGATGTTTTATTGCTGGTTCTTTGCAAACAGAGGTTGCATAAAACGCAGCAGGATTTACCTCTAAGGTGGATCCATTCTCCATCTTTGGTTCCCATGTGATGTTTTGCATGTGATGGTTTTCTGGCATATTCCCTAAATCTGCCATCACTAAACTCATGCCATCCAGATGTTGTTGAACTACAACTTCCATCAGCCCCAGCCAGCTGGCCTTGGATTATAGGAGTTGTAGTCCAACAACATCAGGAGGCCACCAGGATGGCGAAGGCTGCCCTTGATATACCTTAAGATTGTGCATAGATGACAGCAACATTTCTGTCCCACTCTTCCTTGGGAAAGCTTGAAGCTGCTTACACAAGCTCATCATGCTCTGTCACCTGAGAGGTTGCAGCTTCTCAACTTTGTGGTGTGTCCAACTTTCCTGGGAGCTTATGTTAGCTATCCTTGTCTTCAAACTCTGGGTTTTAGCAGGACTGACAAGGTGCTTTTATTGCCACAGTTTGTTGCTCAATGTAAACAAATGGGAGTCTCTATTCATTCTGTGTTTACACCCTTAACTGTACAAATATGCCAGTTTTGCTTCCTGGCTTGTATTTAGTATAAAGTAATGAATTGCTATACTGCTTGCAAGTGGCTGGGGACAAGTGCCATATGGCAAAGCTAAATTACAATGTTCAGCTTAATTTCTTACAAAGGGCCAGCATTGGCCAGTTCACTGCCAGAACAGGAATGGAGACAATGTATATCATGTTAGGCATTCTGTTAGGCAGTGGCAAAGATCTTTCCCAGCCTTGTTATTTGAGACAATCCTTTGGCGTAGGGAACCTGTGCCAAAGTTGCTGTTGCTCTCCAACTCCCATCAAGCCCAGCCAGCATGGCCAATGGTCAGAGATGATAGAAATAGTACATGGAGCCTTCCTAATAAACACAGAACTGTCACTGAGACATTGGCCTTCCCTGCCTCTCTGATGCCATCACCAAAGAAAAGGTGTACCACTGATATTTTCTGCTCATAATTGTTGTGCGTGCCTTAAAGTGTTGTGGTTTTTGTTTTTGTTTTACTGATTTTATGTATTTTTAATCTATTTGCTTTTGTTGAAAATCACCCAGTGACATAGGGGTAAAGGTAAAGGGACCCCTGACCATTAGGTCCAGTCGTGACCGACTCTGGGGTTGTGGCACTCATCTCGCTTTACTGGCCAAGGGAGCCGGCGTACAGCTTCCGGGTCATGTGGCCAGCATGACAAAGCCGCTTCTGGCAAACCAGAGCAGCACACAGAAATGCTGTTTACCTTCCCACTGTAGCGGTACCTATTTATCTACTTGCACTTTGATGTGCTTTCAAACTGCTAGGTTGGCAGGAGCTGGGACCAAACAATGGGAGCTCACTCTGTCGTGGAGATTCAAACCGATTGCCAAGCCCTAGGCTCTGTGGTTTAACCCACAGCGCCACCCATGTCCAGTGACATAGGGGAGTAGCTAAAAAAATAATGTTTATCATTTTAGGGCTGTCCCAACACAGAAAGGCAAAGGGATATATTGTGTGATATATGGAGAGAGGAGTCTCCCCTTCTTCCCCTATCTATGTAAGGCCCAGAGATGCCATCTTCTGAAGAACATTGAGGAGGCCCAACACAACGTCCTGACATTGCACACACAATGATGCATAATGTCTTAGCTATGCTCCACACCTGGCTCCATGTCTGGCCTCAACAATTGGGGGAGTGGCCTCCTAAAAATAATAATGATTGAGAGGGCCCAAATAGCCTCAGTTCCCAGGAGTCAGGAGTCTCTATCCAGCCTTCAGGATTCTCTTTAGACTCTGCCCCTCACCAGATGGCGCCATCTCCTCAGACCACCCCCTTCACCCACCCGCCTCCGCATCCTCCTCAAGTGATTTTGCCTGTCTAGAATATGTCTTTCAACTGTGTGGTCATGCCTCTTTCTTGCTTGGACGGAGGAAAGAGAGACGTGGGGTGTGGTGTAGAAACCTCTCAGTTTTGCATGGGTGGAACACAATATTCTGTGCAAAGGGAAGAGTTGTATCCATACCTCTGCTTAATTTTGACACAAATTGCACCTGCTACTGGCAGGAGGTCCCTGGAAAGTTGCACATGAAGCCATGCAGACCTCAGGCTGAGAAAGTCCCCCACCCCCTGGTACAAGGGATTGTTCGCTTTTATGCAGTGTGTAGCATGTATATGTATATACATACACATACACATACCCTATTGCTGGTACAATGATGTGGTGCTTGCACTAAAGCTTTTGATCACTGGTCTTTTTTCTGTTCTTTTCTGTTCAGTTCTGTTCTGTTTTTAATGAGTAGTGTTTACTTTCACTATTTGCTTTTTTGTGGGGTGCCAGTTCAATTGGGTTACAAGATGTATGCCTGGAGATTGGAAGAATGGAGTTGATTAAGTAGAATAATTGCAAATAATAAATTGTGCACCTGGACAAATAGCCAGTAGAATGAATCAATTAACATTCAGCCTTAGCTGGGAGCAATGAATAATGGATACTCTTTTGTACACCAAAGGAAAGTTCTGAAACTTCTCGTGAAGTTTATTTCAGTGCTGCCATATGTGGAGGGCTTCCATGAATCATGCATCATATGAAAAGCATCCCTTGTAATGACAGAGCTGGGGGCTAATTTGCATTTATAGGTGAACTTTCCCATGCTTCTGGGCAGTGGGACAAGGCTGGGGAGAGCCTGCTGCTGACTCCCATGGAGTTCTTTTTAGAAAGCAGCCAGCCTTTCTTGCTCAGCCTGCAATAATGAGATGTTTTTGATTCCCTAATCTTATATAATTACTCTCAAAAATATCCTCCAATTCATCCCTGCCTTTGAAGTAGAAGCTTTGTATTCTGGGAAACACTGCCATCGATGGACTCCTGCTTTACTGGGAAATTAAACTTTTAAGAGGTGGCTTTTTAATTAAGCCCTTGGCCTGGCAATTTCGGGTTCATTACTGCACCCAGTGAGGCTGATAGTAATGCCTCTGGAAATAGGGGAAATCTTTCCCTAACTACATCAAGACATCATGAATGACACATCCACATACAACAAAAAATGACAGGAATGGAACTGATAAGTTGCATTCTGATTTTGTGCTGTGTATCTTGAGTAACCAACCATGCAGTAAAATGATGTTGCTGCTGCTGCTGCTGCTATGTACTAATACCAGATAGCATAGAACCCTGTCATAAATGTATCCAGAAGCAGAAAGAGTGATGTTCAAATAAGCACTGCGTATCAGATTTTCCTTATCTATTCTACAACTGAAAATTTTGTTGTTGTTATCTACAATTTGTCTACTAAGATCTGAGTAGCAATACAAGCAGTTATTGAAGTTATTTTCTATTCGTCACTGTGGCCAGGTTCAGTACAATCAGTATTAAACCATTGTTTAGATTACAGTGGTACCTCGGTTTTCGAACATAATCCGTTCCGGAAGTCTGTTTGAGTTCCAAAACATTTGAAAACCAAAAACCGAAAGCGGAAGCCTCAAAACGCAAGCCTCAATATGGAAAACTCAAAATGGAAGCTGCGTTTGCTGTTTGACCTCCGAGGCGCGTTTGAAAACCGAGGTACTTACTTCCGGGTTTTTGGTGTTTGAGTTCCGAAACATTCTACTATGGAGGCATTCGAAAACTGAATGTCAGGGGTTGTTGTGGCTACTCTTGAATAACGACCCTCCACATCTGCTTGTCTTTCAGATGTTTTTATTGGTGCATATTATTTACAGTGCAAAGTGTCCATAAAACATGTCTGCCTCAGTCTGAGTCAGAATCTCGCAATGTTTGCCTTCTGTTTCGCGTCCAACATAACAGCCTGGGAACTGCGAAGCGCCTCCCTCTGCTCCGACGGGGAGCCGTTCGCCTCAATTCCGGCGTCAGGGGGAATGGCCTTCCGGCTGACTGTCTGCCGGTCCCTTCTTCCCCTGCTCTCTCTCCCTTCCCTTGGAGCAAGGGCTCTCTGATGCTGTCAGAGCCTTGGCTCTGCCTTTCTGTTTCCTGGCTCTTGTAATCTGATCCTGTGCTTGACTTACTGCTTGGCGAGGAAGTCGACCTGATGAGGGGGGGGGTTGTTCCCTATAAGCCTCCCCCCCTTACACCGAGGTACCATGATATTGTGAATGAATCACAGGATGTAAGCTTCTAACCAGCTGCACAAATACTGGCTTACCAGTAGCACATGTAAAAAGGATCTAGCTTAACATTGAGTTGACAGTATGATGCTAAAGCAAACTAACAAAGAAAGAAACCCTAATGCTATTCTAGGCTTCATCATCATCAGGAAGTAATAGTACCTACCACTCTCTTTCTGTCTTGCCAGACCCCACCTAGAGTAATGTGTCCAGTTCTGGGTGCCACAATTTATTGACACACTAGAATGTGTGCAGAGGAGGGCAACCAAGATGACCAAGGGTCTGGAAACCATGCCTTATGGGGAATGGTTGAGGGAACTGGGCTTCTTTAGTCTGGAAAAGAGGAAAATGAGAGGAGATATTATCTCAAGGGCTGTCACATAGAAGATGGAGCAAGCTTGTTTTCCCCTGCTCCAGAGGGTAGGACCTGAATCAATGGCTTCAAGTTCAAGACAGGAGATTCTTACTAAACATGAGGAAGAACTTTCTGCTTGTAAGAGCTGTTTGACAGTACTGTAGAATGGATTCCCCTTGAAGGTGGCGGACTCTCCTTTGTTGGAGGTTTTTAAGCAGAGGTTGGATGGTCATCTGTCATGGATGCTTTAGCTGAGATTCCTGCATTGCAGGGGGTTGGATTAGATGACCCTACAATTCTATGAGTCTATGATTCTATGATATGCTTCCACTTTTCTTCCTTGACATGGAATAGGAGAAGAATGAAAGCCATGTATCAACTTGCATTTTTGGGCACTTTATTTTGTAAACAGCTATCATGGGAAACCTCAGAAGCCTCTGAACCATAGGGCTGAAGAGAAGGGAAAATTGGACTTTCTGCAGTTGCATCTAAAAGCAAGTTTCTATTGGTATCAATGGGAGTTTCCCATGAAATGCAAATAGCAGCTTCAGGGAGGTGTTCACTATGGTAGGGGGGGGAGAGTTAAACTCCCCCTACCTACCATCCACTATTACTAGGCTGCTATTTGCCTAATTTTTTAAAATGTGCATCTTTACTGCATGCATGGAATTTATGTCATATCTAGTTTGACCCATAAGAATGAAATATATGCATGTTGGGCAAATTTATGCTGCACAGTCTAAGCTACAAAAAGCTGAGCTGCTATTCTGTATTCCTCCATTAGTGCACACAAAATGACATAATGTCTCACTGAGGAAGCGACAGCCCTTTCCCAATTTGTTTCCTGACCTATTTCCTTTTTTTAAATTGCCAGGAACTGTGAGTGAAATATATATGCCTTTTCACTGTCTGGAACCTCTGTCCACATCTGACATTATTATTTTTCTAAAGTGGTTCGGTCTCTTTGCTAAATGAAACAAAGAATTCTGGAGTTTGGTATAGCATGCAAAACGGCCACACTGAAGCAACAACATTAGGGATGCCATAAGTCCAGAATTTCCTGGACATAGCCAGGATTTGGAAGCAGTGTCCGGGTGAAAATCATTGAAATGTCTAGGAAAATCTGGACTCATGGCAGCCCATGTTGGAGATGTAGATTTTGGTGAATTTCATTTTTCTCAAAACAAAAACAAAAGACAACAACTTTTGGGTCTGGAATTTCACTTTTTGAAATATGGGAACCCTAGCATATATGAAGCTGTGTTTTCTCATGTCTAGCCCAGTATTGTCTCCTACGGCCAGGACAGGAAGCATACTGCACCTCTGAGCTGTGATCTCTTCCAAGAAGTGACTTTTATATTTTAGGTTTGTCTGAGAAAGTCACTGAAAAAACCTAGACAATGTTATTAGAATCAGAGGCAACACTGAAGTTTTAGACATCACTGAAATGACCAGCAGGAAGGCTTTTTGTCTGTAAAAAAGAGAGAGACAACAAGAAGAAAAGAATGTCAGCCACCTCCCATTAAGGTAATATAAAAGTCCTTGTAATTTACCACCTCCCTGAAGAAGAATCTAATCATTAGGGGCTATTTCCCAACTTCTTCTACTACTTTTTTACACAAATTGCTGGATCAAATACTTTGGCCCAGTACTAAAATAAACTTGTCAAGTTTGCAGTTGATCAGCAAGTTTTGGGATGATTCAGCTTTGCTAACAGATACAGGGCTTTTCAAAGCAAATGCACACACCCTCCCAAAGAAGGCACCAATTTGCATAAAATCTGCCTATGTTAATACATATGTATAGACACAAATTTATAAATAATTACTTAAGACTGAAATACAATACATCAATACATCTCATCTATCTGCAGAGTGACTGCCAGGAAATATCATTGGGGTCTTCTGCTTGGCCCCATGACACTTCTGCTGGGTGGTCCTGCTGGGTTCCCTCTTGTTCCTATGCTATTTGACATCTACATTAAAACGTTGAGAGGTGCCATGCAGAGATTTGGAGCATGGTGTCATCCATATGCTGTTAACACTCAGTTGTATCTCTCCAGTCTATCTGAATCCGAAGAGGCTGCATTGGTGTTGGACTGGTGCCTGGATCCAATGATGGGCTGCATGAGAGAAAATGAAGGGAAAATAAATCCCAATAAGGTGGAAGTACCATTGAGCTGTGGTTCTTTGGTCCAGTAATTAGGGTGACAGCCTGTTCTGGAGGAACAGGCATATAGCTTGGGGGTAGCCCTCCATTTAAAGCTGACGCTGGAAACTCGGGTGTCTGCAGTGGTGAGGAGTGCCTCAATCAGCTGCCCAAATGCTAACCATTCGTGTGCAACTTCAACGACCCTGGTCTCACTTCTTATGGTTCTTTACCTTTAATGTGGACTTGTACTGGACAGTATTTCATAGAGAGGACTTTCCTCTACAAAGTAGGCTTCATGGCCACCCTAATGGTAGGAACAAAAGAAGCTGCCTTAAGGGTCTGAACATTGGTTCATCCAACTCAATATTGTCTACACCAACTTAGCAGCAAGTCTATGGGCTTTCAGACTGGGATCATTCCCAACCCTTCGTGGAGATGCTGGGGATTGAACCAAGGACCTTCTGTATGCAAAACAGATGCTCTGCCACTGGGCTATGGCCCTTCCCCAGGTATTGCCTTGTTGTTGTTTCAATTGTTCATTAGGCCACTTGCAAGGCAAGTAGTGATTTTCTTGGTCTAAAAGATCCCTTCTTCCTCTCTCTCTCTCCGTCTCCTTTCTGTAGAACAAGTCAGAAAGGCAGGGTGTAGACTTTTGCTTTCTGGCTATTTCCTTGAAGGGCTCACTGTGTCCTTGCTTTGAATCCAATATATGACTGGAGTGACCTCCAGTTACTACAATATTGTAAGAACTGCCCAATTTATCTCTGGAGGGAAAGAACCTTTTGATATATTAAAACAGAACTGTCCACAGTGGGGTCAGAGTTATCCATGAATCTTCTTAATGGCTGAGAACACTGCTACTGAGTAATAAAAGTCAATGTTGCCATAATTAGCATGGTATTGTCTAGTGGCAAATAGCCCATCAAAAATACAGCTTTGTCCATGGCATTTATTCGTTCTGTGTTTGGGTTCTGCTAATTATCTCTATTGGTAACTCAGATTCGGGTAGCTGCATCAGATCGCTAAGGGAGGGAGAAACTGAATTTTAATTACACCATATTCTCCTCATGCATTTCCATCCAAGATGAAACAAAATGGAGCCTTTCATTAATGAGCTGCTCTCACAAACCTTGGAACACTCCATGATAAGAGAGGACATCTTGACAGACCGAACAAAGGCGGTCCTTTTCCCTGAGCGCAGTATCAAATTGCTTCTTGTTTTAGAGCACTACGCCTCCAAACTGTTCTTTGTCCCCCCTCCTTTTACTTTGTGTGTGTCTTTTGCTTCAGTAGTTTCACTGCAGAGCTTTCAGAGAAAAATCCCTTGCAATTTAAATGTGAAGGGAACAGACTTTTGTAGTAACTATTAGATCCAAACACAGTCTTAGGAGCTTCATTTTGTAGACTGTCATTCAGGGCAAAATCATACATACAGTAGTACCCAATGTTCCATGAGAAGAATGCCACTTACCCAACAGGACTTTTCCTCCTTCCACCCCCCCCCCCCCAAGATTGCTCTATAGTGTACTCCAATCCCACCAGAGCTGATTTTGAGGGTGTGCAGGGGGCTGCAGGAAAAGAAAGCTTTGTTCTGTAAGCAGAAGTCTCTTTTGCTAGAGCAGCCTTTCTCAACCTTTCCTCATATTCCTCATATGTTGTTGGACTACAACTCCCATCATTACTAGCTAGCAGGATCAGAGGTCAGGAATGATAGGAGTTGTGGTCCAACCAGGGCTTTTTTTTTCTGCCAGAATTCACTGGAACTCAGTTGACCTCTCAGTCACCATTGCTATTATGAGAACAAGGAAGGCCTTCATGGTGAGTTCCGGCACCTCTTTTTCTAGAAAAATAGCACTGGGTCCAACAATATCTCAGGACCCAAGACTGATAAAAGCTATGTTAGAGGGACATAGCTTAGAGGGACAGGAACACTAGATACCACCTTAACAATTTTAAATGGCCGCAGTGGATTCTTCACTTGTAACATGATCCCAGCTCCTCAGACCAGTTAAAAATGTGAAAACACACTAGTAATGTCAAGAGGGTCCTTCAAGGTTCCTTCAATTGCCAGGTTTTCCCTGCTCAGAACTGGACCACACTGAAAACTTATGAACTGCTTTTTAAAATCTCACTGAATGTGGCGAGGTTACTTTAGAACAGTGAAGTTCCTGTGTGAGTGTCTGGAGGTGGTTGGAGGATGGATGGCGGCTAACAGATTGAGGTTGAATCCTGACAAGACAGAAGTACTGTTTGTGGGGGACAGGAGGTGAGCAGATGTGGAAGACTCCCTGGTCCTGAATGGGGTAACTGTGCCCCTAAAGGACCAGGTGTGTAGCCTGGGAGTCATTTTGGACTCACAGCTGTCCATGGAGGCACAGGTCAATTCTGTGTCCAGGGCAGCTGTTTATCAGCTCCATCTGGTACGCAGGCTGAGACCCTACCTACCCGCGGACTGTCTCACCAGAGTGGTGCATGCTCTAGTTACCTCTCGCTTGGACTACTGCAATGCGCTCTATGTGGGGCTACCTTTGAAGGTGACCCGGAAACTACAACTAATCCAGAATGTGGCAGCTAGACTGGTGACTGGGAGTGGCCGCTGAGACCACATAACACCCATCTTGAAAGACCTACATTGGCTCCCAGTATGTTTCTGAGCACAATTCAAAGTGTTGGTGCTGACTTTTAAAGCCCTAAACGGCCTCGGTCCAGTATACCTGAAGGAGCATCTCCACCCCCATCACCCCCATCGTTCTGCCTGGACACTGAGGTCCAGTGCTGAGGGCCTTCTGGAGGTTCCCTCACTGTGAGAATCCGAGTTACAGGGAATCAGGAAGAAGGCCTTCTCGGTAGTGGCACCCGCCCTGTGGAATGCCCTCCTACCAGATGTCAAAGAGGAAAAAGAACTACTAGAATTTTAGAAGACATCTGAAGGCAGCCCTGTTTAGGGAAGCTTTTAATGTTTAATAGATTATTGTATTTTAATATCCTTCTGGAAGCCGCCCAGAGTGGCTGGGGAAACTGAGCCAGATGGGCGGGGTATAAGTAATAATAATAATAATAATAATAATAATAATAATAATAATAATAATAAATTATTATTATTATTATTATTATTATATTATTATTATTATTATTATTATTTGAGGCTGTTCTCTTTGTGAAATGAGGCACTGCCTCAACAAGCTCAGTCTGCCCTTAGATAGCCTCCACCTGCCTGACTTCTTTCTTTCTTTCAAGTGGTCCAGGGGGTGGCACTGCCTGTCAGCTTCCTCCTCATTGTTTTGATAACAATATACCGCTAACTCAACTTCCTGCTGCAGAACACTCATTTAGCAGAAGCCTCAGGATGTTACCTGACTCTGCCAAGGGCTTGGATTCTCTCTCCTCCTTTCTGTGTGCATAAAGGCACTGGGGGTGGCAGTGCAGAGAAGTAACAGAAACCCCCCCTCTCCCTCATTTTGTATGCTGTTGTTATTTCTTGTCTGTTTCTGCGGTTCTCATGTAACTTTTATAAACTATGGTTGCACAATCGACAGGAGAGGATTAAAACTTGAAGCTTTCACACTTTAATTACTGCACAACAAACTTCTGCTGCATAAGCTAAATAGCCCATCTCTAAAGCAGGGGAATAAATCTAATTCTAAACAGGGGCTGCCAGTCATCTAGGGAGTTGCTTCACATGAACTGACTGTGCACTGTTGTTGTTGTTGTTGGCATAATATTTATAATGAGGTTTGCATCCTCCTCCCCTCCCTAGAGCTCAGGACAGCATACCTGAGTTCATCTCATTATTCTCCTTACCATGTCCTGTGAGGGATGCTAGGTTGCCTACTTGCTCAAAGGTATTTGGTGGAGACCAAACCAACTGTGCTGGGGGGGAGGGAGGTGACCCAAGACATTTTACTGTCTAAGGTGAAGGGCAGCTCAAGTTAACTCACCTCCAAAAGGATATTGTAGAGCTGAAACAGGTTATGAAATGCATAACCGAAATGATCAAGGGGTTGCAACATTTGGAGGTTTTTTAGCCACCCAACCTCTCTAATCTGTTAAGGTCATGTTGAATTCTGATTCTATCTGCTGCAGCATTAGTTACCCCTCCCAGCTTGGTGTCATCTGCAAATGCTCATAACACTTGTGTTACAAGACAAGCATCGTTTCACATTAAGTTATTTGCAAACCCCATTATGTGGCTGCTGTTCCCCATCTAGAGCTAAAGCCTTCTGTCATTGTTGGGTCTGTCTTGGGTGGGGAAAAGAGTGTGACAATCAAACCTTCTTCCCAGGAAACTCTGGAAATTGCAGCTCTATGAGGGAAATGGGGTATCCCAACAACGCTTGGCACCTGTCACAAACTACAGTTCCCTGGATTTTCTGGGGAAGCCTTTAACTGTTTAAAGTGGTATTATACTGCTTTAAATATATTGTACAGATGGGGCCAGGAAGCCCTCATAGTCCCGGAGAGTTTACATGTGTCTTATTCTAAATGCATGCGACAGTCATTCTAAATAAAACACTAATTAATTAATATCTCCTCAGTTTTCTCCCACACTTGCATAGTCATGCAGATGGCTCTAAATCAGAGTCTAGTTCGTTCTGTGTCCATTTTAGGATAATTGCATGAAGCGGGTGGTGGTGGTGGTGGACAATCTTTCAGTATGCTTAGTCAAGAAGGAATAACCACACTGTCAGAAGATACTTTCCACGGAAGGGAAACCTAAAACAAATCTGTTGTATCTAGTGGAGAAGCAAAATAACTGCAAACATAGAGTCCTGGGAGCAGGTAAGGAAGGGGGAATGTTCCAGATATCAGGATTGTGTAACTTATTTGTATTTTCTTAACAATTCAGCTGTAAGGGACAGCAAATTGTGTTTGTTGAGTTTGTGTACATATGTGTTTGTGTATATATACATACAGGATTCCTTGAGTATCCTTGGGTTCCTGGTGTATTGTGTTGTGTTTTGCCTACACAGGAACATTAGAATGCTGCAACTTTACATTTGCATTCACAGCTTCTATATTTTCACTGTTTATCTTTTTTTAATTGAGAGTTGGTAAAATAAATTTCTCTATTTATAAAATAGGTGCTTTGTTTTCCCTCCTCCCAGCTGCCTGAAAAAAGACATAGTGCTAACCAAATGAGATAAGGTTCTGATGATGAATTGCTGAGACAGCCCTGGAGTTTGCACATTTCTGCTTCCTTGGTTATTAAATGCCAATGAGGCAGATAAGACATTTGCTTTTAATTAATAATTTACTGTCTTTGCAAAGGGGGGGGTGAAGGAAGCTGTGGTTTTTCATGTAGAAATACTCCCACCTGTCTCCTCCCCAGGAAATGATGACATAAGGGAGCTTGCTGAGAATCAGGAAGTGATGGATTCAAGTCACATTGCTTGAATGGTTTCCACATTCCCATAATTAGCATATGCTCTGCCAGGAGGAGTCTTGCCTCATTAGTGCCATTTTTTAATTGCATTATCCTGCAGTTCAGTTTCTGAAAGCGCTTGTGAGTTGCATTAGACTACAACTCTACACTCCCAGCAAGGTCAATGAAACCATTTTAGCATGGGATGTTTGCAAATTGCCACTCAGTTAGATGATCTTTCTAGCCATGCGCAGGTCCTACTTAATGGAAGTTCTGTAACATCAATGCACTGTCATGATCCTGGTCATGTCCTCCTTGTGCACTGATTCACACAGCCCTGAAACAGCATGTGACTTGAACAAATGTGGGCTGAGCTTCAAAGCAATGATCCAGTTGTATCAATCGTGCTGAATAGCCAGCTCAGGTGCCAAGTGCTGACAGGGATTAGAGTCAAAACGAAGCCACTGAGGAAGAAGAGGGAAGTATCTGGAAGGTTGGGAGAACCCCAGGGTTTGCAGATGTATGAAAATCCACCCCCACCCCACCCCAGCCCAATGAGGACTGAATGAGGACTGAAGTGGGGCAGCTGGAAAAGAAAAATGGGAACTCTGTATGTGTGTGTACAATTTGTGGGCTGATATTTTACCACGTTCAACTCTCGGAAGCTTTTGCAGTAGTCTGGTAATATGACAAACTGGATGGAGCAAGATATTTTGGTGCATGGTGATTGCTTCACCATGTATTCAGCCATTCACTCAATTTCATTGTGTTTTCTGGATTTTAAGAATGAAACCATTGGCACATCTCTCTGTGCTCTTTGAGGGACAAAAACATAGAACTAGCTAGTTTAATAATAGAGAGACGCTTGTGAGTGTGATTCAAAGCAGGCAGTGAACATCCTTGCTGTAGAGCAGAGGTCCTCTTTGCCATGGCTCTTTTACAGGAATGGTGCAATAGTCAAACCAGTGAAAATGGACCATAACCCTAATGGTTAGCATTTTGTCTGCTACTGCTCATGGTTTATATCAGGCATCCTCAAACTTCGGCCCTCCAGATGTTTTGGACTACAATTCCCATCCTCCCCGACCACTGGTCCTGTTAGCTAGGGATCATGGGAGTTGTAGGCCAAAACATCTGGGGGGCCGCAGTTTGGGGATGCCTGGTTTATATTGTTCTAGAAGTGTTTTTTTTAAATAGTTATTCGCTTAGGAGGGACCATGGCTCAGTGCTAAAGCATTTCCTGTGCATGTCGAAAGTTCCCTGCATCTTCAAGTAGGACTGGTCAAGAACCCTGCCTGAAATCTTGGACTGCCGCTGCCAGTCAGTGTAGGGAATACTGAGCTAGATGGACCAATGATACGAGTATGTACGGTATATGACAAGATTCCCGTGTTTCACTAATTTGATTGCAATAAATGTCAGGAAGGGGATGTCTGTAATTTAGTTTTAGCCTGATTTGTGTGTTCACACAATTAAGACTTGCTATTGGGGGTTCCACAGTAAGGGGCGGAGGAACCTATGTATGTACAGCAAGCTCCCCTCTACAGACATTCACCTCGAATGTAGGGACAGGAGTGAATAATAGAAAGAGAGAAATATAGAATTGGAAGGGATCCAAAGGGTCGTCTGATCCAACCCTCTGCAATGCAGGAATCACAGCTCATGTCCAACAGTGGGGGCAGTGGGAACAGCCCTGCTCTACTGCTCCATGTGATTCTTAACTCACTTAGATAACTATTCTTAAAGTATGATCCTATATGTGTTTACTCAGGTGCATTTTAGCCACTTTCAGGCATGTGGTTTGTGAATAAACAGGTGTCAGTGGCTGGGCAGGGATGAGAACTCTAAACTCCCAAGGTGGGACAAGGGGAAACTTGTGAAGCAGGGAAACTCATGTGAAGCAGGGAAATTCCTGCACACCTATGATTTTTTTCAGGATTCTAAAATGTGCAGGGAGTCTCCATGAGTGCAGACATTATCCTGCTGCAGAAGATCTCATTCCAGCTTTTGGAGGGTAATCAGAATAGAACAGGTTGTAAAGTTCAGCATACTTGCCTTTACTGTCCCCCTACCATGTGCCTACTCACATACAGATTTGCCTAAAGATGAGTAATAATTCTACAAGCTTAATATTAAAATGTATGTATTGAACGGCTTCTAGGTTTTATTTAGGTGTTTAATGATTACGCATGTGTGTATGCATGTATGCATGTATGTGTGTATTGCATTTTTTTTTACCCCTCTCATTCATCGAAAAGACTCCCAGAGTGCCTTACAAGATCACTAGTAAGTCACTCTTTGATCTCAGGCTTACAATCAAGCCAAAATGGATGGGGGAGGAAGATTTATTAATAATGATGATAATACTTCCATTTCAATATGGAAATGTTAGGTAATTAGTTTGCTCTAAGTCTGCTATAAGGAAACTTGGGGAAAGTGAAATAGATAGCTTTCCTCAACATGGGTCTTCTACATTGGGTTGCCTCCTCCTTTATGAGGATATTTGAAAGCAGCCATAAGTTTGAAAAGACAAGTTAAGTGCCAGATAATTTAATATCATCTTTTTCTAAATGAGCGTTCTTCTGAGGCAGGCACTTTTTCTGTTAACTCCCGATCCTCTCATGTTTTATGAGGAGTGTCAGATGGAAACCAGGAGTTCATGCATAAGAGGGCCCCTAAATCCTGTCCAGACTGCTGCCTATGCTGGTACATAAATGGGCAGCAGAGGCTGAGATCCATCTCATATCAGCACCGCGGTTCGCTGAGGCCTCAATGGATCATTTCTGAAGGTTTTTCATTAAAGGTATAATGTGCAAGCTAGCACCTTTCGACATGCTATGTAATTCTATGGCATAAACAGAAAAGGCTTAGCAAAATGTTTCATGCAATGCAGCAACTTATTTTGGAGTGATGTATTCTACACTCGCTCAGAACGTCTACTTTCCATTTTCTGCAATAGAAACAATCTGTACCTTGTTCCTCATTCTGAAACTGCAGATTATTTGGATACTCACTTATCTATGACTCCCCACCACCACCACACTAGTTAGGGCCAAAATGCCTATTACATGCCAGGAACAAACTAAACGATACAATGAACATCTGTGAGCAAATAACCAGTTTCTTCTCTTTTGACAAACAGCAATTTTAGAGCTTGATGTGGACTAGGACTGCAGTGCTGGGGTGGGAGATTAATACTTTGACGCTCCCCCCCCCCCCCAGGCCAAAGATTTCCTAGAACAGCAAATGCCCTCCCATTTGCTATGTGTTCCATTAAAGAAAACTTACATGCACAACTATGTACATTACACATATATTTCCTATAATGGAGCAAATAGCAACGTAAGGAGGAGAGGTGATTTTTCACTGAGAAAACAGCAGGGTGGATACTGTTACCCATCTCCCAACACGATGGTTCTGATCCAGACCTTCTCCCGGCAAGCTCTATCTACCAAACTTTAAAAAGGCAGGGGATCCAATGGACAACTAGAGTAATCTGCATTCCAAAAGGGGGTGACTGATCTAGGAGAAAAAGAAGTTGAAACAAGGAAAGGAAGAGGTATTTAAGGAAATGTTACCTAATGTTTGCAAGGAAATTAACATGTTAATATAAGCACAAGTGGGTATCTCTTTGTGTCAAATCCCCATAGACCTGTTGTTGTTGTTTAGTCGTTTAGTCGTGTCCGACTCTTCGTGACCCCATGGACCATAGCACGCCAGGCACTCCTGTCTTGCACTGCCTCCCGCAGTTTGGTCAAACTCATGTTCGTAGCTTCGAGAACACTGTCCAACCATCTTGTCCTCTGTCATCCCCTTCTCCTAGTGCCCTCAATCTTTCCCAACATCAGGGTCTTTTCCAAGGATTCTTCTCTTCTCATGAGGTGGCCAAAGTATTGGAGCCTCAGCTTCACGATCTGTCCTTCCAGGGAGCACTCAGGGCTGATTTCCTTCAGAATGGATAGGTTTGATCTTCTAGCAGTCCATGGGACTCTCAAGAGTCTCCTCCAGCACCATAATTCAAAAGCATCAATTCTTCGACGATCAGCCTTCTTTATGGTCCAGCTCTCACTTCCATACATCACTACTGGAAAAACCATAGCTTTAACTATACGGACCTTTGTCGGCAAAGTGATGTCTCTGCTTTTTAAGATGCTGTCTAGGTTTGTCATTGCTTTTCTCCCAAGAAGCAGGCGTCTTTTAATTTCGTGACTGCTGTCACCATCTGCAGTGATCAAGGAGCCCAAGAAAGTAAAATCTCTCACTGCCTCCATTTCTTCCCCTTCTATTTGCCAGGAGGTGATGGGACCAGTGGCCATGATCTTGGTTTTTTTGATGTTGAGCTTCAGACCATATTTTGCGCTCTCCTCTTTCACCCTCATTAAAAGGTTCTTTAATTCCTCCTCGCTTTCTGCCATCAAGGTTGTGTCATCTGCATATCTGAGGTTGTTGATATTTCTTCCGGCAATCTTAATTCCGGCTTGGGATTCATCTAGTCCAGCCTTTCGCATGATGAATTCTGCATATAAGTTAAATAAGCAGGGAGACAATATACAACCTTGTCGTACTCCTTTCCCAATTTTGAACCAATCAGTTGTTCCATATCCAGTTCTAACTGTAGCTTCTTGTCCCACATAGAGATTTCTCAGGAGACAGATGAGGTGATCAGGCACTCCCATTTCTTTAAGAACTTGCCATAGTTTGCTGTGGTCGACACAGTCAAAGGCTTTGGCATAGTCAATGAAGCAGAAGTAGACGTTTTTCTGGAACTCTCTAGCTTTCTCCATAATCCAGCGCATGTTTGCTATTTGGTCTCTGGTTCCTCTGCCCTTTCGAAATCCAGCTTGCACTTCTGGGAGTTCTCGGTCCACATACTGCCTAAGCCTGCCTTGTAGAATTTTAAGCATAACCTTGCTAGCGTGTGAAATGAGCGCAATTGTGCGGTAGTTGCATCATTCTTTGGCACTGCCCTTCTTTGGAATTGGGATGTAGACTGATCTTCTCCAATCCTCTGGCCATTGCTGAGTTTTCCAAACTTGCTGGCATATTGGGTGTAGCACCTTAACAGCATCATCTTTTAAAATTTTAAATAGTTCAGCTGGAATATCATCACTTCCACTGGCCTTGTTATTAGCAATGCTTTCTAAGGCCCATTTGACTTCACTCTCCAAGATGTCTGGCTCAAGGTCAGCAACCACACTACCTGGGGTGTATGAGACCTCCATATCTTTCTGGTATAATTCCTCTGTGTATTCTTGCCACCTCTTCTTGATGTCTTCTGCTTCTGTTAGGTCCTTACCACTTTTGTCCTTGATTATGGTAATCTTTGTACGAAATGTTCCTTTCATATCTCCAATTTTCTTGAACAGATCTCTGGTTTTCCCCATTCTATTGTTTTCCTCTATTTCTTTGCATTGCTCATTTAAGAAGACCCTCTTGTCTCTCCTTGCTGTTTTTTGGAAATCTGCATTCAGTTTCCTGTATCTTTCCCTATCTCCCTTGCATTTTGCTTGCCTCCTCTCCTCCGCTATTTGTAAGGCCTTGTTGGATAGCCATTTTGCTTTCTTGCATTTCCTTTTCCTTGGGATGGTTTTCGTTGCTGCCTCCTGTATAATGTTACGAGCCTCCATCCATAGTTCTTCAGGCACTCTGTCCACCAAATCTAAATCCTTAAACCTGTTCCTCACTTCCACTGTGTATTCATAAGGGATTTGATTCAGATTGTATCTTACTGGCCCAGTGGTTTTTCCTACTTTCTTCAGTTTAAGCTGGAATTTTGCTATAAGAAGCTGATGATCTGAGTTACAGTCAGCTCCAGGTCTTGTTTTTGCTGACTGTATAGAGCTTCTCCATCTTTGGCTGCAGAGAATATAATCAATCTGATTTCGATGCTGCCCATTTGGTGATATCCATGTGTAGAGTCGTCTCTTGTGTTGTTGGAAGAGGTTGTTTGTGATGACCAGCTTGTTCTCTTGACAGAACTCTATTAGCCTTTGCCCTGCTTCATTTTGAACTCCAAGGCCAAACTTGCCAGTTGTTCCTTTTATCTCTTGATTCCCTACTTTAGCATTCCAATCCCCTGTAATGAGAAGAACATCCTTCTTTGGTGTCATTTCTAGAAGTTGTTGTAGGTCTTCATAGAATTGGTCAATTTCACTTTCTTCAGCACCGGTAGTTGGTGCATAAACTTGGATTACTGTGATGTTAAAAGGTCTGCCTTGGATTCGTATCGAGATCATTCTGTCATTTTTGAGATTGCATCCCATTACAGCTTTTGCCACTCTTTTGTTGACTATGAGGGCCACTCCATTTCTGCTACAGGATTCTTGCCCACAGTAGTAGATATGATAGTCACCCGAACTGAATTCGCCCATTCCCTTCCATTTTAGTTCACTGATGCCCAGGATGTCGATATTTATTCTTGTCATCTCATTTTTGACCACATCCAGCTTACCTCCACTCATGGTTCTTACATTCCAGGTTCCTATGCAATATTTTTCTTTACAGCATCGGACTTTCCTTTCGCTTCCAGGCATATCCGCAACTGAGTGTCCTTTCGGCTTTGGCCCAGCCGCTTCATCAGCTCTGAATCTACTTGTACTTGTCCTCCGCTCTTCCTCAGTAGCATGTTGGACGCCTTCCGACCTGAGGGGCTCATCTTCCAGCGTCATAACTTTTATATGCCTGTTGTCTTTGTCCATGGAGTTTTCTTGGCAGGGATACTGGAGTGGCTTGCCAGTTCCTTCTCCAGGTGGATCACGTTTAGTCAAAACTCTCCACTATGACCTGTCCATCTTGGGTGGCCCTGCATGGCATAGCTCATAGCTTCTCTGAGTTATTCAAGCCCCTTCGCCACGACAAGGCATTGATCCATGAAGGGGCCCCATAGACCTAGAGAATCCCTATCTCACATATTTTGTAGGGGCCCTCAGATCAGTTGCACTTCAGGTTTAATTGACCAAAGAGAGAAGAAGCACATTAAATCATTTGTTATGAATTGCTTGTAGTTTGATGCTATAGAACATTGGCCAAGACCATGAATTCAGCAAGATCACGAATGTATGGCTAGATAGAATGATAGCAGCTAGAATGGGCAATGTGATCAAATTACTATTAATTATTCGAATAGCACCATCAGTGTCTGTGTCATTTTATGAGACTGCATTAAAAAAGAAGTTCCCTGCTGAAAACATGTGATGCAGCGCAAAAGCTAAACAAATGAAAGGGACTGGTAGTAAGGAGAGAGCATGAATGTGATCAAGTGCAATTACTGTATGTACAAATTTAAAACTCACAGAATTGCAGCCTGCAGTCATCTAAAATGATAGTGTGCTGCCAGGAGAAAATGGGGGCCATGAACATCAGTACATCAAGGGGACAAGAAGGGTGTTTGGTGAGATGCATCAAGGTGACTCAGGGTTCAGGAAAGGGGGCTGCTCCACATGCTGCAGGAAAAGGCAAACAAACCTTGAGAGCAGGGGTTGCGAGGATTTTGCACCCTCAGAGGGTGATGTGACCCCTCCATGGATGGTCCAGCTCTGTAATAAAGTCAGCACCATCTAGCTTTAAAGCAGGGGCACTTGGATGGAGTGAAGCATTGATTGGTTGCTGAGGAAGTAACAGGGCCGTCTTAAGCATATTGGGCGCCCGGGCGCCGTGGTGCGAAGATTGCTCCGGCGCGGCGCGCCCCCCCGCCCCGCCCCATTTCCCACCGCGGCTGGCGGGCGCAGCGTGCAGCGCCACTGCAGTGGGCGCAGCCGAGTGACGCCCTGCGCCACCCAGCCTTGCCTTAGAGCCGGCCCTGGGAAGTAACATGCTTGAGAAGCACAGAAAGAGTGGTGCAGTTTTCATGATGGGGTTCTCTGGGCACACTGGCACATGGTTTGTTTGGGGGTTTGGCAGCTATGAAACAGTGTCCATCTGTGCAAGTGCTAGCCTTTCTCCCTTACTACATGGTGGATGGGGACAATTGTAGAATGAGTCCAGGGGCTACCATGGGTGTTCATGTGGAAGAAGGCTCATAGACTTACCTGCTTTTACCCTAGTCCCTAATTTGAGAGCTGATCTGTAACGTGAGTGGCCCCTCTGCAGACACACTTCTACAGTATCGTGGCAGATTCCCATATGTTGCAAGGCAGATGAACTGTTCCACATTAGATTGCACATAAGGGAGTGCTAACCAGCACTGACCTGTGTTAGTAATCATCTATTGCACAACAAATGCCATTAGGATGGCCATTTTTCGCTTTCAGTTAACTTGCCAATTTGATGCAGTGTTGTCTGGCTTGCTCCTAGCCTATTGAATTTTGTGTAAATGAAGAAAAGAGAACTCCTGTCAGGAATCCAGCCCATAGGGATGAGCCTTGGGAAGACACAGTCAGTAAACCGTACATGTTCCCTTACAGGCTGAAATAGTTGCTCAGCCCCAGGTGCTGATGTCTGCATCAGCAGCAAATGCCTAGCATTGTTTACCCCTTCAGACTTCCGGGGTTTTGTCACTATTTACATGACTAATTGTAATAAGAATAGAGATGCTTTCTGGGGATACACATCGAGGGGATGGGGAGAGGGAAAACTCCTTGGTTGACACTAATATTAATGTGCATATATCTCCTCTGGCATTAGATCTTAGAGCCATAGACTTCTGGCAGAGGAAACCATTTCCCCCTTCCCAGTAACTTTTTTGCAGAGCAAAATACAGGGAGGATCAGGCTGCTCTTTCAAGTCATCCAAGTTCTACTGAAGCTGTATTTGATAACTGAGAACATTGGGAACCCTTCCAGGGTTTAGCTCTCCATGCAGCAGAAAGTGGTGCCTGTGCTATGCCGAGAATGCAATTAGCCAAGTCTCTTGGGGAACCTCCACTGTTTATCTTATGCAGTCTTATTCATTATTAAATGAGGCAACAAAAAGACATCCTCTCATTGAGGTGGCCCCAGGCTGTGGTGCAGATGAAGGGACTCGTATTCATATAGGGCAGGCATGTCAAACCTGCGGCCCTCCAGATGTTTTGGCCTACAACTCCCATGATCCCTAGCTAGCAGGACCAGTGGTTGGGGAAGATGGGAATTGTAGTCCAAAACATCTGGAGGGCCGCAGGTTTGACATGCCTGATATAGGGGCATTTATATGGGTCTAACGGGAGAAAGCAACAGCTGGTGCAAGTCTTCAGCCACAAAAGTACCCATCAACTTCCACCTTCTCATTACCTAGAAAACAGCTGGCACCCTGGGTGTTTAGCTGAACAATGGGGATACATGTTCTTCTCCAGTAGATGAACTAAAACGACTGATGCAAAGCGTAATCTGACATTTCTCTATCTAGCTTCTGCTAATGGTAAATTGTTCATAAGACTGGATTATGCCAAGACTGTGCTCTGAGCCAGAACTGAAAAACAAGCCCTCTCCAAGCTGGCTCTCCATGAGTTCATGGATTGTGTTACTGATCCTGCCAGATCTGAGATCAAAACCAAGCAATCCAACCAGATCTATGGTCGCTTCTTTACGGTAATGGAGAAATTTGGTTTTTATGTTCATTAAGATGACAATTTAAGTTCATGTCATGTCTTCTATTGTTTTCTTCAATACTCAGTGCTAATATTTTAATTATAGCTGGTTCCTAAATGAAACCTGTGATCAAATGGAGCAGTCCTGGTAGGGAATGCTTGCATTGAAGAGAAAAGCATATTTCAAGGGATATTTTCATAACAGCTCTAATGAAGAACAGATGTGAGCTGCCTAGAGAGTCTGATACAGGCTCAGCTATCTAATAAGGATAGATTTGGAGTGGTTCCTTTTTAAATTGCTGTTCTGAGGAGGATGGAGCACTTTTCAGTGCACAAAGGAAGCTGTTTAAAAGAATAAGACCCATGCACCTTGCAAATAGATGTAAGATCATCCATATTTATAGTTCGAGACATAAGTAAATTAAGGAAAAATATCTTCCTCATACTGCAAATCATAATAGTCCTAAAAGTGCTTCTCTACTACCATTACCATAGGGCTATGTGTGAACAGATAGCTCAGAGTCCTTCGGGAGAATCTGCCTAGAGTCATAAATTGATTAACCCTGGGTGTAGAGGGTTTGTAAGGGTTGCACTGTGCATTGCCTTCTAGTTAATGAATCAATTTCTAAAATGGGTATCTTACCCTTCATTGGGTAATCAGCCTTCCCAGGGTGGTTTATAAATATTCCAAAACAAATAAAACATAGGTGTGGTAAGATTCATGCTGGTTGACCGAGTCTCCTGCAGAAGGAAGGTTGGTAATTAATTAAAAGCCACATTTACCAGGAACCGAGCATCAGGAGTAAGTCAGAAAATAGCTGTGGTATTCCACTCAGCTGACAAGAGAAGGTTGTGATTTTTCTACAGTTATATATATATAAAGAAAGACGATGGAAAATTCTGAGCAAATGGCTCAGGACCTTTCCCCTGGTGTGGTAGTTTTATCTATTTGCAGAGAGCTTTTGTTTAAAAAAGAAAACTCCATTGGGGAATGTTCCTCCATGTCTTGTTTTAAAGAAATGGTGTTCCCCACCTGCAGTCTGAATTTACCTATGGATGGAGCAGGAATTCAATTCCATCCACAATTCCATTTGTGCTTCATTCTGTGGCATGTGTGGTCCAGACCTCAGAACTGGCCCAATATATTTTGGCTCATCCAGTGGAAATGCAAAATGGTGCCTCCTGAGAGGAAAAGTATAATAACTTAAATAACTGACATTTGCCTACCCTTAATGATCAGGGCCGTCTCAAGCATGTCGGCTGCCCTGCCAGCCCCGCGCCCTGGTGCCCCGCACCACCCAGCCTACCCCTAGAGCCGGCCCTGTTAATGATGCCAAACAGTTTCCATTTGAAACAACTGCTTTGCATTATCCAGTAGTGGGATTGGCCAAAACAACTGGCTTTTGCCAGCTACGGTAATATGGCTGTATGTCCCTGTATTGTTGCCTCAATCCATTTCCTTGATGTTGCTGTGTGCCAGGTAACTTCAGATAGCATAGGAATTTAGGAAGCATACACAGAGGAACCTGACCTACACTTTGGATCTAACTTAGAATCGTTTACACTTTCTTGAAAGCTGTGCACTGGGGCTTTTTCAGCTCTACCTAAAAATGACAGGGATTGAACCTGGAACCTGCAAACCATGTGCTCTCCTGGGAGGAAGCCAGCCACTTAACAGTATATTTGCTTTTTTGCATAGAGGAATATTTCCCCCCCAGATTGCACCAACATTTTCTAACACAGAAAAATCCACTTGACTTCAGGTTTTAAAAACTGCATCATCACCACTACTTTTTAGAAAATAGAAAACACTATTTGATGTCAAAGTGCTAGTCTTTCAATGACAGCCTTCCCCTCATTATTTCTTTTCCAAGAGGTACTTCAGCAATTTTTTAAAAAAATCCGTATGGAGGCATCTTGTTTCCAGGATCTTTTTGACATGTTGATTTTGTTTCCCAGTTCCGAATTCTAAGACTAAATTTTTCATCCTGCCCTTTCTTATAGGATCAAGGTGGATTACAAGAGACAGCCAAGAAATACAGACCTAAACTCTACTTACCCCCTCCAGTTCAGTTATGTTAGCGTAAGCACAATGGCTGTGTGTTTTCCAACGATTGCCTAACAGTGTTATTCTCTTTGTACCTGACAGAGCTGTAAAGAACTGGATTAATATTTGCTTTTGCAATATTACAAGCCTCCCCTGTATCAGAGCAGTACAAAGGCATCTGCTTTCGGGCTGTGTCAAGTGACATGTTTTCTAGGATTAAGAAGTTTCAGGTGCTCTTTTAATCAGCTATGGCCAAGTGAATGCTATGGTTCCTCAGAAGCTGAAGACTGTAGTGGTGGCTACTGAAATCAGCTTTCTAGGAATCTTGGTATTTTTTTCTAATGTCAGGTGACAGACAGGTGGACATGGCCAGCTAAAAACTGATCTAATTGGTCTGGTCTAACTTGCCTCATGTGCCAGATGTTTCCTTCCCCTGATATGGACCCAACTCGGTGGGGTGGGGCATAATACTTGACATGGCCCTGAAATTGTTCCAGCCCTCTGGAAGGAGGCTGGAATGCAATCCAGATCGTTGTTTGCCTGAGTCCATCTTACCACCCCTTATTTAACCATGGCCTGCGGGAGGGTGGCACTGTGACTGGGACCACAATAAGTAGAGTTGGGATCTGTTCCATTCCCAGCCATCTAACCAAACAACTAACCAACTACTTCTGCCAACAAACTCCCAACACAGTCAGCAGCGGGCATGAATCCTTTCCAGGGCACCAGCTCACATCATCAGACCCTGACTGGGAAGGAATAGTCAATAGGTCTGTGAGGAAGCATCCATTCCCAATAGGGTGCCCCACCGGAACCAGACATTTTGAAAACCTAATCATTAGTGCTGTCTGTCCTGTAGTCAGATCTCTTAACATTTTAAGAATTGCCATAAGTTGTTGATCAGAGGAGAAGCGATGTTGGTGTGTGATTTGAGCGGCCATTTCAGTTGAGCCTCCCGAACTAATAATGCTTATATCAAACAGGACCATCACAAGAACTGTAATGAAATAGTTTTAGGAAATCACAACATTCCACCAGAAACAGAAGGGTTGGGGGGGGGTGGATAGGTAAGAATGTCTATTCTGGAGAAGTGTTTCACTGAGGAATCTTGTTACACTTTCTTTTCATGAGCGGAGCATATGAAAGGGAACAGACTCCATTTTAGAATGTATCTGTCCTTGTTCTTTCAGGTATCTCACAGACTTTTCTTTTCTTTTCTCCCTTACCTCCCTCCTTTCCTGCTTTCCCACCCATTCTTCCACATCTCTTCTCCGATCCTTTCTGCCCATTTGCCACTGTTGCCTTCCCCCAACCTCTAGAGCTCTCCATCAGCCTCCTTGCAGTGATAGTTATTGTATGTGGACTGGCGCTGGTGGCAGTTTTTCTCTTTCTCTTTTGGAAGCTGTGCTGGGTGCCCTGGAGGAACAAGGCCATTTCAACTAACACCCCCGCCTCCCAGAACTCAACGGAACACGACAAAGAGAACATGGCTGACAAGCTAAAGGACACAGGGACTCTGGGCTTCTTGGAGGCAGCTGTGAAAATCAGTCACACCTCACCAGATATTCCCGCAGAAGTCCAGATGTCCATGAAGGATCACCTTATGAGACGCACACGGATGCAGAGGCAGACAACAGAGCCTGCATCATCCACCAGGTGAGTGCAGAGCATCCCTTGAATTGCCATCTGTTGGATCAGACATTATGGGTCCTTTTACAGAGGTGCTGAAGATGCAAAACTATCCATGAGGAGAAGGGAGCACTGACAAAGTCACCGCCATACCATGCCCAGTTTTCTCCTCCTATTACCTGTCCATTCAAATCAGTCCCCACAGCCTCAATTCAGAAGCATACCCCCTGCAATGAAGTGAAGAGCTTCCTCATTGCTCGCTGTATATGCTCAAAAGAAAGTTTATGTTTTGGGTTGGTTTGTTAAGTTCTCCCCCCCCTTCCTTTTTTGGAGTGTATATTGATCAAGGTGTTCTAGAGTAATTAGATTTGTTTGAGTAATTGTCATGTCATGGCTTAGAAGACACAATGGTGTGCAAACTGGAGACAAACTTTATTGTCTCTGTTAAACAAGAACAGTAGAGCAGCAAAAATCTGGGGCACCACCCAGATACAACCCAGAGGCAGAATACCTCTGAATACCACTTGCAGAGGATTATGAACGATAGAGTGCTATTGCACTCATAGTAATGTCTCTGCCCACCCCTGAATTTCTTCCTTTTTGTTGCCATTTGCAAAATTGGTGCACTTGAGAAGAAGCAGAAATACCGTATTTTGGGAGGTGCGGCAACATTGTTTCAGGCCCTTGGACTGGGGACCAGTGAGTAGGAAGATTTGAAGACGGATTCTAAATGCTGTCAGGATCCTCCTCATGACCAGGAACCCTATTACATGGGGTTAAACTTGATTACATGAAGATTTGTGGGGCGGGGCTTGCATGTGCTCCCTGACTCCTCCTCTCTTTAAGCCCACCCACATCTGAAGATGGCTCTCGTTTATGTTTGATGCAATGGGCCACCACTCCTCAAGACATCGGCAGCAATTCTCTTCTTTCTAAATATGTTCTTGACACTTGTACATCATTGAACAATTGCACTAAAGGGATATTACGCTAAACCTTTGGCTGGCATACACCTCCTGGAGCTGCAGGATACTCCCCCGACTACATGCTGGTCTCTGCCGAAGGTTGAGTTGAAAGTGAACCAGCTGACATATTCCCCCAGCCTCCCTGTGGGCCCTTGATCTTAGCCAAAAGATTCAAACCCTGTTACGGTGACTTGACCTCATTGTGTCAAGCTGTCAATATGCTTGTGGCCACTTTAATTTTGTTAGGACTCAGAGAGGCAGGGAGACATATCAGTGACATGGCGCACTGTCAGATAGAATTACAGCCTTTCCCTCTCTTTCTTGCTTATGTGGCTCAAAGCAGGAATAATTAGATAAACGGAATTGACATATCACTCACTGTACTGGCTTCGAGGGAGCTGCATCTCAGTGTTCAAGATCAGTCACTGCCTCAGGGCCACTGTAGCCACAGATGAAAGGCTGACCGTGCATGAGGATCCATGACAAAGGAAGGCAGGGTCTGCAAGGATCTGGAGGTGGAAGACAGCGTGGTAACCCATGGGCCACTGACCTGAATGTCTTCCAATACAGGCAGTCTTTTCAGCTAAGATGTGGGTGACTTTATCCATGTTTTACCATGCATCATGGTTGATCAGAACGAGGTCTACCATGCCATAGAGGGCAAGAGTTGCTCAATTTTGCTCAGTTCCTTTGCTTTCAGGCACAGGAACATAAGAGCCTTCTAGATTCAGAGCAAGAGTCTGTCTAGTCCTATAGTATAGAATCATAGAATCATAGAGTTGGCAGAGACCACAAGGGCCATCCAGTCCAACCCCCTGCCAAGCAGGAAACACCATCAAAGCATTCCTGACAGATGGCTGTCAAGCCTCTGCTTAAAGACCTCCAAAGAAGGAGACTCCACCACACTCCTTGGCAGCAAATTCCACTGCCGAACAGCTCTTACTGTCAGGAAGTTCTTCCTAATGTTTAGGTGGAATTTTCTTTCTTGTAGTTTGAATCCGTTGCTCCGTGTCCGCTTCTCTGGAGCAGCAGAAAACAACCTTTCTCCCTCCTCTATATGACATCCTTTTATATATTTGAACATGGTTATCATATCACCCCTTAACCTTCTCTTCTCCAGGCTAAATATACCCAGCTCCCTAAGCCGTTCCTCATAAGGCATCGTTTCCAGGCCTTTGACCATTTTGGTTGCCCTCTTCTGGACGGGATGTTGCATTTTATTTACTTATTTATAACATTTATGCACTGCTGGATTGCAAAAACCTTCAAAGCGGGTTACAAAAGATAAAGCAGTAAAATCAAGAAAATGCACAACTATACAAAAGTGCAGGAACTCATTGTGACAGCCCCCATTGCTTAAGGAGTAAATAAATAAATAAATGCAAGTACAGTGGTACCTCTACTTACGAATTTAATGCATTCCGAATGCACATTTATAAGTCAAAAAAAATTGTAAGTCAAATCCCATAGGAACGCATTGGGAGAAAAAATTCATAAGTCGAAGCAACCCTATCTAAAGATCCATAAGTAGAAAAAATCCTATCTAAACCGCATCCAAGATGGCGGATGGAGCTCCATTCGTAAGTAGAGTTATTCGTAAGTAGAGGTACCACTGTAGCTCTTTTCATCCACTGAAACACACACACACGGAGCAGCACATAGCATATTGTCCAATTTATTAGGACCAGCATGTTACAAATATTTAACATATGTTCCAAATGCCTGAATATCTCACTGTGGGGACCCTGCCACCCACCATCCCAAAATATACCGTCCCAAAGGTATATCTTTGGCACAATAGGATATGGATATACGTATCTGGGAGTAAGCTCCATTGAACTTAGTGGTGCTTATGACTGTACAGATTTTTAAATACACTGAGCTTTCACAAGATTTTCAGTCAGCTGAAATGCAACATTTAAGCTTTAAATTAGTTCAAGCAATCTTGCGAAGAAGTGTTACGATTTAAACTGCTAGCATGAAGTAGAAATGCCTTCAAAAAAAGGAAAGAAGTACCCATCCTCTGCTTATTTCTCTCATTCTTTGACTGGGATAGCTCAGCATGAAACTCTTAATCTCAGGATCATGAGTTCGAGACCCACGTTGAGCAAAAGATCCCTGCATTGCAAGAAGTTGGACTAGATGACCCTCGTGGTCCCTTCCAACTCTACAGTTCTATTATTCTGTTTCTAATGTGTCACAAACAAATTTAGTTTCTCATGATCGCACCATCTCAGATGATACCATTTCTCCTGCTCTATAAAAGGTCCCAGAACTGTGCTCCTCTGCCTTCTCCTTCCACAATACCACTGCTAGTCCAGCATTTAGCTTCTGGGAAGCCTATAAGAAAGAGTGAAGGCAATAGTCCTTTTCTTCTGCCAGTCTTCTAACAAATGGGCTTTGGAGATACATTGCCTCTGAATACAAAAGTTCTATTTTGCCATCATGATAGAACTACCTGATCTCATGGTAGAAAATGGCTAATTGGTAGTAAATAGTTAATTTTGTATTGTATGAAACAAATGTTTCATTTGTCTATTCTGAAACTATGGCCAATCAATGTTACTGGATAACGCCCAGTTTATAACATTATGAGAGAAAGAGAAAAAAAATCAATCCATTTACTCTTTCTTGACCATTCGTAATTTTTAAATGTCGCTCTTGTTCCCCTCCCCTTAGAAATATTTATTCTGAAGAAAGCCACAAACATTTCTGCCAAATCCAAAATCCACATTAGGAAATATCAGTATTAGTCCAACCAAAATGTTACAAATACCTGAATCACTACAGCAAGGCCCCTGTCCAGGGGTATATCTTTGGCATAAGAGGATATAGATGCACCTCTCAGGAGATGGGTCTTTCCAAGTAACTGTGTCCTACTTGCCTTGGTATGATGCCCTCCTGCCAGAAGACCCTTACCTGCCGTCATAGGAGCTGGAGACCTCTACAGTGTCTTCTGCCTTTCTCAGCCTCTCCAGGTCAACCACCTTAGTCTCAAGAGAACATGTTTGCTTCCTAGGTGCTCATTGCACGTAAACTAATTGTGTGCCTTAGCTGTACTAATGAGTGCTTTAATGAAGTGTTTCCCCACTGAATATTAACCATTAACTACACAATGACAAATGGGTAGCCATTTTCACTCACTGCAATAGAGTTCGGATAGTAAGAATATATGCAATGTAAATTGAGTACCTTGCATATCCTCCAGCCCGCGGAGTACAGTGGTATAGTGGCTAGAGTGTGTGAGAACTGACTCTTGGAAAACTCCAGCTCAAATCCTTGCTCAGCTTTAAAGCTCACCAGATGTCCTTAGTCAAGCTGCTACCTCTCAGCTAAGTCATGAGAAGGCTGTTTTACCCCTGGACTCTACATCCATCTCCTTCTGCTCTTCCTTCTTCTGTGTTGAGTGTTAGGTCGTAAGCTCCTTGAGGCAGGGAGCTTTCCTCTTGCACTGATGGTGAGATAGCGGTAGGACGGGAATGATCATGATGATGCTCTGATCTCCTTGGACCCAGAGAGAGATAAATGCAACAACAAACAAATTGCAACCTGCTACAAAAGTACCTGGTAGAACTTGCCAAAGAAAGCAGGGTGGCTTTAATGAAGATGGGCATTACTCCCAGCCCAAGTAGCAACAAAGACCCCAAAAAATACCTGTATGAGAAGTATAAGGATGTCACTGAGCTCAGGCTGGCCCATGCCCTGTTCTCAGTTTCTGCTCATGCATAACCATGAAGGCTGCAAATCAGGTCTAAAACTGTCCTGTCATAAAAGTTGTGAGAGAGACTGAGCAATCGAGTTGATGTTTTGTGCCATTGGCAGATGTATGCCTGCCACACTTTGTTTCAAATCCCCTTAGCCATTCATATCCATTAAGCTCACTCACAGAAGACATTATGAAGGAGAGAAAGAAGATAAGTGTAATTTGGTCAAACTCAATTAGAAAAGTTCTGCTGGAACGTATGAATTATAGAAAAGAAGTCCTGCTGTTACGAGAACTATGCAGAGGTGTGATCAAAATACATCCTCAATCAGGTATATCTTGGGAAAGATGGTGCACTAGCAAAATAAGTACGGTATGTGGTTGGCTTTTTGTCACTGCCTTTTCTTTTCTTTCTTCTCTGATATGGAGAATATAAAAGCACTCCCCTTCCCACAGCTGAGAAAGGTTCTTGTTCTAGGGATGGGAGAGAAATTTTGCTCCGTTCACATTTAAAGGCATACCTATCTAATTTGGACTTTTCAAAACAATATGTGAACTGAAAGCACAGCCATCCTTCAAAATTGGCACTTCTCTAAATTTTGCAATGCAGTTCTCCAGCCAAGGAATGTGTACAAAAAAATGGATGTGTCGTGGTAAACTGTGCATAAAAATGCATATACTGTATTAGCAGAAGCAACATACAAAACTGCATTATATTTAGGGGGATTGCTTTGCAAAAATGTGTTCAGTTGTTGTTGTTGAAAATTGAAGTGGAAATGTGAAGAACTGAACTTGAAATTGGAAAAATGAGAGAAACTGAAATTGAGTTGCATACAGTGTATGCCAACCTTGTGTGCGCCTCTCTCTCTCTCTCTCTCTCTCTCTCTGTTTTCTTGTCTTTCTATTTTCCTTTCCTTTCCCTTTTCTACTTATTTCATTGTAAACGTATCAGCAACAGGAAAAAAACAACCCAGTAGATAGGAAGCTTTCAGTAATAGCAGGGATTCTTTGGTAACTGTTTTCAAGGGCTGATAGCACAGAGAAATGTAGCTTACAACAAGCCCCCAAACTCCTATTGACCCATAGTCCTTAAACACAGTATTTCCCCAAGGCAGTAATGCTTTATGGTTTTGGAATATGTGGCAATCCCAGCTGGCAGCCTATAACTCTGGATCACTGGTCAGCAGTTCCTTTCTCCTCTCCTGTAAGTCATAAACAGCAAGCCGTGGGGCTTATTAAACAGACCTCAGAACTCTCAGGGGTGCTGCTATTCCTTTCTGGCTAGTATAACCAGCCCCTTGTAGCTGTGTTTCCTATTCCCACAAACTATAATTACATTCTTTTATGTTGTCTCCAATGCCAAAGATACCACTTGTTCCAAATATTTTGCTTTTGAACGGCAACTTGCTCCTTGCATTCTGTTTGGTATGGATCTTAATTCCTAGAACTGGAAGACCATAAAGTTGTTCTTTTCAAACTCTCCCACAGATCAGCATGAGATGCGCTTCTTTATTTTCCATTGCATGATAGCTATTGAGAAACCAGTTTCCCTTGTGCTTACACAGTTCATTTATGACAAAGCCTTCAGAAGTTCTACAAGGGTCGGCACTATAGTCGTAGAGGAATCAGAATTGTTGAGTTGGAAGAGACCCCAAGGGTCATCTAATCCAACCCCCTGCAATGCTGGAATCTTTAGCCCAATGTGGGGACTCTGAAGTTATGAGTCTCATGTTTCACCCGCTTAGTCAGGGGTGCCTACTGCCTGTGACATCACTGTTGTGAAAACTTCCTACTCCCTCTCAACTGGCTTCTTTAAAAAAATACTGTGTGAGAGTTGTGAGACCCCTTTTCCCCTCAGGGAGCTACAATTCCCAATCAAATCTTCTTCCCAGGGAATTCTGGGAATTATAGCTTTATGAGGGGAATGGAGGTCTCCTAATAACTCTTGGCATCCTTAACAAACTACAGTTCCCAGGATCCTTTGCATGAAGTCATGGCCATGACTGTTTAAAGTGGTATGATGGAACTTTATAGTGCAGTTGGGCCCAGGAGAGTACTATATTTCCTACGTTCTCCCTGCCCTTCCCCATTTTGCATCCTATCTCTTAAGTGGGGTCAGATACCCAAGACAATCTTCTCCCAACATACAACACACTAGCCTTTTCTTATCTCTTGCAGGCACATTTCCTTCAAGAGGCACCTGCCCAGGCAAATGCATGTTTCCAGTATGGATTATGGTACAGAACTACCACTTGCGGCGGAGCAGCCAACTTGCATCGGCCGGATCAAGCCAGAGCTGTACAAGCAGAAATCCGTGGACTCTGAGGACCCTAAAAAAGAGGCAGAAAAAAACTGTGGGAAAATAAATTTCGCTTTGAAATATGACTATGAGAACGAGACCCTGATTGTGCGGATTCTCAAGGCCTTTGACTTGCCTGCCAAGGACCTCTGTGGCAGTTCCGACCCCTACGTCAAGATCTACCTCTTGCCTGACAGGAAGTGCAAGTTCCAAACCCGTGTGCACAGGAAAACGCTCAACCCCACCTTTGACGAGTGCTTTCAGTTTCCTGTGCCCTATGAGGAGCTGACCAATAGGAAGCTTCATCTTAGCGTCTTTGACTTCGACAGGTTTTCTCGGCATGACATGATCGGTGAGGTGATCTTGGAGAACCTCTTTGAGGCTTCGGATCTTTCTCGGGAGACCTCCATCTGGAAGGATATTCAGTATGCCACAACAGTGAGTAGGCGGCTTTTGCCATCAGTATGAAGAGGCAATAGTACACCAATGTTTGGATGAGTTTGCTGTAGCTCCATAGGCCAAGCTGCACTTTAAAATGAGAGCTTTGGTGCAGAAAGACCACCAAGTGTTCTTCTTTTGGAGGTGTGGACGATACAGTGTCAGTTTCAGGTATTAAATGGTCCTTGGGCCCTCATGGGTCCCTTGTTCTCCTGGCTTCTCCTTCCTTCTGCCCCCTCACTTACCCTGTTCTTTGGAATGCTGCTCCTTGCTCTGTTCATTGTGCATGCATACACAGAGAAGAAGTCAAGCAGGAAGGGAAGGAGCAGAAGAGCCAGGAGGACCTAGAAGTGGACAATGGTTGGTTCTCCTGCAACAAAGTCCTGGTTACTTGAGATAGCCATCAATAGCTGCCAACAGTTTAAGCCAGGCTTCCTCAACCTTAGCCCTCCAGATGTTTTTGGCCAGGCGTCCCCCAAACTAAGGCCTGGGGGCCGGATGTGGCCCAATCGCCTTCTAAATCCGGCCCGCGGACAGTCTGGGAATTAGCATGTTTTTACATGAGTGGAATGTGTCCTTTTATTTAAAATGCATCTCTGGGTTATTTGTGGGGCATAGGAATTCGTTCATATTTTCCCCCAAAATATAGTCTGGCCCCCCACAAAGTCTGAGGGACAGTGGACTGGCCCCCTGCTGAAAAAGTTTGCTGACCCCTGTTTTTGGCCTACAACTCCCATGATCCCTAGCTAGCAGGACCAGTGAGTGGTCATGGATGATGGGAATTGTAGTCTCAAAACATCTGGAGGGCCGAGGTTGAGGAGCTAACAACTATTCAAACATCCAGCCATTCATCTAGGTTATGGGTGATTACATTAAAAATAGTAATACAGTACTGCGAAGGTACCACAGTTCACACCAATAGAGATTCATTTTGCAAAATCTTAATCTGATTTACATGGCAATACTTCCACTTCCTTTACGGGTCTTTCTAGGTCAATGTTGATAATCCTGGGTGAGATGTACTTATACCCAGGTTTTGTCAAATTGTGGCAAGGAAGCAAGATGAAGGCATAGAGCTGGGCCAAGACATTTTGCTACTCAAGGCAAAGGAAAACATGGTCCCGTCCCCCGCAATGCCACATACAGATGCTGGTAGATTACTTTCACACAGGTGATGGTACAGCTTTCCCCACCACATCTGAGGGCAATAGGCTGTCTTAGAGAGTGTGGGGCAGGTTGTGTAGTACACACTGCTCTGTCCTCTAAATATCTTGCTGCCCCTCCCCAGCATCTCTTGCTGGAGATAGCTCCATCTCATGGAATCTAATGGTAGGGCTGGCCATATCTGGGTAGCTTTTTGTCTGTTTCAGGGAATCAAAACATGAAAACTCCTTTGTTGTTCAAACAACTAGGCAAGGTCAAGTTGGGCATATTATCAAGGACAGGCCTCTCCATGAGCCACAGTTTGGAAGTAGTCCATTGGTTCCTGGTTGTAGGATCTGCTGTGTGCTTTAAATTCTGACAGCTTTGGCAGTAAAAGGTGGGGGACTGCTCACTATACATCACCATTGCAATTTGCATAGGCTATAAATTGTTTTTAAGCGTCTTTCTTTGTCCTTGGGGATATTGCACTTAAATTATACAGGAGGGACTAGGAATACAGGGAAAATTGTATGTGGAAGAGAATATTGCTGCAAGGACTGGGGTCCAGCTTTTACTGACTTGCATTTTAAGCAAAACTGCCAACTCATATTCAGTATTACAACCCGTGAAATCTAGATATTTGCTTTATTTTAAAAAATGCTGAAGCTATCAAACTATATTATTACATGCCGTATTTTGAGCTTTTCATTACTATTTGAATTCTCAGTTGTTAATAAGGGTTAGTGAACGGCAATTGATGCAGACAAATCTTAACAGAGAATGTTCCTCCCATACATTTTAAGTCTGATTTGCTGAATCAGTTATTCCAGTTTCTTTGCCTCTCCTTTTAAGCACCCCCCCCCAATAATAATGCATTACTCTAGATTCACATTCTGCACTGAAACCAGATAGGGTCCAAAATAAATGATCTCCATTTCACCCCATTTTAATGCCATACCAGCTCAGGACTCTAGTGCACTGGCTCAGACTAGCATGGCTACTGTGCTCTGGTCTTGGGACAATCAAATGTTCTCCTGTTCCTTTAATGTTTCCTACCTTTCTATTACTCCAAGGAATTACTCTCTGCTCCAAAATTATGTTCTTATTGTTGAATTTCAGCTGTTACTGTGAAATAGATTGCTTTCCCCACCTTAATACAGCTGTTTGATTTCCCCATGCCCTCACCTAGATTTTTCTATCTAATCTGTCCAAGATACTGTCCTAGAAGAAAGTTGATCAGCTTGCTTTATATAGCCCAGCTTCGAGAATCATCTCTATAGATTTTCCTTTTTTCCCTTGTTAATAGATCTTTCCAATCAAATCTTCTTCGGAAGAGTTTGAACAAATTTGCTTTAAATGAGAAGTTACAGAATCCGACAAATTGATTTTTCCTCTTGGAAGTGCCGAACCTGGGGAATGGAGCATGGGACTGGAGCTTTAAGTCTGCTAGCTGCCTAGAGAAAGTTTTAATATTTTGGGCAGAAGGAAATGATGATGGTGCAGTGGAGTATATGGCCTGGTCCTGAGCATGTAATTGGTCCCAGAAGTGCCATTGCCTGAAGGCCTTTCTTGCATCCTTGCCCTCTAAGCCCTCAGTGCTGTACTTACCCCAGAAACAGCACTGTTGTTGCTATGCTTCAGCAGCACAGTCTCATTATTCCCATGCAAAGCTCCCCATTTATCATTCTAATAGCGTAACTGTCTCACAGGTTTTCAAACACTTCTGCAATGTTGTTGTGATTACCAACAGCCCAGGAAAACAGTGAGATCCTTAGCAGATGCTGCTAATTTGTTTCAAGCAGCAGCCCTCCTAATCGGCGTCATAAATATGCATTAAGGCTTAGCAGACCTCACCCAAGGATGCTAATGCTTGACCCTAATGAAGTTCTTAATCACGCCTCCTCGGAATGCTGCAGACAAGAAAGTCAAACCTAGTTTTTCTTCCAAAATCTACATTAGGGCAATGCCTTTATTAGACCAGCCAAAATGTCCCCAAATAGGGTGTGAGCATTTGAGTCCTCCAGGACTTTTCATTGGACTAGATGAGGTGGTAAAAAAAATCAGGCCTGGGGGGAAGTTGGAGCCATGGAGTCTGCCCATACTCAGGAGAAGGAATGTGGGAAGAATTAGCAGGCACTGAAATATGGGTCTGTTAGGTTTCAGGTGGCATTTGGTATGGCAGGGAAGGAGAAACATACTGTGGCATGTAACACAGTCTCAAAGTGGTGAGAGACTACAGTGGTTCCAAATGCTTTTCCTACGGTTTGGTTTCCTTGAAATGGAAGTCAATGAAGACTGTGGGGTCTTTATTTACACATATACACAACCTGAGCAAAAGATGGAGGGGTTCACAGCATTAACACTCCACAGGTCTTGCTTCCTCATGAGGCTTTCAAGGAAGCCCCCAAACCACAGCTCTTGGGATCAGCACAGAGCAAGACATGCCTCTGTGCCACCAGCTTCCAGCATCAACCAAAACTCTCTCACACAAATGAGAGAGTTGGGGTTGATTTCCAAGAGAGACCACCAATTGTGATGTGTCTGCCCAACCTCTCTTCTCCTCTGAGTAACAGGTTCTTTTTGAGGGCTTGCATTGTTTCAAAGGCCTTCAAAACCTGTTTGAGCTAAGGTGACAGAGGAACCAAAGAATTATGTATATACACCATGGGAAATCAAATGTCTCTCAAGCAGCTTTCAGTTCTCTTAGAAGCTATTGACTATTAGGCAATTTCTTCATACTTGGTATGGGGCTCCCTATAGGATGTTTCAACTACTTGATTACTGTAGTGTGTATGCAGATTAAAGTGTGCTCACATCATATTTATGTATATGGCTTACGTAATGACACGGGCTGCTGGGTTAATTGAAAAAACAGGAAAACTGAAACGCTTCTGTAAAAAGAAAGAACTAGACGCTCGTGGTACTTGTGGCCTTGAATCAGGATCCTCCAAGTGAACATAGCACAACACTACACACGGAATCTCTGTCATGCTCTGGAAGTTTTAAAGATATTTTTTTAAGTATTCCACATAGTTTTATCTGTTTCAGATATGTACAGTGAAGTGACTGGTGCTTTTACACTGTACAAAACCTCACCTCTCAATTGGCTGCATGGAGTTATGTTGCACAAAAGCTGCCGGCATCCATCTGTCTTGGGAAACAATGGAGGAGTGCACCTTTGTGGGTGAAGTCAAACTGTTGGAAGGTTGCAGAGCCTGCTGTGGAGACTGATGTAGGAGAGATATGTTTTGTTGCAGCTGGGGCAGACAATGGCATGCAGTTGTTCTGCTGCAGATGCGTCATGGTGCTTCTTCTCTCTGTGCTCCTCCCGGCCATCATTCCTTCTCTGGTCACTGCTATGGATGCATCATGACCTGACTGTCCCTAGGCACTGCAGTCATCTGCAATGGATTCCCACATGGCAGGATTGACGTTGGCAGTCTTCATGTTGCATTTGCAGACATCTTAAGCCCATCCGGCGCTGTGGTGCAAAGGTCCCTCCGGCGGCCCCCCCTGTTTCCCAGAGTTGCTGACCCATTTTAAGGGGGGGGACTCCAAAGTAAGTTGTACGCCGTGCGGCACCCAGGAGGAGCCAGTGCCATGCTTCCCTTCCTCGGCACTGCTGCTGCTGCGCTCAGGAGAGGCGCAGGCTACTGGCAGTGAGGAAGAGGCAGCAGCTCTGGGGCTCGCACTCGGCGGTCGGCCACCTCCTGGCAGCCCTTGCGCGCTGCGAGGGTCTGGCAAAGCACGCACATCGCATTGCAAAGCGCCTTGGTGCTTCGGCAGCTCTCGTCGCCATGCCCTGAGGGCCCCTTCTCTGAGAGGGGGAGACGGGAAAGGCGAGAGGCAGCCCTCCGGGCGGGCAGCGAAATGGAGGCTCCAGGTGCAGCATCGAACGGAAGGAAGGAAAGTCCTTCTCACAGACATCAGCTGTCTGGCGGGCGCAGCAGCGCCCCTGGTGGCCAGGCGCCCTGGCGCATTGCGCCACCCAGCCCAGGCCTAGAGATGGCCCTGTTTGTAACACAGAGTTGGTCTGCCAACTGGCCTGGTGCTGGAAGACCCATAGAGCACATCCTTGGGAATCCTGCCATCTTCCATTCTATGGACATGGCCAAGCCAGTGTAGACGTCACTGAGACAGGAGTGCAAACATGCTGGAAATGTGGGTTTGGGAGAACACATCTTTGTTTGGCATTCTGGCCTACCATTTGATACCCAGAATCCTCATGATGCAGAATCATGTGGAAGGCATTGAGGCATCACTCCTGATGGTTGTGAAGTTGCCCACAACTCACTTCCATAAAGCAGCATGCTCAACACACAAGCCTGGTAGATCTTCATCTTGGTATTGGACGTTGGCTGTTAGAATATCGGGGTGTAAAGCCCTATATTCTTTCTTTTGCCACTGGCTTCGGTAAAGAAGACAGCAAACAATCGTAGCTTTTAACTACGTTTATTAGAGAGCGATGGTTAAGTGTTTATTCTGTCACTCTCCAGTCACAAGTGAAAGTAGAAACAGAACAAAGAATATCCCATGACAGGAGATCAAGTTACGCTGTCTCCTGTGTGTGGGAAAGTTACAGCAGTCTTATAATGTAAACAATTCAGTCACATGCAGCTTTTCCCCCTTGCGTAGGATTTATGCTAACATAACTCTTCCAAATACTCTACCACTGAACTGCTGTTCTTTCTAAATGTTTATGCTAAGGTATACATTTTTTGCACATTTTACACATTGTGCATGTTTTACTCTCAGAAGTGCATCATAAAATCTGCAGAAACACGAAAACTGAAGGGTTACTGCATCCTGATCCACGTCTTAGTCTGGGAAATGAAAACGTGGTCGGTTTGCCTGCAGAGGGAGACTGGACAAAATCCCTGAGCATCCTTAGTCTTTGTTCCAAAGCAAAGAAACAACCTGAACGACTGCCAGATTTCACACCTGAACATTTTTTTTCTCCAGAAGCGAAACCTTCCACTCATATTGTTGGTGATGTCTTGTCCAGGACAAGAAAAGAAAAGATAAGATAAATGAGGGGGAGGGGGGGAGAATGAATGCCTGTTATTAATTTAGCACCTAATGAAGCAGAACAAAGAAGTATAAATAAACCTTTTTATTGTTGGTCCTCTATCTGGCTGGTGATGAACATTTACATTTTAGACTGTTTTCTCTGTCACAGTATAATACTGCTGCTATTGGATAACCAGCTCCTCTGCTCAAGCTTTCTCTTTTGAAATAATTGGTTATGCCTTTACATACTCTCATAAGTCCATACGGATAGGCAAATTTGCCAGTTTTGGTTTCTCATTTTTCCAGTCTCCAGTTCTCCACATCAGATTATGATTTCATTTTATTTTTAATTTAAAAAATTATCTTTATTAAATTTCAAATCAATACACATAATCACACAAATCATAAAACTTACAAATTTACAAATAAAATTGTGAATACCATCTAATACACAAATCCATTATGCATTCTTATCTATTCATTTACTCATTGTATATTGTATTAAATCATATTAAACCATTCATTAAAAAAAATAGACATAACATACCAAACCAACACACAAATGTAAATATCCTCACCTTCTCCCTCCGTAAGACTTCCACTTATCTTCATTTCGGGTTAACTAAATTTTATTTTTAACTGCTTCCATTATCATAAAATACTTCCCTAATGCTTCATCATATAAATATAATTTTTCCAAACAGTACAGAATGCTAGAAATAGATCCAGGTCTTTAATGTGGGACAATGTCTCTTCATGTAGACCCCAAATTTCTCCCAGCTTTGATGGAATTTCTGGCTGTTACCACCTCTAATTGAGTTAGTTAGTTTTGCTAGATCTAGGTAGCCAAATACCTAGGTAGCTACCTAGGTTATGATTTTTTTTTAAAGTCCTTGTGAAAAATTCACCAGCATTTTAAGGTAACTTTCTTCTGATATGCACATTTTTGTATACATATTTGCCCAACGCACATGGTTCTGCAGGCATATACTGCATTTTTGTATATTGTATGTGCAGAATTTTATGAAGAATTTACGTAGTGCAGGGGTGAAGAACCCTGTTTAGCTTGAGGGTTGTGTTCCCATTTGGGCAACCTCCCAAGGGCCATAATCCAGTGGTTGGCAGAGCCTGAGGCAAAAGAGGATGGAACAACAAATGTAAATTTTATCTCTGTACCGTAGGCTTGTTTCTTATAAACACTCTCTATCCATTCTTAAGGAAATCAGCCCTGAGTGCTCACTGGAAGGACAGATCCTGAAGCTGAGGCTCCAATACTTTGGCCACCTCATGAGAAGAGAAGACTCCCTGGAAAAGACCCTGATGTTGGGAAAGATTGAGGGCACTAGGAGAAGGGGACGACAGAGGACGAGGTGGTTGGACAGTGTTCTTGAAGCTACGAACATGAGTTTGACCAAACTGCGGGAGGCAGTGGAAGACAGGAGTGCCTGGCGTGCTATGGTCCATGGGTTCACGAAGAGTCGGACACGACTAAACGACTAAACAACAACAACATCCTTCATCCAGACAAGCAAGAGGCATTATCAGAGTTCAAAGACCCATTCCAGCCACGCATACCCTCCAACTTTCCTCAGAAAATAGGGATATTCAGCAAAAGCACTTGGTGTGAGAAGCAGGAGCAGTGAGGGGGTGTCTTGGAAAGAGTTCTGAGGGTCAGGTAGAGAGGCTGAATTTGGTCTCTGTGCCTGAAATTCCCCACCTCTGCCCTTGTTGTTTGGTCCTTTAGTCGTGTCCAACTCTTCATGACCCCATGGACCATAGCATGCCAGGCACTCCTGTCTTGCACTGCCTCCCGCAGTTCGGTCAAACTCTATGTTTGTAGCTTCGAGAACACTGTCCAACCATCTCATCCTCCGACGTCCCCTTCTCCTAGTGCCCTCAATCTTTCCCAACATCAGGGTCTTTTCCAAGGATTCTCCTCTGCCCTAGCATGTGCAAAATTTGGAGTACTGTGAATTAGCATAATGGTACTGTTTGATTTGCACATTGTTTTGGGGAGTGTGAATTAGGTAGGTTCACTTTTAAATGCAGACTGAACTGAATTTCTTCCCCATCCCTAATAAGTTCTCACAGATTTTGTCAAACAGGGCCTTCCCTGAAGCCTGCTCAGCATGGTGGCCAATTTAATAAGACACATTTTCATGTTTCTTCATTGTCAACTGCGCTGTGATATGGTGAGTCACTTAGATAACTTGGGATTAATTGATGGTGGCATGAATACTGCGTAAAAAAGAGTAAATTGCAGCAGAGGGCCTCTTCACTGCCCTCAGCATGGGAAGCTGCACAGAATATATTACACAACTTGCTTAAGGACTAATTCAATTGCCAACCAGATTCTGGTGGGTTTTGATTCCCAGCAGTTTTTTCTCCCCCATGTTGGGCTTAAATTTTGAGAATGGACAGCTGCCCTTTAGTTGCAAGACTGGCAATATGTTTCCTATTTCTGCAGGCAAGAGAGTTTTAGCCGCATGTATTTATGATCATCTTCAGTTCTAGATATCGTGGGGTCACCTACAGCTCCTTTTTTGTGAGGCACCCACCAAATGGTTCACTTCATCTCCAATCTCAAAGTCAAAGTCAAAAAAGGGCCGTGGCTCTGCTAGTCATGGCAACACAATCTTTTTGTCCCCTCTAGATTTCATTGATTTGTTGTCCATATTTTCAGAAGGGGGTGTATGTGAACAGAATCCAAAATAGCCTCTGTGGTCACATCCATGTGATCTGTTATATAGAATCATAGAATAAGATTCATTAGTCCAACCCTTTGCAATGCAGAAAATCCTGCCCAGAGCCATCCCTGGGTGGGCTCAAACCACCAGCCTTCTGAATGTTTCTGAGTATTCATCCTGATTTGTTTGCACAAAGTTTGCAGGGAGTTTAGTTAACATTGACTTTTAGTGAACATTTATTATGAAGGTTTACGGAGAGGTTCTGTGATATCGTGTCTGGGATATAAATAAATTTAATAAGAATACCCTGGATTTCCCTGTCACTTTCCTTATTGCAAGAAGTTCAGTTCTGGAGGGAAGAGTATTCGTTGCCTAAGAACACTAATCAATTTAACTGCACAACTGAAATTTGCTGGTATGTGATCGAATCCTATAAGAACAGAATAAGAGTCTGCTGGATCTGACCTTTGGCCCTTCTAAATCCAGCATCCTGTTCTCACAGTGACCGACCAGATGTGTGTGAGAAAACAGGAAGAGCTTCAGAGAAAAGAGAATTGTTTCAGCTTTTTGTAACCATCTATGAACACCAGGATACATACGGTATGTTAATAAATGAAAATTGCTACTTGGCTGGTAATTTAAACAGGCATATTTTGGGCTGATTAGGGAAAGAGATGTTGAAAAAGCAGGAGTGAGATTTTTTTTGTGGGAGAAAAAAGAACGCGTTTAAAAACATTCCACTGATAGGTATGGAAACTGCAGCTATTCAGTGGTGAGGGGGAAACACTCTGTTCATGCTCAGAGGTACTTTCCCCATATTATAGGGCTTAGTGTTAGTATTGAAAACAGACTTTTCAGCTGAAACCTTGGCATAAATTAAGTAATAGGGATGAGGACACAAAGAGACCTTGCTTGCCCATGACAAACGTGCAAGGGTGAATTATGAAAAAACAAACAATAATTAGTTTTGTTCTTTAAATGAAGATGGATGAAAAATGAAGAAACAGTTATATGGAGGGGAAGACATTTTTGTGTTATCTGTGTGGAGGATGCAATTGCTCTGGAATGAGAGAGCAACACTTTCTATATGCTCAGAGGCACGTGTCTGATTTTGCCTCGCCTCCAAAGTAATAAAGTGAATTGTTAAGGCACTACCAGTACTGAAAGCAGAATTCAGTTTGGATATTCAGCAGTTACTTCTGATCTGCAAATTCTGGCAGACGTTCCTAAACTTGTCATTGCTTTTGTTTAATGTGCTTATGAGTCATGCTTGTGAGAATATGTGATGCTCATTTATGTAATCTCTGCATACTTTCCTTTTTAACTTTTCTGTAAAACATTCAGTATTGAACGTTTTAATATCATATTGAAGCTGGCAGAAATCAAATCATTTTTAGTCTCGAAACATAAGTAAAACACTCCTGCATAAGAGGAGCAGTGCAAGCATGAAGCAAATCACACATGTTCATTTCGGGCCTTGCATGGAAATGAGAAATTGATCACATCTGAAGGAATGGCAACACACATGGAATTGGCTGGGATTCAGAGATGCAGATGAATGTTCTCCAGAAATCCACAGCTTGAGGCTGGGAAAACAGAATTTTATCTCTGCATTTTTGACAAGCCTAGTAAAAAGAGGAATGTGGTTTGTGGACCATACACCCAAGGAAGAGTTATTGGGGGCTATAAAAACTAAGAGGATTACTCTGACAATTCTTACCCTGGCAGCTTATAGTCAGGGTACTATTCTAATGCCAACTTTTATGTTTTCCAAAAGATTCTGGTATCTAGCTTTAGTTAATCTTACTGGTAGCAAGTGAACATCCAGGCATCTTTACGATCTCTATTTAGTGTGTTAATGACTTGCTTCTTTACAAAGTAGCATCACTTTCTATTGTTCCGTGGTGTGTTTATTACAATCTTGACTTTTTTAGGGAGCAGCTGCCTTCATAGAAGCAAATATTGAAATGGGGAATAAGATTTCTGCAGTGGCAGGCAATGCCAGGCAAACAGAGCCACTCATATTTTTATTTTATTTTTATCTACCAGAGCAAAAATGAAAGTTGGGCATTATTAGTCCAAAAGATGGAGCACCATATCCATCTTGCTTAAATCCTCCTGTCATTGCAGCTTTCTACAGAACTTTAAAGCATCAGTGGCCATAGGTTTCCTCTTCGGTGAGTTCCTATTATCGTTTATCACTCGCAAAAGAATTTATCATCCTGATGAGTGGTGGTAGGTGAAGAGAGAACAGCTGAACTGCTGGGACCCACAAAGAAGTGAAATAATCTCTGCGTGCAAATATACACTCTATTCTCCTGCATGAGCTTTGTCCGTGGGAACCAAGCCCACCCACCCAGTCATGTCATGGGAGGTAGAAAATAAGTTTTGCCCTCCCCCAATTGTTGCTTCTAGAATATAGTGCGCTCTCTCTCTCTCTCTCTCTCTCTCTCTCTCTCTCTCTCTCTCTCTCTCTCTCTCTCTCTTGATTGCCTGATAGAAGTTATAGCCACTTGTTGCTTTAAGGTGACTTGCAACCACATAATCATTTAAAAATAAATAAATCAAGTTTAAGCTTCCTTAAAGCACAAGATAAAAAAAGAAGCATGGAAACACAACCAATGAACACAGCAGCTGAAATCCAGATCAATGTACTGTGGGAACTTGGATCCAGGGAGAGTGGTGTATTTGGGGGAGGTAAATAAATATGAATTGCCATCAAAGGTACAAAATGAAAGGAGTGAACAGCAGTCCTTCACATGTATGGGAAAAAGTAAAGGACACAATAGAGACCTTTTTGGGGGGTGGGGTGGAGAGTAGCAGTTACTTTGCTGTCAGAGTGTCTGAGGGTAGGTTTGACTCCTTTTCAACTTGGCTTCTCTGTTAGCAGTCCTTATGTTTTGTCTCTCAGAACCTAATGGGAGCCGTTGAAAACCAGGCCCATTTCTGTCTTCATAAACCCTTCCTTGTCTCCAGCAATGTGCGGTCAGTGGACTAGGGGGATTAGGCTAGTCCCCTAAATGTTCCCCTGGCACCTCCTTCTCAAACTGGGAAGCTTCTGCCCTGCTTCGGGGGGGAGGGGCAATGACATCAAGATGCCATGCGCATGGCGTCAGCCCCTCCCCCAATCGCCCTCACAAGCTAGCACCTCTGCCCCTAACTGTTCCCCTATGAAAATTTTCACCTCACACCACTGCTTGCCTCTTATTTCTTGGTGCCCCATTGCATGTAGAAAACCTCAGGAGCAGGGCCGGCTCTAGGTAGAGTCCTGGTGGCGTGGGGTGCCAGGGCGCCGGGGTGGTAGGCAGGGCGCTGCGCGGTGAGGCAGGGCGCTGCGCGACGAAGCCGCGCGGAAGCCATGCTGCGCCCTGCGAGGGTGGGGGCACCGGAGCGATCTCTGCCCCTCAGCGCCAGGGCGCGCGACCTGCTCGAGACTGCCCTGCTCAGGAGCAGGTCTTATGTTTTAAATAGTTCTAAGTGTTTTGCAGTGTTTATCTCACTTCTCCTCAACATTTAACGTGAGGAAATAATATTTTGTTAGTTAGTTAGAGAGTCCCATGGACTGCAAGAAGATCAAACCTATCCATTCTTAAGGAAATCAGCCCTGAATGCTCCCTGGAAGGACAGATCGTGAAGCTGAGGCTCCAATACTTTGGCCACCTCATGAGAAGAGAAGAATCCTTGGAAAATACCCTGATGTTGGGAAAGATTGAGGGCACTAGGAGAAGGGGACGTCAGAGGACAAGATGGTTGGACAGTGTTCTCGAAGCTACGAACATGAGTTTGACCAAACTGCGGGAGGCAGTGCAAGACAGGAGTGCCTGGTGTGCTATGGTCGATGGGGTCACGAAGAGTCGGACACGACTAAACGACTAAACAACAACAACAAAGTTAGTTAGTTAGATATTTCCAGTGCTTTTTTTCTTTAAAAAAATGTTTAGGGGTGCTCTCATTTTGCCACAAGAAAATCACTGTTTTATAGTTCAAATCGGGGAAAATAAATACATGAAATGGACAAAAGTACAAAGATTCACAAAATGTTTAGGGGTATGCGTACCCCTGTGTACCCCCAGAAAAAAAGCACTGGTTGTTTCAACGATTTGTATACTGCTTAATCACAGTCATCTCTAAGTGGTGTCTGGGAGACACGGTACAATAAGAGTAAAAATGAGTTCAAACTAGGAAATCAATTACTTTGGAAACCTAGTAAGTTTTGGACTTGGGTGAAATTTAAAACCATAACCATTCTTTTCAGAACATCACACTTACTTCAAAATTGTTGCTCTGAAAGTTTCAACCTCAGCAGGCCTTGTTTAGAGAATTCAAGAAGAATTTCTCTGGTGTGGAAGTTAACATAGGATATTCATCATGCAAGCACGAATGTGCTTGCTGAATAGAGAAGACGAGAGGTCTGACTGCCTTGCAGATGAAGGCTTATGTTTATTTAATATTACATTTATCTCCTACCTTTCCTCCAAGGAGCTCAAGACGTGGTAGGCATGTTAGGAAGGCTGAGAGACAGTGATTGGCCCCAGGTCACCCAGTGAGCTTCATGGTTGAGTAGAAATTTGAACCTTGGTCTCCCAAGTCTCATTCCAATAGCCTATCCACAGCACCCACACTGGCTCGCTGTAGGTTTGGATTTCTCCTTCTCAAAGTATGCTCCTGCAGAGCAGATCGGCTTCTTGGAAGAAAGATGTCTTGGGGCAATGTTGGAGCTGCCGCAGCTCCATAACTTTTTTTCTTACCCTCTTTCTGATAATGTGTTGCACAGCACAACAACTACTGTGGCATCATTGCACTGTGTGTTTTCCTCTCCTAGCCTAACAAGGGCAGAGAAACACTGGGCACAACTGGAATACTGCATCTGTAGATGTTAACAGGAAGAGCGAAGAAGCAGTCACAGGACAACATCAGTTTTATATTTGTTGTAGTGTCCAGTTCTGACTCGTGACTCTACTTTATGCCTGTTTAGTAGAGGATGAGACTGGCACTGACTTCCCTTTGCCCCATCTGGTCAGAGACCACACAGTGCCCTGTAGTTCCATTATGTATCATTTTTCTTGCAAATAAACTGCAGCAGTGTGTCATCTGCACAAAGGGCTAAGAATGCACCTCCCCTCTTTCTGCATTTTTTGCTCTGAGGCTCTGGGCGAAGGGCCTCGAGGAAAGCCAGCATCAGTATTCTGATTTGCTTCCAAAGTTTCTGCATCTACTTAATAATGAAAAAGGAACAACAAAATAAATTGTGGAGCAATCATCAGATTTTTATCTCCTTGTGAATCTAGAGATGTTACAGTAATGAGCGATTCTTCCAAAGTATGACTAATGCACAAGTGTAACCACAGATCAGCCTAGCTAGTAGAATGCAGCCCGGGGCCATTATATGGTAATGATATAAACAGTGACTGAATGGAAGGAAGAGGAGAGCTTAAGTCAAATGCCGCCCCAGCTGCTTGAATGCAGATGATTCCTTTGCACAAAGTATCTGGGATGGGAATGATCGACATGCCTTTGCGTTCCTAAGCGCTTATGCTGCAATATTGTTCATTCAAATTTGATATCTGGGACCAGCAGCCCGACTCAAAAGCAACTATTATTTCTAAGCTATCTGACGGCTTCATCTCGCCAAATAGGATTAGCTGGAATTCACCCAGGACTCAGAAACGGCAAAGGCTCTGTATGGTACGCACAGAGTTTTTCAGATACTTTAATGTGGTCTCTCATTAATATTCATTGGAGCTAGGCAGCATAGTTCCTCAGAGACTCATCAGTGTGTACTTGGGATGGGGCACTGAAAAATACTGAGTAACGGTAACACTGCTGTTTTCACCTATCTCATCACAAAACATTGGCAGGGAGATTGCGGCTGTTAGGCCAAGGTGTCCTAGATCCATGTGGGGTGGGGGGAGTTTGTCATGATCTGGAATGTAATTCACGAGGACAGGGAATTTAGAGTTGTCTGGTCAACTCTTTTACAGTGATTTCTGTAAATATGTCTCTTTAGACTTAGGGTGATGCTACTATGAATTTTCACAATGCCCGAGTTTCAAGTCAAAAGGCAGGCTTTTGTGGGATGCACATGAGGCTGTTTTGAAGGTGCAAAGACTAGGACAAATGTGCCACTCAGGGCCCCCAGAATGACATTGAAGCCTGCTGTGGGAACTGGTTGAACTCTTTTTGTTGGGTCCCCAATGTCACCTAAGAAGGCTGGCAGGCTCCTGCTGGCGGAGGACTGGCAGATGGGGCAAGCCCCCCCCCAGTCCATGTCCTGCTGGGAGTCCCCCATGGCCAGGTGATGCAACCCCAGGAGCATCTTCTGGAGCATGGGGTTGTTTGGGATGCGCTCTCAGAGGTAGGATGACAAGTGGCAACATGGTGTGACCTGTGCCATGCCCATTGGACAAGGAGGTGTGGCAGCAGCATAGCATCAGGAGCCGCAGCTGCAGGTTTGGCCTGAACCCTTCACAGGCCAAACTGTAGAAGGAGTGGCAACATGGGTGGCAGACATGAGGTCCTCACACCACCCTGCTGTTGCTGCTAGCCTGGGTGCCATCACACTAAATGGGAAGCTGTCTGACAGCAGGACATCTGCTTCCACAGACACACAGCAGTATCATCCTTGATCTCCCCCTCATCCTTGTCTCCCCCAGCCAGACATACTGCAAGGGAGGCATCCTGGTTACCACCATTGTGGTCTGCTGCCTGAGGAAGGGGAGTAACATTCCTTGGCACCCCTTATCAGTGCTGTAGCTCAGTGGTAGAGGTTCTGTTTTGCATACAGAAGGTCCCAGGTTCAACACCTCCCCCGTATGAGTTTTGACTCAGCACTGATTGATTCATGCTAAGTCACCCACTGCTTCATCCATGTCTCTTTGGAAGGCCTTCTGAATTTATTTGCCAGCAAGTGAAGTTTCTGTGTGGAAGCACACCTTTAATACCTTGCGCATTAGTATTCTGGACAACTTTGTGGTATAAATGTGTAATGCTTTGTTTTACTGAGGGCTGAATAGGAGATCATTGGACAAAATTCTCATGCATCAACAAGATCTATGCCAGTGACGCTTTAAACTCCCTTAATGTCTCTACGTGTCTTGCTGGCTCCACTGCTTGATTACTAACAGCTACATTTACTCTTCAAGGAAGTGTTTCATCTCACTTGAAGGAATCAAAGAGCCTTTCTCCATATGGATTGCAAAACTGTGGAAATGAGTCTCTGACATTAAATAAGCAAACGTCAATTTAGATTTCTCTTCATTCTGGATTGTGATCACACACTCGTACCATTTAAAGTTAATTAATCTCAAATAAACACCATCTGCAGGGCCTGCCCAGGTCATTTTGCTACCCATTTCCACATATAGAAACCAATTGGACTGACAATGTATCTTATTTCAGCACTGGCAATGGGATAATGTTCTCCCGAGGGGCAACACGCTAGACTGGTCAGTGCACGGCAGGACACATGACTCACACACCTTTGATCTCCTACAGCTCCCTGTCACTTCCCAGCATTGGTGTCCTGATTTAGCTGTCCCACTCTCCCCAATTGTAGGGCTGGCAGTGACCTCCTCCTCCTCCTCCTCCTTCTTCTTTTCTCACATGAATGGCCAAACTAGGTGTGATGCCAAATGTGTCACTGAGAAGCATGTTTGTTTATGTTTGACTTTATTTGAGGTGTGGGAGTTTAAGGTATGGGAGTTTTTATAAGTGTCTCTTTCTGTGTAGTTTCAGAAAAAATGGAAAAGTCCATACCTTATTGGGAAAATATAAACGGATGTTGTTTTTAAATTCCTGGTTGTGTTGATGACGGTCTAAGGACAATTTGACAGGTTTCTGATATGTCACACTTTTACTTGTTTTCCAGAATAGTACCTGTGTAGGTTTTGTGGGTGCAGAATATATAAATCCTCTGTAAATATCTTAGTGCCCAGCACTCTTATCTCCACCAGCTGATGTTCTTGCCATATGCACTTCCTGCCAGTACAGTGGTACCTCTACTTATGAATTTAATGTGTTCCGAACACACATTCGTAAGTCGGAAAAAATTGTAAGTCGAATCCCATAGGAATGCATTGGGAGAAAAAATTCATAAGTCAAAGCAACCCTATCTAAAAATTCGTAAGTAGAAAAAATCCTATCTAAACCGCATCCAAGATGGCGGACGGAGCTCCATTCGTAAGTAGAAACATTCGTAAGTAGAGTTATTCGTAAGTAGAGGTACCACTGTATTGCTTGGGAATGTGAGACCCTTGGTGGCAAGGATGCTTGTCCTCCAGGGGTATCCGGCCTGAAGACTGGCACTTTCCTTCTGTGGGGGGAATGAGCAGTAGGGGCCCAGATCCTGTGCAGTCTACCACTGTACCTCTTTCACCTGGCTGGCTCCTCTTGTTCTGTCACCAAGTTGCTGTCCATGGTTGAGGGAACAGCATCAAGACATTTCTGTCCTGCCATGTTTTTGATGGTTTAGAATGTTTCTAGTTGTTCTTTAACTTTGAAGCTGCTTCATTTCATTTTAAAGGATATATTTAGTGGGTTGTCCAATGGTTCCTTCTGCTTATACTGTCTATTTTTTATATTGTAGTATTTTCCTTCTGTTTTAAAAGTACAGTTTTGTTTTATTTGTTGTTCTTGTGTGTGTGTGTGAGAGAGAGATGATTAAGTTTATGATTATTACAATAATAATACAAGATGACTAGCTTGGAATGAAAGGGAAAGTGTGGGTGAGTGGTGATAACATGTGGGGAGGAACTGTGGGAAACTGGCCCTCAATATCACATTCCTAGAATAAAAGCCTCCACAACCACAGAAAAGACTGGTGGTGACAGCAGCCAGTTGGGTGCCACTGTGCCTTCAGGCAACGACACACAAAACCCTTCCCCTTACCTCAGGAAGAGTGGTCAGTTGGGTACCACTGCTTGGAGGAACCCAAAAACCTTCCAACAATGGGAGGTTGGAAGAGCAATAGAGTGATTGGTTGGATGCTGCTGCCTGAAGATGTTTGGAGTCACTTCAGGCAGCAGCTTCCAACCCTCCTTAGCCTGCTCTCCATTCCTGATCCTGAGCAGGATAGGCTGGTGAGATAGGATGCTTACTGGGCCCTGGGTGTCCAAGACTCTCCAGGGAACCTGAACCCCAGCCTTTGTTCTCACTTTGGAGCTGGGAGTGGGGCAGGTGTTGCTGCCCAGTTTCTTGGTCTTAATAAATGTTTGCTGCAGCTGAAAATTTGAAATGTGAGTGGCTTTGATTTTTGCATTCATTTGGTGCTGACTCACATATGTTCAGTGTCTTGGGCTTTCTCACTACAGAATTGTGTTGCTGCCATTGGCAGTGTCTGTACTTTCACAGCAAATGGAATAAAAAGCGGGTGCAAAAAGAAAACAACCCTGAATTTTAAGTAGATATTTGATGTGCACAAAGATGGGGCTCAGGGAATATGTGATTCACAATATTAAGGCCCAGAGAAATAGAGCGAGGGGGGGAAGTTCCTTTGCTTGAGGCTTTTGCATATGCCAGAATGGTACATAATCACTTTGTGAATGTATTTAACTCCTAATTCAAAAAGAAAAATTGAGGGTGCTACCAGATATGAGGCAGTAAGTCTGTGCTGATGATATAACAATGCGTAGAGTGAGAGGAGAGAGGAATGTGACTGTGAACAATTTCCTCATTCCCCCAGTGTAGGGTAGATAAAGTCTGATATATATGGTTAGCAGGGCATCTTTTATTTTAATCTAAAACAATACCGCAGACACTCAGCTTCCTAGCTAACCCATCCTTGGCTGGGATGTGATGTGATGGAAAATAAAAATGACAGAATGCACTTCTTATAGAACATTAGCAGCATTTCACACATGCCATTTAAAGTTAAGCTTCTCTCCCACAGTTGATCTGCATGTGTGGAAGATGCATTAATCAATTGTTAGCCGCCGAGGAAATTACAGGATCATTTCATACTTCCTGGTTGGGTTCCCCCCCCCCCCAGCTATGAACAGATAGATGTTTCCTGCTTGAAGGCTATTTTCTAGTCCTCCAGTGGCACTGTTTTATATCTAGAGTGAGAGAGAGAGCTGCACATATTTGAGAATAGATTTTCCTCATATTTCAACCTTTCATACCTGGAAGGAAACAGGAGTGGGGGGAGCCCTGTTGTCTTCACCAATACAGATTTCCTTCAACACTGTACTTTGCTTCTGGTCAGGGGAGAAAGCCTTGTCAGTTTCAACTATCTACATATTTTCCCAAATGCTCCTGCTGCTGCTTTGAAGAAGGGATAGGGGAGCTTGCTGGGTTATAAGAAAAGCGAAGGTTTTTTCTGGGATGAACAAATCTTGTTCAATTTAGGGTAGGATTAATAAGGGACATTTAGAATTTAGAAGTGCATGTATATATAGATAGGAGTAAAAATAGAAGCAGACTATGCTTGGGTAGAGGGACCCAGGTGGCGCTGTGGGTTAAACCACAGAGTCTAGGGCTTGCTGATCAGAAGGTCGGCGGTTCGAATCCCTGCAACGGGGTGAGCTCCCATTGCTCGGTCCCAGCTCCTGCCCACCTAGCAGTTCGAAAGCACATCAAAGTGCAAGTAGATAAATAGGGACCGCTCCGGCAGGAAGGTAAACGGTGTTTCTGTGCACTGCTCTGGTTCGCCAGAAGCAGCTTTGCCATGCTGGCCACATGACCCGGAAGCAGTCTGCAGACAAACGCCGGCTCCCTCGGCCTATAGAGCGAGATGAGCACCGCAACCCCAGAGTTGGACACGACTGGACCTGATGGTCAGGGGCCCCTTTATGCTTGGGTAGACATGGCAATGTATTGATGTTTTGGTCATTAATTACGATTCATTGGATTTAAATATGCTGTTTAATGTGCTTTATTATTGTTGATTATAATTTTAAAATGTGTTCTGCGGAAAAGGGGTTTTCAATTTAAAAACACAAGATGAAATGTATGTCAGCCAATATTGGTATGCACAGAATTAACTTTAATTAAAAAGATCTGGAATGGGCCTTTGTGAAACTGTCAAGGTTTTAAGCTACTGGTTTCACTGGAGAGTAGAGGTGTGGGCCCCCAACGAAAGCTTGTTACAGGGAAGTCCAAGCGAAGCAAAAAAGGGGGAGTGTTTTCTCCTGCAGAGAAGGCTTGGGGGAGGAATTATATGCAGTTTGAAGGTGAATCTACCTAATCTGTATTTTCCAAAGCAATATGCAACTGAATCAATATTCAAACCAAAACACAGCCATCCTTTGAAATTTGCATTTGTCTAGATTTTACAGTTCTCCAACCATGTAATGTGTACAAAAATGCATATACTAATGTGTGTCTGAGAATGCATATATTAGTGACAATAAGATACAGAATGCATTATATTAGGGGGAAATGCACACACACAAATTTGTGCAATATTAGGAACAATTCACACTAAAAATCTGGTGGGTGTTCATGAAGACTTATTCCTTTTTTCAAATTGTAAACTGGTGTAGAACTGAAGAGAGCTGAACTTAAATTTGAGAAGAGAAGCCAAATTTGACAGATTCACCTATTCCTTAGGTGGGGGGTCTGTGGCCTTTCAAGTGTTGTTGGATTACAGCTTCCATCATCCCTGATCTTTGACCTATCTGGGACTGGTAGGAATTGGAGTCCAACAGGATCAGACCTTCCAAGTGTCCCTATTTTTCAGTGACAGTCCCAGATGTACAGAAGCCGTCCCGGTTTCTGATCTGATCCTGGAACATCCCTCTTTTCCCTAGGACATCCCTATTTTCATGGGAGAGATGTTGGAGGGTATGGAGTTATGCGACCACTTAGCCAAGGAGAAAAGTAACTATACAACCTTTAGAAGACATTTGAAGCCCTGTAGAGGGAAGTTTTTTTATTGTTTAATATTTTATTATGTTGGAAGCCATCCAGAGTGGCTGGGACAACCCAGTCAGATGGGTGGGGTATTCATTATTATTATTATTAGATAGGACATCCCTATTTTCATCAGAGAAATCTTGGAGCGTATGCATCTAGAAGCCCAGAGATGTAGAGGATGGGTTGACATTTAAAGCTGGAAACTTTTGAATAGTAATAATAATACACATTAACTGAAGTGGAGGAAGTTCATTCAAGCACTTTAAAATGCACGTGTGATTTCATTCTTATTCTTGTCACTGTTGTACTGGTGCTGTGTTATGCTCTAGAACTGCACGCATTTCATTAGCAGCTGATTAACTTCCCTGTCTTGCGGATCCTTGCTAGCATTTTCTCAGCACCTTTATGAAGTACCTTGTGGAACAGATAGCTGCTATTTCTGAACTGTGTAATTACTAGTGTTGCAGAGAAGGAGCCATCACTTGGGTGGCTGATCGCTGTACTTCTGTCTTCTGTTGTGGCAAATGAAATTGCTTGATTTCATTTGTAACTAGGGGAAAACAATGTGAGTGAAGTAGCACTGGGGGCTGTTTTCAGAGGATTAAAATGACTGGAGAGGGTTCACCTGAATTGCAAGGAAGCAGGGGCATAGCAAGGGGGGCGATCCGCCCCGGGTTCCACTCTGGGGGGGGGGTGACAGTCAGTGCCCCATCCCGCGACTCCCAAGCCAGCCCCTCCAGCCTCCCAGTAAAAAGTGTGCTCGACTTGGGAGGCTGGAGGCACGGCTTGGGAGTCGGGGGCACCGGCTGTCACCCCCCTCCAGCTCTAGGGTGGTACCCACCCGTCGCACTGAGCGAGGCTTTCTACTGGGAGGCTGGAGGCTCCGTTTTGAAGTTGCGGGGGGGCACGATCCCCCTCTATGTGCCACGCATGCATAGCATCGCGCTGCGCATGTGTGATATGTGATATGTACAGGGGGATCTCCCCCCCCCCACGACTTCAAAACAGAAGGCCTCCAGCCTCCCGGTACAAAGCCTCGCTCGGCGTGGTGCACCCGCTGTGCCAGTGGGCTTTCTATCAGGAGGCTGGAGGCTCCGTTTTGAAATCGCGGGGGGGCAACGACCCCCCCCCCCGGTGCACGGCAATTTGCCGCCCCGGGTGACGCAGCGGCTTCCTCTGCCACTGCAAGGAAGACATTCCCTATTTGAAAGGAGTGCAAACATCATTCGCATGTACATAGCTGTCAAGTTCTCCCTTTTTAAAAGGGAAATTCCCTCATGCTGAATAGGCTTCCTCGCGAGAAAAGGGAAAACTTGACAGCTATGCACATGTATCATCAAGGTTCGCTGAAGAAACCTGTGGCCACACTTGGCTTTGTGCACTGATGATGATAAGAACTGAAAATTATATTCTAAAACGGGGTGCACCATGTATGTTCAAGTTAGACTGCCAGCTCTCTAGCATTTTAAGACTTTGTTATGCTTTGTGATACTGTTTCTTCCACACACACCCCACTCTCTTTAATTCCTTCCCTTCATCACAGAACACTAAGCTGAATTGTTCATCATCCTTTCTGCTATTTTAAAGGAGGGGTTCAAACATACTTTAGGTTTGTGCAATTAAAGTGGATTAAAAGTGCTTTAAAATGTCCTTTAAAAGTGCTCTGGCACCCTAGCACAACAAATGTGCTTTAAAACACGCACACACAAATTACTTTTTGCAGTTAGGAAAGTGATGGGGAACTACACCAAAGTGTGAAGGGTGCACAAATGATGTATAAACACTATGCAAACAAATAGTTTGGGCACCACAGTTCAAGAAGGATACTGATAAGCTGGAACGTGTCCAGAAGAGGGCAACCAAAATGGTCAAAGGCCTGGAAACGATGCCTTATGAGGAACGGCTTAGGGAGCTGGGTATGTTTAGCCTGGAGAAGAGAAGGTTAAGGGGTGATATGATAACCATGTTCAAATATATAAAAGGATGTCATATAGAGGAGGGAGAAAGGTTGTTTTCTGCTGCTCCAGAGAAGCGGACACGGAGCAACGGATTCAAACTACAAGAAAGAAAATTCCACCTAAACATTAGGAAGAACTTCCTGACAGTAAGAGCTGTTCGGCAGTGGAATTTGCTGCCAAGGAGTGTGGTGGAGTCTCCTTCTTTGGAGGTCTTTAAGCAGAGGCTTGACAGCCATCTGTCAGGAATGCTTTGATGGTGTTTCCTGCTTGGCAGGGGGTTGGACTGGATGGCCCTTGTGGTCTCTTCCAACTCTATGATTCTATGATTCTATGATTCTAAATCAGAATGCTCAATAAATATGCTTAACCTCTGTGAATGCAAATTGTGATGAATACTCAACAGGTCATCTGAATGAACCCTATATATCTAGATATAGTTATATACATACATATACAGTGATTAACGAAACACAGAGATTAAAGTTTGAGTTGCTCCTTCTTCAGCTGCTCTAATGTTAATAAAATGAATCGGTAGCCCAGGTGGATCATGTTGGAGAGGCTGTGACTATCTGAACTGAAGTGCTTTGTGATTGGCTGTTCCATTTTTTAAAATAAAGATTGCAGGTTTAGGATTTATGGTTCTTAAAATGTGTGCATAGGTCAGTTTTTTTATCCAGATACTGTATGTGGCATCCTGGGTGTTTGCACGCAAATTACGTGAATTGTACTGCAGGATCTGAAAGTGATGCTTTGCTTGCTATAGGAAATTCTGCTAGTCGTGGTGCTCTTGAATGTAACTGCCTCCCTGAGATAGAGAGAGAGATACAGAGAGAGAGAGAGAGAGAGAGAGAGAGAGAGAGAGAGAGATATTTATTGCAGTTTTTCATAGCAACCCTTCAGGCAAACTCTTCCTTGAAGGCAGGTTTCCTTAGGTTCATTTCCCATATTGTAAGATGTAGACAGCTTTCTTCCAGGCATCACAGCCTGCCTTTACAGCATGGACAGAAGCAAGGCTCAAGGCCCTCAAGCAGAGCATGCTTTCTGCCACTTTAATCCATGTTCTTGCTGTCATTTTGAGAGCCATTCCTTATTTAGATTGCCACAAGTATTCCTAGGCTCCCACCCTCTCCTCTATTCCCCTGCTGAACTATATTAAGAACTAAAAAGTTGATTGAATTCAGTGCTGTAACCAGAGGGGAAATCTGGATGTTTACTATTCCTAGGTAAACAGGCAGTTTCATTTCTATTAAGGGCTTTGTCTATTGACTTTCTGTTGCCTGCTTACAAAGGCAGCTGCCTGCTGTCACGCCGGCTGGCTTCACTGCTTGGCCTCGAGAATGAACAAAGAGAGGTGTGCCAGCAGGGACCAGGTGAGGTCCAGCTCTCCAAAAAGCCATATCCACATATTAGAGACTCTTTGTGACTAATTCATTCACTGCAGTGAATTTGTTAAATTAATATTTTGCATAAAGAGACGTGCATTTTGATTTTCTTTTCCAGTTGGGCAAGTCATTGGGGGGGGGGGAGCCACCATTTCTCTCTAGCTTTTGAGCTCTGCAAAAATATTCATATAAAGCCACATGAGGCTAGAGTGGATGAAAGTGTTGCTCCTGTTTGGAGCAGATGTCAGTTGCCCAAGAGGTCAGATCAGAAAGAGTTTTGGGGCACCTGCCAGATTGGATGTCGATGGCTCCTGTCCCTTGAGCCTATCACTGTGGAATTGGAACAGGTGAATCTTTATCTTTCTCAGCTAGTGTGTGATCAACAGTTCAGATTTGCAAATTTAAGCAGCCAATGCACAATGTTTTCAAACTATGCAAGTTATAACCTATTCCCATGAGGGTTTTTTAAAATAAAAAAATAGACATCATAAGGTATTTTTCGTTATTAGGACTTATTGATGTTTGCCATCTACTGTCTTTCTTTCTAGTTTTCTTTCTAAAGTTTATCTCTAGCTTCGCTTTGCCACTGCAGTTTTTCTGCTCTGTCTTAACAAGGAGTCTGTGTAGCTCAGTGCTAAAGGGATCTCCCCTGCTGCGGCTGCTGCTTTGTGCAGCATATTTTTGTGAAGCCTGATGTTAAAGACAAAGCACAGCTCCAGCTGCCTGCAGCAGCAGCATCCCTTACAGTATTAACTGCCAACAAGGCATGAACACTTTGTGAGTCCTATTCCTTAATCCTAAGCATTTAGTGAGAGGCTGGAGTTGCTCAGTGTATGGAGAAAAGGACATTGCACATGTTCAGAGGCACTTTTCTTTATTACTTCACGTATACCATAACTCAATCCCAGTATTGAAAATGGTACACAAATTTAAGCCTGTCCCTAGGGGCATTTAGATTGCTAAAGGAACTTGAAAACGCATTGATCGTCTTAACAAAGTAAGTGAACAACTTTTGCACCTGTCCAAAGCTTGTTTACTTTCCACGATTCAAAGAGGTTTTTTAATTAAGAAAATCTGCACATTGCCCAGAAGATATATGATTTATGGGACATAATTCCCACATGAACTGCAGAACATCTTGTTCCTTGTGGTATATTGCATTTCTCCCTGCGCTCCATTCTTGGCGAAAAGTGGATAATACATTATGGCATGTGCTTATCAAAGGAAGCTAACTGCCCCTGCATAGGCGGGCAGTGTATAATTTCCATAATCACTTTCATTTAGCATTTGGCGTTACTTCCATTCATTCCTGAGAAAGCAGCAGAGTGGAAAAAGACAAGTGCGTGAGTTAAAAAGAATGCATGGGGGTGGGGTGGGGGAGAAAAAAATGGAAAAAGGAAGCTACTTACAGTGCTTGGTCGCTGTGAATACTAGACTAGTTGGGCCTTTGGCCTGATCCAGCAGGAGTCTTCTTATCTCTTTAATGTAACCATAATAAGTGTGTGTTTTCCCCACAAGGGATGCTCATTCAGTTGGAGTCTTGGGGTGATTTATTCCTTAGCTAGAGCTCGATACTTGTTGTTGTTCTTTTCTTTTTGGTCTTTGTCTTTTGGAGGCATCAGTGTCCAGACTCATGCACTGCAGGAATAATGTGTTTTTTGTAATATTAATTAAAAAAATCACATGGTTCATGTGGTTCACCTGAGAAGCAATAGCACTGCAGTTCCCTGCAGTTACTTTTCAGGTACTGTTTCCTCTGACTGGTAGCAGCTCACAGAGGCCTTTCCCTATCACCTGCTAGTTCTTTTTACTGTAGAAACAAGGCATTGAACTTGGGACTCTTGTCTTGCATGCAAAGCATTTGCTTCTACCACTTAACTGCTGCTCCTCTCCCTCTGTTGTGTGCTATGCAGTGGCAGCAGTGCTCCTATAGTCCTATAGGAGGGGCTGCTGGGCTTGGAAGGGGCTGGTCGCAACCACTACAGCAGCAGCAGCAGCAGCAGCAGCAGCAGCAGCAAAATGGCAGTGGGTGGCAGGCCATGCTGCAGTGCACGAGGGCTATAGGCTTGAAAGAGAGGTGGGTGGGCTTGGGGACAGGCACTGATCTGCCACCTGTCTCCATCTGCTGCCTGAATTGGTAGGCTCACCTTGATGGCAAGTGACAATTCTCACTTCCCTCTCCACCTAAGTAATGAATCGGACAGGCTGATTACAAAAAAAACAACAACACACGTATTTCTGCCCCTGCAAATAGTGTTTGCTTCCTAGAAGAGAAACTGAAGACTAGATGGTATTTCCTACAATCAATGCAGGGCTTTACAATTCCAGTGTTTTAAGGAATACTGGGCATGAGAAAGCAAACTTGTATTCTGCCGCCGTTCCTTCCAAAGATCCTGCAGGGGTGCCGGGTTTTATTGAACAATTTAGCGCATGGCAATGCTCTCTGAGCTTTGCAAAGAATGGCGTTTTGGGGGCAGCATTCTGGTGTCAGGCATTCAGAACAAATGGCAAAGTGATACTTTCACAATCTGGCAGAATCAATTTGTCTCATTTCAAGTTTCTTTGCTGAACAAGGTTTTCTCCTTCAATGATAGGAAAGGCCTGAATATGAAATCCCATGCATAAAGGTAGCCTTAATGGCAATTCACGTTTACTATATTGAATTGAATAGAAGACAACTGCTCAGTGTGGTCCGATGCATGTATATCTCATTGCATTCAATAGGCCTCGCACCCATCTAAGCAGTTGCAGACTATGGAGATAGACTCTTAAGAACAGGGGGTTTTTTTAAGCAATTTTCTTTTTCTTTCAGATTGTGTCCAATATAGTGATAAATTTGTCGTGCATATGGAGGAAAAAACAGAGGTTCCCAAAAAATAGACCAGAGGCAATTGTACTTCATCCAGCAGAGCTTTACATACTACTGAAGGCAAAAAACCATAATGGTCACAAATCCAGTACATTCAGGATAGGCACAGTCCATAACAAATTTGGTTGCATGTTCAGACCCAGAGACCTTCCTCCTAAATAAACACACATTTGACTCAAATTTTAGTTTTGGTTTTTGGCAGAATTTAGGCCACAACTTTATTGATTACAGAAAAGTGAGGGGTTGCATAGGCTCTGGTTTGACTAGCTCCCTGCACCCTTGCATGCAGCACTGACCCAGAGCTCTATCATAGGTCAACCAAGGGTGAACAGACACCTGAGGTAGGTGAAAAGCCCGGAAACAGACTCGGTTCATTCCCCAGATGCTCCCCTGGACTCAGGCATGGGCACAACCCCCTCTCAGGGGTTGACAAAACCAAGTTGAGTCCCTGGATTCCTTTAACATAGGGATCCTTTCACATAGGGATGGCGAGACCGTTCTCCCATCCCTATCACTTGAACCAGTGCCTATCCGCACCTTACAAGTTGTGACGATTTGCTACGCAGCAAGCGAAACCCAAATGGCAACAGCCAATCAGCCAAGTGGGGGAAATTCCTGCCGTGGCCCTGTCCCAACGACACACGACGGCATAGCAAGGTCAATCGCAAAATGCCCTAAAAGTAGGGAGAGGTGGGCAGGTGTTCCGATGCACGAGCCGAAAGAGGAAGCTCTGGGTCACGTGCTTAGGTGTATATATAGGTCCCTCGATCCATTTAGACTGCACCCCATTGGCCAGATTAAACCCAGCAATGAGGGACCTACCAATCGGGTGTTGTGGCTATCCAATAAACCAACCCGCAACCAGGAAGTCAGTCTCCAGGTCTCACCGCAACACGTGCCCTCTTTAAGGGAGGACACACTTTGCAGCATTTACAAAACTTATAAACCTATAACAAGACTAAACCTTAACACTAAGCATACTACCGGTATGTACAGAACACCACACCCAAAGGAAGAGAGATAGAAAAAGAAAGTAAAACCTGAACCATCCTGAGATAAGAGAACCAGTTTAAACCAGCTTCCCAGAAGGTATAACCCAAACAATCATGAAGCTTCTTTCATACAGAGAAGCTTCCAATAGCTTCCAAAATCCTCGTCTATTAATCAGGATAGGAAAGATCTCTACACATCAGATTAATACTTTCTGCACTAAGAAATGCAAACCGATGAAATTAACATCAGTTAGTGGTATACTTGTTCCTCTGGTGAAATGTTTTGCACCAGTGGAACATTCTTATGCAAAAGAATGCAGTAGCAAGTTGCTGCTAACTTTGCTGCACAGTAGATTGGACCATCTGTGGCCCAACAAGTTGCCATTAGTACAACTTGTTGTGCAACCTTAAAACTCAAATGTCTGCTAGCGCAAGAGCCCTTGCGCTAGCAGACAGAGAACACTGTATACAATACATCTCTTCAGCTGTTCATTCCCTGGATGGGCCTGGGGTGAGGCACGGCGGTGGTAATTTTGGCCGGTAAAGATGCACCGGCAGGAGCATCAGATTGACTCTGCTAGTACATCTGTGCAGCTCTCAGCTTGCTGTTACCTACCCCAGCCCTGTCCAGGTAAGTTGTGTTGGGGGGATAATCCTGTAGCTCTACCCCACCACATCACTGCTGCTGTGGACAAATATCTGAAAGAAAAGCATTCCATGCATGATGAGTTGCGAGAGCAAAAGCACACCGATGAGAAGCAAGCACAAGGCAATTGACAGCAGGACCAAAGAGAATAGAGAGAAGCTATGAAGACAGATAAGTACAGAAAATATGATGAAGACGAGACTTAAAGGTTAGAAAAAGCTGCTATATAATATGAAATACTAGAGGAAAGCAGTGAAGAGGAAGATATCAGATAACGTAACAGTGAAGAATTATAAGATAATTAAAGTGGGAAGAAAAAAATTAAGCAAGCAGGAGAGTTGAGAGCAGAGATAACAGGTTTAAGGTGGAATACATTTTAATAATCAGTGTGGTGTAGAAAATATAGCATGAGGGTCTGAATAAGGGTTTTAGTACAATCAGTAGACAAGACAGAACTCAGATTGCAATTCTGTACACATTTCCCTGGGACAGGCAGAGCAATCCTAACCTGGCAGAGTAAAGTGCTGCATCCCCAAACCCTGTCAGCTCACTCTGGCCAGAATGCAGGAAGAGGCAGGGTGTGGATGTCCTTTTTCTGATGTTTTGCTACTCCAGCTCCAGGGGGTTTAGTGGTAATACAATAAGCAAAGGTGGTGCCTCTACTGCAATGCAGCCTACTCCCCACCCAGGAGGTGGCATGCCTCTCTACCAAGAGAGGCCAGCAGAGAGAGGACTATGCAGTATCTTAACCCCTCAACCATCCAAATGAGGAATGGCTGGAGTTGCACTGTAAACCCCATTGAATTTTAAGGGGACTTATTTCTGTGGAGGCATGCATAGGATTGCACTGTAAGTTTAAAAATATTAAAGAGAGAACTCACAAACCTCACAAAAAGGGATCAGAGATAATGCCCAAGCTCTTCACTTGCTAAGACTGGGGAGTGATATTGAGAAAGGAAAAGAAGGCGGAGGTAATGGAAGACATACAGCAAATTCTGTCTGCCTGTGACATGTTGAGTTTTGATAATGATCTGATATCCAAGCAGAAAAAGCTGTATTTGGTAAAGAATGAGAGGGGAGATGATCTGCAAACAGAGAGGTGCCATTTTGTGATCATTTTGTGTTATCAGTCATCTCTCTGCAGTCAATATATTAGTGGTACCTTGAGGGGCAGCTACCAAGCACTTCGAAGTGAGCTTGTATTATCATAAACAATTCAGGAATACTAGGCTAAGGAACTTGGTGGTCTCCAACTCCCATCAATCCCAGCCAGTTTGCCGAGTGATTAGGGATGATGGGTGCTGTAGTCCAGCAACATCTGGAGGGCACCACATTGTCTACCCCATTCAAAACGTTTGTTAGATTACAACTCCTATTATGCCCAACACAATGACTAGGACTGATGGGAGTTACAGTCCAACAATATCTGAGGTGGGCCAGAGGTTCCCCAGCACTGCAGTAATGGAAATACATGCATAGCAGTGTAAAATGGGCTGCCAGTCTTTCTGTTTTCCTCATCTCTTCCATAAAATATCAGATTTGCATAAAGCATATCCAGCTGTACTGAAAACATATGCCTTAACTGAGGTGATAAATTCTCATTAAATTAAATTAAATTAAATGAATTTGGGGGACCATAAATATGGATGTGCAGCAGGGAAAGAAGGTTGCCTGAAAACTACAATGAAACATATGCTCTTTGCTAAGCTAGCCTGAATGAGACTGGGAAGATTGAATCTCTGATGGCTGCTTACAGAAAATTCTGTTGCCCAGCTGCCTTGCATATCAATACTCTTCCCATTGTACGCTCTGTTCAAAAAACACAAATGAAATAGATATTTTCCCCTCCAGTCTATAAAGACTCGATTTCATGTGCAATCACTGCTTTGAGAATCGTGCAAGAACAGATATTTAGGAGGCCCGAAACCTCATCAAGCAGAAAACATATTTCAAAATATGTTTTCTATGGAAATCACACCTCACCTTCCTACTTCTGCACAAACATTTAAAGGGAACAAATGAGGCAGTATGATAACATGACCTGATGCTGGTGCTCATTTGTGAGAGGTAATCAATCTCACAGTTTGTGTGAGATTGCCTACAGTGTATGTGTGTTAGGTCAGACAAAAGGAGTTACTACATATTGTAAAGGTTGAATATTTTATTTATTTATTTACTCAGTAGCTTGTCATTAACCTGCTTTGGATAGTGAATATTCAAGCTTTCAGGTATTGCAAAACTGTTGTACTGAGAATGGCCAACACTAGCCATTCAATCATAGCAGAACACAGTCTTAACAGTGAGTCCGTAAGTGACTGTGGAGGCCAATTCTGGATCCACATGTCCTTCCATGGCAGGAGTTGATCATGGTGAGGGTTTGTCAAATGTGCCTTCCTCTTAGAACATTTCTCTCTCTGTCCTGAGTTTGAGTGTCTTCAAAGTCCATGACACCTTTGGTAAAGGCTGTTCTCCAATTGGAGTGCTCGCAGACCAATGTTTCCCAATTGTCAGTGTTTATACTACATTTTGTTAGAAAGAGAGAGTCTTTAAACCTCTTTTGTTGACTGCCAGCCTTATGCTTACCATTTTGAAGTTTGGAGTAGAGTAGTTGCTTTGGAAGAAAATTATCAATGACCAGTCCAACAAAGTTGATGTAGAAGAATCATTGCTTCAACACTGGCGGTCTTTGCTTCTTCCAGTACACTGGAATTAGTTCACCTGTCTACCCAAGTGATATGTAAAAAATTTCGGAGGCACCGTTAATGGAATCTTTTGAGGAGTTGGATATGGTGTTTATTAGTGGTCCATGTTTCACAACCATACAGTAAGGTTGGTAGTACAATAGCTTTGTAAACAAGCATTTTGGTTTCCCTGCGAATGTCTCGATCCTCAAACAATCTGCACTTCAATCAGGAGAAAGCTGGACTCTCAGAGCTCAGGCAATGCTGGATTTTGGCACCAATGTCAGCCCTTGTGGAAAGATAACTACCCAGGTAGGAGAAGTGATTGACACTTTCAAGTGTGTGGTTTCTAGAAAGCATTGCTCATCTTCCCATCCAAAGACTTTTGGCTGTGCCCATTAGATTGAGCTTCTTGAAGATTCAATATATTCACAGATCAGAAGGTCAAAAAGTGATCCTATGAAATAATGTATTCTGTTCTTCCCCTTATAGCCCAGATCACCGAATTCTATCTAGGTATTATTAGATTACACTTTTCAGAATTCATTTGATTCAATTCTTCTTTTTATTCCCTTTTCTGGTGACAGTCACTTTTTCCTTTCTAATTCATGTTGCTGGGATGCACTTTCAGAATAAATAAAGCCAATCTGTATCTTTGAAAAGTATTGCAATTTCCAAATAAATGGATATGAGCACTGCCAGTGCACATTCTGCCTTTGGAGACAGTTTTGCTTTCTGGAGCAAGAAAGGCACTTCTCAGCCAGGCTGAAAATCACACTGCTGTGGGCAACTTTACGCATTATACAAAGATGCATGTAATAATGTATCTTTGTCCTTTCATGTATGCTTGTGATGATTGAGATTGGGGAAGCAGCACATAACACCCAGTTTGGTCCTGTGTTTCTCCAGTTATATGAACAAACTATGTATGTATGTATGTATGTATGTAAAATATTTGCATATCACTATTTCATAAAAAGGTCAAAGCAGTTTACAACATCCATCCATATACATTAAAACCACATTAAAATGTAAAATCAGAGATCATCAACTATTATAGAAGGATGTTTTCTTAATTGCTTAGCAGCATGGAAAAATATAAATAATAGAGTGCAACTTAACATTGATTTTGGAGTGTTTAGGTACTTGCTAGATATAGCAGGTCATGGTTGCCAAAAGGTTCAAAAAGAGTGATGTTATATGTTCATTTCATAAACTACTTCTAGCTTGTTAGGGATTGAACCCAGGACCATCTGCATGCAACAGCCCTTCCCAAGTCAATGTAGAATTGTACTGAGCTAGATGAACTGATGGTCTGACTCTGAATAAGGCAGCCTCTTATGTTCCTATGTCTGTGCATTCAGTCTCTTCAGAAGTAACATCTGTTTAATGTTTAGTAGATTATTGTATTGAATTTTTCTGTTGGAAGCCGCCTAGAGTGGCTGGGGAAGCCCAGCCAGATGGGTGGGGTATAAATAATAAATTATCAATCATCATCATCATCTGCACAGTCCTAATGATTTCCCCAAGGCTGCAGAATGAATTAATCGCAAGGTTGGGGCTTGGAACAAGGTCTTCCAGAATATCAGGATCCATGGAGATACCTAACACCAAAGAGGGGTGATAATTGAAGCAATGGGTGGTCAATAGTTCTTGGTTCCACAAACAGGCAGTACAGCAAGATGGCAAGGCAGGGCAACGCAAAGGTTGGCAACCTGGAGATCAAGGTGCATGTTCAGCACCATGGATAGTGCTCCAAATATGAGCCAAACATCCAAGTTGTCTCATCAAGGAGCAATGACTGAATTTTATAGCAGGACTATGTAGCTATTGACTAGAATCCTCTCCTCCAGAAGGCCAGTGCCTCCTTCTGCAGCTGTTGACTCTTTCAAAGTAATGGGTTTCCAACTGTGAAGATTTCTCCTCAGGGTTCTCAGGACCATCAGTTTCTGGCAGCAGAGTTGTCTGCTTAGGCCAGAGCTTTCCAAACTTTTCATGTTGGTAGCACACGTTTTAGGCGTGCATGATTTCGCGATACAGTAATTCAGTTTTACTAGCAAACTGGAGGTTAAACTAGTTCCTTTCCAGCCCCAGGAAGAACTCAGGGAGTGTTCATGTGACACACCTACACACTGTAGCCGACACACTAACATGTCACGACACACAGTTTGGAAAGCTCTGCCTTAGGCTCTAGGAAAGGGGTCCACATGGGATGGACCAGGGTATGTATCCATCTCTTCTGTAGAGCTGCAGTTGCCAGAGCACTTTGCCTCCATGGAGTTCTGATTCGTGGCCATAACACAGAACTAAGTTCAGTTCTCTACCTATTGGACTACTCCAGCTCTCCAAGTGCCCCGGGTATTCCCTCCCTAGAGACATCTTATGCCAGGCAGTCTAAATGACCTGGCTGTCAAGGTAAACATCAAGTCAGTGGACCAAATGTGACCCTCTAGGCATCTCTGTCTGGTCCTCAGGATTCTCTCAAGGCCATACACCTCCCGTAATTGCATCCTTCACCAGCTCTACTTTGCACACACTGACACCTCAAGTGTTTTGGCCTGGCTGAAAATGATTCTTACTGCCGGCAAATATGTGCAGAAACTACCCTACTGTGTAAATGAAAAATTGACATTCATTGCTTAGCCCTTGGCCCTGCTACCACTTTACATGTGACCCCCAGAAGGTTACCCAGAACGGAATGCAGTCCTTGGGCTGAAAAAGATCCCCCCACCTCTGCTTAAAGGAACTGCAACAAATGGGGTTTCTATTTTAAGAACAATTCTGCAGACCCATTTCAGGAAAATTGAATAGAACCCAACCCAGCAAAACATTTAATCATAACTTTCTGTTACAGATTCCCAAATGCCTCACCATTTCACACATATTTTTCAGCGTTTCAAAGCATTCTGCAAAGAGTAACCAATCACTCTCCACAATCTTTTGAAGTGGGCAGTATTATGTGCTGCTAAAAACTGGAGGCAAACAAGAGGCCTAAAAGCAGTAACTTCATGTGCTGACTAGTCTTGTAAGGGAGAAAATGGATGACACTTACCCATCTGGGAATTAATATTATGTCTGGGTGAGTGTGGGGTTTGCCCCTACAAGCCTTTAAAGGGCATTCTGAGAATTCTGTAATTTACTGACCAAGTTTCTTTAATAGTTCATGTATAAATTTTTGCCCAGGTTTCTGCATCTTCTTGATACCAATTTGAAAGCCCCTGGGAGCCAGATGGTCACTGAGAAGGAATATTACTCACAGCAGTCCTCTTTTTAGCCTGTTGGCTCAATTATTATTCTTAGGGAAACGGCAAAGAGATTTATCTGGTGGAGCTGCAAATAACACAGGTTTGGCAACAGCTCCCAACAGTTCGATTTGCAGCCAGCTGCCTTATAAACACAGGTCCTTTTTCTACACTGAGCAGGTTTATTGGAAACAAAACAAGGATATTGCTGCATGTATTAATCCTGCCTACTTTGGCTATGATTGCATTTGCAGCATATATTGTACTACTCTGGTTTAAACTATGTGGCCATTGTGCCGTCAGGCCTATAAATGTCTTCTTACAGGAAGGAATGGGTGGAGCCATTAAAATCTGGTCTAAATGTGGGGGTATGAAGTTAAGTCTGTCATAACATGTTAACAGACAGATTTCAAAGGGGAAATGGGGGGGTGAGTTGGTCCAAGGGCTTCAGTGCTGTCTTTGTCCCAGTTTTGGAGCCAAATGGAAGTTCAATTGCTTCCCCACCCTCCCCTGCACCTCTGTCTCCCAGAACCAGGATAGAATTGAAGCAGGAAGAGCAGAAGCAGCTTCCATGCAAGCCTAGACTCTGGCTACATGCGCAGCTCATTGAGGGAAGGTACATAAACTGGTGGGAGGGGGGTGTCTCCCATTTGCTGCAGCTGTTCCATAGAACACAGACCTGGGAACAGCTGCCTAGACACCAGATTGGTTTGCGTAGTTCTCCAGAGCTGTGTTCTCTTTGACAATAAAGAGTTGTCTCCCTGCTGTGTGCATTCCTTGGCTGGGATGCAGCCTTGAGACTTTCAAGAGTTAGAGTTTTGCGATTTCCCCTTTCTCTCTCCACATGCAGAATCCTGGATGTTCCATTTCTGTACATTCGTTCATTTAAACACCGACACATTTAAAATAGCCACCTTTTTTTTTACCTCACAAAGAATGTTATTTCACTCATATCCTGTTTGTGAACTTCCAATGGGCACCTGGATGGCCACTCTGAGAGCAGAATGCTGGAACAGATACACCTTTTCCTCTGATCCAGCAGGATTCCTCTTATGTTCCTAACAAACATACAAAAACCACTCAGAGGCAACTGTTTAAATCAGTAACTTTCAAACTATATCCCTGGGGCTTCTGGGGCTGCAAATACCAGTTGATGGAAACCACAGGAGTGGAGAGTCCTCCAGTTCTCGAATCCTGCTTTTGTCGGTTTCCCACAGGAATCTGGTTGGCCACTATGAGAACAGGATGCTGGACTAGATGGGCCATTGGCCTAATCCAGCAGGCTCTTCCTATGTTCTTATGTTCCTTGGAAGCTTTTCAGGGGTTCCTCAAGGACAGGATCAATAATGTACTCTTGATCAATGCTCATCATTACTGAGGTTCTCCTTCAATCTGCAGCTGTAGGACAGTGCTGTAGGACAGTATATCCAGGACAGTGCTGGATATACTCTACAGTGAGTCCTTATATCATATGGGACTACTGCATTGTGCACCCTAGAATGCATGTGCACATCCAATTTGCTGTAATACAAGAGTTCTTCAAGGCCAAATGACACAGTATATGGAATTGTGTGTGTAAAAACTTCAGCCCATCAACAATCCTGTTGGCCTATTCTTTCAGTGAAAAGCAGAACCAGATTTTCAGAGCAGATGCAATGACAGGAAACAGGACTTGCCCTTCCCAGCGTGCTGCTGTTCAACTGCAACCACCAAAAACTGCTTCCCTGCCACCACATGGTTCCAGAGGCATAGCTGCTATAAGAATAAACAATATGGACATGGTTCCTTGACGGTAGGAAGATTGAAAATCATTGGTCTAAATAATAGAAGACTCCAAGTGGCAACCCACATACTGTACAGAGAAATCCATACAGGGAAGATTTAACTACAGTATATATTTTTGATGCATGATGACTCTGGGAATTGTTCTGAAATGAACCGCACTGAACTTAGGTCAGCAGTGTTTCCTATTCTTTTTCATGATAAGGGTAATAAAGGGCAGGCTCTAACCTGAGTTAATAATTTCTAAGACTGCCATCTTCAAGTAGAATGGAATTCCAATTGGGTAGCTTGGCTAGACTTCTGATTGTTCATGATCAGGTTATAAAAATTTGCTGGGAGAGTTAAGCACATGCTTAGCTCTCTTTCCCGTTTGTATCAGGGTGACTTCAAAGCAATTAACCTTGGCTAGGTCATACCCATATCTGCTACAATTCATATTCTAGTTCAGCTGTTCCTCTGGTAATGCTCTGTTCCTTATATGCTGTAACTGTGTCTCGAGAGCAAAAAGGGTCTTTCTTCATTCTTCAACACACTTCTCCTGAGCAGTAGAGGCAGCTCTGTTAACCAGTAGCTGAGGCTGCATACAGATGAACATATCTTCTTTAGCAGTGCCCTGGCTGTAGAGACACACTCGCCATAGCAAGACATTCTCAGGTCTGTCGTGGAACAGCAAATTGTACTCCCTCCGCACCCAAGTCAAGCTCCATGGTGCTCCAAGGCTGCTCACATTATTTTTGCACTGCAGCAGACATTTCATGCGCTCTTCACCCTAGAAGTAAAAATACTGCCATAAACAAGTGAGACCCTGCATCAAAATGTTGCAGTGCGCAGTGCTTCCATTCAGGGTTCCAACCACTCCATCACATTCCCCCTCCCCCAGTTTTTATCTTCCCTGTTACAGGGGCTATTGAAAGTGAAAGAGACAGGAGAGAAGCACAGGCAATTCCCCATTTACACGTGACTAGCATGTATACGTCCGCTGATGCACACATGGTTTTTGGCACCACGAGGGCAGGCTTGCACAGGTCCTACTGACATGTGCAGTGCCTTGGAACGCCACGCCTGTGTAAATGGGGAGTTCCCTGTATGGGATTACCCCCTATTGTTCTGGCAGCTTTCTTTTGCTTTGATCCCCCACCCTACCAGTCTGTTGATGAGAGAGAGAGAGAGAGAGAGAGAGAGAGAGAGAGAGAGAGAGAGAGAGAGAGAGAGAGAGAGAGAGACCCAAGACCCAATTGGCCAGACACCCAAAAAGTTGGACTGGGTTGTTAAATGACCTCATTTGCTGCCTAAATTACTTGGGGGGAGTCATGTTCATTTGTTGTTTCATAAAATTTATACACCACTTGATTGTAAACAAGCAAACATCAAACTTATTTGTAGGAGATGCAATAAGTGAGGGTCAAATGGTAAGGGGGAGATTGGAAGGGAGAGAGACTTATGAAGGAAAGCCCTTTTGGATAGGGGAGGACTCTGAAGAATCTGAATCACAAAGCAGGCTCAGCTAAGTGGCCACCTGGTGAACTAATGTGTGGGTCAGATGTGGGCTTGCTTTGGAATTCCTGCCAGTTCTGGAGTTCCAAGGTCTGGCTTTCTTTTCTTCTCCCCACCCTCCACTGCTGCCAACCTGGCGTTTCTTCTGCCCTTGCCACTCCCCCACCCTATCCCAGTCCTGGCGAGCTGCAGTGCAAAGGTGGCACCTCATCTCACATGCTACAACTGGCTTATATAGCAGGGGTGGGAAACATGCCTGCCTCCATGGACCCTTGTGGTCAGCCATGTTTCTTTCCTATATGGTATCCCCAGTAAGACATTGTACAGGCAAAACTATGGCTGCATGTTTTTGCAGGGTTATTCTTTTTACCCTGCAACGCCAAGTAAAAACACCTAAATGATGCCCAATGGAACTTGGTGCCATGACTCAGCACCAGGGTCTCTATCCAGGGTCTGTATCCCAGACTACATGGAGAAATCATAACAAAAAGTGTTTCTTGACCGTGTGCATCAAGAGACAACCGCTGCCCGACTCTCTAAACTCAGGATTACAGTAAAAGGTCTTCAAGAGGCAGATGACGTGAATGCCAAGCAGACTTCTAATTCCTGGATCTTCTCATCTTAGAAATTAAACGTTGGTGCCAAATAAACAAACTGCTTTCCAACACTGTCCTGGAACCGGTTTTTCTTCTCATCATTAGAAAGGAGCAACAGCCTTTTAAAAGGGAATTATCTTCTAGAAGCTCCAAACAGGCAGTTCTTCAGAAGTCTTGTCAAAAACATTGAACTGCTGATGGAGCATGTGTTTCTCTTTGTTACCATATGAACCTCCCACTGTGTCACAATCACATACCCCAGTTTATTGCCTATCAGTGCAGATAAATAATGGCCTGTGGATATAATAGGCATTGTCATTCAAACGATATGCATGTACTACGTCTTATGATGAATTATGTTGGGCAGGGTTTACTTCCCCCCCAAAAAAATATTTTATTCAAGTTGGCACCCCAATTCCATTGAAAATAAGAAATTAAGGGTTGTGGACTTCAGAAACAGCAAGGAAGCAAGGTAATTAAACTAACAATTGATGGCCGGGATTCCCATTCTGGAATTTCTAGAGTACAGGAAGCCAATGGCTTAAACAACAAACAGAAGCTATTGATGCAAGGTGTGTTATGCAGGTGTGGATTGATAACAAGTGTTGAAAAGTGTGAGCTATCTGCAATATGCTGTTCATGCAGCATGGTTCCAGCTCACATAACTCTGGAATGTGGTGATAATTCCATCTACTGTATGCTTATCACCAAATCTCAATTATTGTTGAATGTTGCCGTTTCATCACTTCCATACACTGATCTGAAAACCCAGGCAGCCCTTTCAAAATTTGTTTTCAATGAACTAGCATCCAGCTTATGCTTGTATGAATGGGAACTGTATACTCCTGCTGTATATGGATTTTTGCAATATTTCATCCTTTGTGAGCTAAACCTCAGCTTCCCTATATTTGGAAACATCGGGGGAATGATTCCCACCCCCATAGTACAAATATGCCTGAATAGATTATAACTCAGAAACTCAATAGAAAACTCTGCTTTTGAATTTTCGCTATTTGAATCCCTGCATATACTGTATATGTTACTATAACTGAAAGATTAAATAGTTCTCCCCTCCCCCTTCTAAAACTTATTATCCTCTATATATGTAACTCCCAGGGCAGCATAAATGAAACTGAACTACAATAGGTATTTTAGGACTTGAGACATCTTTTAATTCCCCCCCACACCATATCTCAGGCGTCACTCAGAACAGGTTACAGGACATCTTAAAGATATTTCAGCCTCATAACAAACTTGGTAAGTTCAGGAGAGAAACTGGCTTGTCCAAGGCCACACTATAGCTGCATTTTGGTGTAATGCTAAACTATGGTTTAAAGCAGTGATGGCGAACCTATGACACGCGTGTCAGATGTGACACACAGAGCCCTCCCTGCTGGCACATGCCCCATCGGCCAATTTGCGCTGTTGTTGTCCCCCCCCCATTTGTTCTCCTACTCCTCCTCACACTACAGCTTGTCCCCGGTTCCTTTTTTGTAGTTGCTGCTGGTAGCCAGAGATTGGTTTTTTTAACCCACTCTGTGCTGGGTTTTTTGGCGCTTTGGCAGACTATGTCGATGCTGTGTTCTAGTTCCAGTGAAGGTATTATTCGTCATTTATTTCTGTTCTCCCCCCCCCCCAAAAAAAGAAGCACAGCAGTTTTGGGTTACCCCCCCCATAGCAAAGCAACTTTTGGACCTCCCCCAAAAACCTCCAAAACTTTGGTCAGCAGCTCCCACCAAAAAGCTCAACAAGTCTGGGCACTTTGTGGTAAATAAGGGTTTTTTGGTTTGGTTAGGTTAAATAATTGGTTTTTGGTTTATTAAATACAGTTGTGTATTACAATTATACATTTTTATTATTTAAACTATAAATATCGTGAAATTATCGGTTTTTTCTCGAAGTGACACACCACCCGAGTTATGCTCGGTTTTTTGGCGAATTTTGACACACCAAGCTCAAAAGGTTGCCCATCACTGGTTTAAAGGTAAAGGTAAAGGACCCCTGACAGTTAAGTCCAGTCGCAATCAACTCTTGGGTTGTGGCGCTCATCTCACTTTACAGGCCAAGGGAGCCGGCGTTTGTCTGCTTCACAGTTTTTCCAGGTCATGTGGCCTGCATGACTAAGCCGCTTCTGGCGCAACAGAACACCAAAACCAGAGCAGTGCACAGAAACACCGTTTACCTTCCCTCCGGAGCAGTACCTACGGTATTTATCTACTTGCACTTTTTGGGGTGCTTTCAAACTGCTAGGTTAGCAGGAGCTGGGACTGAGCAACGGGAGCTCACCCCGTCGCGAGGATTCAAACCGCTGACCTCCAGATCGGCAAGCCCAAGAGGCTTAGTGATTTAGACCACAGCGCCACCCGTGTCCCCTGCTATGGTTTAGCAGTATGTAAACAAGCCTTGGGTTAATCCACTCTGCTCTGACATCTCTTCCTCAGGTACAGCTGCAAGGAGGAAATTGGAAGATTTCACTTCTATTTTTGACATAATGACAGTTTATCATTATGTCAAAACCTGGAAAAACTTTGCTTACTCTTAATTATGGCTTAGGGAAACAATCCAACTTCAGGTGGTGGTTTGTGAAGTTGGCTCGTTTCCCGAAACCATTGTTAAGATTAGGGCTCCCATCTATTGATAAACTGTGGTTAACTGAACACAGAAGCAAAAAGCTTCCAATCTTCATCTTAACAACCACACCAGGGGAGTCCAGGCACATGAATCCATGCACATAACACTAAACCATCATTCAGCATTATGTCCAAACCAGACCAATGCAATTTTGTGTTTGGGCAAAGATATGAATCTTGCTCTCCCACTTCCAAATCCAGTCTTCTTCTGTTTCATGTTCACATGGCCTATAACAAGCAGGTGGTTTGGATTAAAGTGGCTAGATGTTTGTCACACTGTTGAGTGGCAAAGCAACTGCAATTTATGTGAAAGCTGGTAAAATAACACAACCTCCTAATTGGCTGAGTGTTTGAAAATACTATATAGAAATAACTAGGGCCTAGGCATCGAACTAAAGTGAGTGCTAACAGTGTGCTCCCTTTGCAATTCTCTACAGTACTTGGTATATGCTTTCCTAGTTATATGGTTAAATTAGTCAAGACCCTCCTGGCCTTAGTTCTGGGGGAAATGTAGCATACAATAAATGAAGGAGAAGGCAGGGGTGAACATGGCTCAAATTATGCTTATGCCATGTTGGCAGCACTTCCAAAGGGTTATCTGGAAATAACCAGGCATTAATAATACAGCCTGATTGTAGCAGTGATTAGGTATGACCTGCTCTGGCAGCTATCACCACTGGGCTATGAGATGCATTTCAGGAATGCCATCTCTTAGACAGAACCTTTAACATGCTCATCCCAATTAAGCTCAAGTATTTCTCATCAGGATTTGATGGAATTCTGTAGTGGATGGCTCTGCCCAGCAGCACACGCTGAGAAGCCTAGCTATTACATTCAGTCCCCGAAATTTGAACCATCTGGGTATGTGCTAACAAATACTGTATACCAGAGCAATCCAGTTATCCTGTAACGAAATTAGAATTTTCAGCCTCCAGTATGAGGGGCGTGCATCAGATTTTTATGTCTCCCAAATCAAGAACAAAGCTGGACCACTTTGCACAGATTTGGGGTTTGTCCAAGCCACAGTGGGGCCTCTCCAAAATGCCCTGAAATGATTTGGAGCAATACAGGGTTACAAAAAAAAAGTTGTGCAAAAATTGAAACACAAGGGTGGGAAGAGGGGGGAGGGAGAGCTCTTTTGTGACTGACAGGTCTAGCTTCTTATCAAAGAGAATGATTTCGTAGAATTGTAGAATTGGAAGGGACCACAAGAGTCATTGCAATTCAGTCACAATGTTTTGCAAATACTGAATACTGAGAAATCAGGGTTCAGGTCAGGGGTTCCCTGCCACTGGTGTGTGTTGCATCTCCCCACTCTGTTTTCTCTCCCCTTTCTATGTATATTTCATGAAATTTTAAGCTGCTTGCGGAAAACTTTGCCTCTTACCTTATTCACATAGTACAGTCAGATTGCAGTCTGAACATGATCCTACATAATGCAAGTAAATAATGTTGTTGTTGTTGTTGTTTGTCTGCACATTCATACACCCACTCTCAGATCCCAGAAAAGTTGGATAACCAAAGAGTTGATGCAGTCCAATGGCTTCTGCTTGGGACAATTTTTAGGATCAAAATGCTTCAGGTCTGCCATTATAGAGTGTGTGTTTTCGGAACTCTAACTTGGTTTCAACACCATGCTTGGAAGACTGAAAATAATGACACTGCAACTGAATGTGTCCAAAGCCCCATTTTATTTACCCCTGAATTTTCAAAACTTGCCTCCATAAACCAGGGAAGGGTTCCAAGGTTAGAGACAAGGGGTGAGGAAGATCTGAGATCTAGCATGTCTCATTCTGGCAGCCAAGCACAGTAAACATCACTCTTCTCAATAAGTTATCACACATGGAAGTGAGATGTGCCTTTGAGTCTCTCTTGCATTTTGTGTGTTACATGTGCATCTGGTTAATATGGTATAGCACACAGAAGGGAAATAAAATGTACATTAGCCTCAGCATAGCTTGTCCATTTGCATTACAAAACCCATTTAGGCCAAAGGCAATTTCGAGTCACACATGCAGAAACATTTAAGGAGTTGTGAAGTTAATGAGAGGAGTGTGAAGAGTCTGGACAATAAAGCTGCTGTATCAGTTTCCATGTTCCTTTTACTAGACATTTGCTCCTAAGAGGAGAAGGGGAAATGTCTATGGAACCGCTGCTTTTTTATTCTTGATTGGTCATCTTCAAGGTTTGTTTATCACGCTGGTGTGGTAGTAGCATCTGGTTGAAATTTTTGAATCGATGACTTATGAGAAATCTTGTTTGTGAAGCAATCTTTATGAGGAATAGTGGTGGTAAAGATGATGCTTTAACATCTCATGAGATATGGTAGCTATCTAGGAGGTTCCAGTCTCACTCCTAAGTTTGCGGGAGAAAGAGACAGCGCAAATGAGAAAAGTTCTATGGTGCCACCTAGAGGTATAGAGAAGACCTCGCTTAAATGGTTCTCCACAGCAGTCATAGCATAACCTACCATACTATTGTAAGGGCACAATGAACCATCCCATTCCAATTGTGAAGAAAACCAAAATGGAAAAGCTTTTAGGGATAGAGGAAGCTTAGAAGAACACAATCTTGTCCAGATCTCTGCCTCAGCATTCCAAAGGGATGCCCCAATGCCCCATGCCTTTTCTTATTCCTGAAATACATCATCATCATTATCCTCATTTATTGAGTTTATACCGGCCTATACCTGGGAGGTCTCAGGGCGGTTCACAGAAAAGATCACAACATATGTAATCAAATAAAAACAACAACCCAATTACACGCCGACGCCCCCCCCCCCAGAAAAGAGCCACATTTTAAAAAGGTATAGGCATAGCTGTCAACTTTGGGATTTGAAAATAAGGGATCAGCAGCCTCACCTGTCCCGGGGACAGTCTACGGCAGGAATAGGCAACCTAAGGCCCGTGGGCCAGATGCGGCCCAATCGCCTTCTCAATCTGGCCCGCGGACGGTCCAGGAATTGGCGTGTTTTTACATGAGTAGAATGTGTCCTTTTATTTAAAATGCATTTCTGGGTTGTTTGTGGGGCATAGGAATTCATTCATTCCCCCCCCCAAAAAAAAATATAGTCCGGCCCACCACATGTTCTGAGGGATGGTGGATCGGCCCACGGCTGAAAAAGGTGGCTGACCCCTGGTCTACGGTATATCTAACAATCCAGGATAGCAGTGGGAAGCGGTGCTGAAATAAGGGAATTTTCAGCAAAAAGGGGAAGGTTGACAGCTGTGGCTTGGAATAAGGGAGTTTCCCACAAAAAAGGGAGGGTTGACAGCTATGGGTATAGGATATCAAACAGATTGACCAAAGGCCTGGTTAAAACGGAACATCTTTGCCTGGCACCTAAGTGTGAGTAATGAAGACGCCAGGCAAACTTCCCTGGAGAGAGCATTCCACAGACAGGGAGCCACTGCAGAGAAGGCCCGTTCTCGTGTTGCCACACTCCACACCTCTCAAGGAGGAGGCATAACATCTTTGTGATGTGGAAACATCGAATCAAGTTCCATTTTCAAAGTACTCTTTAAAGGTATAACACAGGTAGCTTTTGCAGGACGTTGCAGCAAAACCCAGTTTCTGTCATCTCAGGGAGAGTTTGTTAACGTAGGTCACTCAGCACTTAGCAGTTCCGACCTTGTCAGTAATCTGCAAAAGGTTTCCTTGGGAAGCAAAGGCTAAATATTGACCTGCTTCAAAGAGGGCACACATGCAGATATGATGAAAACCGCTAATTAATCCTAGTTATTTTAAGCCACATTTGACATGCTGCAGGCCTTCCCTGGTGTTTGGTTGCTAGATGATGCAGAGGTACAATGATGGGTTGAGGGTGCCAGAACACCTGCAAAGGTCATTTTTACAGCAGTAGAGGTGTGACAAGTAAATAGATAGGTGAGCAAGCAGAGGACAAAGGAGATTATTTTAGAACTGAAATTGCCCATTGTGGGTTGGAAAATATACCTGCGGTACATCCTCTAATCATATATTTCATGGTGCCAGCTTGTAGAAGGAGCAACAATGATATGGCAAGGTGGGGTGGTTTGTTGGCTTAAGTTTGCATTTTCTATGATAGTTCAGTTTGTTAGAGATAAGAACACAGAAGAAGAGGCCTGCTGGATCCAGTCTAGCATCCTGTTCTCACAGTGGCCAATCAGATGTCAATGAAGCCCGCAAAGAGGACATGAGCCAGAACTGGCCAAGCCATTAGGCAGGGTGAGGCCACTGCTTCAGGCAGCAGAAGTCCTGCAGGCAGCACACTTACAGAGGTCCTGCTGCCTCCACCAGTGGTGGAGAAGCACCAAAATGGACCATGTTCATTTCTGGGTGAGAGCTCACCTGAAATTGGGTACAAGATCTCAAACTATTTGAGACAAGATCTCACCCAAAATCAGCAGGATGTTGCCCCAAATCAGTGCTGATAGCAGCACTGGGACATGGCTTGCTGGGCCAAAAATATCCTCCACCCTTGCCCTAGCTGGTGATGGAACCCTGGGAGCTGTCCTTTTTATAAACAGATTATTTATGTAACGTTTCTTAATAGGGCTGCATTATTTAGTGTTTTAATTGAATAGATTAATCACTCTTAAAACTTTTTGACAGACCAAAAATGTTTCTCCTCCAGTTAATTGGGCAGCAGAAGTTTAAATGTTTTTTTTTAATTTTTTAATCATTTATAAATGTTTGTAAAAGCTGCAGATGACTAGTCCCATTTTAAAAGAAACATTCCTTGTTGCGTGTAGATAGGAGAGCTAAAAGCACTCTGGAGGCCAGTCCATTAAGGCGAATGGAGTACTGCGTCCATGAAGTGCCCACCTACCCGACTTCTTAAAACCAGGGCAGTGGGTGGCCCTGCCTGTCAGCTTCCTCCCCCTTAGACTCAGCATTGCTTCTGGAGAAGGAAAAGAGGCTCCACATGCCATTTGCTCTGGCTCCACATACTGTTTGCCTTCCTGCTTTCTGCCCTACCAATGCCAGTGTGACCAGCCCCTGCTGTGAAAGCCTCACATCAGATGTTGCCGGTTACAACACACATGCATCTCGTGAAAATGAATAAAGTCTTGTTTGCTTTTTAGAACAATTATTTTTCTCCTGTAATTATTTATCTGGAGCATTTTTACCCCAGTAAAGAACCTCCCCCGCCCAAAAAAAAAAGTGGCTTATCAATATTAGTGGTAAGCCTGCCTTCAGGCTTAAAAGACATCACACAAAAGATAAGGGGATGGGAAGGGATGATGGGGAAAATGATCAGGCACCAGTTACAAAGTTTTTATATGACGAGCCAGTTGAAACGGAAAGACCATTCCAGGAGAAGAGGAGACAAATGTCCCTGGTCTCTCAGCAAGGCCTAGAGCAGGCATAGGCAAACTCGGCCCTCCAGATGTTTTGGGACTTCAACTCCCATCATGCCTAGCTAACAGGACCAGTGGTCAGGGATGATGGGAGTTGTAGTCCCAAAACATCTGGAGGGATGAGTTTGCCTATGCCTGGCCTAGAGCATGGTCCTACATCCCTTCCCTTCCTCCTTCTGTTTCAGTCTGATGTGAGGGATAGCTTAAAATGAACACCTAAGTTAGTTGTTCTAAGACTAAGTTAATGAGAAGATTCATAGAATTGTAGGGCCAGTAGCTAGAGGGTGGTGAGGGAAGGTCCCCGCCAGGGGCGCAGGCAAGGGGAGCACGAAATTGGCTTTCAAATATCTCCATAAATATGTCTATAAATAAAAATATTGATTAGTGTGTGAGGAATTGAATGGGTAGAGGGGGGGGTTGGAGGAGAGGTGGAAAGAAGAGCTAATTTGCCCGTTGCTAAGGGGCGCAATCTGGGCGGTTCTTCCAGGGGCGCAAGATCACCTAGCTACGGCACTGCCCAGGGGTCATCTAGTCCAACCCTCTGCAATTCAGGAATCAGAGCTAAAGAATTCCTGACAGATGGCCATCCAGCCTACACTGCAGGTATCAGAACTTACTTCCAGAAGATGATTTAAATATAGTCAAAATTATGACTACATGTCTGCCAATAGTGACTTGGCATCCACTCCATTCGCGCCACATTTCATAGATGCATTTTTGCAGTTATAGAAGCCCAATGCATAGTTTCTCAACCTGTCACCATTTTCAGAGTGGTATTAGTGATGAGCACTTTGCTCCCTCTTGCCTTGCCTTGCCTTGTGCAAAGGAGGAAAATATTGGTCTACCAGACTTTTAGAAGACACCTGAAGGGAGCCCTGTTTAGGGAAACTTTTAATGTTTAACAGACTATTGTATTTTAATATTTTGTTGGAAGCCGCCCAGAGTGGCTGGGCGGGGTATTATTAATAATAAATAATAATAATAATTGTTTAGTCGTGTCTGACTCTTCGTGACCCCATGGACCAGAGTACGCCAGGCACTCCTGTCTTGCACTGCCTCCCGCAGTTTGGTCAAACTCATGTTCATAGCTTCGAGAACACTGTCCAACCATCTTGTCCGCTGTTGTCCCCTTCTCCTAGTGCCCTCAATCTTTCCCAACATCAGGGTCTTTTCCAAGGATTCTTCTCTTCTCATGAGGTGGCCAAAGTATTGGAGCCTCAGCTTCACGATCTGTCCTTCCAGGGAGCACTCAGGGCTGATTTCCTTAAGAATGGATAGGTTTGATCTTCTTGCAGTCCATGGGACTCTCAAGAGTCTCCTCCAGCACCATAATTCAAAATAATAATAATAATAATAATAATAATAATAATAATAATAATAATATGTTCAGGGCCAGCCCAAGACATTTTGGCACCTGAGGCAAACCACAAAATGGCGCTCCCCTCTCCACTAGGGAAGAAGGGGTGAGTGAAGATCTATATCCGGAACAAGGGGAGGAGAAAATAAAGGTCTGCTGCTATGAATCCTGAAGCCCAAGGTGGTTACCTCAGCTTGCCTCATGGATGGGCCGGCCCTAGCTACGTTTGCTCCTTACCCATTTCTAATGCTGTGTTTTTTTCTCTTTCATTAAAGGAAAGTGTGGACCTGGGGGAGATCATGTTTTCCCTTTGTTACCTGCCAACTGCAGGTCGCCTCACTTTAACAGTCATTAAGTGCAGGAATCTCAAAGCGATGGACATAACTGGTTACTCAGGTGAGTGTTCCGTTGCTCAGAGCAAGGGATTTCTATATGTGGTCTTGCTCCCGTGATGATATATTTGTTTCATTTATTTCACAAGACTGTAACAAAACCTCAAAGTTTTTAACAAAAAGTTGTTGCTGTTGGCCTCTGTCTGTCTCAAGAGACAATGGAGTGCACCTCCGGGGGTGAAGTGAAACTGCTGGAGAATCACAGTGGCTGCAGAGGCGAGTAACTCATAACTTCTGCCTCCCACATTGTTTTTGCTGAATTAGCAGCACCGAAATGACCTCCCTAGGGTGCAAGCCTGGGCAGTGTGTAGGGAGGTCCTGCATTGCCCATATGACAAGACCCCCACTCCAGGCCACCCTGATGTGGTTTAAAGGAAGGCAGAGCAATACATTAGGCACCAGCTTAGCTGCAGGAGTCGCCAGAAGGAGGCATACAAGGCACCATCCAGCTGTCTCTTCTCTGGATTTGTTTAGGATTCACTTCTTAGTTTTTTCTTCTCCTGAAGAAAGGCAGCAGAGATGGGCTATATGGGCTACTTTCCCAGGTTGACAAGCTCCATCTACCCCTCATTTCCCTCTGCAGTATGTGCAGTAACCACCTTGGTGACTGTTGGATGCATTATTGGTCCTGTCTGCTCAAGCTGCCAGAGCCTGTCTTCACATGCAGGGAAAGTTCCTAACTCACCAAGGGTTTGAGACCTACTGGCTACCCTCACCTGGTTCAACCTGCCAGTCGAAGCCCTTTCCCAGGCTGTGGCTGCTGTTGTATGCTTACAGCCTCTAGGAGCCACAGGTGGAGCTGAGCGCAGGGTGGGGACCAAAGGTGGGCAAACTACCCTAGAAGGAGCACGACGTGTCCCCCATCTAACACCCCATACATCCCAATTTACAAAAAAGCATAAAACCATAAAATCATCAGTAAACTGAAAACCAAATCAAAACACAGGTCAACATTCTGCCAAAACAAAAATGCTTTTAGAAGGCACAGAAAAGAGTACAGTCAATAGGCAGGGAGATCCAAAGTATGAATGGTGTCACTGTCTTGCTTTAATAATCAGACAATGAGTTTCTTTGTTATATGGATACCATTCATTCAAACTAGCCATCAATGAAACAGAAGTATTTCCTTCACATGCATACACAAAAAAAATAGTATGATGCTGTGGCGCAATAACTGGCAAAGGGCCCCCGGACATTTCACGGTCTATTGACCCAGAGCCTCCCTCGCCTTTATACTCATTTGCTGCCACCAACCAGTAACTGTACTGGTACACATATATTGGATTCCAGTCAGGTGAAAGGTAAACCAAACAATTAAGTCTATTTAAGATGATCTCACAAGCAAATAATTTCATCACAGTTTCTCAGGTACTTTTGCTTAAACTTATCCTTTCCTACTAGTTTTCCCAACGTCCTCCTGACTCTGAAATTCGCTTCTTAATTCTCTCTCAGACTCAGCACAATAGCTCACCTCTCTAGCTCTACTCTAACCCTCTCTCTCTCAACTCTCTCCCTTATATCCTCCCTGCTTCTGCCTACTGAGCTCCTATTGGCTCTTCACTCTCCTTTACTAATTAACTCTTGCTGGTCCCCAAGAGCAGTGTTTCCCAACCTTGTGCCTCCAGCTGTTTTCGGACTACAATTCCCATCATTCCTGACCACTAGCTAGCTAGGGATGATGGGAGTTGTAGTCCCAAAACATTTGGAGGCACAAGGTTGGGAAACACTGCCCTAGAGGTAAAACGCCACAGATGCACTGAAGATTTTGGCTGGAGCAGGTCAGAGGAAGTTCTTGAAAGCACTGTTGCTCTGGCAAGTCTGAGACTGCATCACTAGAGCTTGGTCAGAATCCAAGAACTAAGTAGAGAAAGATGGAGCATCAGGCATGCTGTAAAGATGGGGCTGATGGGAGTCCAAAACAAGGGAAGAACACCAGGTTGGCAAGGGCTGCCCTACTGTAACCAGATCTAACTATGTGTAACTGAAATATCTTCTTCTTCCCCTTCACTCTACCTCCCTCCCTATTTCTTGTTGTTTCCACGGTGTCAGATTTTAGCCAGAAAGCCCTCGGGGCAGAGCCCTGCCTTGTATACGTTGGTAGCACTCTATGAATTAATACAACAACAATTACAACAACAAAAAGGATAACACAATAATTTCACACTGATTTCCATAGAATTAAGGTGTGGCTAATTTTTGCAGGATCGCATCGTGTATTCCTATACCCTCCACCACTTTCCCAGTCAGCTGTGGAGCAAACCAATAGGAGAAGTGAGCCGAGGGTCAATCCAATTGATCTGACTGCAGATCTGATTGAAGCTCAGCTAACCCCAAACTGAGATTGCATCAGTTGGGTTTACTAATCACATCTTCTAATTCCTAAGATTTCATGGGCTTAATCTTTCAGGTGCTACAAGACTCTTTGGTTCTGTTTTGTTTTTTTGCTGTTTTGGATTAACACTGAAACTTTTCCACATGGATTATTTAAAAAATGATAGAGCTGATATAAACACACACACACACACACACACACACACTTCTTTTTGAGGACTTTCATTGTGCAGATAGTTGAGTTTCTGCCATAAGAACTATTTTTAATGGCCCAGATTTCCACATATCAGTGTCTTGAGTATTGCTGGCAAACATTTTAATCTACAGCAGCAACAGCAGAGACTGTTTGGGCAGACAAACATTTCTGCTCAGATGGCATTTGATGCAGGTTGAATCACTGCAAATCCATGGTTCAGAGCTCAGTAGCTCAGCAGTGATGCCCTATATAGTTACTGGAACTTCTAAATACACAGTGATTTTCTCCAGCAGCCTACATAGAATTCAAACTATGTTGGAAACTCAGAAGCAATTTGCCAGAGTCAATCTCCAGGGCAGCTAGGGAGGTAATGCTGCCTTATTTTCCCTTCTCTTTTCCCCTCTGTTTCCATTGCCAAAAAAGCTGCTAAAACCCCTTACATGAATTCATTTCTTGAAAATAGTTCACAGACATGGTGCACAAGGAATGTGTTGAACCAAAGAGCTGGAAGGATGCTCATGAATGAAGAACACCTGTCTCATATTAAAGAACAGTAAATGGACTGGTGGACAAATTTAGCAATGAGCACGGAAAACAGGTTCAAAATACTTTGTTGGAAAAGGGGTGATCTGTGGGAGAGCTGCTTAATTACAAAATCACTACCTCCCCACAGAAAAGCAGGCCCACGTATATATACATGGTGTGGTATTCAATTAAGTTTTACTCAAGAGCAGACCCACTGAAGTTGATTGACACCACTGTTAAATCCATCAGTTCCAAAAGGTCTACTCTGAGTACAACTTACTTGAATACCACCAATGGTCTCTGGATTGACAGACAGCTGATTTAATGTCCCCAAAGTTAAAATAAAAAAAGTTTCTTCAAACCCATACTTTTCTAGTCTTCCATGTAATTCAATGAGCTCCATTGAATTTTGTAGAAAGAAGAGTTTGACAAAACAACAACAACCCCACCCCGTAAATATTTCCCTTCTGCAAAGCATGGGAGCAATAGTTATGACAGCCCTACAATTGACAAATTAAGAAATCTGGCACACCTGAGGAAGTGTTCATCACTAGGCTGTTACATGTTGGACTTGTAGCAAAGTGCTGCTGCTTGGAGTCCTCCGCTTCCAGGTTCCAGCCAGCCAACCAGCTGTGTCCTTTCTGCAAATATTCTATGTCATTCCCCTCCAATGGCTACTCAGGATTCTGTGGCCACTGAGCATGCTCAGTCCCTCATTGGGCTATTTTGGTGAGCCCCTCTTCTCCCCTGCAAAATATCTGTACATGGATATTATCGTGCATGGATAGTGCTGCTTTATCTCGATGTAGGGCCACACTCAGAAAATGAGCTTGCTGTTAGTTTATAGGATATTAGTTACTAATATGACATAAAGGTAATGTTATGTTCTGACTCCCCTTTTTTGCGCACATAGTTTTCATTGTAACCATAGTTGGGTTTGAATGATCAAACAGGATGCTACTGAAGATGTGGAAGAAGGGGTGAGATTGTGATGGCAATCCAGGATCCCATGTGTTCTTTTTGCCCAGAGCCTATGTGCATGCAAACCCAGAGACTGTCTTCTCTTCCACTCCTGCTTCCACATGTTCCATATCCCATTTGGTCATATGAGCAGCAGGGATCCCATGGATACTGGGAGGAGGAGAAAAGGCCTTTCATCAATGCTGTCATTTTTCCTTTCTCCTGCTCTCCAGATCCTTACGTCAAGGTGTCCTTGCTCTGTGATGGAAGGAGGCTGAAGAAGAAGAAAACCACCATTAAAAGAAACACACTTAATCCTAACTACAATGAGGCAATAATCTTTGATATCCCTCCAGAGAACATGGACCAAGTCAGCCTGCTTATCTCTGTTATGGATTACGACCGGTAGGAGGGAATCTCTGTAATGCTTAAATCCCATTCGAGCCATTTCCTCCTTCTTGAGTTTCCACGGTGTGACTCACTTGATTACGTGACTGGGTTGCACAAGAGACAAGTCATGTTATTAGAAATATCAAGCTGCACGCCTTGCTTCTCAAGTATATCCCCTTTGAGTCAGCAGGGCATGTTCCTAGAATTTAATTGGCTCTGGAAAGAGCATGACTCTGGATTCCTCTGAAGTCGTAAAGTCCATTGGTGATGGGGACAGGAGCATAAATTACATGCTCAGCTTCATGCTTGAAGATTCACATGGAGATCAGTCTTGATAATGACAGCATACACTCCCTATTTACCAGGGACAATCCTTATCCCATTTGCAGACATGTCTCTGATTTGCCTATGAGGCATGCTGTATTAAAATTCTGTTCTCATTTGTAGCTTCAGCAAGAAGGGTGGAAGAAGCAGAAGGGATGGGTTTAAATGTGTCACTGTGGCGAAAGAAAGCATGTCTAAAACATGTTCCATGTGTGGTTACCCCTTTCAGAGTTGGCCATAATGAGATTATTGGGGTTTGCCGTGTAGCAAACAATGCTGAGGGACTAGGCCGAGACCACTGGAACGAAATGCTGGCTTACCCACGGAAACCAATTGCACACTGGCACCCACTAGTAGAAGTGAAGAAATCCTTCAAGGAGGTATGTAAAGTATTTAATAACTTCATTTGAATGTATGTTTTGTAGGCCAAAATTATTTTTGGAGAAGCTTCCACTTGTACCTTGTGAATTTTGAAGGACACCTTACCCAATAATAAGCTTTGTAGCTCTACTATAAAAGTAAGAGTTAAGTTTACAGATACTGTTGGTGTGGTTGTGTTGTATTCATGCACACCTCCCTACCCATGTTTTGGCTCCGGAAACCTGCAGCAGTCCTTAAGCATTTTGGCGCGACTTCAACTTGCACAGAACCTTGTTAATAGACCAATTCATTTTAACCAGCTCAAATGTGCAGCTTTAATCCTTTTTAATTTCAGAGCAATGCACAAAACGTGCCTACTTGCATGGACTTTGAAGCTGGGAATAAAATGGAAGGAGTTAATGGAGCTGATCTTTGCTGAAGCAGAAGTACATAAGTCATCTGCAGCTTCCAGAACTGTTCAAAATCTAATATGATATCTACCGTAACATCTGCAGAACACAATGCTCTAGTGGCCAGCTTATAGGAGAAATACCCTACTATTATTACTTAATCACTTTTTTAAAAGAAAGGTGAACTCAAAACTTACAAGATGAACGTTAAAAGCAAGTGTAAAGCAAGAGTACAAGCAACCTAAAACGCACCTATACTGTGTATAAAGCAGAGCCAATTCAACCTCACCTACTAAAAGATAAATAGAAAATAAGATCCAAAGGCAGGATGAATGAGAACAGTTTTGCTTGGTGCCTAAAAGCAGATAGAGATGGCACCAGGTATGCCTCTCTGGGGAGAGTATTCTACTGAGCAGGCCCTTTCTTATGTCACCACCCTCCTATCCTAATTCATTAGAACCCAACACAGTTGTGCTGGGAGTGCTGTTGTGTGTTCAGACCATTTCTTGACTGAATTCTGCACCAGCTACCATTTCCATACCATCTTCGAAGGCTTCCATCAACAGATTAAGCAACAAAGCAAACCAACAATTGTGCTGCCCCAAATGGGGAAAGAAGCAAAGGAAGCACAAGGTACACCTCCAACTGACAGTATTTTGTGGGAGGGATTCAGGTGCATACCAGGAAAT